>NC_045952.1:22648910-23273910 GCF_004382195.2 Drosophila sechellia
TGAGGGCTCTGAAGCAGAGATTGGGCAATTCACCCAAAGTCGCCATGGCCGCGGAGAACCTTCAGCTGATATACAATGGCCGCATTATGGAGGATGCCATGCCCCTCAGTGAATATCGTATAGCCGAGGACAAGATCATTGTGTTGATGGGTAAGAAGAAGGTTATTGAGAGCCCGTCAGAAGAGCAGGTTGCCCCGACACCACCGTTGGCCGCTGGCCCAACTGTTTTGCGCACAGAGGATGTGGCGCCTTCACTAGCTCCCAATGATCAATGGGTGAACGATCTCATGTCCATGGGATATGGGGAAGAGGAGGTACGCTCAGCCCTCCGGGCCAGCTTCAATCATCCGGAAAGGGCTATAGAGTATTTGATCAATGGGATTCCTCAGGAGGTTGCTTCAGAGCAGGGATTAGCTGCAGTCCCGAACGTACAGGCAAGTGAGCAACTGCAGCACTTATTGGCAGATCCTAGCATTACACGGATGCGTGAGATGCTTAATCAGAATCCAGAACTAATGCACCGACTCATGGACAGACTGGCTGAAACCGATCCGGCTACCTACGAAGCCTTAGGGCGTAACCAGGACTTCCTGAACATGATTTCAGGCGGTGCACGTCGCACGAACGAGGTGGGACATTTAGAGATTACTTTAACCGCCGAAGAAGCCGCCGCCGTAGGGCGTTTGGAGGCACTGGGTTTCGAACGTGTGATGGCCGTTCAGGCCTATCTGGCCTGCGACAAGGACGAGCAGCTGGCCGCAGAGATACTAATCCGCCAGTCAGAAGAGGATCGAGATTAATAAAGCGATTGGGAGCACGTAAATGCACCCAGAACATAACCTAACAATTGGCCAAGTAAAGATGGTGCTGGCCCAGTTTTGTTGCTGGCCGGGATAGTGGTTGTGTGGGGCAGGCGGTGCGCGTGGGTGGTGGAGGTGCTCCACTTACGTCTCGTACTGCTTGTTGGCTACTTTCTCCATGCTCATCCTGCCAATTATGATGCTAACTGGTAGCTGATACTGGTGATCTTCTGCTGACTGCTTGTCTGTTCCTGTGGCGCTGTTCCAACCTCTGGAACGAGTACCTGTGGATCCGGGTGTTTGCACTACTAGATTTTTTATGCTGCTGCTTCTTCTGGCGCAATTCTTCTTTTGCTCCTTGGCTGCGCGTGTGTGTGTGTGTGTGAGTGGGCAAATGGGTTTTTGGTGGATTCTCTTGTGGGCGATTTTTTGGGGCAGCCGCTATTTGGGGGAGCGGTTCGCTACGGGTCCGCCGCTCTCTCTGGTAAGCAATCGTATTTCCTGTGCCTTATCCTTTCAGTTTTATAGTGGGTTTGCTTATTTCTTGGCCGTTTAGTTTTGCTTCGCTCGACTTTAGTTTGACGTTTCTTTTTGTACACAACACAACATGCGTCCGATTAGGTTCCACTTGCTATCCACATTCCACGCGGCGCTGTCAAAATCGTCCAGTGCTGTAGGTCGAAGATGAATTTTGACATTGGCTAACACTGCATGTAGTGCAGTAACATACCCTAGTGAAGAGGGTATATCCGTTTCAATCAATTTCATTCATTTTTCAATTGGTTCATTTTTGTTGTTTGATAGGGAATTTAAGCGACTCAAGTACCAACATTTATTTCAACTCCAATAATTATAAGAAGTTACATTATAATGTAGGTAATAACCAAATGAATAATTACATAAAACTGGGCACATAAATTGCAAAATATTTTATAAGAATGCATCAATATACCTTCGACACAACATACCCCACATTTGGTTATAGGGTATCACAGTATCGAATTTTTGCTGTCATTCTTCAAAAATCGGTTTGTTTACGTTCACTTGCAAGCCGCGAAATGGGAAAAAGTGAGAAAAAATCAAAGAAAAAGCACAAGGAGAAGCGCAGGGAACACAAGGAAAAGCACAAGTCCAAGAAATCCAAGAAACACAGCCGAAAAAAGGAAGAATCTCCGCCGATAGCTTCACCATCACCAATACAGCCTGAAAGGGTCAACCAGGAGGAGGAGGATGACTTTGCCATACCAATAGGTCCGTAAGAGCCCCCCTGTATATATTTATTATTGCTGAACACTCTGAACCCACCCCAAAACCCAAGCACTGATGAATAGCAAATCACATGCCCCGGAAACTCCAGAGGAATACCAGCGCCGTCAGAGCCAGATCCGCAAAGAGGTGGACCCGGTGACGGGCCGCGTCCGGCTCATCAAAGGCGACAGTGAGGTGCTGGAAGAGATTGTGACCAAAGAGCGCCACCTGGAGATCAACAAGAAGGCCACCCGCGGTGATGGAGAGTTCTACGAAACCAGATCTCTGAACGCCGCCAAGCGTCGCAAATAGCTAATTACCAAAAATGCAAAAATATCTTAAGCTATTTCATGACTTGTAGTAATAATTAATAACTGTCAGTTTAATTAAACAAAGGGCTAGCTAGCGACTATATGTACACGCGAAATCCGTGGAAATTTCTTTGGTGGCGCAGCTAGTACAACTGATGGAAGAAGGTAGTGCTGCCGTCCTGCCAGGCGGGATCATCGCTGACCTTCGCCCTGCACATCGGACAGGTCTGTTCGCGCTTAAACCAGGTCTGGACGCACTCATCACAGAAAATGTGGCCGCACTCCAACACAGTGGGTGTTTTGAAGGCGTCATGGCAGATTGGACACAGGGCACCCGCAGCATCCAGCTCGTCCTTGGTCGGCGGTCGCTCAGAGTCCTTGAATAAATTTTTATTAGAAATGGGTACACAACATTCAAGTCTCAGGCATTCATACAATATTTTTTCTAAAGGTCACAATGGCATTCTTTAGCGACTTGCCGCGCTCCACCAGCTCAAATATCTTGGCACCCAGGTACAGTGCGGAAAAAAGTCCTCCGGAGACCACCTCCAGGCCGGAGTAGGACTCATACAGAAATAGGAACCACTGGGTAATGGGTGTCATCGCCCGGTAGAACTGAGAAATGTACTCGACCAACACATAAAGCCGAGCCTGAAATGTGAATACAATTTATATAAATGGAAATGTATATTACAAATGGAACTTTCCATTTCCCATTTGATAATGTAAAGCTCTTAATTAAATTGAAATTGTGAATGGTTTTGAGTTGGTAATGCAAACACTAAGATTTCATTAGTTGCGTTAATTTTTTGCCATGCCATTGAAAATTTATCGCACATTTGATCCCTGTGGAAAGGCATTACTCACCCGCACTTTAAGTCGCATCAAGTGGTGTGGCAGCATGGTAATTATAAGTTTGACCAGCATTGTCAGCAGTTTGATAATGAGATCGCTCACAGCAATGTAGTAAAACAACATGCCCAGTGGGATCACATTCAAAGATTTGTACGTATCTTTGTACATGTTGGCCCTGATGCGTTCCGATGATGTTGTGGGGCTGTCGCCTTCCGAGCTAGTGTGAAAAGGCAGCGCTGTGACCTCTATGAAAACGGATTTTTTGGGAGGCGGCACAATCAGACCAAAGGGATCTGGCGGCGAAGTGGCCAAAAATAGACGCACTGTAACAACCACGGCAACAAGGAGAGTATCCCGCACCATCACGGCGTAGTTCTTCTGAGCTAGACGGGCCACCTGATTGCGTATTGATCGGTTAACATTGTACATCACAGTCTGCAGCACCAGAAGATCTATAATGCCCAGCAGGTGGTCGTGTAAAAACTTGATAAACAGTATAAAGATAAGCGGCAGATAGCGCACAAAATGGCTGAGAATCTGGACCACCATGTCATCCGAGATGAGTTGTTCGTCCTCTGGATTATTCTCTGCGGGCTCTGGTGGATTGCCACTTCCACCTCCGTTCTCCACGTTGCCATCGCTTTCGTCAAGGTCTTGGCTCGCATTTGCTTCGCGTTCGTCGAAGGTCGCCGGAGTGCTGTTTAGTCCTATGACACTGGCATTGTGCCGTCCTCCGTTAAGGCTGTGATTGTGTCGCATCTCACCCTCACGCAGCGAGATACTTCTGCCCATAGCTCCAGCTGAGCTGGCTCCAGATCCGGCCGCAACGCGTCCGTATCGCAGAGGACTGACTGGCTCAGGCATTGATGGCTGCTGCTGGCCGAGCAGTATGTGCGAGTTGTCTACGGGATTGGCGGCTGGCTGTGGTCCTGGTGCCGCGGGGGCTGCAGCGGTTGCAGGTGGATATCTAAAATTGGAATGTGAGATGAAGGACCGCAGTGCCTCTGTCGACGAGGCCGTTGAAAGCGAAAAGACATCGTTGAGGTTGACACGCCAAAAGCCCATTTGCCGAACACCTGCTGCAGTTCCTGGCGATGCTCCTGCTCCACCTGCTGCTCCGGCGCTGGACGGCTCCTCGAGACTGCCACCGGTGTTGGCGCCCATACTACGGGACTGCTGAAGACGACGGTTCATCTGTGTGGTCACCCGCACCGGAGAACTGCTGTTGCTGGCTGGCGTGTACGAGCGCTGACGGGCCAAAAATGTGGATAGAATGTTACCATGACGGACATTACCACCACTAAGGCTGCTGCTACGCGCCGTTGGTACGTGTTGGTGCTCCAGGTTTACGCTGATGTTGGTCGATCCCCCAGAGGCGATGCCTCCTCCGCCGACGCCACCACCAGAGGTCACCGACGATGAGGAGGCAGGCAGCAGGCAGTCGTGTTCCGCCGTCGTCGAGTCATTGTCGTCGCTCTCGATGTTGATGGACACACCGGTCGATCCAGCGCCACCCTGGGGCCCAGAACCTCCTCCTCCTCCACGATAGGGATCCTTGGGGCTGTTGTTCATTGTTCCACATCCAATCTCCAATGCTTGGAGCTGGCCTTTTTTCACTTAGAACACCAATACTTCTAACAAAGTCTCTCGTATTTTGCCTCCGCTGTCAGCTGGTCACACCAAATTTTCGCTCAAAATGAACGCGGTTAAAACCGAATTCAACATTATCAATACACTTCTAACTATCTTGAATAAAAAAAAAACGATTTTTGTATAAGATTTATTTAAGATAAAAAAAAACAACACAAACTCTTGAAACATCATTTTTAAGCAATAGGATATGTACGGTCACACTTTGGGGTGGAACATGTGTGGACTGTGGATTTTTAAAAACAAACTCAGCTACTTTTTTAACATAAATTTGCTCATGGAGGTAGGGGTAACCTGTATTTCAGAGAGGGGTTTAAAATTTTATTGGTGTCGATGGCAATTAAATTGCATATTGCATATACATATTTCTAGACGCAAGTAGTGCTTCTGAATCGGGCATATTGTTTTTCACTTTTTTTTAGGACATACTTTTTCCTCTTTTGTTATTCTTAGTAATGTAGTTATAATTTAATACATTATTATTATTTAATACATTATTCTAAAAATTTAATAAATTAAAATACCTCCAACTAGCGGGCAGAAGATATATGCTAATTTCTGGCAGCAAGTTTCCTCAGCCAGGTTGGCCGAGCGGTCTAAGGCGCCAGATTTAAGCTCTGGTTCTCGAGAGAGAGCGTGGGTTCGAACCCCACACCTGGCATGAGTGAAATTTCTTTTCTTTAGAATGACTATTTTTCTTTTTAATAATATTAATAAGATTAGAAAAAATGTTTAATTGCCCTGGCAGAGTATTAGCTTAACAATTTAATTCATGTGAACGTGAGTCAGTACGGCATTGTTCTTATCTTAATAAGGGAGAATTTCTGTGATAACCGAACAAATTGATTTCAAAAGATTAAATAGCATTCCATTTTGCAATATTTGCTTACTTGCTTAGGTCTATGAGTTATTTAAACTAATTTAAGTTTTTTTATTCACTAGAAATAAGAGACGCCTTTCTACCCCATAAATTATGAAAATCATTTTCAATTTTCTCTTTTTGGCCTCGTGGTGCACCCTCCTATGCACTTCGTTGGCCCATTGATAAGGATAATGGAAATGGCTCAGTTACCGCCAAGCAACCGCAATTAAGTTGACCCAAAGCCGTTGCCTGGTTACCCAAAAGGTGTCCACAACAACTGGCCGCGTTCAGGAGGCAGAAACGTGGCCAAAACAACCACCGCCAGGAGTGCAGGCACCACCGAAGGACCAAGGACAAACCCTTGCAACCCGTCTGGTCAGTTCGGTTTGTGTATTTAGACAAGGAGCAACGTGTGCTACGTGTTAAATATTCAGCCAGATGCAGTTTATAAATGGTTCACTAAAACAAATGGGTAAATAAAATATATGAATATGTGCGGAAAAAAGGAAGAAAGGTGTAAAAGATCTAACGGTATTACGTTCTAGAAATAGATATAAATAAGTACGGAAATATTTAGGTGAAAAGAAACTTGCTTGATTTTTACTATAGTGGAAAGAGTGTATAACAAAAAATTAAAAACAAAACCAACTATAATACTATATTATATATATCATGATATATGAAGAAACTATCCCAAATAGCCAGCTTATATTAATCTAACAAGTCATCTTCAAATCGCAAAACAAAGAAGTGCCGCACAACAACCTGAGTTCCAATCGAAATAAAGTTCGCACAAGTAAAAAATTAAGTCAAATGGGCAATTAAAATATAAATATTATTTATTGTACAATATATTGTGGTATAAAAGCTATATTCGTGCATGTGTGTGTGTGGTGTGTGTGTGTGAGCGGTACACGTTTGTTTTTTAACGGCCTAATCTTCTTAGATGGATGTTGAACCCCAATGGCGTAAACAAAAAAAAAGAAATAGTGTAGAATGCAAATATATATATATATATATATATATATATGTACATATATATGCTATATAGATTTCTATATATTCCATTATTGATCAGTCTGTGTAATCTCTCTCGCTAAAGAAACGCCTGATGCTGGATGCCAGTGGCTAGATGCTGCTGTTCGATGCTTAAAGGCGATGCAGTGGCTCCAGCTCCGGCCGCTCCGTTCAATGAACCGGTACCGTGATGCGTGGCGATAAGCTTTTGGTCGCGCTGCGATTCCGGCGCTGCAAAAACAGCTTCACGTTCTCCAGCGGCAGCTGGAAATGATAGTAGGCACAATAGGGCAGTGGATCCCAGTAGGCGAACAATGCCTCCCGCTTGTCCAGCGCCGTGGTCGAGGTGCTTCTCTCCAGCGCCGACCAGCTCCAGTTGGGCAGTTCGTCCTCGGGCAGTCCCCGCCTGTGGATGCACTTCATCGCACGGCACAGCAACTGGGCATGCGATCGATTGTGGCATATGTAGGGCAGGGCCACGCCCAGTCGCGTGCCCAGGGGCACGAACTGACCACCATGAGCGGGGCTCTTGACCAGGCGGAAGCTTATATGCCCATTGATGGGCCTCTGAAAGCGCACCTTGGCGAAGAAGGAACGCAACCAGAGTTCTATCTGCGCCTCATCGTCCCTGGGCACTGGGATCAGATTCTTGGTATGATGCTCCACCCGACAGCTCACATTGGCCACCAACCGCGAATCCTTGACGGTCGTGCAGGTCACATAGTGGTGATAGCCTGGCTGATCTCTCACCACCAGCCACGGCTGTCGCTCGCTGATCTCGTGCTGATTTAGCTTCAGTTCCGCCCGCCTATTGGGCAGTATGTACTTGTGTCGCTCCAGGACTCCCTGCATCCCTGCGGCCATGAGTATGTTCCTATAGCTGCCCACGAATCCGCTCTCGTAGATCTGCTGCAATTGCCGTGGAGCAGTCAGCACCACATGGGCTGGCAGAGCCATCTGTTGCTGCTCGCATCTCTGAAAGAGCTGGAGGCAGTCATCCAGCTGCAGTGTCTCCTGAACTCCGGGTATGAAACTGGCACAGCCCAGGACCTCCAGATGTGGTCGGGCCAGGGAATCATAGTATGCCGGACTGGTGGCACAAACGGGTATATAGACCGAGGGTCGTTCCTTCTTCACTATGTGGCACAGGGCGGCTATGTACTGATCCGGATTGCTGGCCGTTGGCCGTGGCACCACATAGAATTTGTCCACCGCTGTGGAAAACCTGGCCAATCCGAACAATCCTTCGAACTCAAAGACCACCACACGGGCGCCGGATCCGTAGAAATTCCGTGCCAGATGTAGGGTCTGTATGGTGCTGCCGCAGCTGAGGAGTATGGTCTTCTGTCGCTGCACTGTACCCAGCTCCTCCTCGCCGCTCAGTAGCCACTTGACCAACGCAATGGGCACCCGCAGCAGTTTCCAAAAGATCCAGAGCAGGGCGGACAACCAAAAGCTGGGCGCCGCAATGGACAGTGGTATGTAGAGGACGTATCTCAAGATGGTCAGCACCAGACGCATCAGCAGCTGTGGTCCGAAGAGCAGGACTCGGGTGCCCAGATTGGGTTGTGGCGGCGACTGCGTCTGAAACTGATGCCTCAGCAGATTGCCATCAGCCGTCCGCTGTCGTCTCAGGGTAACAAAGTGCTTGTGTGCCGTCTGGGATTCCTTGTCCTCCTCCTCCTCCGATTGGCTGGGGTGCTCCGGTATTAGATCCAGCGAGTTGATGCGCCGGAACTTGGAGCGCGTGGCCTGGCGCAGTTGCCGGGCGTGCTCCTGGCGCAACAGCAGATCGTCCAGGGTCTGGGACATCTTCACTCGCTCACTCGCGTATTCCGTATTATCTTCGGCGTCTAATCTCCGATTATCGCTGCCGTGCTGCTGCTGGCAAAATCCGAACTGTGACTAAATCGCGTTTTAAATAGGAGCTATACTTTAAACCTATGGGATGCAGCCGCGACCGTTGATAACCCAACCCAGACACACATGTCCATCGGCGCTGGGATCGGCCAATCCCTGTCTATACCTTGTGCACTGCCAGAAAAACTCACGCAAACTAATCAAGAAATCGATTTATTCTTGACTACCTTATCGCACTGATTAGTTAATTGCACTACTTTTATGGCCACTGGAAATAGACTTCGACAACAGGTACTCCTCCTAAAGTCTTATAAATAGCACTATCAGATTCAGACAACACGAAAACCTTAAGTTTAAAGTCTGCCCATTTCAAAATAGTGACCTTAATAGTAATGTGTTCATTTCTGGTAGGTCAGTTTCTTTTTGTCTATGCTGATGGGCTTATCACAATGGATTTGCTAGTTGCCAGGCGCTAGAATTTGGAATTTTTGGTTTATAAGAAAAGTTCCATAGTCGAAACAATATCATATGTCATTAAAACCTATCTAAGTTTAAAGTACTACACTATTATATTGTTGATTGAACTGGATTAGTAACTATGTATCACCATTCAAATCAAGATTACTCAACTCGCTGCGCTTATAAAATATTGTCGCCATCATCGGGATGATGGAACTCTCTCTCTCAGTGTAGCCATATAAATTGGCTGATCAGCCGAACAATGTGTTGGCGAACGTGATGTTTATTGTCGCCAACTCTCGGGATGATCCGCTCTCCTCCGTTCGTCTGAGATTTTCGGCGATCGGGTATAAATCATCGTCGCCGCTTGAAGGTTCCAGCGAGGCGGAGGTGGCGCCCGTTGCCAAGAGAGCCGGGAAATCTCCGGTCGGAGCCGAAGATCAGTATAGTCAGTTCGGGGGGAGCACGATCGATGCATTGCAGGTCCCCAGGCAGATCCCCAGGCTGATCTCCAGGCACATTTGTGGTCCCAGCCGGACTTTGGCCTGGTATTATTCAATCCCATTGCTGCTGCTGATAAGGGGCTCTACTATGAACCCCGCGGCCGCAGAAAGAAACTTATGCTCGGTAATAATAATCTCACACCTACACATAGTATAGACCTTAGATTAAAAACCGAAAGTGAAACAAACAAACACCTTAATGCCCGAATGCATAACCAATCTTCGGACTTTGAGAGTCTACATAGTTGTCGCGTCTCGGATTTTCCGCATCTGTATGGAGGACACACGAGTGTTTAATGGAAGCCATTCTGTGTACCTGGCACTTTGATATCTCCTCCTCCTGCCCAAGGTCGCCGATCAGGTTCAAAGCGGGCCTGATAAGGGTGTTTGGTTTCCATATATATATACATTCAAATTCAGCGATGCGACTTTTTTCTGGCATTATTTCGTCGTCGCTGAGCCATGGAAATAGCCGTCTCACCTATGTACCTACTATTTATATACATATGGCGAATGCGGTGTGGGTTGCATGAGTATGCAGCTCTCTGATATGAACGATGGCGATAACCCCAGGAGTCCACCATCGCAATAGAATGCGCAACCTGAGCCAGGAGGAAACATTTTGACATTTGCCTTCGATCGGACTTTACGTGACTGCAGATAATGCCAACGAGATTTGCACACTTCGATTTTGTAATGTTTGAATAGAACATAACATTGATAAGATAATAGGGTTCCATTCGCAGTATCTTAAATCAGCAAAACAATATTATTCAGAGGTATTTTATCTGAATTATTTTATGTGCAAGCCATAGTTATTTTTTTCTGGTACTATTTTTTGTTGAATGCCAATTTATTCATGTTATTCACAACCAAGGGTTGAACTATTCATGGAAGCTCATTTATATTCACCGCAAATAAATCATGAAAAGGGTTAATCGCATCGACAGAGACACCTGTACTATCTCAATTTATTGCCCCGCCGCGGGTTCACTTATTAAAAGCAGTTGGGCATGAAGCCAAAGCCAAAGCAGACGACCCAGTCGAACCTGGAGAGGAACCACCCACCACCACCAGCTATACCCTGCAGTACGTACGTCTACGAGTATACCCCATCGATATCGCCCGATTTGACCGACCGCATTCGGAGCAATATGCTTCGAGACACACGATTTGCATTTGTTGCTCGCTCGCACGCCAAACATAATTGTTAGCTCCTCTTTCCGTAATCAATTGCGGTTGCCGGTGGTAACCAGGAATTTGTTAATTCAATGTTTATTCTGCCCCAGTCCCATGCACCCCGGCCAAGTTGCAGTTGCTCCCCAGACGGAGCTGGCCCTAATGGCGGTTAGTTCGAAAAGGGAATCCCATCGACTTGCTCCATTCTTCCTCCTTGCGAAAAGGTTCCGCGTCCGCAGACAGTTCGAATCCTGGCCAAAAACAGCCAACTAGGCCCGCAAGCCCGAATTTACTTTCCCTACCGTGGAGAGTTAGTTGCGTTAGTGTTTCCGCATTCCGCAAATTTGTGTCAATTGCCACCAGGCAGGACACGCTAGCGGAGGAGCCAAGGAGCCAAGGAGTAGGCCTCGCCTCGAGTCCCAGGATTCCGTGATAACTTGATGAGTATTCAATTGGAGCTCAATCAGTTAACAACAGTGTCTAGTGCGCGGTCTTAATTTGGACATAATAAAAAAGGAGAAACCAAGTGCCTCTAGGATTCAGTTGGGATACATATATACATATTCCAGCCACATTCACTGGCAGTGAACAGTATGTTGCAGTTAGCTGTGGGATAAATAATTAATAACAATAAACACGAATTTATTTATAAACTTCAAGTTAAATCCTTTTGATTCCGGAATCATGATTCACGTTACCAATGAACTTCTATGTAAAAGAGTTGAATGAAAAAAGCTTACACTTTTATTTTTTATACATTGTTCAGGTAAAGATTTGTTACTTAAAGTCTTAAATGCTTTAAGCCGTAAAAATACTTATGGGATCTTCTGGGATCTTCCAAAAATCCTGAAGTAAATGAATTTGGTTAAAAAAGGTCTTGTCATTCTTGTAATTTAACTACCTACATTTAACTGTTTATATAGACTAACTATCTATCTGTGATTTACTATATATGTTATGACTTACCCCTGTTATACATATACCCCTCTATAAACTTAAAAAACGACCTCCATGTGACTGAGCCCTTGGTGATAGCGAATCGGAAACTAAAATAGAAAGTAGAAGCGATTGCATGCCAAATCATAGTCGCACAATCAAGGATATTGCTATTATATTTTTATGGTTTGCATAAACCCAAATGGCAATGGGATGGGGGAATCATTGGGTGCACTGGGTGGCATGGGCAGCGGAGCATAAGGAGCTCAAAATTAGAAGACGCATTCGTGTCGAAGGAAGTTTCAACAACGGCGGAAATGTTGTTTATTAAAATAAATACGAGGACAAGGAAATTATTATGACTTTCGGGGGGAAGTGGAGTTGGCAGTTGTCCCACGGATTGGATGAGAACGGGGTTGGTGGGCACAAACACTTGCTGTCCTGGTGACAGACTGTGCAATGCGTGTCGTCCGGGTCCCAAAAAAAAAAACAATTTCCTCAAGTGGGCCCCCAAAAATATCATTCGAAAGTATGGGATCCTTGGATGATATTGAACATGGAGGGATGAGGGCAGGTGGAGATGGGGCGCCGAGCTTGTTTATTTGCGAGGAAACAGCACCTCGGTGGAGCTGTCATGACGACTGACTCCAGGCCCGGAACAAGTTAATAAATCAATTTGGACTAACTTATCGAGTCCGTCCGTAGCGTAGGCGAGGCGCCAAACTTTTGGCCAGAAAGTTTCCGCTTCATAAAGGCAATACCCCTTTTTGAGTCACCGAAAGGGTTGATGGTACTAGTGGAATATTAGCTGTGAGTAATAAGTGTAAGCACATAAATCATATAGTTGGAGTAACAACAGGGACTGTGAGCTCTTTTATCTGTTTGTTTAAATATACTTATGTTTTCAATTGTACAATAATATTAACAATTGATTAGAGGGTACAACCTTGTTCTAATACAAAACTAGCCGAGTTTTGGGTGATGTTTGCTGTTGCACGCAATGCCAACCGCAGCACAGAAATTTCACTGGAGCATTCGAACCGAACTCACTCCATCTCAACCAACTCCTTCCACAGATGCAGGCGTATCGCGATAACTTCAAGCAAACGCCCTGCCCATCGGCCGTCGACCTTCAGGCGGCGGGACCAGTCCACCCACCGGCCACCGCCTCCCGGCTGCCCTTCTCGCGTAGCCAGCGTGGGCGCGACACCTCGGCAAGTGGCGCCTCCGTTTCCGCCTCCGTTGCTGGTGGCCTAACGCCCAGGATGATGAGTCCGGGTCCGCCGGGCGCCGGAGGAGGAGGAGGAGTAAGCGGCGTCGGCGGTGGAGATCCCTCGGCCCTGTTGCGCCAGAATCAGGAGCTGCGCCAACGGCTGGCCGACGAGTCGCATAGTTATCGGCGCCGCCTGGACACCTACAAGCAGGCGCAGCACAACCAAGCCAACTTGGTCAGCCGGCTGCAGTCGAAGATCCAGCAGTATCGACAGCGGTGTAGCGATCTGGAGGATCGCATGCACGAGACCATTAAGCCGACGGCGGGAACAGGACCCAAGCTGACCACGGGTCCGACCAACCAAGTGCTGGTGAGTATTCAAAAGCTGGGTAAGAATGTATTCTTATTCTATTGCGTATGAGTAATACATTTTTTGTGCGATTTAATCGATTTGATTTATAATTCGGGGATCAGGGGCTAATGTGATTGCAGTTATCATTAAAATTGCCAACTTGCTCCATTGCTATGTACATACTTACAAGTATATCAATTTAAGTCCAAGGATACTTTAGCTAATGTCCATCTTGTTTTTCAGTGTTCAACTTCTTTAACTCTGGGACAGAGCAGCTTGCCCTGCAGCTCCTCACTGGACTCGCCGCCGCCCAGCTGCAGTCGTGACTATGTCGACGATGTCTTGGTCACTGGAGGCGGAGCAGGAGCGGCGGAACTGTGCCGCAAACTGGAGGAGGAGCACCAGCGCTGCGAGCAGATTCTCGCCCAGAACAGCGCACTGCGTCAGCAGCTGGAGGAGTCGAATCGCACCAACGAGGCGCTGACCAACGACCTACAGAAGCTGACCAACGACTGGGCGGGTCTGCGGGATGAGCTGCTGATCAAGGAGGATGAGTTCAAGGAGGAGGAGCAGGCCTTCAAGGACTACTACAACAGCGAGCACAATCGCCTGCTGAAAATGTGGCGCGAAGTGGTGGCCGTCAAGAGATCCTTCAAGGAGATGCAGACGGCCATGAAGGCAGAGGTGGCCAAGATGGGTCAGGAGATCAATTGCGTGGGCAAGGACATCAATGGCTCCAACGCAACGGTCGCCTTTGCCGTCCAGCAGGCCAAGCGGGCTGCGGATGAGGAACTGAAGCAATCGCAGCGCAGCAACGATGAGCTCCAGAATCAATTGGCCACCCTGAAGGTGCAGTACGAGAGTGCCCGGCACGAGATCATGGAGCGGGATCAGCGACTACTGGAGCTAATGAATCAGTTGAAGAAGCTGGAGGATCGCTGCGCCCAAGCCGAATCCCAAGCAGCTCTGGCCAGTCGCTATAGCGACGAGATCGAGCGACTGAACAATTCCATGCGCGAAATCGCGCAGGCCGTCGTTCAAGATGCTGAGAACGCGGATCGCGAGGCAGACGCCGAGGTCACCGGCGGTGTCATGCAGCACATGCACCTTACGCGTGACGCCGCCTCCGTGGCGGGCGGAGCGGGCAGCACTGCCGGCGGTGGAGGGAAATCACCGCGTCGCAATTCTACACGCGCCTCTCAAGCCTTCGCCGAGGGCACCATCTCAGCCGTCCAGGCGGCGCTCCACAAATACCAGCTGGCCCTGCACGACATGCAGGTGAAATTCCAGAACACCAGCGAGACCCTGCGCACCACCAAGTCCCAGCTGGAGACCAGCGAGGGTACCAAACAGCTGCTGACCACCAAGATGCAGCAGCTCACCGAGAAACTGGACAGCAGCAACTCCAAGCTATCGGAACTGCTGCAGGAAAGGGAGAGTCTGCAGCGCGGACTGGACGATATCCGTGTCCAGAAGCAGCAGTCCGAGATGGGACGAGCCGATATCAATAGTGCGGTAAGTGGATAAGTACCATATAGTACTCCATTCTAAAGACATTTCTGATCGAGGAATCCAAAGTTCTTTGGAATTTTTTTTATTTAATAAGAAATATCTGGTTTTTTCCGAGTGTGGATGTCAAGGCGGATTGGGGGCGGATCGTTGATAACTCGATTAGTCTGCGTCTGCCTCTGATTACGCCGTAGATTGTATACAATAATGATGTTTCCAACTCAAATCCGGGGTAATGCCATGTCTGCGATGAGTTACAAATTATGGCTGCGAAGATTGCAATTGCAGCCGGCGTGAGTGGAAATGGCAAGAGGCTAGGTTCATCAGCACCGGGATCTCATATCTCTAACGGGGTTGGCTGGGATCGGTTATAAAGTGGGGATAGTAGAGCTAGATAGAGCTAGACTATATCAAAATGGCGTTCAATAATGCATTCTATAACTATATATTTGTAAGTAAGCAGAAGCTAAATAGTTTTATAATTATTTCTAAAAGCTGTCATTGATTGGGCTAAAAAAAACGAAATGTATTTATTTTTTATTTCTACAAATTTTACACAATTTCTTGTAGTTTGAGAATCTGAGCAGTGATTATGAGAAGATGCAGCTGAACTGTGGTAAACTCCAGAAACGTATCGATTCCATGGAGGAGGACAAGAAGGCAGTGGAGCTGGAGATCCAACGTATACTGAAGGACAAGAACATAACCGAGTTGAATTTGAGGTATTGATGATAGTATAATTTAAGTTAAACCCACTATAAATCTGTAATTCCAACAGGTCTGAGGAGGATCGCAGCAGTCGTTTGCGGGAGGAGACCATATCCTTGCGCGAGGAGCTTAACCGTGTGAGCCTGAACCGCGATCTTCTCGAGCAGCAGCGCATCGAGTCCGATAATCTGATCAATCTGCTCGAGAAACAGAAGTCTGACCTGGAGTACGATCTGGACAAGCTGTTGCTGGAGAAGTGCGATCTGCAGGAGAAGCACGAGAAGCTATCCAACAACAGCTGCTCCACCAGTGATGAGCTGAAGAGCGTTCAAAATTGCCTTCAGGAGGCGCAGGAGGAGCGCAAGAAGCTCCGTATCCAGTCCGTCGATCAGTGCAATGAAATCGGAGAGCTTAAGAAGGAGTTGGCGATACTGGACAAGGCACGACTCGAACTGGAGACGGACAATCTGTCGGCTGGCGAAAAGCTCAAGTGTCTTCAGCTGGAGAAGGAGAAAATCCTGCAGGACTTGGCCTGCGTCACCCGGGATCGTGGTGACATCCACAATCAGCTCACGGCAATGTGTCGCAAAAAGGAGGCCGTGAATGAGGAACTTATGCGGACGCGCCAGCGTCTGGAGCAAACCACCGAGACCAACAGCCGGCTGAATAGAAATCTGGAGGAGATGGTGAAGGATGTGGAGGAGAAACAGGTGGTCATCGATTTGCACGAGAAGGACACCCATCGTTTGAACGAACTTCTGGCCGCCCTGCGTTCGGAGAAGGAATCCCTGGAATCGGTGCTCTTCGATACCAACACCTCACTGGAGGCCACCGAGGAACGACGCAGTCAGCTGGAGCGGGATCTGCAGGAGGCTCTGGTGCGTGAGGAGAGCCTGAAGAATCACGTGGCTCGCTTGCAGAAGGAGCTGGAGCAGTGTCAGCGCAAGGCCCAGGAGACCAAGACGCAGCTGCTCAACGCTGCCCGTGCGGCGGAGAGTGACTTCAACCAAAAAATCGCCAATCTGCAGGCTTGTGCAGAGGAGGCGGCCAAACGACATGGCGAGGAGATTCTACAGTTGCGGAATGCGTTGGAAAAGCGAATGCAACAGGCTCTCCAAGCGCTGCAGACAGCCAAGGATGATGAGATCGAGAAGTTGCAGGAGCGACTGGCCACCCTGCAGGCCCACCTCGAGAGCCTTGTCCAGCAGCATGAGGAGGCACTGATTCGGGCGGAGAGCGAGAAGCAGCAAGCCCTGTTGATTGCCCACCGGGATAAGCAAGCGGTGGCCGAGCGTTTGGAGGCCGTATCCCGGGATCTCAAGACCGAACAGGAGTCCCTCGACCGTAGCAGACGGGAGGCCAATGCGCGCGATGAGAAGCAGAGGGCTGCCATTGCGCAGCTGAAGGACGAGATGGTGCAGATGCGCACCAAGGAGGAGGAGCACAAGTGAGTAATTAAAGTGATTAAATTTCTCAATATTTCATATATACTTGATAATCTGTAGGATTAAGTTAGAGGAATGCATCCGGAAGCAGGAGCTGCAGTTGAGCAGCTTGCGCGAAGAGCGCGAATCCTTGTGCCGTACGAGTGAGGAGCTAAAGATGGAGATTCGTCTGAAGGAGGACAGAATGGAGGGCACCAACAACGAGCTGCAAGATGCGCTGCGCAAGTCCAAGGAGGGTGAGTTCTTCTAATCTTAAACAGAAATGTATCATAATTATAATCCAAAATCCCGATTTCAGGTGAGGGCTTCATCGACAGCCTTCGCAAGGAGCTGACCGACTGTCGCCGCCAACTGGCGGATAGCAACATCGAGCGAGACAAGTATTCCGCCAGCAACAAGGAGCTGCGCGACCATGTGAAGCGCGTGGAGAGCGCCAAGCGGGAACAAGCACGCGCCATCGAGGAGGCTCTGCAGAAGATCAGCAATCTGGAGGATACCAAGAACTCGTTGGAGAACGAACGCACTCGATTGAGCACCATACTGAAGGAGACGGAGAATCACTTTACAAAGACCACCCAGGATCTGAATGCTACCAAGGCGCAGCTGCAGAAGGCTCAAGTGGAGTTTGCCCAGAAGGACGAGGGCGGCAAGGAGTTGCAGTGCAAGCTGGTCGCCGAGGTGGAGTTGAAGGAGCGGGCACAGCAGGAGCTCTGCCAGATTAAGAAGCAATTATCGGACCTGGAAGCCAATCTGTGTGCCACACGCCAGGAATTGGGCAGGGCTCGGTGTCAGAACAACCAGGAGGAGCATCGCTTCCATGCCAGGGAACAGGAGTTGGCCCAGCGCTTGGAGGAGGGTCGTGGTAGGGAGAAGCGCCTGGAGGATCAGAAGCACAACCTGGAGGTCTGCCTGGCCGATGCCACCCAGCAGATTCAGGAGTTAAAGGCCCGGTTGGGCGGCGCCGAAGGTCGCATCCGGGCTTTGGATGAGCAGTTGTCCTGCGTGGAGCTACACAAGCGTGACACCGAACAGAAGCTATCCTCGGTGGTTCACACTCTGCGCCGGATTGCTGGCATCCAAGTGGACGGCAGTGTGAATCTGTCTCATCGCTTGCTGAGTCCCTCGCGAAGATTCAGTCCGTCTCGCAGCTGCGGAGACTATGACAACAGAAGCACATCACAATGCCCAGATGGACCAATCGATGTGGACCCGGATCTGGTGAGGAAGGGTGTCCGCAACCTGATGCATCAGGTGGCTCAGTTGGAGCGTGAGAAGGATGACTACAAATCCCAATTGGGAGCAGCTAAGAAACAGCTTCAAGATGCTGCTGACCAGCAGCTACGATGCGATGCCAAGCTGGGCAAACTGCAGGCCATGCTAAGAAATCTCCAAGAGGAGAAGAGCAATTTAGAAACGGACCGCAAGATGAAGATCTCCGCCATCCAGGCGCTGGAAGAGAAGCTCAAGCATCGCAACGACGAGTGTCAGATGCTAAGGGAACGTTTGGCCCAAACAGAGATGCAACTGGCTGCCACATCCGAGGAGAATGGCCAGAACGAGGAACGCCTGGAGAAGAGCCGCCAGCAGTGCTCCAAACTGGACAATGAGAAACGCCAGCTGCAGGAGGAATTGGCCAAGGTGGAGGGCCGGGCCAGCAAACTCGATCTGCAGCGAGTTGCCATGGAGGGCGATCTTACCCGGCTGCAGATGGCACTGCAAGAGAAGGACTGCAGCATTCGTCAAATGGCTGAGCGGCTGGAGAACCAAAACCGTGCCTTGACCCAACTGGAGGATCGCTGCACCGCCCTTAAGTCCACCGTCGATCAGCTGAAGGAGCGCGTCCAGAAGTCCGCTGTGAGTGAAACCCAATTGCGGGGCGAGATAAAGACGCTCCAGAAGGAGCTTTCCGAGCAGGGTCACTGCTCCCAGGCCAACGAGGATAAGCTGAAGCTGGTGCAAAAATCTCTGCAGACCGCCGAGAACGAGAAGCGTATCCTCACCGAACGCTTGGATAGCGCCCAGACCAATCTGAACGAGCTGCGACGTAGCCAACAGGCCCAGCTGGATGGTAACCAGCGCCTGCAAGAACAGGTAACCGATCTGGAGGTTCAGCGCTCGGCATTGGAGTCCCAACTTCGGATTGCCAAGTGGAACCAGGAGAGTGGCGGCGACAAGGGTCTGACAAACGGCAATGGAGGCGGCAATGGCGAGGAGGAGCTCAGCAGGCAGCTGAAGTCCTCGCAGCGGGAAAAGTCGGAGCTACGCAGCAAACTGCAAACCCTACAGGTAAGCTAATTGTTAAATTAATTATTGGAATACTATCCACTCTGCGTATACGTAATAAATTAAGTATTTTAGTATTTTAGTTAAACCTAGTTTCATTGTATTTTCCTATTTAATTATTTACTTTACCTCTAATTTTTCATAGGACAAGGTCAAACAGTTGGAGTGCGACCGGAAAAGCAAGTTTTCGGGCGGAAATGCCTACGATCGGGCTGAAAAGTCCAACTCCTATTATGGTGGCGCAGCTGAGTCCGGCGAGTTCGACTCCAATCGCTACGATGTGGGTGGAGGCAATGCTGGCGGAGGTTCTTTCAACTGCGGATTGGATCACAGTGTAATCGAGCAGGAGACGCGTGATCTGCGACTCAAGGTGCGCCGCCTGGAGACATTGCTGGCGGAGAAGGAGTCCGAGTTGGCGCGCTGCAAGGCGCGAATGAACGACAGCGCCAAGTGCCATGATGGCTTGGATGGAGAACGCTATCGCAGTGCTCAGATGCACGCAGAGAAGCTACTTGATGCCAGGGAGCAGTCGCATCGGCAACAAGTGCTGCGCCTGGAGAACCAGGTTGGTATCCTATGAAAATTTGAAGGCATAAGATCTACATCAAGTTCCTTACTTTTCAGATCTCTATGCTGCGCGAGCAGTTGGCCCAGGAGGCCAAACGGCGACAGCAGTACATTCTACGCAGCTCGAAGGCCAATAGGGAAATGCAGCATTTGAGGAGCACCCTTGGAGATTCCCTCCGCAATGTCTCCCAGCACCCGGTGGATCCCCATCTCTTGGAAAGCGAGAGCCGGCGGTGAGTTGCATGTCCTTATTTGTTCTTCCAAAACTAAAATACATTATACATTTCAGTCTCGACTCGGCCGTTTCAATGAGCCTGCCACCATCGAGCTGCCGGGACTATGATCGCGATTAGAGTGATGTGAAGTTAAGATTTGGTTAAATTTGATCCCGCCAAGAAGACGTAACGCTCACTGCCATTTGCATTTATTTAGAAAAAGGCTTCCTGGAGTCCTCCAGACGCATCTGAGTTAATCATCACGTGCATTTCAACTCGTTTGCCTTAGTACAATTCTAGCTGTTCATTGTCTGCCCTGTTAGACAATCGAATATAGTGCGTTCCATCCAGTCGCAGCGATGATGCCATCCTTACATCTCCACATAAATATCTATGCATTAATGGGTCACGAGTTCCGATTCTCCCAGAACGTGGGAGAACACCGAACTATATATTACACTACAATTTACATCATTTGCATTTACACATTGGCCAGAACACCGAACTAGTCAGCACGAAAAAAAGCAACTATATTTAATACTTAGCATATTTAATCCTATATACAGTGCAGTTTGTCGACTGCATTTTTATAAAATATATACAAGCGAAACACACTTCTAATGAACACAACTATCGACCAGATCTCTTACTTATTGGTGGGTTTTAGCAGCTTTTCCAGACGCTGCACTACCAGCTTCATGTTGGCCTTGTGGGACGACAGTTTGGCAACTTCGCCAGCGATGGCGAACAAAGCTTTTGCCTTGCCTTTCTGGTACTGTTGGACTGCCTTGGCCTGGTTGGCGATAGCCAGCTGGCACAGCTTCTCGATAGCGTCCAGACTGCAGATCTGCTGCAGGTTGTGCAGTTCAATAAGCTGTAATGGGAAGATAATGTGTGTAATCTCATAAATTTTGAATATTGGTCGGAACTTACCTCACTCACTTTCGCTTTGGGGTTATTATTAAGCAGATCGACCAGCTGACGTGCTGCCTGGAGATTTATCAGCTCGGCATGCAAGCTCTTTAATATATCTTTCAAATCATCAGCATTAATGGAGCTACATTAGGATGAACACAATAAATTAGTAAAATAATTAGGTATGTTACTTTCAATTATTACCAATCCTCCACGTCTAAGTTCAATTTGTTGCAGTAGGTCAACAAATCGTTTATAAGAAAATTGTAAATGACTTTGTTGGGCAAATCACTTAAACTACGGGTGATGCTCAAGAAATGATCCAGCAGAATGGGTTCGTTCTGGAATAAAATCGAGGAGTGATACAATTACAAATTTTTGTTGACTCAAAAAAATTCAGAATGCGCACCACTAAAATTATGGCAGTTTCCGCATTCAGGTTGTACTGCTCCACCAAACGTTGCCTCGTATCCTCTGGTAATTCTGGAATTTCCTCGCTTAGAGCAGCCACTGAAAGTAAGTCCTCTGTTGAAATTGATCCAGGCTTTAGATTTACATGAAGGGGTGGTAGATTCGGCTCCGGCATGAATCTATAGTCCTGAAGCACCTCTTTGTCACGCATGGCCACTGTGCGCCGGTTCTCCGCATCCCAGTTGCGAGTCTCATTTGTGATCACACCGCCATTTGCCACAGTTTCCAGCTGTCTATTAATTTCATACGTAATTGCTTGTGAAATGCTTCGAACCGAGCCGATGTTTTTTACTTCGGTGCGGACTCCCAAGGGATCGCCTTCTTGGTGAATGGATATGTTGGCATCCACACGCAGGGCACCCTCTACAATGAAGGGTACTCGGTTTAAAAAAAAAGCCACACAAATCCTTTTTGACTCACCTTCCATTTTACAACTGCATGTCTGCAGACGTCTTAGTATCAGTATTAATTCCTTGACCAGCGATGCCGCTTCTTCGCCCGTTTCCAAATCTGGTGCGAAAACCAGCTCCATTAGAGGGAGTCCAGCACGATTGAGGTCAACCAGGCTTCTTTTGAGATAATCATCGTGCAGAGATTTACCACTGTCCTGTTCCAATTGCAACTGCAGTAGCTTGGCGGTCTTGTAGTAAACTTTCTTGCCTGGTGTTATCACGGGAAAAGTCATTTTTCCATCATTGGCCAAAGCGGCGCGCTGCTGCGTGATTTGGTAGCCATTCTGGGGAGGATCAGTTTGTTATTAATAAGGCTTAGAATGCTATAATCTGAATTTCGAATCTTACAGGCAAATCTGCATAGAAGTAGTGCTTGCGGTCAAACATGGACACTTCGTTCACCCGACATCCCAAAGCCAGTGATGTCTTAATGCCGGATTCCACACATTTTCTGTTCAGCACCTGAAAGCAGTGATACAATGTAATGAGGGCGTCTCAAGTGGGAGATCCTAAGCTCACTGGCAACGTTCCTGGTATAGAAGCATCAAAATACGCCACCGAAGAGTTAAGTGGTGCTCCAAAGGATGTGCCACTGCCGGAAAAAAGCTTGGACGCACTGGCAATCTGTGCGTGCACCTCCAAGCCCACAACGCTTTTCCATTTTCTGAAATTCAGATTGTTGGAATAAGCCCTTATAATATTATTTCACACTATTACCTTTTGGGAACGTTGGCTAACTTTGGCTGCGTTGCCAGTCTTCGGATTATTGAGTAATGCATTATTTTACATCGATTATAAAATTCGCACCGGAATCGGTGAAAAGTTGCGCCAAAACAGCTGATGTTGTTTTGATTGCGGCCAAAGCTGCCGGACATTCGCCAGCGGCGTTGCCAGACAAAACCATCGATTGGCTGGCGATAACAGCGCAAGAGGAATATCACAAAAAAATAACCTTTTTCATTTCAAGACAAACATGTAAAAAAATATGAGTTTAGCAGAGGTAAGCATTTTAAATAAGCACTCCACAACCGAAACAATAGTGCAGTGCATCGAACGCAGCCGGAATTTCAATGCCAACACTTGTTCTCCAGTTTACAGCGACCAAGACGAGAAAAAGCACACGCAGCTCTGCAAAAGACAACCACGACGACGAGTGAGTGGAGTAGAAGGACCAGGAGCGGAGTAGCAGGAGCAGGAACAGTCGACATAGGGCGGGCGGAAAAATCAATCATAGCGACAGGAAGCCAATAAAGCCGCCGCCATGGTGATTGACAAGATCATTGGTGACCTGGAGTCCAACATGACGCTGGAGAACGAGGAGGCCAAGCGCAAGCTTGTGGAGTTGCTATCCCAGAGTGAGTCGTCGCCCGCAACGGTTAATATGCCACCTATTCCAACATACCATTTTCCACAGACAAGGAGCAGTGGGTGGTGAAATTCATGCTAGACTACTTCTTTACAACCGGATCTCAGCGCATTTTGGAGGTACTGGTCAAAGCCCAGGCACCACACGATGGGTACATCTTTGACAAGCTGGACGACTGCCTAAAGCAGTCCCAACACCGAGTGCAGAGCCTCCAAGTGTTCTGCTTCATTGTTCGCCATCACCCTACTTGGCTGTACAAGATCGAGAAACATCGGCTGATCAAAAGTGTTTTTAAGCTGATGACGGTGAGTTTGAAGTTGTTTACAATTTTGTCCGAGTTCATCATCACTTCCATTTCTCTGGCAGCACGAGAAGGAGATAGTTCCGCTGATGAGCGCCCTGTTGTGCATAATTACTCTGCTGCCGATCATACCGAATTCTGTGCCCAACTTTCTCAACGAACTGTTTGAGGTGTTCGGGCATTTGGCCTCGTGGAAGCTGCAGAATAGCAATAAACTGCCGGACGAGAAGCTCGTCCACCTGCAGTTGGGTCTACAGATGCTGTTTCACCGCCTGTACGGCATGTATCCGTGCAGCTTTATTGCCTATTTAGTGGAGTTCATCAAGCGAGGCAACGGCGGGGGTATCTTCCAGCATACAATTAAGCCGCTCTTGAACACTGTGCGAGTGCATCCCATGCTGGTGACGGCCACGCCAGAGACTGAAGTAAACAATACGCGATGGAAGGAGATGGAACCGCATGATGTGGTTATGGAGTGTGCCAACCTATCGCTGCCCGTCCTCTTGCACGAGACGAGCAACGAAGAAGGCAGCTATGCGTATCCCATGACGCCAGGATACAGTCGCATGACTTCAAACACCTCGAATACGGACTACAGCTATCAGCTGAGGGAGTTTCAGCAATCGAGAAATGTCTACAACCGCTTCGATTCGTTTGCCTCGGGTGGGGATGTGGGTCCCATTTGGAGTCCGCATAACGAGATTGCCACGACCAGTAGCGGCATACCGCTTACACCCACCACGTCGTTTATTTTGCCACTTCAGCCGGCTATGAATTCGCAGCTTATGGTTGGCATGACTGGCTCCTCGCCGCCTGAAGCAGCTGTGGAGGCCACACCGGAGACCACCCCCCTAAAGGATATGAGGGATATCAAGCAGCCGGGACGTGCGGTCAATTCTCATGCTGTGAGAGCTATCTTCGCCGTAAGCCAACCTTCTTCACCCATGCGCAAGGACCAGCAGAGTCAGTTCAGTTTCCCGGATGTGTCTCGCGAGGCGGAGGAGAGCAGCCACTCATATCTGGAGGTCAACAGAGGAACTGCCTATGACCGTCGCCTGTCGCAGGTCATCCAGGACAGGCATAACGTCGAGCGATCTGTAAACGCACCTTGTCCAAGCAGCCTACCGGAAATTAACTCCGATTTATCCCTATTTGGCGGTTCCGTCTATCCATCTGTCAGCCAGGAGGTCGCTGCAGTTTGTGGCGAGTGCAACGAGACGGACCGGAACCTCTGCAGTGTGGGAGGTCTTCATATGCCCACAAGCCGATCCATGCACCAGCTGGCAAAGAAGCGCCGCAATCGCATGGCAAGCTACAGCGGAAATGGTTCCTGTGCGGACAGCAGAAGTTCAGCGGCAAAGAAGGCAAGTTGGAGTACTGAGGCAGAGAATCCAATGCGACGAACCAAATCCTGCTCGGCCCTTTCCGGAATGCGGCAGCAGCATCTGGAGGAGAATGATGACGAGGCCGATTGTTCGAGCCAAAGACAGAGAGGGGAGAATGGAAATACGCAAAAGACTGGCAGCCGCCTTCAGAGGAGCGGCCGGAACCTGGCCATTTCGGCGCCCAAGGATCCGGCTAGAAGCTGCACCCATGCCTCCACCCAGACGGTGGAAGGACTGGACAGTGCTCCAGCGCAGTACGAGAATTGGCTCATTGAACTTCTGCTGGAGTGCAAGGAGCAAAGAATCGACTATGAGAGGAACCTTCTGTACCCGCAAGATATTCTGGACGAATACATTAAGCATGCGATCAAGGCCAATGAGACCTTTGACACCGAGCAAGGTCAACTGATGTGCCTACAGCTGGAATACGAAAGCTACCGTCGATCCATTCACGCAGAGCGCAATCGACGACTCATGGGACGAAGCAGGGACAAGCGCAGCCTGGAAATGGAGCGGGATCGGTTAAGGGAGCAGCTTAAGAACTTCGATGCAAAGAACAAGGATCTGGCAAACAAAATGGATCAGGCCATTCGGTTGGCCAACGAGCGCCAGAACATCCACCACGAGGAGCTGGGCGAGATGAGGGCTAAGTACCAGCACGAACTGGAGGAAAAGAAGTGCCTGCGGCAGGCTAACGATGACCTGCAGACGCGACTCACCAGCGAATTGGCGCGCCACAAGGAGATGAACTATGAACTGGAGTCTCTGCGCGGTCAGGTCTTCAGTCTGGGAACCGAGCTTCAGCACACCCAGCAGCAGGCGGACATTGGGCTGCAGTGCAAACAGGAGCTGGCACGACTGGAGGCCGAGTTCATTATCATGGGTGAGGTGCAAGTGCGTTGCCGCGACCGTCTGGCTGAGATCGATAACTTTAGGGCCCGCGACGAGGAACTGCAGATGCTACAAGAGAGCAGCAATCTGGAACTGAAGGGTGCTTATTCATTGTTTATATGAAACGGATGTTTAATCATTCAGTTTATTTATTTAGATCTGAGGCATAGTCTGGACGAGAAGACATCACAGCTGGAAAGCATGAAGCACAAGATCAGCGACCTGCAGGCCCAGCTGGCCAACAGCGAAAAGGCCATGACGGAGCAAAAGCGACTTCTGAGCACCGTCAAGGATGAGTACGAAGAAAAGTTTAAGGTAGGGCTGAAATTTAAATCGTATACTTATCTTATATAGTTCGGACTTTTAATTTGAATTAAGAGTTGTAAATTATAAATTTCGTTGTTCTTGCAGTCCGTGAACAAGAAGTATGACGTGCAGAAGAAGATTATTATGCAGATGGAGGAGAAGCTGATGATGATGATGCAGCAGCCGCAAGGAACAACAGGTCACAACACCTGTTCCCCGGACACGGACAGAACTGGTGAGTGCAAGAGCTGCTTTAAAGCTAAGGAATACTTACTATTGCATACTTCCACAGACATAGCATCATCCATTGAACGCAACTCACCGCTATCCACGTCGCTGGCCTCGAGCGAGAGCTTATCCGCCAGCCTACGCTCCACGGAGCTGAAGAACCTGCACCAGCTAGTGGACACGCCCTCTATTCCGGATGTGCTGAACAGCCTGGCCGGCAGCGCTCAGTTCGAGGACGGAGTGCGTCTGCCGGCCGTGGATTTGGCCTCCTCGGCCAGCACCGCCAGTGCCATCAACATCGTGCCGCACGCCTTGGACTTGCCGTCGACCTCCGGCGGCATCGGTCACACGCTCACCCACCCACATCCGCATCCGCACCTGCACCTGCAGCAGCAGCAACAGGATCAACTGCAGTAGCAGCAGCAGACGCAGTTTGTAAAAACAAATAAGAACTAGCTTTCCTTCGCTAAACAAATGTCTATTGGGAAAACCCGCACAGAAAATTTACAAAAAAAGTTATTGGTTCTTCATATTTTCATATTCAGTTCAAAACTGTAACTAAGGTTTAATAAATCGCTGACTCCACGCAATAATTATAAAGGTTATACAAAATATTAATGTTTGAAATTTTAACTTGTTTAGCACATTGCAATTTGTTGTAAAAAAAATGGTTTTGATACGAGGCAATAAGTAAGACGCGCATTCATATTATAATAAACATTTGATTAAGATCAGCAAGCATAAAAGCATTGTTTTATTTTACTTAATAAAAAACATACCATTGGTTATATAACAACCGCCAAACATTTAAATTTTTGGCTAAGAGAGCTAACAAAAACATAAACAAACCGAGCGACATTGCCAGCTGAAAGAAAGTGAGCAGTGTGGCAACCTTAAAAGCAACAGCTGAGCGGAAGCAACAATAATATAGCAAGAAGAAGCAGGAAAGAAACGCCTACTAAATCAGATCAGATCATTAAAATCCGAAAACTTAATAATACATTAAAATGTTATCCCAATACATGGAGGAGTTTGAACAGGTGAGCTCACAGGACATGTTGGATGGATTTTGGTTTATATATATTAATCATAACCAACAGGAACCCTTTGAGGTGGGCGAGTTCATAGAACGCCTTACTTGGCGCACCAACAATGAACTCCAGAATAGCGAGGAATTTCATCCTGTGGCCCTGCACGATACCTTCATCCAAACCATTAAGGACCTGAAGATCCTGCAGGAGAAGCAACAGAGCAAGTGCGAACGGCTAGAGGAGTCGCTGCGCCAGGAGAAGGAGTCGCACGCCAAAAAGATTGCCAAGCTCCAAGAACGCCACCAAACGGCCATTGATGTGTTCGGCCAACTGGACGAAAAAATCAATTCGGTGGCCGGCAAGATCATGCACCTGGGCGAGCAGTTGGAGAATGTCAACACCCCACGCAGTCGTTCAGTGGAGGCCCAGAAGTTACTTAATTTTATGTCCGAGTTTTTGGCCGCTGGCCCTGTAATTGTCAACGATATTTTTGCGGATGCCGCAAGATTAAGTGAGGCCGCAGATGTGATACAAAAGCTCTACGCTATCTCGCAGGATCTGCCGCCCGGAAACTTTGCGGAATCCAAAAGAAAAATCGAAAAGAAATACGATGAAGTCGAGCGGCGGTTGATCGAAGAGTTTGCCACCGCCCAGAAGAGCGAGGACATCGAGCGCATGAAGACACTGGCCCAGATCCTGTCCCAGTTCAAGGGTTACGCCCAGTGTGTAGACGCATACATCGAGCAGAGCCAAATGCAACCGTACAGCGGCAAAGACATCTTTATAGGCATTGTACCGCTGTGCAAGCATCACTACGAGATAATCCAGAAGGTGTTTGCCAATCCGCAGCAGGTTATGTCCAAGTTCATACTTAACATCTATCAACTGAAGCTTCACCAGTACGCCATGACTAAGTTGGAGGACAAAAAAGATGAGGAGAAATATCTCCGCACCCTTTATGAGTTATACTCGCGGTGAGTCATTCGGAAGTTACGTTAAATTTCTAAATTTGCTATTACTTTCATTTCACAACAACATTGCAGCACACTAAAATTGTCAACAGATCTTCAAATCTACATGTCCACGATCGACGACGACTTGTTACAGAAGCTGACACAGCAGATTTTTATGAAGCATTTGGCCGGCTACGCCGAAATGGAGACCAAATGCCTCACAGCCAAGTGTTCTACAGAGCTGGAAAAGTTCTATGCCAGCAAGAAACACCAAAAGACTGAAACCACTAAAGGCTTTCGGCGAAACATGGAGGTGCTGATAGCCACGCGGGCTAACATAAATATTGCTGCCATCGAGGACTACGGCGGGGAGACGTTCCTGTCTGAGGAGCTGGCCATCAATATGCTGCAGGAGGCCAAGGCGTCGCTTAAACGCTGTCGTCTGCTGTCCAACGAGACCGAGCTACCAGGCAATGCTATAAAGCTGAACGATATCCTTCTTCGTTTCTTGATGCACGAGCACGTAGATTACGCACTGGAGTTGGGTCTGCAGGCAGTGCCACTGGCCGAGGGCAGGGTCTTTCCCCAGCTCTACTTCTTTGATGTGGTGCAAAAGACGAACATCATTGTTCATCTACTGGACAAGCTGTGCCACACATCTGTCATACCCTGTGTGAGGTATGTTGGGACTTTGTTAATTTACATTTTATAGAATGTATAATGTATTATTTTCTAGTAATACGCCCAAATACTCGGACTATGTTTTCAAAAAGCGTATTCTGATGGAGCAAATCGAGACCAAGCTGGACCAGGGTCTGGATCGCTCCATTAGCGCTGTTATTGGCTGGGTCAAGGTATATTTGCAAT
This sequence comes from Drosophila sechellia, assembly GCF_004382195.2. Lineage (NCBI taxonomy): Eukaryota > Metazoa > Arthropoda > Insecta > Diptera > Drosophilidae > Drosophila > Drosophila sechellia. The sequence goes on from NC_045952.1 coordinate 22,678,049, forward strand.
ATGAACAAAAGAAAACGGACTACAAGCCGGAAACCGATGTGGATACAATATCTTCAGCGGTAAGATATAAGATGAGTTACTTGGAGATTACATTACCTTAAAGATGTAAATTTTTCTTTTCTAGGCGTGCTTACAAGTCGTTCAGAGTCTGCAGCCAGTGATTGTGCAGATTAAAAAATGTGTTGATGGAGAGAATTTGCAGAATGTTCTCACAGAATTTGGAACTCGGCTGCACCGAGTGATCTACGATCACCTGCAGACCATGCAGTTCAACACAGCGGGCGCCATGTGTGCCATCTGCGACGTGAACGAGTATCGCAAGTGCATCCGCGAGCTGGATAGTCCGCTGGTTACGCAGCTGTTTGACATACTGCATGCATTGTGCAATTTACTACTTGTTAAGCCCCAAAACCTTCAAGAAGTTTGCACAGGTGACACTCTGGTAAGTGTGCGGTGTCTTTGATTTCGAGCGATAGTCTTACGTTACCATCTGTATCCACCCTACTCTATTTAGAATTATCTGGACAAGTCGGTGGTGCGGCAATTCATTCAGCTGCGCACTGATTTCAGGATCATCAAGAACACCAACTATCTGAAGGGTATTATTGAGTGAGGAGTTCGACGTCCAGAATGATTCACATTCCAAAATTTTCCACCTTCGCTGTCTATTGATTTATTAAAGGGGACATTATCTAATGATATTTAATTATGGTTTGCCATGTTCTTTAACTTTCAATTAAAGTCAAGTGGCTGGTTACTTTTATCAATACATCGCCCGAGTCACTTGATTTACTTTCGTGTATTTAAAGGCGCGACTCACACGCGTGCCCGCCGCCCAACCACCCACTCCCAAACACACACACGACTCCAGCTACGTCACGGACTTCCCGTTTGGAAATCTTCAAAGTGATTCGCTGACCTTATCAGTTGGAGCTGAAGCGAAAGTCAGCGTTATTTGCTCCGATCGGCTTCCAGTCAATAAATCAAAGTTTATTGCCTTGGCGTCCGCGAATTATTTATTTATTTACATTTGCCCGGAGAGTACCAGCACTCCAATCGAAGAGAGGCCGGCTACTTTTGCTGGGACCCACTATTCTTGGTGTCAGTCACCCAATAGCCACCAAGCAAATCGTATCGCAAAAAAAAAACGTTGCCAGCCCGTGATCCTGATTAACGAATTGCTTTGTTATTGTTATTGACATTTGTTATTTGCACACCTACGCAAAATTCGTTTGGCCGATATTCTAATCATACCGCGATCAAGATCTCAAACAGTCGATTAAACCATGCGCGGCGCCCTAATGGATTACTATTTAAAATTACTCTTGGTTATTTGCGCTGCCCACGAATTGGCCGGCGGAACGATCAAGTCTACCAGTGATGCTGTTTACAAAAAATATCTGTCGCTAAGATCTTTGCCCTTCGAGGACTGTGGTAAGTATATCTCAGGATCAGTGCTTTTCGGTGGGTCGATTCATACAACGTATAAAATCAATTGATTTCCACAGGGGAAAAAAACGGTAAGAAAATACCTCGAGCTGTTTTCTTATACACCATGGTTTTGTAAAGGTTTCGAATTCGAAAAGAAACCTCAAAAGCTTTATATTCGAAAAAATACTAGAATTAAAAGTCATTCACCAAAAATGTAGTTTTTCGGTAAAAATCGACCTACCGAAATCGAAGTATACTAAATAGAAATTACTTCCGAGACACCCATCTTTGGGAATTTTAATTGATCAAATATTGTGCAAAGTAATTCCGATTAGATCTCTAGCAAGTATATTGTAAATTTCACAGGGCGCAATCTGACAAAAGAGAAAACGATATAACAGAGTTCCTCGACTATCAGATACCCCTTACTCAGCTTAAGGGAGTCCCAGCAAAAAATTGAATCTCGCAATCTTATACATACATACATTACCATAATGAATCAATCGAAAAATTCTATCAGATTTTAATTTGAAAGTGGGTTAGATAGATGGGCGTAATAAACGTAAGAAGTGATATTCCAATGACATTAACAAAAAACCCGAATATAGTTACTTGTTTCCAATTTTTCATTATCGACAGAATATAAAATTAGATTTACGCCGTTCACTTTGGAGTCAAGGAAAAAGAAATTCTATTTTTAACTATTTTTAATTACCTAGCTTATTTGATTTTAGGGCATTAAACCTTCGTTAACTAGTTTTAGTTGCCCAGAGCACGAGCTATTAATTGTATTTTGGTTTTTACGATGTCTGATTAAATGGAGTATTTATGGACTGTGCACAGTAAATATATGATTTATGTTCTAGATTTGAGGAACTGTAAACAAACAGATATGACGCCCTTATGGGGGATTACCTTATGACGCTGATAGACAGGCGAACGCCCACTTTGGGGGGACAGTAATCAATTAAGAGCCAAGTTAATTGGGTGTTGTAATCTAATGCTGAACACAGTTCATTTTTGAAAGATAGAAACTGTTTAACGGTCTTGAGAAGTGCACTTGGTCATAGATTAAAGATTATTCAGAAATGCGTATATAGTATGTATAGGCGATCGTATGTGTGGATCGCAGATAATTCGGCTTAGTTGCTGGGAAAGTTTTTCACTAAAGTTTTTAATTTGTTGCCATGTGTTAGTTATATGGGTGAATGAATGGCATGTACTATGTCACGTAACCAAATCCATTCAGGATAGAATGCCCAACCTTACCTACTCTATAGATCGCATCCTTATTATGTTTAAGGGAATAATTACGAATTATTTTGGCATAAGATCTAAAGCTAAAAGATCCATATCTTCTGGTTTTAAGTACATTTTAAATATGTTTCCTTTGCCACTTTCAGGTTCTTTGTACCAGGTCAGCTACCTGGACATCGAGAGCTGTACGACATTGCCCTGCTCCATGGCCCGCGACGCGACCATTAAGGTTACTGTGCGCTTCGATGATAATGGTATGTAGGTGCTCCGCTGATAAGAGCAGATCCGTGCATTCGGAATTGGGATTTCTCAGATTCGCTCGATACGCGTTCTGAGCAAAAGTCAGTCGGAAATAAAAATAGATCTGGTGCGGGCGAAGAATTTCGATCAGGTGAATGGCGGATGTTCGGGTGGGGCAAGGTGTTTGGAACCCCCTGAATTCCGTAAATATGGATGCTCAAATGATGGTGGTAATAATGATAAGCTGGCGAAGTTTTTGTATCTACAAAAACTGGCCGAATTTCCTGCTGCTGCTACTACTGTTTACTTCAATGCACTTCGATTGCAGCCTAGGCTCCGCCCCACAGTCGATCCATAAATAATAAATTAAACGCTTAATGGTATTTTGATGAATCAGCAGAAATGGAGACGAAATCGAAACGATTGATCTCAGCACGAATCGAACATTTGGAGTACTAATTCGCAATAGGGGGCTGAAACGAAGATTGGCCAAACATTCAGATTGAAGAGAGCATGCAAAACATTTTCAGATAATTGGACTAGAGTTTCAGCTTTGATAAAAAAACGTACAGCCAAGCCAAAATAATAGTAATGGTATTTTTGTATTATGTTGTAGTAAGACTTATTATTGTATCTTATTTACAGGCAATGGCGTCAGCTTTCTGAAGCACGAAGTCCGATGGGTGTTTAACTACATCAAGACCCAGGCGGCCATAACCCCCGATCCTTGCGACGGAGATCACGGATGCATAGAGAGCGAGAGTGATGGAAAGGCCTATTGGGCCAATATCTTTGTGAACGAAACTTTGCCGGTGGTAAGTAAATAACCCTAACAATAAACTGTATATATCACAATTAATATTCATTAAACATATTTCGAATTATATATTTAACAATATTTCTCTCTGTGTTCCAGATGAAAGGCAGCATGTTGTGGGAATCCAAGGATGCGAACGATCAGAACCTAATCTGTTTCCAGGTTCCCGTTGTAATCACAGTGTAAATGTGTAATCACGAAAATAAAGTAATTGGTGCATGAAAATCAACAGACCAGTGCGTTTGTGTGTGTGTGTGGGGGAGGGGAGGTGTACGTGTGTGCATCCTTTAATGAAATTTTGAATGAAAACAAAGGGGCGCGGCATCGTAGTAGTAGAAAGGGAGAGCGAGCGAGACGGGAGGTGGAGATCTCTGTTTTGGCACGGCACACACGGTGAGTGGGAGCGGGAGCAAGTGGAGCACGGCACAATGGTACAAATCGCTGATATAGCACTTAAATTTAAATTATTTCTGCGATGATGGAAACAGTCGAGTATAAACAATACTATTATAAATAAAACAAAAAGTTATATATATATCTTAAAATAGTTATGTAACGAGTCATTACGATTCATAACATACTGTCTGATTATTTTGAATATTTTATATTTAATATTATGTTCGGAAAATCCATCAGCTTGCCCACTGTGGCGAGAGAGCGGCGGGAGAACGGGAGCATTGGAGCTCGAGCCCTGCAGTCCGAGTCCGTGGCGTTCAGTGTGTCACTCTCTTTTGGGGGCTGCAGCGCAACGGTCGCACGAAAAGAGCTCCCACTTGAGATTTAGATTCAGATTCTGATTCGGATTGAGATTCGGTTTCGGTTTTGTTACTTAAGATCAACAGTTCCCAGGAGCGGAAATCGGAACAGTGCGGCGAATTAAATATTAAAGTGGCTGCAAGCGATCAAAGAAGGCGCTCCGACTGCGTGGGAGTACGAGATCACGGATCACGCGGCGTGGAGCCAGTGCATCCGAAAGTGTTTCCATTACCGTGAGTACCTAAAAATGTATCGCACTGCCCGCCATTTGCACAATTCCGTCGGCGTAAATGAGATTGTCTTCGCGCTAATTGCGGACGAGTAAGGATGGTGGTGGCGATATAGGGGCATCCAAGGGGATGGACTGAGATCCCATCGGATAGTGCACGGCTGACATGCGGCAACATCACTTCTCACGCCCCAAAAGCTCTCTTAGCCGGACACTTGCGGTGCCGGCGTTCTTTCGCCTATAGAACACTGAGAAAATAAATGGGCAAATCAGGCAAACTAACCAACATGATATAATACCTAATATATATAATATCTATTATGACTTTGGATATCGTTACAAATATGGGTCAGAATCTTATATACGCACTTTCTTTCGAAGATTTTACACTATAGTTGAGTTTTAAAAAGGGAATCCCAAAAGAAAAGCTCGTACAGAACTCTATAATCGGAAGTACCAGTACGAATGCACACACGACATATCATATCGCTGAACCTTGAGCACGGCTTCGTGTTCAGAACCTGACGTAGAACTCGACACCAGCATGGACACAGATCCTACTCCGATTCGCTCCGCTTGAGCTTGAGCTTGAGCACATGCCCAGCTGGGTGCTTGAACCCCATAAATGGGCTTCCATTGGGGTCGCTTGGATTTCCTAGCGGTCTTAAGTGTCACCATAGCGATCCGGGGGATACCGCGCTTGACAACAATGGGAAAGATACGAAATTTCTAGCAGGAGAATAGTTGGATCATGTGAAATTGGTATAGGGACTACCCACATAGGAATATAGAGCTCAAGCTTAAGACCTTGAATTTGTAAGATTATCATAAGCTTGTTGTTCTTGGTGATGAATTGTTTAGGTTATAAATTTGCATGCATCGAAAGCGTTGACATCTGACGCATACTAAAATGGAATCATACTTTATTTTTATGATATTTGAGAAGGGGGAACTTCACGGTTTCTTTAAATGCACAACAGAAAACATTCGGTTGATATTTTCATTATGGCTAACTGTGATTCAGCAATGATCGTGGATAATGTTTAGCCCCCCTGCCCATCCAGTCAGTCCATCGAACTCCTCGGTTTGATCTCGCCGTTTCTGGCCTGGTCCCCAAAAACTGATGATTGCTCCCGTTCCCCGTCCCGTTTGCTGGTATTTTGTTACGTGCCCTCTTCGAACGTTAAAGTTTTTCAATTTGTTTTTTACCACCAATGCACTTTGGCAGCGGCGGAGGCAACAATGCGATGAGCTGTTGGTCAAAGTGTTAAACGATTTGCATCATATTACACCCAGTTGCTGCCGCTGCTGCTGCCGCCTCGAGTTTACTGGCCATTGTCGCCGGATTGCCATTGTAGTAAGCCCCAAATGGGGGATCGTGGTAGGGGTGAAGTGGGGGTGGCTAGTGGGACGGAGCAACTGCAAGTGGAGGCAAAACAAAAGCAACACTCCAGCAAGAGCAGCAACCACCAACGATTTATCACAGCAACGACGTCAACGAAATCGATCCGGATCTTAGTGCCCCCCATCCTCATCCTCATCCCCCCCCAATTGCCATCCGCTGCCCTCCTTAGCAACGCCCCTGTGTGTACACTTGCAGAAAATATGGGTCAAACGTGACCTTAAACTTGACTATGGCCATTACCTCCTTCTCTTTTTTGGTGAATACTTTGTAGTGTTTTTCAATTTCATATATATTTTTTTCATTTTATACAACCAATTTCCGAAAATTTTTTAGCATTTTCCCCAAGTGCATCGTACTGTGTACTGCGCTATGCTGGCCAAGTGCCTTTGCGCCTTGGTGTGCGTGAAGCATAAAAAGTAATTTTGAATTTTTGAATCGTTAAAAGCAATTAATCGCCTCTACGCAACGGCAGCCAGCCTGGCTGCGACTCGACTGTCTCATCAGCGTCAGCCGAGGAACCCATTCATCTGGAAGAGTCGTGGCCGCTATCCTCATCCCCCCCATTCAACATACCCCGCACTCCATACCCCTCACCAAGCCCCAAGCACAACCCCAACCCAATCCCCGCATTGCCGACGCTTTACTGCCCAATTTTGTTGCAAATTTTTCGTTCCGCGGAACTTGGTGCATTTCATCTCGTCTGCTCTTGGCGATCGTCGTCGTCGCAGTCGCCGCTTCATCTTCTTGCGTCGATCGTCGCGCACATTCATTTGTCGCTTAATGTCCCTCAGTTAGGCTGCCTCGGGCCTGCGCTCCCCGCAGCCATTCCGAGCTCCTTGGCCCCCAGTCGCCATCGCATCCCAGTCGGAGTGGCAGTCGCAGTCGCCACAGACGCGGTCAGCACAAAAGGTCTTCCAACTAAGAATCAAATTTTTATAACTAACAATGCAGCTAACTAGGTGTTTAACTAACAATCCCATTATTTTGCAATTAAATTCATTGCATACTTTTTGGCAAGCGAATTGTGTTTAGAAAGTAGAAAATATATTATTACAGCTCTATCAAAAAATAATTACTCATACGCAGTGTTGCCTCTGCTGTTGAGATATATAAAAACTTTCGAGGCTGTGAATTGATTCTAATTATTATCCAATCGTAATGCCTACATATATTTCTGAACCCAACTGTGCTGGAGCATGGCATCTCCTGGCTAAACCACCGCCACCAGCCGCCGAATCGCTGCACCACTTCTCCACTCAACTGCTTCTGCTCCCAGAGTGTCTGTATCGTCTTGGTATGTGCGGCATCTGCTGGCTAGGCTTCTGATCTGATGAGGCTGCTGCTTCTGCTTCTGCAGCCCCTGCAACTGTGGATGTGGATGTGGTTGTGGATGTGGTGACATCCACTTGCAGCTCTCGCACATTCATCGTAGTCGTATTTTTCTCGATTTTGTTTTTGCTGCCTGCACATTCACACGCAGTCGAACAGCAACAAAAAGCGAAACAACAACATAAACCGACGACCATCGACCATACCATAAATCATTAGTTTCCCATTTGCGTGCTGAATACCCTACATGGAATCGATGCGAGCACATCAATAGTTAACAGCTAACAGGTGAAGAATTTCGAGAGTCTGCTTCAGGCTTCCGAGAATTGTTGCGATGCGAAATTAAGATGAAAAGTGCTGTCCGGGATTTGGAAAGGTGCGAAGATATCCACAAGAGGAAATAGTTTTGTTACGTAGTCCACACATGCTGCGATTCTTACGGTACAGTGAGAAAAAATACAATACATACATTTTCAACTCAAATTGACCAGTACAGGGCATCACGGAGTCAGCTTGAAAGGAAGATAGCTGGCCTCGTCTGGCCGTCTGTCCGATGCTCTCGTGGCACGCACTATGATGCGCGCTTTGAAGTCCTGTCAAGCACTTGAGATACATTTATGTGTTTTTTGCATTTTCATTGCCTCGACTTCGGGGTCGGGCGGCTCAAATGCGAGGAATGATTAGTTAGTTGGTCATGCAAAATGGGTGAAACCGGTTCGACTCCCATCGATATCGCGGGGAGCTGGCGAAGCGGGTGATCCTTTAGCATAATCAGCGGGCTGCTGCTGATGATCGGCACAAATTACGAACGCACGGAATGTCCAGAAACCGAGAGCTGATCACCTGACGCATGATCATTTGCAGATTGCAATCACCGAGGATCGGAGCGGTTCAGATGGGCAGCATGCAAGTGGCGCTGCTGGCGCTGCTTGTTCTCGGCCAGCTATTTCCAAGCTTCGTGGCCAATGGATCCTCATCATACAGCTCCACTTCCACATCCACATCAAATCAGCTGCAGCGACAAAAGCTGGCACACTGGTTCCGGGATAGCAATGACGTTAAGGATAAGATCCTGGAGCTGCAGTGCCTGGCGAAGTGTGGCAGCAATCCCACAACCAAAGCTGGACGGGAACAGTGCCTAAACAAGTGCATCCAGGAGCTTTTGCTGGGACCCAGAGCCGGCAGTTGCCCCAAAATTGGAAGGCAATCGCGTGCCAGGCTCTCCTGCCTGGACAACTGTCAGTACGATCATGAATGCCCCGAGGTGCAGAAGTGTTGTCCCTCCAGTTGCGGACCCATGTGCGTGGAACCTCTCGGCGTTAGGAACAACACGCAGCTTCCGCCCATACCGAAGATCCTGTATTTCCGGAGATCACGAGGTCATGCTGTCGATCTGAAGATCGAGTCCTCGCTACTGGTCTACTACTTTCACGTGGAGGTGAGATCCCACATAGGACGGCATTTTGCAGCCAGGAAACTGGGTCCTTGGCAATGGCAGAAGGTGGAGAAGACCATGGAGGAGAACATCGGACACAGCAAGCAGTATGTTCATTCCATGAGATATTTCTTTTTCACTCCTCTATATTCCACAGCACGTACATCTTCTTTCACATGCGTCCTGGTCGCTGGTATGAGGTTCGAGTGGCAGCCGTAAACGCCTACGGGTTCCGAGGATATTCTGAGCCAAGCGATCCCTTTCCCTCTACGGGCAGTAAGTGTATAGTTCTAGTCTTCCAAACAACCTTCACTTACACTGCTGTTAACTCTTTAGACCCAAAGCCTCCAAAGGCGCCGAACGATTCGAAGATCATCGGCAAGCAGTTCGATGGGCGCTACATGACCCTTAAGCTGGTGTGGTGCCCTTCTAAGTCCAACCTGCCTGTCGAGAAGTACAAGATCACCTGGTCCTTGTACGTAAGCAGTGCCAAGGCCTCGATGATTACCAATAGCTCCTACGTTAAGGATGTAAGTGGAACCCGAGGTGTGCCTTGTAGCGTCTTAGCAATTCGCTCGTTATGATGATTTCAGACCCACCAGTTCGAGATCAAGGAACTGCTACCCAACTCCTCGTACTACATCCAGGTGCAGGCCATATCTTACCTGGGTTCTCGTCGCCTCAAGTCCGAGCAGTGGTCGATGCTGTTCAACACGACGCTGCAGCCTCTGGAGCCAATCACACCGCTTCAGTGCTCCGGGAATGGAAATAGGCGCCGACATCATCACACTAGCAGCTCCATTAGCTCGGAACGGGCCACCACCTCGGAGCCAGTTGCCATCAATGAAGTTTCGCCCACCATTACAAACCGGACAGCGCCCGCCGCCACGTATGAAGTGGGTTTCCGGTTGAACCGGAAGTTCGGCATGATTGTGCAGATTCTGGGCTTCCAGCCACACAAGGAGAAGTAATTATTTGTAAACATATTGCCCGAATGCATAAATTTCATGCCATCACCCCGATTGCAGGGTCTATGAACTGTGTCCCCAGGAGACGAACTGCGAGCAGCGAGAGTTCCGCGCGATTCGCGCCAAAGTAAGTAATACCCTTGATAATGCTGTGATGGGAGCCACGAGCCACATGTCGGAATACTTCGTGCCGATTGGCCGGACCACCGGGCAAGGCCAAATTAGTGGAACATCGTTGACCATGGGGTATTGCTTAACAAGGCGCAATCGTGTTTCCTCTATTTGACACGGAAAACACGTCTTTCCAATTGGCAGTACGTGGTCAAATGCCAATCAAAATTTTCCCAATATTGATGAATAGAATCGGGTCATGCCATAGGTGTATGATAAACTACAAAGATCAAACAAGCGAATGCTGCCGTATGTTAGCTACATTACATTCATTTTGATTGCAGAAGGACCCGCTGGAGTTCAGCAAGCTGAAGTACAACACCACGTATGTGCTGAGGATTCCCCGTTCCAGTCCCAATTCCGTGCTGGACGACTCCAGAAATGTCTTTACCTTCACAACGCCTAAATGTGAAAATTTCCGCAAGAGATTTCCCAAGCTGCAGATCAAGTGCGCTGACTAGCAGTCTTTTTATGGGCTCAACGCACTGCTGACCATGAGATTACATTAGATTGTAAATAATTGTATGTAAAACTTAACTTTTACTTATTGTTAGGCTTAAGAACAAACAACAGAAACTAAACACCTATCGTTTTTACGTGAAAAGGTCCTTAAACTGTTGCAGATCCTGCTGATGACTGGGTTTCTGACTAATAGAGCCCAAAAGTTTGCAGTCTTCCAAGCGCACGCCATGCTCCACAAGAGCTGCTATCAGTCGCGAGGTGTAGAGCACTGGTCCACCCACTAAGTGCAAGAAATCATAGTGCTTCTCCCGCCGCGTGCTAAAAAGGATTCGTTTGGAGACAAAGTCTCCGTAATTGCTGATACGTCCCACACACACGTAGCGCTGCAGTGAGGGGGCATAAACTTCGATGACTGCTCGGATACTCTCCGCCGGAGTTAGAGCTGGTGCTGTTGCATAAGAAATCCGAAAGGGTATGTCCACAGCTTTGTAGAAATCAGTAGCCAGATTGAGAATATGATCTAGTTGGGTGTCCGCTTCGTTGCCCGTTTGCGTTGCCACAAAGCTTTGTACCGCATTCGTTTGAGTCGCCGTATAAAGACTGGGAATGGGCCCATACATCTTCGCTTCCGCTCTGTTGTAGCTCCGACCACAGCAGACATACCGAAGGGGCAGCACCGAGGGATACACGCACAGCTTGGTCATGGCACCAAGGTAGCTCTCGAAGGACGCACCTCCAGTTAAATAGGCGGTATTGATCTTGTTTTGCAGGTGCTCTTCCTGAACCAGATGATAGTCGGATAAGGGTGTCGCATTTGCTTCCAGGAGGACGCAACGCACAAAATCTGGATTGGCAGTTTGAATGAAGTCCCCGTGGTTGACGAAATAGTGGGCCAGGGATTGCATGGCATTTACGTCGAAGTAAGCAGCCTGCTCCATCAAGTAGTAACGATTGTTGTCCACAAAATGTACAAGTTCCTGGCGTGTCAAGTGGGATGTAGTCTTACTATCTGATTTGGGCATCCCATGGCGATAGAGAAGCTTTTCCTCCCCTCCGACAGGGCTCTGGGCATGCAGCAGGTTGGGTAAGTGCAGATAGTCATGAATAAAGTCATCCTCTATGGGATAGAGTGTCTGCTTTAGAGCCTTTAGCTCGTTGCGCAACGATTTCCCTTGCTGTTTCAACTCCTCCAGCTGAACCGCACTACCACCAGATTTCGTTAGCTCCTTTAGGCGCTTGGTCACCCTTTCGCGTTCCTCCACCACCTTGGACAGCTGAGCGTGATGTGTTTTATACTTCTCGTACTTGCTAAGCACAGTTTCCAAACGAATGTCCAATCCCCGGCTGGATATGCTCTGGTCCAAAGATTGCCGCTCTCTAAAGGTTCCATTGAAGTCCATGTACGGCTGCAGAGTCACATAGTTTTCGTTCGCTTTGTCGCCAGTTATGTACAGGGCGGAGATGTTTCTGCTGCACGTTTTCTTGGCCGAAAGGCAGTGTTTTAATACACTTCGCAACCTCAACATTATTTTTTTTATCAAATGTAAAAAAAAAGCCGGTAAGGCAAAATCAGCTGTCGCCAGCGCTGCCAGATCCGAAAGATTAATAGGGGTATTTCAAAGATTTCAATATTTAAATTTAACTGAATATCGAGCCAGTTTTTAATTTAATTTTGCGAAAAATTTGTTCATTTAATAAATATAAAATTTCTTTATTCTTCTACATTATTATAATTATTATAATTAGTTAGTTGGTCAGGTCAGAAGTTCCGAATCTCGTTGGCAACAAGTTCCTTCCAGCATTTTACAGGCAGCACTAGGTTTTCGAAGTTCTGATCATAGACTGGTGCGGTGTCTTCGGCATGATGGTGTGGCTCAATAAGATCCCGAAGGTATGGATGGAGCATTGCTTCCGCAGCTGTTATGCGTTTTTCGGGAACCATTTCGAGCATTTTTTCCATCAAATCGACAGCCTGGACATCGGTACCCATAAATAGGTGGTGAAAATCACACCTTTGGCGTAACGGATACCTCTCCAGGAAGCTACGCGATTTTTCCATGCTTATTCCGGTGATAAACTCCCTCGTCGGAGTACCGATTATGTCAATCAGACATCGTATTTGGCTTGGATAGTTTTCACCGGGGAACAGGACACGCCCCGTGATAAGTTCCGCCAGAATGCAACCAACCGACCACACGTCGATTGCCTTTGTGTACTGACCCCTGAGGAAGATAATTTCCGGAGCTCGATACCACAGAGTTCCCACATAGTCCGTCATATTGTCTGCGCACATACGGGATAAACCGAAGTCAAGTATGCGCACCTCGCTATTTCCATTAACTGCGATATTGCAGGGCTTCAAGTCACGATGAACAACCCCGGCACTGTGTATGTACTTCAGCCCCCGCAGTATTTGGTAAAGGATTATCCTAATCTCATTGTCGCTCATCCTTTTCGAACGCGAGTACCTGTGCAGGTCCGCGTCCATCAGGTGAGTCACCAAATAAACCTGCTTAAAATCCATCATGTTGTGCCCTGGTGGATGAAAGACGTTCAGCAGGCTGATAACATTTCTATGATTCATATGCTTCAGCAGACGGATCTCGCGATAGGCACCCTTAGCATCCTCCTCCCTCTCGAATGGGTGCATAAGCCTTTTCATAGCGACGTAATTTTCGGTGCCTCGTAGTCTCACCTTAGCTACCTGGCCAAAGGAACCGCCACCCAGAAAACAAACGAACTCGTATATGTCGGGGAACTCCCAAAGGCGTTCGTTAATTGCCACTTTCACGAACTTCGACATTCTGGATTAAATGTGCAAAAATATGTCTTCTTCGGAAGGGAACAGAAAGAAAACTGAGCTTGCATTTAGTCACCCGCAAAGCTTATCGTATCGCAACACCTTATCTATCAGTGCACATTCGACAGAAAGAATACTGAACTTGTTGGATTCAGTCATCTTTATGGCCGGACATACACCACTATAAAAGATCCCGCCCAAGAGGTGACAAAAATAAGGTTTTTGTTGAATTACTTGATGTTTTTATAAAACAAATTTATTGTTAAAAAGTATAGTATTTTTGGCATGCCATAACAAAAAGGCAAAACAAAAACAAAATAAAAAGTTAACACTAAGAATTGATAAATTTGAGTACAAAAGACGTAGTTGGAAGATGTAGGTTATAACAAATAAATTGGCCTATGTAATACTTTAAATTCATAATGCTTTGTGTTCACTTTACATCCTTTAGAACCTGAGCAAACGATGGTGGGGGCTTAAAGTTGGTGACCTCCTTGTAGATCAGCTCCTTCCATTTGTCTACGGGCAAATCCATATCCTCGAAGCTGTGATCGTATGGTGGTGAGGTCTGCTCGACGCTGGGCTCCGCATACTTCTCCAGATAGGGATGTGAAAGAGCCTCCTCGGCAGTGATCCGCTTCTCGGCATCCAACTCCAACATCTTTTCCAGCAAATCGATGGCCAGCGGATTGGCGTTCTTAAAAACATTTTTAAAACTTCGTCCCTTCATAGGCGGAAGTGACTGAATGTAGGAACGTGCACTTTCCGATGAGATCTTCTTCAAAAACTCGGCGGGTGGCGTGCCCAACATCTCCATAATCAGGTTTAGCTGGTGAATATGATCGGTGCCTGGGAAAAGGGTCCGTCTGGTAATTAGTTCGGCCATGATGCAGCCCACCGACCAGATGTCCACCGTTTGGTCGTAGTGCATCCAATTGAGCATTATTTCAGGTGCGCGGTACCAACGCGTGGCCACATAGCCTGTCATCTCGTTCTCCGTTGGACGGGCCAGCCCGAAGTCTAAAATGCGCAGCTCGCAATCCTCGTTGACAGCAATGTTTGAGGGCTTAAGATCACGGTGGATAACTCCGGCGCTGTGGATATACTTCAAGCCACGGAGTATCTGGTAGACTAAAAACTGGACGTGGTCGTCGGACAAGTGCTGCATTCGTATGATGTTATTCAGATCTGCGTCCATCAAGTGGGTTACCAAGTACACCTGTTGGAAGTTCTCCAGCGATGCATTAGCGGGATGTGGATGGAATATGTCCAGCAGGCCGATTACGTTCTCATGATCCATATGCTTCAAAAGTCGAAGCTCCCGGTACGTCCTCTTTGCATGGACGGCGGATTGAAAAGGCCTGGCAAGCTTTTTAATGGCCACATGCATATTGGTGCCACGAACAAGTGCCTTTGACACCTGTCCGTAAGCTCCCGATCCCACGGGCTGCAGATCCTGATATATATCCGGGATCTCCCATTCCGTTCGGTTTATATCCAACTTGTAAAACTTTTTTGTAATGGACACCGACATGGTATTGCTTGAGGAAGGGCGTCGTCACCTTAGTTAACAGAGCCTATGAACGAGATATGTATTGACCATTAAAATGCCATGCCAACGATAATTCCATGCTGATTACGTTTATCTTGAGGCAGCTCTGCAGCAGTAGTACGTACCTCTGTTCCACGCCCAAGAATATCAACAACTAAGTACTGGTCCCTGGCATTTTTCCTATATTTTTTTGCTTTACTCCATTCCGATGCGTGTTAGGCATCCATGAATCAGATCGTCAGTGGATCGGATCGATCAGAAGCGACACACGAATGCGCTACATTTGATTAGTGTTAAGTTGTTAAAATCATTTTTTGCACGGTAATAAAAATAATACTATAGTAAGTAAATAAATAAAATAATATATTAACAATATTATTGCATTGTAACGCGTATCTTTTTCCACTCTTATCGTTATCCCTAAATGTGAATAAAGGTATTAAAAGTAATCAATTATGTTAGTTTTTAATAATATTTTAAAAATTAAGTAATATATTATATTTTTAGACCCCATATACCGTAAAAAATAAAGTGTAGCGCGCTTAAATGAAAATAAACAAACGGCGTTGCCAGACCGTCAGCTGACAATTCAATAAGAATTTATCGAATAAGTATTTAAAACAGCTGCCTCTTGTTTTTCTTGCAAATTCGTGCCGAACCATCCCCTGACCCATTTTCCGTTGCAGTTTTGGTGTACTTTGAATGAAAAATAGTCAGTGACACTACTCGCGCCTGCGCAGTTGCAACGCCGGGGTTATCAAATCGTTCCGTAAACGCAGCCTGACATTCCGCCCTACCATTCTCCGACGAACAGTTAGTTTCACACGGAAGCCGCTCCCGCTCGCATCGTAACCTAGAAAACTTTAGCGTATGTACATAAGTAAATTGACGAGATTATCTGAATGATACTGAATATATTAGCGGTATAAAACATAAACATTACAAGGTTTAACGAGTGTTCGCTTGAAAATTTAAATGTTAGGCCGCAGGGGAGCTGGAAGAAGCCACTTCAACCGCTGTGAACTGCGACCTTTGGAACCTGGACTGGCAAACATGCAGATTTTCTATAATCCACTATCTCAGATAACGGGAACATTGTTAACATCGATGGCATGTTCGGCACAAGTAAAAGATCTGCGGGCCGAGTGCGATTAGATAGTCCGGGGGGTCCAAAGTATGGTTTGAAGGGTTGCTATAACTTCAACCCCTGTACCACTTTTCTTTTACAATTTTCTAGGAAAACTTCACACTCCCCGAAGGCCTATGTATATTGGAATAATATTTGGTAGATAACCTACAGTTCGTTATCTTCCATTATAGCTCATCAAAAAATGAAAACCTTAACTATCATGTTTCTTTCTATTTGCAGACACAATATGACTTCAAAACTGATGCCCGGAAATATTGTTTACGGAGGCCCTGTGACTGAACGGGAGGCCCAGGACTGCAGATCCCTGGGTCAGTACATCCTCGACAAGTACAAGAGCTTCGGCGACCAGACGGTGCTGGTGGATGCCGTCAATGGGATGGAGTACACTGCCAGTTTCATGCACAAGTCCATTGTACGGCTGGCATACATCCTTCAAAAACTGGGAGTCAAACAAAATGACGTCGTCGGTTTGTCTAGCGAAAACAGCGTTAACTTCGCCCTGGCCATGTTCGCTGGTCTAGCAGTGGGGGCTACGGTTGCTCCCCTTAACGTAACATATTCCGATCGTGAAGTGGACCACGCCATTAACTTGTCCAAGCCAAAGATCATATTCGCCTCTAAGATTACCATTGATCGTGTTGCCAAAGTGGCCAGCAAGAATAAGTTCGTCAAGGGCATCATTGCGCTCAGTGGAACTTCCAAGAACTTTAAGAAAATCTATGATCTTAAGGAGCTGATGGAGAACGAGAAGTTCAAGACACAGCCTGACTTCACGAGCCCTGCGGCCAATAAGGACGAGGACGTGTCTCTTATTGTGTGCTCTTCTGGAACCACCGGTCTTCCTAAAGGAGTGCAGCTGACCCAAATGAACCTGCTGGCCACTCTCGACTCACAAATGTAAGTTTAATAATATGCTATGAAAGCCTTTTATTAAAATGCCCTTTCTTTAATAGCCAACCCACTCTCATTCCAATGGAGGAGATCACTCTACTCACTGTCATTCCTTGGTTCCACGCCTTCGGCTGTCTCACCCTTATCACCACCGCCTGCCGTGGCGCACGATTGGTATACCTGCCCAAGTTCGAGGAAAACCTCTTCCTTTCTGCCATTGAAAAGTATCGCGTGATGATGGCCTTCATGGTGCCACCACTGATGGTCTTTTTGGCTAAACACCCCATCGTGGATAAGTACGATTTGTCTTCGTTGATGGTCCTGCTGTGTGGAGCAGCCCCACTTAGTCGCGAAACTGAGGATCAGATCAAGGAGCGTATTGGAGTGCCATTCATCCGACAGGGATACGGCCTCAGCGAATCAACGCTGAGTGTTCTGGTGCAGAACGATGAGTTCTGCAAGCCAGGCAGTGTGGGCGTTCTTAAGGTGGGCATCTATGCCAAGGTGATCGATCCCGACACCGGCAAGCTATTGGGGGCCAACGAGCGCGGTGAGCTCTGTTTTAAGGGCGACGGCATCATGAAGGGCTACATAGGAGATACGAAGTCCACGCAGACCGCCATCAAGGACGGTTGGTTGCATACTGGCGATATTGGCTACTATGATGATGATTTTGAGTTCTTCATCGTGGACCGCATCAAGGAGCTGATCAAATACAAGGGATTCCAGGTGCCGCCCGCAGAGATCGAGGCTCTGCTGCTCACTAACGAAAAGATTAAGGATGCGGCGGTCATTGGAAAGCCGGACGAGGAGGCTGGCGAGCTACCGCTGGCATTTGTGGTTAAACAGGCTAATGTTCAACTGACCGAGAACGAAGTCATTCAGTTTGTCAACGACAACGCCTCGCCTGCCAAGCGTCTACGGGGTGGCGTGATCTTTGTTGACGAAATTCCGAAGAACCCCAGTGGCAAGATTCTGCGTCGCATTCTGCGGGAAATGCTTAAGAAGCAAAAATCCAAGTTGTAAGGGATTTCTCCCCTTAAGGGTGTGTGTACAAACAATTTACTATGTGTATGTTTTATTATTGCTAAACTTTGTTTTATAAACTACCAACTGGTTGGGTTTCGATTTACTCATATTTGGCTTTTCTTTCGAAGTATTCGCTTAAAACTTAAATACAAATAAAAACTGATGGATTTCCATGTCGCAGATAGCATGTGACATCGCTGGAGCTCTAGAACTCAACTCCAGCTTTAATTACGTAGATGCCCGAACTATCAATAACAAGTTATATATAAACAACTACATACATTCGTTCTCAACTTGTAACAAACATGTTTTCTGTATTTTTTCCATATTGTTGTCGCTTTTATATAGACTCATTATTAATTTCGTATGGTGTATACATATATTTATATATTTATTTGAAATATTTAACTACTCATCTGCTCTGCTTTGTAAATAGTTGTTTAACATTTTTTGTTTTGCTTGGGAAAAGTTTCTATCTGGCTTTGTCGCAGCAAATTGCATATATTGGGTTTATTTGTGTTTCTAGTATATAAAGAGGTTTATATGTCTGTCTCTAGCATTAGTTTACTAATTATTGTGTATGAAACCTTAAATGTAAGAGAAATGCCTTGGTTTCTATAACGGAAATATCATAGTTTGTGTAAAATCCTAAATACTGCTCATCCAGCAACGGCGCACCCCCGTCCAAATCCTGCTTCCAATCTTTTCGAGCTGCGCTGCTACCAGTGCTTATTTGCAGTACATACTTATTGTTGCAATGCTAATCGACTTGGTGCACGATTTACACTTAAACCTAGTTCGACAAATTAGATGAATAAATTCAGTTGTTCACTTCGTTAGTTTCTTTTCGTTTAACTTTACATATTTAAATAAAAACGGTGCATTTTAAAATTAGCTCGCTCTTTTTTCTTTTACCATTGGTACAATTCTAGTTTCCTGCTTTTGGCACAATCCTGACAACAAATTGGTTACTCTGATTGTCACTTGTGAACGAAACTAAATTGTGTGAGTGTATGAATATATTGCTAAAATTGTATTTTGATCCCTGGGACCATATAAAAGTCGACTGACCACGGCCACCGCAAAAAGCAATGGTAATTGCAATTGCATGATGACTGGCGACAATTTTTGGATACGTTCCGCCTAAGGCGAAGAAGATGATAGCAGCGGACTCGATGATCTGCCACGATCAGATTTCGATTCTGTCGTGGATCACACAATTATCTCCATGCGGTTCGCCTTGCGGGTGACCTTGGGTGGGCCTTGTGCTAAGTCCGACATGCCGCCGTATTTGAACGAAAAGATGACCGTCTGCTGGCCGAAGTTCGCTTCAAATCTGTAAGGTTAAAAATTACTATTAGTTGGCCAAGAATTTTGGTAAAGTGCCTTAATCGTCATCGGATCTAGAGCAGAATAGCTTCATATCCAATGGATTTTTGGACATTGATTGTTAGCCCTTACTCAGTGCTTATGTGTATCTCCGGGGGTTTGCCTGTGGCATTTTGTATGACCAGAAACATTTTGGTAACAATTTCAATCACATGACCCGTTTGGAAAACGAAATCACCCTTCTTCCGACCAAATTCAGACTGCAAAACGAATAAATAATAATTTTAAGATTAGGAAATAGGAAATGGACAGTATATATACCGCTTTTACGTGAAACACAGCAATGTCATCTAGGTGGGGGCTCAGAGACATTCGGTAAATCTCCGATGCAGGCACTCTGTATTTAATTTGTAGCGTTCGTTGGTCCAACAGCAAAAGCGATGACGTGGATAGCACCAGCAAAATGGGCACAAACTGAAATAAAAAAATTTGTCTTGTTATATTTCACTGTTAAATGAAATATATTAGCTTACCTTGCCACTGGACCGCGCTATCTTGTTGATTATGTCTGCGAATACAACATACTGATCGTTGGTCTCGGCACAGATCTTTTTCCACTGCTGGTTGTGGCGCAGTCGTACGTAGTCCCCCACAAAAGGATGGCCCACACTGTAAAGGAAATACCCCTTAATTATTATTTTGAATTTAAAAAAATAAGAAGCTGTTACCTTCGTCCATATGAAGCTTTTCGATCCTTGAAGATAATGCTGGCTGTGACCTTCTCCCGCATTCGATTGCGTGCGGTTTGATCAAAGGAGTTTCGGTAGATGTAGCACTTCCAACGATGGTATATGGACCTAAGATGACGAGAGGCATCTGCCAGAAATGCGGGAGCCACTGGCCATTCGGTGGAGAGCGGGCTTAGCGTGTTGGGTGGCAGTCGCAAGGGAATTGTCAGAAGGAATTGCCTAATCTTCCACTGACGGTAGTAGCGGCCTATAATATCGATGGCCCATCTCACCTGTCGTTTGTACTTCAAGGACCGATACTCCTCGCGGGCCTAAGGAAAATAAATGAATTAAAAATAAATATATAACAGAAACTGCTTTTAGATAAATTAGAATAAATCATGCAATGCTTACGACACGATATAAACTCCACAAATGCCTACGACCAGTGAAGGGAATGCCAAATCGGCATTCCTATACATGCAGAAAATGAGAGAAATACAAAGCTTATCATGCAAATTAATGGATTTCCCACAAAACTGCTTACCCGCCACGTGCGCCAGGCACTCGATATGATCATCTGGCTGTGTCGCATGCGCTGAAAGCGCTTCCTTGCGTGGTACATTCGGAACATGGTTTGAATGAGCACGGCCAGCTCGCTAATACGCAGGCGGCGAAACTGTTCCAACTCAAATACGGTGCGGGGACTACGCACGAACACATTTTTGGTGCCGATCGTGAACTCCGCTGAGGGCAGTGGTAGGTTACGGATTATTAGGGCGATACCCTCTACCTGACTGCCGCCATGAAAGTGGGGCCAAGTCAGGCTGTTGAGCAACTTATAGCGATGAAAGAACTTCACGTGCAACAGGTGGTAGCAATGACCAGTGCGACACAGATGGACCAGCGGCATGAGCGACATGTAGCGCACTTGATGCTGCACCAGAGCCATGTCGAACTGGTGCGGCTGCTTGCCCTCGTTGGGCTTAATACAGAACACATAGTGGGAGCGGCGATGCTTAACGATGGCCAGCAGCGTCTGCAATTGGGTGCGGATATTCGAGCTCAATGTGCTGGGCTTTTTGGTAACCTGTCGACGGGGATTCCCCTCGGGGAATAGGCTTTGCACCAAAGAAAGTTTGCTCTGATAAAAGGCAGCACTTATGTACTTCGGCAGCATGTCGGAGTTCTTTTCGAGGAACCGATGTATTGAGTAGTTCACTACACTTGCATAATGACGAATCCTGAAAATAAACACATTGAGACATTATTGAGAATGAGATCACATAACTCAATTACATACTGAAAGCACATGGAATGGCTGCCGGTGGTCATAAAGTTGGGATGGCCTGCGCAACATTGCTGAACTCGCAAAAGCAAAGCATCGTTGCTATTTAAATGGGGTTCATTAATCAAGCTCAATATACCATAACTGGGTTTGTCTATTAACTCGCAAATTGACTCGTTGTCGAAATAGTCAATGCGAGACCATTCCAATCCCTCGCGAATATAGAGTTCTTGCTCCGAACGCAGCACATGAAACACAAAATTCTGAAATGGGAGAAGGATTAAATTACAATATTAAAGACCTATAATTCTAAAGTGGATGAGTCATGTGTACTTGCCTGGTGGATCTTTTCCGCGCTATAGTTAATGGCAAACTGCTCAAAGGAGTTGTGGTCCAGCACTTCGAATCCATAAAAATCTAGCAATGCTAGGTTCTTTTCGCGCTGTGTTGACTTCAGGGACTCATTAATTTTGTTCACCAGCCACGTGAAGAGACGGCTGTAAAGAGTGCGACACAGCGTGTTTCGGTTGGTAGCTGCTTGTCGTGCATCCATTTCGCAACCCACATCCTCTTGAGCGCTGTTCGAGCTATTCGCTCTGGTTAAGCAATTTATGAGAATTTGGGCTTCCATATTAAGAAGCTGTGCTGTTTCTTGAACTTCTGTAAATGGAATATAATATAAATTATGTTGCAGGTTATTTCCTTAATCAACATACCGTAAACATTGGACACCTGACAACCCTCAGTTCCATCAATGTTAGTAATTGGTACGAAAATAAAGTTACCCAACTTTAGAACCACTGCGATGACCCGAAAGATGGAGTTGCTCTCTTCACAACTAAGTCCCAGCACATCCAAGGATCGCTGGAATAGAAGTGAAACACGTCGGTTATTCGTTCACTTATATAATTATCCGGTTAAGATCTAACCTTCGTATAATGAAAATTCATGCGGTCCTCCTCCATGGCAGTTGTGTTGTGGAGCAGCTCGTACTTTTCCACATTTCGATACAGCTTGAGCGATTCTAAGAAGATAGCTATGAGCAGGTAGCGTTTAAAACGAGTAAAACATCTTACTTAGCAACTGGAGATCAGCTCCCAATAGTAATTGGTAAAAGATGTGAAAATTTCGCTCTCCAATGATAGGGTCCGTTATACGGGTCTGTAAACAGATGAAATATTAGACATAATAACTAAACTAAGTTAATTAAAATTCAACCAAACCTTTTCCAACATATCTTAGAAGTACGCACGAATTAAATAAATGTCAGAATACATATTTATAATTAAAAGGTGAAGTTTTACTTACAATGGGTAATGTGCACTCCCATTGGATCTCCCTTAAAATCAATTTCAATATCAAATAACTTTCCCTGAAATCAAAAAACAATAGAAAATTAAAATTAAAGTCATTGAATTTATATCTGTAAAATTGCAGAGTTCAGTACAGTACATACACATTTCACTTACATATCGACTAGAGTTGTTATTTTTCAGGGTGCAGGCATTGCCCATGGCCTCCAGGAACACATCCGCACAGGTGACGCACTCTCGCATTCGTTGCGTGGGCGATTTATGACGCCTATGCAGCGAAGAGCTGGCCGAGGGCGTGGGCGAAACAGAACTAGGCGGCGGCAGATCGCCCAGAACCTTGCTCAGCTTGTGTGCATCGTACAGCGATATACGTTGCGTGGACCCCATGAGGGAGCTTCGATCCCGCTCCCGCTCCGGCTGGCTCTCTGTCGAGTGCTGGCGCATCAGGTTGGAGCAACTGCTGCGATGCGGATGTGCCGGGTTGGTGGTGGCAGTGGCTATGGTGGACAGGCGGCAGTTGCTGCCTCGCAGATCATCCCGCTCCTCCTTTTCCAGGCTCTGAGCACGAACGCACTTGCTGTGTCCGCACTGGCGGCAACCGCCGTACACGGTGGGTACCGCGTATTTGGGCGATCCCTTGGCTGCCGCGGGCATTGCAGTGCAGGCGCTGACTTGGGTCTGCTGGTGCTTGAAGCACGACTTGGTCGGATGCATGTGGTGGGCGTGCGATTCAGGAAGGCCGCTGATGTTTTCGCTGCTCTTGTGGTGTGAGAAATCAAAGTCGACAATTTTCTCCCGCATGTGGCGCCTGCTTTGGCGCTCGATGCTCTCGGCCCGCGTCCGCGATCGCTGCGATGGTCCTGGCGAAGGACTTTGTCGCCGTGAAACACTGCCTGACGGATTTTCCGCCCGGTTTTTGCATATAATAAAATTGGCAGTCCCGGAGCAGCTGCTGGACGCTCGCCTGTGGGCGTGCATCACCAATCCGCTGGCCGAGCTGGTTGAGGATTGCTTGCGCAGAACATTCGGTGTTGGGGGGCAGTGTGAGCGATCTTGTATGTGGGTCAGAAAGTTCACGATCATTTTAAAGGTCTCCGTTTTGCCCGCTCCGCTCTCACCGGTGAGAAGAACACACTGATCCTCGCTCTGATCTTTGAGCGATTGATAAGCCAGATTTGTGAGACCATATCTGGTGAAAAAAATTGTATAAGTAATGATAAGGGGCCAGCCTCCTAAATGATCTCTTACATGTGGGGCGGCAGCTGGAAGATGCCCTTATCGCCATAGTTACGGACATTGTCCAGAGAGTGCTCGGATATGTGATGATATGGATTCAGAGCCACAACAGATGTTCCAATGTAGGTCTGGAAATTAAAATATAAGGAAATGTATAGAAACCTGAAGAGTTGGTAGAACTGTAAGGACTCACATATATGTGATCGCGCTTATAGCGCTGGTGGATGTTGTTTATGAAACTATCCTCGGACAGGTTTTCCAACAGCACCGAATCCCAGGTGCCGATTTCCTGCTCCATTGCGATTCCCAGCTCCAATTACAACAACGTGCACGGCAATAGTGACAACAACGACAACGGCCAAAATCGAGTTCACCATTTGAATTTGAATACATCAACTGCAAACGGGGCCAAAACAAGAACGGGAACGATGGGAAGGGTATGGGGGGTTGTTAATGGCTCCAACAATTGCATAATTTATCGCGGGCCTGCATGCATCTGGGCGAATCCGTGTTTTGATTTTCTGATTCAATTATTGATTTTCATGTGCTGGCGAGCAACAGCCTCGAGCTCGTGTTCACTCATATATTCCGGATAGATAGAGTCCGGCTTCTAATATCCGTGACAACAGGACTCCCGACTGCCCTTCTACGCCTTCGTTTTTAGCGTATTATTGTCTTTATTCGCCACGATTTGCACATTTTGTTTACCTTTTCAGAAAAGACATTTTTGCATCCAGTGAGTACTAGTGGTGGCCCAGCCATCGACGACCATATCGATATTGTCTCAGAGCCACCAATCGATTTGCATACCCTACAAGGAGTATTTTGCTTTGGAATCGATTTGAATAGTTTTATATAATAATAACAATTTATTTGATATTAAATTAAATAGTTTATAATATCTGTTATATTTAAAAGCCTATTATTTTACTAGACTTAAGTTCTCAAAATGGTTTTAAAATTATAGTATTAACTTTGCTAGGGTGTTACCAGCGTCTGTAATCGAAGCTAGTTATTCTTCGCGGTGGGTTTGCCATCCCTATTGTTTGGATAATAAACGCAAAAATTACCATGAATACTGACGAGCGAAACTTCAGGTCCATCTACTATGAAAAATGCCAAATAAACAGCGTCGAGGAACAAAAGTCGCTGAACAAACTACTACAGGATGACATCCGCAACCTGAGCAAGCTGAAGCAGTTCTGCATGAACTACACAGTGCCGAACAACAATAGGAGCTATCTGTGGGCCCTGGTCATGGGTATTCTCCCGCTCCACAAATCGTCCACGGCGTACGTACGCGACCAGAGACGCGAAATGTACGAGGATCTGAGGCGAGCGGTAACCGTGCTCCGGCTAAACGACAATAAGCAGAAAGAGCCCTTCATGTGGTTGATAGACCATAAGAAGAAGGCGCAGGTCATGCACACCATGTGGCTGATAGAGTCCAATCGACTGTGGCATGGCAATTCTAGTGCCAGTCTCCAGGCGGACGACATGCACTTCATAGAGATTGTGCGCACGTTGCTGCAAATATTCGACGACAACGTGGAAACCTATTGGATAGCAAAGGGATTCTACAAGTACACCCGCGAACTGAAGAAGGAGTGCGTCAAGCTGAAGGAGCAAACGCAGAATATGCTGAAGCGCGAAGATTTGTCCTTGCTCAAGTGGGTTTGCTCATGGTTAGTCCCGTTATTTGACTAATTTTCTTCGATTACTCTTTATAGTCACCTGGAGCTTCTGGGCCTGTTTGATGGCAACTCAACGCTACTGGATAACTGGTACATAACCTGCTTTGCTGGAATAATCTGTACAACTCATTTGGTCAAGATATGGGACAAAGTCTGTGGAGGGTCCCGGAAGATTGTTGTTTTCCTGTTTGTAGAACTAGTTAAAGACATAAGGTCCTCGATACTAAAGCAAACATCTTTAGCAGACGTCAAAAGACTTATAGAAACGGTAAGTAAATAAGGAAACCATGTGCTAAGCCATAACTTATCAAAAATTCGCCTTAGGTAAAGGATCTCGACGGTGTTATTATCGTAAACAAGGCCATCAAATCCCTACAAAACAACAGCAGCCAAGTCGAGTACACGCATTAAGTAAATCTACACTTTTATATTGGACATGTAAATAGCTGAATGAACTAAATGTATTTGAAGACAACGTCCTTTTTATCGCCCACCGTCTGCAGTTCCAGGGTCACGGGACACTGCATCCAATAGGAGAGCAGCTCCTCCGTGTAACCAATAAGGAAGTACATTTTTCGCGGGGTGATCGCCTGCCGAATAAGGGCCGCAATCCTAATAGTGTTGTGCTGCCGCTTGATGATGATCTCGGAGCAGACGAGGGCATGCCATGTGCCGGTGACAAACTTGCGGATGAACACATCCTCTATGGCGGTCTGGGACGGACGCAGGGCATCCTTTATTGTTGCTAAGATAGAGGGGTGCCATCAAAATGCTTCCTTAATAAACTTTTCTCACAACTTACATGTGTTCCATGAGTTCCACGATTTGCGGTGGCCAATAAAATGCGGCGGATTGGCCATCTCGTAGGTAAGTGGCCTGTTTCGCTTTGTGGTTATGCGGTATCGCCCGGATTGCACGCGACAGCACACGGAGCTGGTGTGGAATCCTGACCGGCTGAGCTGCTGCACCTCGGTCGCCACCTGGGGCACCAGCTGCAATAGATTAGCGTATTTTAATATATAAATGGTCATATTTGTTGTTATTTAACACACCTTTTTCAAGAAGTTCATTATTTTGCGGCAGAAACAATTTTGCGTCCAGCAACAGCTGATTGACGTGACGTAACGGTTCGCTAGAGATGGAAAAATTTATAGATAAGTATTCGATATTATTGTTTTTGAAGGTGTAATGGAAATATTTTCTATAAGATAAAAAAAAAACATTAAAGGAAGTAGAAAAAAAAAAACACAGAATGATACATTTTTAGTTGTGTAAATCCTCATTTTAGTTCTTAAATTCAATTGATTGAAAATCGATTGTTATTTTGTTTTAAAGCGGGGCAGAGTTGTCAACAGTTGTCAGTGGGAAAATGTAATAATATAATGTAAAAACATTATTGCACATTTATTTAAAATATTTAAGCAACATTTTAAGAGCTTCCTTAATAAATAGAATTAACTTTGTATTAAACCCTTTATTCGAAAGAACTTTGACTGTTCATTGAACTTGGGCAGAATTAGCTATAAATTAGCTCAATTGGTATCACTGGAGCGCTGAGCCTGCGCGCTTGGAAAATGGCTTAAACGCAGGCCATCTCAAACAAAGATCGAGGATCTCAGATCAAAAGTAACTACCTGTTGAAGCGACCGTGCAACAGGACTCATCCAGAAGCAAAGCTGCATAGGTTTATTCCCAGAATCCCTGGTATCTGAATGCACTCATAGGTGAGGATACATTCAAAGTAATGACGCTGAACGAGAGCGACGCTACTCGCCTGGAGCTGACGCGCAACTTCCTGGAGCTGTCCCGAAATCCGGAAACATGCACCGCTCTGCGCAGCTCGGACTGTATCCAGCTTCTGGTGCAGATTCTGCACGCCAACGACGAAGGCCTCTCCACGGCGAGAAAGTACGCCAGCCAGGCGCTGCACAACATCGTCCACAATAATCCGGAGGAGAAGGAGCGCCAGCGGGAGGTGAAGATGCTGCGCCTGCTGGACCAGATCCTCGACTACTGTAACTTTCTGCACACCCAGTTGCAGAGCGGCGGTGAGGCCATCGCAGATGATGAGGATCGTCATCCGCTGGCGGCTATGAAGCTCCTAATGAAAGCCAGTTTCGACGAGGAGCACCGCCAGACTATGTGCGAACTGGGAGCCCTCAAGGCGATTCCCAATTTGGTCCACCTTGATCATGCGGTCCATGGACCGGCTGCCGGTAGAGAACAGTGCAACGCCCTCAGGAGCTACGGCCTCATGGCCCTAACGAATCTCACCTTCGGAGACGAGAACGTCCACAACAAATCGTATCTGTGCGGTCAGCGACAGTTCATGGAAGTGGTCATTGCTCAATTGAACACGGCTCCGGATGAACTGCTACAGGTGAGTTTAGTCTTGGAGATTAATAAAAAAAGATCGTAATTTAGTTACCGTTGATCTCTTCAGGTTCTTGCTGGTGTGCTTCGCAATCTCTCGTGGCGCGCGGACAAACACATGAAGACTATCTTTAACGAGCTGGGTACTGTGACCTCCTTGGCTCGAGCAGCCATGCAAAACAAGAACGAGAACACTCTCAAGGCCATACTTTCAGCCCTTTGGAATCTCTCAGCGCACTGCAGCACCAACAAGGCGGAGTTTTGTGCAGTAGACGGAGCACTGGCCTTTTTGGTCGGAATGCTTAGCTACGAGGGTCCGAGTAAAACTCTTAAGATCATCGAAAATGCAGGCGGCATTCTTCGAAATGTATCGAGCCACATTGCGGTGTGTGAGCCGTACCGACAAATCCTAAGACGGTACAATTGCCTTGCCATTCTGCTGCAACAGTTGAAATCGGAGAGCCTAACCGTGGTAAGCAACTCCTGCGGAACTCTTTGGAATCTCTCGGCGCGCTGTCCCGAGGACCAGCAATACCTCATTGACCACAATGCCATCCCGCTCTTGCGGGCCCTAATCAGCTCCAAGAACTCCATGATTGCGGAGGGCAGTGCCTCGGCTTTGAAAAACCTAGTTAATTTCAGGGCCACTCAGGAGCTTATGCCCAATGGAGATGGAGGGTCCCTGCCACTAGACAAGGAGGCTGGCCATGGAGGTACGCTGCCACGGAGATTCAGCTCACTGCGCCTAAGCTCAAATCCCACGGGATCGCTTAAGAAAGTGCGACCCTCAACAGTCAGCACAACTGGCTTTCTGAACAGAAAGTGTGAGAGCCGAGAGTCCATTTACTCGGGCAAATCCGATTCCACTAAATACTCAACCAAGTCGGAGGGAGCGAAGAATCCCTTCGAAATTGTCACACCCACTGAAGAGCAGCCCATTGACTACTCCATGAAGTACATGGAGCACAAACCCAATAGCAGTAAGACCTTTGAGATCGACTTGGATCAGCCAACAGATTTCAGTGCTAGATATAAGGAGAGACGATCCGCTCAGACGGCACAGCCGGAGCTGAAGACGGAGACTAATGAGATTAGAAGTAAGGAGTTGCAACTGACAAAGTCCTCCTCGGCCACGGAGCTGCGTAATAGTCCTGGGCTGGTGGCGGTTTCAGCAGCTAAGCAGAAAATTGCCACCGAAACGGAGACGGAAACTGCAGAGCGACCAATAAACTACTGTGAAGAAGGGACTCCCGGCAGCTTCAGTCGCTTCGACTCGCTAAACAGCCTCACAGAGAAACCGGAGAAATGTATGCCGCCAAAAACTTCAACGAAAACGGCTGTTCTCCCGGTACAAGTTGACGGAAATACGCCTCAAAACATCGATTCCGCACTAGAAACTCCACTAATGTTTTCGCGGCGCAGCTCTATGGACTCATTGGTGGGCGACGACGAAACGGTTGCCTGCGAGGACAATGGATCCGTGATCAGTGAATACAGCCGGATGCAGAGTGGTGTTATTTCCCCCTCAGAGCTGCCCGATTCACCCACCCAGAGTATGCCTCAATCTCCGAAAAGGGATAGAAAAGTGACCACTCAAAATAACTTGGATACACCTGAACAGAAGCCCAGCACTGTGTTTGAGGACAAGTTGAACAGATTCCACGTGGAGCACACACCTGCTGCCTTCTCCTGCGCCACCAGTCTAAGTAATCTGAGCATGATGGACGACTCTAATGCAAACGCTATTCGAGGGCAGCGTGGAAATGAAATCAACGGCAATGGGGATGCTCCTCGCAGCTATTGCACAGAGGACACTCCTGCCGTGCTTTCCAAAGCGCCAAGCAATAGTGATCTGTCCATTTTGTCCATCCCGAATGATTTAAATGCGAATGAGACGCAGCCAGTGCCTGCTCCGCGAGCTGATGTTACCGGAATGGACACTCGGATGCCGGCAGAAGATGCAATCTCTAAGATGCGCTGCGGTGGCAATGCATTGCCCAGTTATCTGCCAGTGTCGGATGAAATGAGCAAGTACTATGTCGAGGACAGTCCCTGCACGTTTTCGGTCATCTCGGGACTTTCCCATCTCACTGTTGGCTCTGCTAAGGCTGGGCCTGTTCTGAAGCTGCCTATGAGGACTGCAGAAGAGGCTCAGGCACCCAAGCTTCCTCCCAGGCGCAGTGCAGTTCAAGGAGAGGCGGAGCCGCGCTTACCGCCGAAGAAAAGCGACTCTCTGAGCTCACTCTCCATGGATTCGGATGACGACTGCAATCTTCTAAGTCAGGTGAGCACAGGTTACTTCATTCAAAACACTTGATATATTTCACTTTATAAACATTTTGTGGGACACTCACTCAAAAACAAGTGTCTTGGTAGATTTAGCAATCGGAATGTTGATATTTCATAAAAGTTAAATTTAAAATGTCAGAAAACTCTCGCTTAAATCAGAAATATTAAAGTTGTTCCCTCTTTTTAAAGGCCATTGCTGCGGGAAGTTGTCGACCTCAGCCCAGCGGTGCCAGTACCAGCTCCAGCCTGGCGAACGCTAGTACCAGCACTCTATGCAGGGAAAATGGGCAGCCAAAGAAGCCGGCGGAGGATGGCGATAAGCCGAACTACAGCTCAGATGACTCTCTAGACGACGACGACGATGATGCACGGTCCAAGTCGCTATTTGAGCAGTGCATTCTGAGCGGCATGCATAAGTCCAACGACGCCTTGGAATCGGAGGGTGAGCCGCCGGGGCAGCGCCAGGAGATCAGTGCCCGGGATCGATTTGTCAGTAACCAGGTGCGCCAGATTGAGTCCATGTTGGCTGGGCGTCAACAGTAGCTGCGGGTGGTTGGTTAATTGAGAAGCGCATACATTTGTTTAGTGGCTTTTAATCTTGTCTACGCAATAATATTCTCACGGTCTCAATTTTCCTATAGTTCAGATTAAAAATTTGCACTTAAATTTAACTCTCCAACACGTGTAATATTATTTACCCTCTCACTAAACAATTAAGGAAACTAAAAAGGGTGATAAGAAATGGGATACAGTCGCGGTATAGATATAAATAAAAGTTGCGATCAACTGAGGTCCGGGAAACTCCTAACATGATGCTACTATGATGAACTAGCTAGAAAGCTCAGTAGAAACGTTTTCGCGCGTTGCGATCCTTGAAGTAGGAGATGGCGAAGATGGCCACTGCAGCCGCCACGACAACCACGAAGAGAAGGATGAAGAAGATCTTGGCGTTGGACATTCCCGGCTTGGGATCTTCTTTGTGCTCGCGCGGGGGCTCGAAAGTCTTGGCATTCGGTATGATATTGGAGCGCCGGATAATCTCATCGTGCTGCGAACAAGAAAGAAAGTAAATAGAGGGTTATTGCAACAAGAAAGTAAAACTGGTTTTCAGTAATACGATATGAATATTATAACACTCGGTTTATAAAGATTAACACGATTAGACACCAAACAATGTGTTTAAAGCCAGCTGCTTAATTATTACAGGTTGCAGCAATTAAAAACAAGTTCACTCTTTTTTCTTTATACGTATACACAGTTATTGAAAATTAAGTCCGCTTTCGAGTTCCTTGCACTCCTTATCGCGTTCGCCGAATAGCAGACAACTGAGTAATGCTTGCTCCCTTTCCGAGGTTTGCCAAACAAAAGTGAACTTACATTTACGTTCAAGTCCAGGTCATAGAACTTGAAACTGTGGATATCGTGATTATCGGACAGATCACCCGTCGTCGCAGACATGCCGAAGTGGTAGCCCGTGGGTAGCTCAACGTTGGCCACTACAAAGCAGTTCTTCCATTCGTTGCGGTTCTCCAGATCTGTGGACACCGACAGAATGTCGTTTTCGTATCGAATGCTAACCAGCGTCTCGTACTCCACATTGCGGAAACGAACTTCGCAGCCGGCCAGCTGAGTGTGCGTTCCATCGCGATCGTGGTCGTAGCTCCAGCTGCCATTGTTCACCATGGCGCTGAGATATGGATGTTGGTGCTACAAATATAAGGTTAATACATTTACTTTCAATGCCTTGCGGTTCATACGTTGTGTGGACCATTGTGATTGCTATAGGTGTCCAGAATGATGGCCAGTCCGGAGAAGTGATCCTTGCTGCCAAAGACCGGCCCGGTTTGCATGCGCTCCTTTGTGTACCAAATGGCAAATCCGTCGCCGAACAGTTCAGTTCCCTTGCCGTGCACCTTGAAGCCAACGTGCACCTCCCAATTGCGAGTCATCACGGGCTATGGATTAAAGACAATTACCATTAAACTTCAAAAAGTCGCGGGGAGAGACGAACGCTCCTGCTTACCGAGTAGTTCCAAAGTGCACCGCTCTTGGACTGCAAGTCCGGCGTCAGTCTTATATAGTTGCTGGTCACCATCGTGTTACCCAGGAAGTCCCAGTGTGGCAGGATCACGCCTACGCCTGCAATAGAGCCCAAGCCACGTTAGAGGTACACGTACACTCCGTATCATCAGTGACCAATTACCCACCTTGGAATGGACGCACCAAACTGTGCTCCCGCTTCATGTAGTCCGGCTCCCTGGGCATATCCTGACCGAGCACCACGAACGGGGCGACGAGGAGCGCCAGCAGGACCAGGCAACAGTGTGCGCGCGTCGGTTTGGTCATGGCTGCATTCGGTGGCCCACTTGGATGAAACTACACACACGGAAAATAATTGCAGACAAATTTTTTTCGCCGGCCTATTAGTGGTGGTCAACCGTGAGTCACTTACTGTGACTAGCAACTATCGGTGGCTAAACGATTTTAAGTCACGCTACGCAGATGAACTGTTATCGAAACTGGCTATCAGCCTTTATCGGAGTTGACTATCAAATTTAAATAGTTAAATTTATCTTTTGATAAAATTGTTCCTTTTTCGGTATAAAGAATAACAAATTAATAATATTTTCTTTATATTGAAACCAGTTAACAGTTAACAGTATGTCTCTACTTTTACTTTAATTTCTTTCCGAACGGTATAATTGTCAACAAATGTATTTGAAAATAAATAACTTGATATTTTTTCATGTTTCAATTGTTTGTGACAATAAATGTGGCACAATTTTGCAGATTTCAAATACGCTGCGGAAGTGCAGCTAAGACTGCTAAATTGATGAATGCAAATTATTGTTTTGGACAGCTTCCCCCCATTTTGGCGCATAATTCGCGCGTCCAACCAGTTTGCATATTAATAGCTTTCGATCGGATTACAACGCCAACAACCACGAGCAGCCGTTTGTCATGGTGCGAGACGTTTTTATGGCTTATTGCACACGCACATTGGCGCCTTCACGCCTCGGGTCTTGCGGCTCATGGATCTCAGCTGGTGGAAATCGGGCAGGAAAACCAGTTCCAGTGCGCCAAGAGTTTTCCTCCTCGGCGTGCGTTAGACGCCGCCTTTGGGGGTCATTGTCAAGGTCGCTGGTCGTGAGAGCATGTGCGACTAATAATGCAAATGCGGCAGGAACTTTGGCATGCAACTGCATTGGATTCGGATTCGAATTCGAATTCGGATCGGAATTATAATGATGCGATTCAAATGCACATTTGGGCACAATTAGCCGTGTGCGGCTAACGGTGCAAGATGTGTCACCTGTGAAAGGCGGCAGAGGTTGCTTCCTCAACACGCCGCTAATTGGCATATAACGTGCCTAATTATATCAGTCATTTATGAAATCATTTCACTTTTCACCTCCCTCGAGCAACAACAACTTGCGAGCCAGTTTCCGCTGAGATTATACTTTTTTTTCCTGACCGCCTCTCATTCGTTCTTGTCGCCTCGCGATATTTGACTCACCTGTGCCGGATCGACTTCCTCATGGTATCGAGGAGTGAGATATGGCGGTTATTTTCGATTTCGGGGAGTGGCGGCCCAAAAGCTCCCTAATGAAAGTTGGAGATGATTAATGATAAATGGCTAAGCCGAGTTTCCCAACAGGATGTGGCTTAATATCATGCTTAGAAGATCGCGTCAGCTGGTATTTTTAGAATAGCTGCGAAGATCGAATCTGGCAATTAGTAGTCCGCTTAAATGCTCATTTATAAAACTACAGCTATCGGCTGTCATGTGCGGACAAGTTGAGGCCCAAACAAGCAGCACTTTTCAAATCCACTATTCAATTCCTCAAAGTGCCAATAACCCGGGCCCTGGTCAAGACAGGGCAAGTCTGAGGCCGCTCGGTGATTGATAACCAGCTGCCGAATCTGGCCGAATCAAAGAAAGCCAATAGCAATTGGCTAATTGATTCAGCAGCATAAATCAATGGCAATCAACAATTAGCCGCATTAATTGCCTCGCTTACAGCAATTGTATCTGAACTTGACCCTCTCGCCGTGGAGTGAAGACAATGCAAAAACCGAAGAGAACAGAACGGAAGGCCAGTTGAACAATGCCCAAATACCCTGGCTAAATGGCCGATCGTAGATCATGGAGTCGACTGCAGGGGATTACCCTAGATCGCGCTAGGTAGTTATAGCTATAGGTAGCTATGTTTTTGCACTATAAATATTTTCGTAAATAAGTTAAGCAGTGCTAGAATATGTACAAATATTTAATAAATTTAAAAGAATCTTCTCGAAACAATTTATAAATATTTAACACTCCTATTAATCCTATTATGTTAAAAGTTCCTAATATGTTTTGAATATTCAATTTCTCTGATATAGACCATCTTTTGGACACTATAACCTTTTGTGAAGAGTATGGTTTAATAGTTAATCGCTTCGACTTTGGCGGTTGCAGCTAGCCAAGGAGCTTTTGTGGCCAGCTGTGATTTGAACTTGAACTTGCTGCCGCTTCAGCTGCCTGCAGTCCCCTCCGTTCCCTGCCCCTTTCCCGTCGACTTGTCGCTAAAATGAAATCAACGCAAAAACTACAACACGAACGCATTGCTCGCATAGCAGCAAACAAGTGTGCAAATCGTATAAGATTAAAGCTAATCAAGCATGACAGGCATTCCTCATGAATTTCACATTTATCGCGATATATATATTTTTTTTAAAGGGCCACACAGCGGCAAATGTCAATCGTTTAACGATACACTTAAGTTGGGGGGATCAGAAAACAAAAAAAAAAAAATAGAAAAGATGCCGCCGGAATTCTGAGCGGCACGGAATTCTACGCTTCCGGCCGAGAACGAGCGTATTGTGAGCACATAATTATGATTCAGATTATGCATAATGCCACTCTTAATCACTGAAGCGAACGTAACGCGTAAATTGTCATTTAAATCAAACGAATATCCAGCGAATTTCACGGTCAAGTGGAAGTGCCAGCCAGCCAGCCGGAAGAAATTGCCAAATGCCGCGCTGCGAGCCAAGTTGCTATGATGTTTTCACCTGCAATCAAGTCAAGGTGCTGCCAGCTTTCCAATTACATATGCTAGATACACGGATTTGCATAAGCATCGCCAGCTGATCGACCCGTTTTGTGCACCCAAACCCAAAACTGGTTACCGGAACCAAGCCGATGAATATTGATTCGCTAGAAAGTTGAATTTGCTGCCGCGCCACTGCAATTTGCCCATTAACATCAACATTAACCGATGCCAACGATTCCCTTGCAGAGAACAAACATCACGTGGCCGGGGGTGAATGCAAAAGCCAATAGCACGTAGCCCGACCAGCGGAGTCATAAACAAGAAAAACTCACTCAAAGCGCCCGCCAAACACTCAAAACAAAAGCCACTCAAAACAAACGCACGGCTGCGCCGTCGACGGCGGCAGAGATCGGGCCATGCTTTATATAAAATCAACTGAGCATATCTGTTGGAATTCATTAAACGTTTTACCGCACAGGCCGACGTACAGCGGTTCGAGATCCGAGATCCCAAATCCAAAATCCGAAATCCAAAAGCCCGAGCGCTCCACCGTGTAAGACCCCCAGTAATATGTATATTGGAGTACAACGAGTACTACTCCGCAGTTCACAGCCTTTGGATGCAGTTTTTTCCTGGCTTCGCGTGCTCGTCGGTTGTCATCCATAAATAACATACGAAAAAAAAAAATACAAACAAAAAAAACAAACAAAATGAACAGCCCATCAAAATAACGCATTTCTACCTTTTGTTTACGAAACTTGGCGCGCCAAGAATTTACCAAACAAACGTAAAAAATTGATGAAATACCAAGCAAAGCATCGATAACGTGAAAAGTGCCAGTGTTCGAGTCAGATATAATTCAAATATTTGTTAACTAATTGCAGCTTCTCACTCACACGCACACACTGCCGCGCAGCTCAATCAGCCAGCAAATATGAAATTCGTAAGTATTTTCGTTCTCGTTTTCCTCGTTAGTTGCGGCAAGTTCGTTGCCTAAGTCTTTCGTTTTTCGCGACAATTGTCACAGCATTTGCATCGGCCGCTAATGCAGCGTAATTGTTAACACGTTTGAGCCTCGTTTAGGCCACAAATGAAGTCAACTATTTCGGTTTGACAGTTGCCAAATGACTGCTGTGGTCGACCAAGTCATTGTTTGCTCCGCAAGAATTTTTATTGGGCCCTGGCACTCTAATTTATGGTCCACAATGTCGTGTGTCAGCGGGCCATGAAAGCCAGGCCACCGCCTCGATATGTCTATATCTGAATCTATAAGCCACCTAAGCCATATAAGTTTATGTGCATTATTTTCGATGACCATCCACGTTCAAGGCTCTGGAAATTTGATGAAAATTTGAATGCATATGACCTAAATATGCATATTTCCTATTATAATTCGATCTTGATAGGCAGCTTTTATGAGCGCGCTTTTTGGAATGCTGGGCAATCAGCTCATAGTCTACATCAATATTTGATTTTATAAATTTCTTTCAATTTCACACACAAGTTTTCGCAATTTATGTGTTTTCCCCTTCGTTTGTTTTTATCACAAAACCAGTTGTTTTTTATTAGCTCATCAAAATGTTATCGGTTCACAATGAACAATATTCTTCATTCATTTAAAATGTTTGCTTGCTAAAATGTTTAATTTATGCCCAGAAATACTTATTTCAAAGTTTATTTTAGGAACTCTCAGTTTGATTAAAATTGCTATTGTTTCCATGAGTTGAATTATTTTAATATTTATTGATTATCATATTAGTATTGAATTCTCCA
This sequence comes from Drosophila sechellia, assembly GCF_004382195.2. NCBI lineage: Eukaryota > Metazoa > Arthropoda > Insecta > Diptera > Drosophilidae > Drosophila > Drosophila sechellia. Next base: position 22,715,033 of record NC_045952.1, read on the forward strand.
CACCTGCTAATGAATTGATTAGTTTCTAGCTATTTGAAAAGTTATTTTATGTTGGGTAAAGCCAAGTGGTTAATTTTCATAAATGGCCGCTTTTAATCCCATCAGATTCTGAATCATACTTTATGGGTCAATGAAACGCGAAATTATATGCCTCTAAACAGATTTAATAAGAAGTCCAAACAGTTTCCGCCAAGCAGTTGGCAATCAAGTCGAGTAGCCCGCAATTACATGGGAAAACGCACGCAAAATCGCAGGCGTGCGTGCAAAAAACCCAAAAAAAATAAACAAGTCTCAAGTTCACGTTGAAGGCCGTGGAGATCTGTGATCCGGGGCTTGGCTATCGGAGATCGGTGGCCCGGAGTTCGCAGACGGCTGGCAGACAGACGCATAGACAGATTGGACAAGAAAACGAGGCGAAAACGTGCTTGGGCATGCGTTTTGTAACTTAATTGAAAAGTGCGATACACACGCGCCAATGGCCAATGGCCAAGAGCCAGGATCCGAAATGCCAAAGCCAAGACCAATTGCTCTGGCCGTTGGTAGTTGGCCGGCTGACCAACTTCTCTTGTCCAATTGCGTGTCCCAAGCCGGCTCTCCCAGCTAAAAAGCCACCAGCCGCCATAAAATCGAAAGCCAAACCCCAGATGCAGTCATGAATGAATCAAATGAACCGAAGCTGTGCGTGAAAAATGGCAATAAGTGGAAAAAAAAAACGTTGCGTTAACTCCAACTTATGCATTATAAAAATGCAAGCGTGCATTGCATCGGAAAATGGCTTATGCAATGCCCACTGAAAGGGGGGCTAAGAAGTGGCTGTTCCAGGTAAAACTGGCACCCTGGGAAACCGCAATCAGTGTCGCTCTCGATTAGGATTCGACCATGCACACGAACAAGATTTATTAATTGCTCCCAGTCAACTCAGTTAATCGCTCCAACCAGCAGATGTCCGACCAGTCGCCGGATTTCTAGTTACAAAGTTTCTGCCTCTTTTGCTTGCGTGTGGAAATTCAAATTAATTGCCATACGTACTTGTACAATTTGATGTTTGTATTTTGTATTTAGTTTTTCGGTTTTCGGATCTGGGTTTTTTTCTTTATTTTTTTGAATTCGTAGTCGGCTGCGCTTGGCTTCCCTCTAATGAAGATGTCACGCCGGAAAGTGCCGATTGCTCAATGCCCAAGTACGGGGACGACGACAAGTCCACTCCGTGCATAATTACTCGCAATTTGGCTTTGGCTTTTGCTTTGCGATGTAGTTTTGTGCTCTGGGTCAGGCCAAAATGGATTCAGACTCTATTGCAAAAGAGATATAGATAGTTATTGGGGAAATATAAAGTAGTAGTGCAGGTAAAAGTGAGTCAAAGGAAAAGTAAAACATTGTTAGAACATTAGTATTGAAGTGAAGTTGGAAAAGTGCTTAGTCTTCTTTTATAATAGCTCCTACCATTTCCCAGTAGAGGCATTTAAGTCAGCTCCCAGCGAGCGTTGAACACTTCAGTCTGGACAGGAGTGGAACAATCCGATTTCTGGTCCTCCAGGCCATGTCATTCGATATCGTCCCATCGGACGGAGCGGGCTCAACAATTTTTATTATGCCTTTCTGTCGCTGGACGGCGATTAGCGTTGGAGCTGAGGCTGGAGCATAGGATTTGGCAGGCATAGGATTTCGGGCTCTCCAGTTGCGTTGGAACGGCTGTCGCAATCGTATAGTCAGATAACCAGATAGCCAGCTAGTTGTCCATGTAGTCAGTCACTCAGTCAGGTCAGTCCGCGGAGTATCCATGGCAAGTGCATGGCGTACACATGTCCAGCTGGAGTTCGAAAACCAACTGCCCACATGCGACGACGGCTAGTTGCGAAAAGTATGGCATTTGTGGCCAGATATTCGCGGTCCATTACCATATTTATGAGGCATGTGCGTCGTCGTTGTCGTCGTCGTCGTCTGGCGTTTGTGTTTGGCATTTTGTCAGACTCTAAACGATACAAATTTGCCCGAGTTGCAGCTGGAAACCAGTTTGAACTTGAACCCATTTCACTGGCAGGAAAAGGAAAAATCAAAAGAATCGAGAAAATCAAAAGACCAAATCAAATTGGATTAGCTCAATTCTCACGCTGCACGATCGCTGGCAATTTGCACTTCCTAGGCAAATTGATGTTTAATAATTCAATTACAATTGACAATAGATTGGGCAACAGCGAATCGGCGAATCAGCGGGGCAGCTGGCCACGAAGTCGCCAACTGACTCCATTTCCCACCTATTAAACACAATTCAAAGTAATTTGAAGCGGCAGTCGTCGGTTTTCCATAGCTCTTGCCATTATTTTTCTGTTTTTTGCACGTTTTTTTTTTCTTACGGCTGTTTGGCTGCAAGTTGGTTGCACCTACTACATCCAACACTTTACACCGATCCAGCTTCGGACAAGCGGCGTTATTTGCGTTTGGAGCAGGAGAGTCCAAGCTCCCGGAGCTCTTAACGCTTAACTCTTAAGTCTGAGCTCTTTACTCAAACTTCCGTGTTGAAAGTCAGCCAAATTGTTGCTCAATCGAGCATTGAACCCTCTGCCAAAAAAAATTGAAATAAAAACTCTGCAACTGGGCGTTGCTATCGTTAACAAAAGATAACAATAATAACTTTGTGTTCGGGGTTCCGAGTTCAATCGCTGCGATCACATTCACTTTTCCAACTGCGTGTAGTTTTCACATAAAATTAATTACGCCCCAGCGACCAACTGGCCAAATGACAAATCGGTTAAAGTTTAAATATAAACAAGATTAATTAGCAGCTGCTCGCCTGCCACCCGGATATCCATCAGCTTTTCAGTTTTTCAGCTTTTCCAGGCTCCCCCTGTGACTCATGCAAATTTTTGTAGCATTTTGTGGGCCAAGTCGCAGCCATTGAAAGCGCAGTTTCGATTACCTGTTGCTTGGGTCGAGCAATAAATATAATTTATCTTTTACCGCACATTGGTAGCCAATCAAAAACTAAACGCCAATAAATGCCAGCGCATAATAGAAAAAACAAATTGAAAATTTGAAGGGAGTAGCTAGCATGGAAAGTGCTTAAAGTAAAGCAATCTCGAAAAGTGAAACCACAACAAGCCGCAGTAAAGATTTATGAATATTGATAAGAGATAACCAATAAGCAGTTAATTAAAGTGAGAAAATGAAAGGCGAATTCTAGCAAATAGAGCATTTAAATATAGCAAGAAACGAACAAATAGCTAGAATTGAATTAGCATTCATTTGCATCCATAGATTGATTTGTAATTAGCAAAGAGGGGATCCTCAAGATTAATTTGTTTGCTATCTAAACTGCCTGCAGACAGGTTAAAACTCCTCAACGAAAATTACAATTACAAGTCAATTTTTATTCAATTTCAAGTGCCACAAATGTCGGCTTGCAGGGATTTACTAGTGGTTTCTAGTGGCCATATCTGGTGGCATGACAGCGCTATTATAGCCCGAATCCAGGGGCTATCAGCGTGCGGAGCTAACGAGACAATGTAGCTATCGTCGTCTGTCCAAGGTGCTGCTCCATGGAGCCGCATGGTGCTCCATGGTGCTCCCACTACAGCTCCAAGTCGTATTTTACCTGCCTTTTTATTTGGCTTTATATGCGCTGGCACGCTCACATGTTGCTGCACTTAATCATTGTTGTGGGTGGGTGGGTTTTATTTTCGCATGAGCCGCCGTTGGCCAACTACTACTAAATAGATACAAAAAAAATGCAAAAACAGCGTGCCTCGATAACTGAATTGTGTGTGCTTTCTGGTGTGGTAGCCCAAGTCGCCCGTAGCCCAAGTCGCCCAATTACGAAATCATATCTAAGGTCATTTGTTCGACTAATTTGTTGGAATTTTTTCCAAGCGGGTGGCTGGCCCAGGAAGACCGCAGGCATTGTTCCTAATTCCACCGCAAGCCGCTAATTAATCCCAATTAAATGCTATTAAATTTGTCATATCGCGCACTTTCGAATTCGGCATCTGTTGTTGGGCTGAGATTTTTCGTGCTTTGCGGAATTTCAGATGCAAATAGCCAACTGACGACATTCTGAAGGCTACATGTGTTTACAAGCTGCATTTTCTGGCCAAGATCGCCTGGCAGTGGAACAGCTGAAGGGGGAGAGACCAGACAGATGCCAACACAGAAAACTGTGAAAACCACTGGTCAAGACAGATGAATCTAATTTGTTTGCCTCTAGTTTGAAAGTCTGCCTCACAGGCGGCTATAGTGTCTCATATCCGTTTAAACCATTCATGTAGGAAGTTTGATTGGTTTTACATCGATTACTAAATTAAACCAGTTTTAGAAAAGAAATATTACGCTAGCTCATGAAATGCTGTTTTATAAGTAACTAAATTAATATTGTTTTGAGTCTATTACCTCTATGAATGACATTAATCCCATAAACTAAAGTTGTTTCCGCAGCTTAAAGTTCCAACTTCTGGAGTAATCGTAGCAATTGAATTACAAACAGACTATAGCGTAATCCCAATGATCGCATCATTAGTCTCACTGCTCAACTGAGTTGAGTTTGTACTCTTGTAAACTTGACAGTATTTCCCTTAACGATCTCATGTTCGTCGCTCTTGAGAACTTCAATCCTGCGACACTGTTTCAATTTTGTTTCGAAAAAACTCGGATGTGGCAATAGTCTTGGTCTCAGTTTTAGTTGTAGTTTGCGGCTTAGTTTCTGGCTGGACGGCAACAAGAGCAACAACGGCGGCAAACGGCAGCAAACAAGAATTAATTAAAACAAAAATTTTTTCACAAGTCGAGCGGTGGCTTGTTGGCAACTTTGCGACCGCCTTGTTTGCATATTTTGTGATTATTTTGTAGCATATTTTGGCTAATAGCAATTAGCGTTATTGTTGCATTTTGGCCTCAGGAGGGCTCGTTTTGATCCCTCACCGCAACGAAAGGTGCGGCCCATTAGGCAATTAATGAGGCCCGACCAACTTTGGCAACATTTGCATTAGCAGGTTGCACTCATATGGAAAACGGGTGCATTTGGGGCGATTGTCCAATCGATCGTGCCAAAAGAAAACCCGTTCTATTAAGTCAAATTTGCCCTATGATTAAAGTCACTCTGCCAGCCGGCGAATGACGGTCTTAACTAAGACGTTCGACTTGCGGTCGGGCATGAATACAGCCGTTGTGGATTTATGAACCAGTCAGCCAGACAATTTGCACTGCATGTGGCCCCCTCTGCGGCCAGCCACCCACCTGATCAGGCACCACCTCCGTGTCCGTCTTCGTCTCCTTAGCCTTCTCCATGGGCCATTTGCATCCCAGGCGATGGAGCGGATTGGGGTCAGTGGGAAAATAATCGCTGCCGTGATTGCTATTTAACAAATTTATCACACTTCAGCGCAGTTGTCGCGGCTCAACGTGATGTGCATTGAATAAGCTAAATAAAGCGCATACATTTTCCAATACCTTGCCTTTTTATGCTTTCAAAAAAGTTCGAAGAAAAAAAAAACATAAAAGGAACACGCTTTAAATTACTGCGCCTTGGGACACACAAATCAGTTGGAAACTTCCTGGAGCCCAGGGTGTAATTAAGATTTTATTTCTCTAAAGCACTTGCCACATACTGATTGGTTAAATGCACATTTAAATATATAATATGCGCACACTTTTTAATCAATTTATAATTTGGGGAACGGTGGCATAACTGCTAGTTAAGTGTTTCGCAAAAAAAAGACCAACAAAGTGGTAATTAAAGCGTTGCAATTAACATTTGTTTGCTTGTGAAAGAAGCTTGTTATGAGAAATTAAGAACATGTCCAAATATGTTAGTTTCTTAACTATTAGAAAGTTATTGTCCTCCCGTTGAATGTTACGATTAACTAGCATATCAAACTGTGCCATTTTTGTCATAAATTCGTCATGGGCCATTGCTGCAGTTGACGTGGCAAATTGCAGAGGCCTTTTGGCTATCGACCAGAACCGAAATCAAATCGCTGGCGGACTGGAACTGTTAATGGCACTCCGGCAATCCGGCACTTGGTACTTGGCACTCCGGCTTTTGGCTATCGGGGCTTCTGGCCTGGCTTTCTGGCTCGTGCTCAAGGCAACTGCACTTGACCGGGCCAAAAGCAAAAGCATGTGGCATTCTGCGTCTTGCGTTCGGTATTTAATTGTCGGCTTATGGCATTGGCACACATTTCCATGGCTTAATTGCTTTGGCCAGCGTGTAACCAGTGCAATTGGCCCGTGCATGCCGAAAGCCATGTGTTTGCACTGCGCTCGTAATGCCCAAATGCCCAAATGCCCAAATACCCAAATAGTGAAATACTCCCAGTGCTAACCATTTGCATTGTCCACCTCCACTTGCAGTTAGTCACCATCGCCACCCTCTGCCTCCTTGTGGCCTTCGCCGCGGGCCAGCAATACTTTCTTGGCCAGTTCCCCAGCCGGACTCGCTTTGGATTCGATCCCGTGGCGCTAGCGGGACCCTCATCGGCCACACAGGTTCGGGATCCTCGACAGAACAGGGGTAAGTAGCAGCTGGATATTCTTATTTGTTAGTAATTTGCAGGCAGAACAGAAATATAAGTAAACTTAGGTATTTTAGCACTTGCTTAACATTTGAAACCGATTTCCTTGCAGGACCCGTGGTCTTCCCCCCATCCCCTCCAGACGCAGTGGACGAGTCCAGCGGCGTGGTCGTGGGCGCCTCCGGATACGGCTTTGTGCCGCCCCAGCAAAGTAATGCGAACCTCTTTAAGCGCACTGTCTGAACACAGATAGAGATAGCTGCTCCTCCATCTCCATCTCACTCACACTTGAACAGCCACACACGCAAACACTTTCCTAGAAGAGAAAAGCTTTATTAGTGCAATATGTAGTCGTGTTTTTGTTATTTCTTTGTTATATTGTTAAACAATTGCCCAGTAATTTGCAACCCAAAACAAATGTCTAATTCGCAGGAAAACTCTCTGGTTAAAGTTACAAATCTTCTGCACACCGAATACCAAATCTTCCCCACCCCACAACACAATACAACACAACACCACACACCGATTACCAGTAATTAACCCAAAGCACTCGAAAGCACCACAATCACACACTTTGCACACCAGCACCGGAAACGGAAATGCGTTCCTCTTAGCTAATTGCAGCCACCCTCAAGTAAAAATACCCACTAACGCGGCACCCCCACTTCCCTTCCCTTCCCTTCCTATCCCCCCCCCCCCCCCACACCCCTTAATGTAAAGTTAACATTACTTAGTTTAATTAGCTTGAAAACGCTATTGAGTTATTTTCCACCTTATTGTTTCGTTTTGTATTTTAATTTTTATTATGATTTTCGCTTCTTCTTTTTAATTTATGTTTCAAATTGGAATTGTATTATTATTTTATCTTTTGTTTTTACCTTATTTTATTTGTAACAAAAAACGAAATTTTAAATTATGAATAAACCGAAAAATATTATTAAACAAAAAATCCACAATTAAATTCGCAGCATTTTTCGTTTATCAATGCACCATCTGACTTGTATTTATGTTTTGTATCTGGATTAAAGCACTTGAGCGGCTGATCAGTGATCACCAATCACCGCGGTAGCAATTATTTTAAGCGCACATAAAACTAGCGCCTAATTAACAGCTCCGATACGACTTTGAAGTGCAGCGGCTCCGCAATTGGATGGCGGGAAATAAAGACTGGAACGCAGACTCTAACGAAGACGAAGACGGATCCGGGGAAACCATCGACTGTGACCACTTCCAACTCGACCTGGGCATGCTCTGCCTCTCTCCTCGCGCACAGCTTCACACTTGGCGGAGCAGGCCGCAGAGGAACACATGTACTACAGGTGGCTGACTAGTGGTCTCCTGCGGAAGCCAGACAAAATGATGCATATGCAAATGGGCAGATAGGCCGGTTAAGGTGCTGATTCCCTTGGCTTGGCTAGCTAGGTGTGATCTTTGTCTTATTTGGAAGAGAAACCACAAATTGAAACTCGCAAGAACTTGTGGAGTATTCCTCTTTTGACCAAATTGAAAAAATGGCCAGTTAAAGTACAAATCAAAAGACTTAGGCAACGAACTTAAGCAGTTAATTAATTCTGAAGAAGCAATAGCTGACTTACTAAACAAATGACTTAGGAAACGAACTTGTAAAGTAATAAGGCAATTTCAGGACATAATTACTTAGCCAAACTTACATTTGTTCCTCGATCTTTTCGCTTTTCGATAGCTTTTAATTTTTATTAGAACCAACAGCATAGAAGAATCGTCATAACCTTAGCTGGCAGGGAACATTAGCAGTTTCCTTAACGATCCGAGCAGAAGCAGGTGCTGGGGCAACAATTGCCGCTTGTGACTCGCAATTCGCGACTCCAACTCAGACCGCAAACGGTCCCGTGCCGGATTCGATGCGGAGTAGGAGCGGAATCTGGTCTGGCGAGGAATGGAATGGAGTCGGAGGGACGGAGCAGACGCCGGCCAGACGGAGTCAATGATATGCGCAAATAATGCGACTTGGCTGCCTTTGCATTTGCCGCATGCAAAATATGTCGGCAGTTGATTTTCGCTTTTTGCGAGCGCAGCTTGCTCTGTTTTTGCATATCGATTTTGAGCATGCAGAAATGGGGCAACTTTTTCCATGCTGAATGCGAGCCGAAGCCGGAGGACTCCGACTTCGATTCCAAACTCATTGTACCAATGAATGGAGAGACATTTCACAATGAAGCTGGCGCTGGGAACAAAAAGCGTTAAAAGCGTTCGCGGCAACGACGCTAAGTTGAGATAATTTTTACAATTTGACAATTTATGCACGATTGAAAAGCTGAAAAGCCTGCGAGTCGACAAGGACCAGCCATTGTGTAATTAACTTTGCATGGCAAAAGTTCTCTGCCCCAAACCATACAAGAGCCACAAAACCATAACGCCAAATAGTTACGCAGTGGGATTCGGCTTCCTGATGAGGACTGCCTGCGGCTAGGAGACCCACTCGCCCGCAGGCCATGGTAATGGTTTCGGCAGCACCAATCGACGACCAACTGAAGCCGCAGCGTAACAATTGCCCAAGACTGGCGTAGATTAATGGCAGCTCCCCCGCCCCATTCCGCCTGCTCCATGCCCCGCGATCCCCTTATGATTTAGTTTCAGGCATGAATTCGAGCGGCGATTGGCCGGTGTGTGCAGTTGGGCAATCTCCAGCCGCAGCCACCCACCACAATTACACAAAGAGAAGTTGGTTTCCACAAAGGCTTCCTCGGAATCTGAGTCTTTGATTCTTCAAATGGCTTATGGCCATAAATACTTTTCCTTAAACTGATTCACCAGCATTAATTGGCGACCGAGATCATTTGTTGCTTCCAATTGTATTGGGAAACAGAAGACTTAGAAAACGAACCTTGGTTTTTACCGCCATTATATGCCTACTTTCCTGCTTGTCTTATTTGAATAGTTGAGTTTGACAGTAAATGGGATTTTCTTATGAAATGTATAGCTTTAGGTGATTAATTTCCCCAGTGTATATACCGATTGGCCGAAGTGGTCAAATGTGACCGACATTCTAATCAAAGTGCTTGGGCGTTGTCAGACGGACGGACGACTCGGTGGACAATCAAAGGCTAGATCGGCTAACGACGACTGTGACGTCGACTCCGTGATTGCCGTGGCGATTGTGATTGACGGAATGAGCTTTAGACCCCGGCGCGACCTTCGAGCCGTGTCATTGGGTGACGCCCACGCTTGGAATTCACCACTTGGCACCCGCAGCAACCACAATTAATACCCAATACCCAATACCACTACGAAATGCCAAATACCCCGCCTCCAAGTGCACTTGCCCAATATATACGTATACCTCTACCTCTACCTAATAATCCAATATTAATCACGCCGCGTCGTGTGAGAAACCCAATTAAAATGATCTTGTTTGTTCGAACAGCAGCGGCGGCTGTGGCTGTGGCGGCCGCGGGGGATCCGTCCACGTACTTTAGCACCACCTTCCAGACCCCCGACACCGCCTACGCGACATACAACTTCTTCGGAAGTCCGTACACCACGCGGTTTAGATACTTCTGAGCCGGATGGAGCTGAGGCCAAAACCAAATCCCGAGTCATGTTCAGTGGTCAGTGGAGTGGACTGACTGCCGCCGGAGAGGAGAACTAGGAGCAAGAGCTGGAGACTAGAAACAATTGTCTTGTAAATAAATGTGTTAACTCTTATTAACAAATGAATATTGTTTAACTTGGATGAGGAGGAGCTGCAGAGCCAGATTATGCACTTACAGCTATTAAACAAACTTAAAATTGGATCTCAAACTTTAATTAAATAATTTAAATAAAATATTTGTCATCTCATCTGCCAATCATTTAATTATATATTCTATCTGCTGTTTTATTTACATATGATTTTCCTTATGTCTTTACTAGCAAACAAACAGCTCAGTCATAATATGAAATAATTATGATTGAAACTAACAAGCAATCAACTGACGGCCAAGCTGTTTTTTTAAACTGAAATTTGGATTGGCAAACAAAAGACTTGGGAAACGAACTTGAGAGCGTGCAGCGCACAGATCATTTGCATTGCGGCGGCCTAATTGCAACATCCCTTCAGCTTTCAGCTGGGAAATTGGCAGCCAATCGGCAATTGGCGATAAGGATTAGTAGCCTAAATAAGTATTGGCAATGGTAGACGGGCATTTGCAGCACGCACATCTTGGGCATCGTCAGTGGCTCTGGAATGCTGCGAATGTTGCCGTTGCGGGAAATCTGTACAGCATGACATGACAGCAGCGCCACAATTGCATGTTATTTGGCTCTTGCTCGCGCTCGCCATTGTATGCTAAATTACGTATACGCCCGGGCGGCCGGGGCAAAAGACAAAAGCCGAAGCCGAAGTCAAAACGGGCGGTGTTAATTTCCACTGACACTGGCGATGTTGCGACCGCAGTGTCCGCTATATTTATTTATTTATTTATTTATTTATATGTTGCATTTATGCGATTGTCAAAAGCCAAATGCCAGAATTGCACCGCACCAGAAAAAGTCCACAATTCTTGGTCGGTTGCACAACAATGGGATCATGGCATGATTCACAGCCGCAGTTAATGCGGCGAATGTGCCTGTGGAGGTGCGGAAAACGCCGACTTTGTCATAATTATACCATAAATATACTCGCAGAGTATACTAGGTAGGTGTATAACAGGCAGAATGAGGCGCTGTTGATCAGGATCACTAGGCAAGTCGATATGTCCTCGTCCGCCAGTCCTCTGTGATTTTGTAGTTTGTAGTTTGTTTTAGAATATTGTCATGCCCACAATGTTGTTCATATTTCGAAGTGCGACACAGGAACAGAGCCAGGCTAACGTGTTGATAACCTTGTTGACCACAAGAATTTCCAGCGAAACGACAGTTTCAACGACTGCACTGAGAAAAAATTATATCGATTTCAAAACGAAGGGTTAATGCTTCAAAATATTTGAAATGTTCCTTGTTACAATTGAAATAAAATGTAAAATTTATTGGATTGATGGTTTTGAATACATTTTTCGTTCCAAGTGACAGAAAATGTTGTAGTCAATGGGTCAGTACATTTTTTTTCTTGTGCGCAAGTACGCTTTATGCCCTGACACCGCGGGCAATAAATGAAAATGAAACCGCGAAAACGTGTGTCTATGACTGAGTGTGACAAATAAACAATCATGCAAGGCGGAGACATTACCCGAGGCCTCCGGGAACCAGTTAGAAGCCGCCAGAGACCAGCACTCCAGTATCCCGCCCATTCTTTGATCTAATTTGAAAATGTCGCTTGCCAGTTCCGTTCGAAAATCACGTAGCCCAAACATAGTCGGTTGCTGACCTTCAGGTGATTTGCAAATAATGGTTTTCAGTTCAATTCCGTCTTGCAATTAGCGAATTCTATAAAGACCGCATTGGCCAGCCAAACAGTGGCAGCAATTAACATAATTCCAAATTTACTATCACTTTTAATTGCTCTCCATTCGCGACTGTTGGCCTTTCCAAAGCCACCAGCGATTATTGGTGTGCAAAAAAGCAGCCAATTGTCACATATTTCAAGGCATTTAAGTCACTGGGTACCTTTATACTATAAGAAGTTACCTATATTTAACCATGACAAAGTTCGAAGAGTTACACTTAATAACCTGAAGACATTAACTTTCTACACATTATTACGCAAAAATTGTAATGAAAATAAGGTAATCAATCATTTTGAATTTTGGCGCTAGCCCCCGCAGTGTGACCATCACACACTAATGCCATTATATTGGTGCGCCTACTGAAGGTAAAAACGTATGGAACACATCTGCTTTTAGGGGAATATTCTAGATTTTAAGCGCAATTTGTGCACATTTAGTTAAACCAAAACATAATTAGTAAAACCAAACATAATAATAATGGAACAATGCTATAACAGAGGCTGTGGCCAACTCTTCGATCCGCAGACAAACAATGATGGTAAGCAGCCGGCGTTAAAGTCAATGCACATTCCTGCTGAGTGTTTAACCCCCCGTAATCCCGCCCAGAATCTTGTCGGCACCATCCGGGCGAACCTTTCTTCCACGACGCCTACAAGGGTTGGTCCTGCTGCAACAAGAAGTCGGTCGACTTCACCGAGTTCCTCAATATCAAGGGCTGCACCTTGGCAAAGCACTCGAATGTGAAGCCACCAGAGCCGGAGAAACCTGTTAAAGATGAGTCCGACAAGGATGAGGTAATTGAGGTGCGGGCTCCCATCCGGGAAGCCCTGCCGCGTCCGCCCATTGATTCGCCGCTGTCTGTTCTACAGCCCACCGTGGCTCCTGCCTTGAAAGAGATAGTTTTTGCAGCCAAAACGCCGGCTGCTCAAAAGTCCAGCGACGCCATCGAGGTGGGAACCACTTGCAAGAATAACGGCTGTACCTACTCGTTTACGGGTAACAATAGCGACTTTGGCGAGTGCACCTACCATCCGGGCGTGCCAATCTTTCACGAGGGCTTGAAATTCTGGTCCTGCTGCCAGAAACGAACCTCGGACTTTGCCCAGTTTATGGCGCAAAAGGGCTGTACCTACGGTGAGCACAAATGGGTCAAGGAGGTGAGTGCCTTAATAAGAAAGAGACGTGGAAAAAACAAGAAGAACTTTTAAAAACTCCCCTTTTTAGAACGACGACAAAAAGGTTGTGCAATGCCGCTACGACTGGCACCAGACGGCCACCAACGTGGTGGTGGCCATTTATGCCAAAAAATACGATTACAGTCAGAGCGTGATAGAGCTGAACCCCATCAGGCTGCACGTCAACCTGGTATTTCCCGAGCAGGACAACGCCAGGTTTGACCTGGACCTGGAATTGCGCGGAGTAAGCCTCAAGTCCAACTTAATTCCATGGTGAACAGGCTCATAGTATTCCCTTGCAGATTGTAAATGTGAGCAATGCCAACGCGCATATGTATGGCACCAAAGTGGAGATTACACTGCCCAAACTGGAGCCCGGCTCTTGGTCCAATCTGAATTTCCCCAACAAGAAACTGCCAGCGGTTAAGAAAAGCCAGGTGGAAGAGAAGAAAAAGCAGGAGGAGAGCGATGATGAGTTCTTCGACCTGGATGACATTAAAGCGGAGACCAGTTTCCGTCTTTCCGAAATGAGCATGCAAAACCCAAACAACTTAGATTAATAAAGAACTTGGCATTTAATGTTTTATAAATACATGAATTTGCCTTTGAGTAGTTTAACCCAATTTGTAACTTAATCGTCATCGTCGTCCGCCCCGGGCACCCAATCCTCATCATCATCGTCATCCAAATCCAATTCGCCAATATCCTGGAACAGCGTCTCATCGATTTTGACATTTTCAATGTTTTCACCCGCCTCCAGGAGGAACTTGATGTCCGAATCGTTGAGCGTGGTGTCGCACATGAAGAGTTCGCGTCCGGTCTGCTTCTTGGACACATTGTTCTTCTCCCGCTTGGCGGCAATGCCGGTGCTCTCCTCGAATTCGAGCTTCCATGTGAGGAAGGACTCCACCGTCACACGGGTTCCTTCGAACTTCTTGCGTTCCTCCTCTTCGATTTCCCGCAACTTCTGCTCTCGCAGTTCTTCCTGGTGAAACTTGTGCTCATCCCACCGCTCGTTCAGCCACTCCTGGGCGCTGCTCACCAGCGAAAAGATCATCTCCATGCCCAGGTTCTCCTCAATTGTCTTTTGCAGGTGTTCCAGGAGGCGCGTTTCGAACGTGTCCTCGAAGTTTTCTGGCTCCTCGATTTCCACCACGGGTGCTCCATCCGGATAGGTGGCTGTGAATGTGAAGACCAGTTTGCAGGCGAGACCTTTCTCGGGCTCCTCCGAACTGTACTCCTCCGTGGCAATGGGAATTTGGAATTTGTGGTGCGGCTCCGTGGCGAGAACTGAACAGAAGCAATTATTAATATGGATTTCAAGGAAGTGCCGTTGTACTTACTCTCCATTTCGCCACAGTATATGGAGTCCAACGCCTCGACCTCGTTGGTCTGATCTTCCTTGTAGTTTCGGCTCATTGTGCAAATTTAATAGCTTTAACAATTTCAACAAACAAATAAGACAAATCCGGTACCCGCCGCGTTGAGGTTACTTACAGCTGAGGGGCGCTGCACGGTCAGACTGCTTGATGAGTTCGGTTTAACAGAGTAATATATCTTTAACCAAATATGTCAGACTTAAAACACGAATAAAAATGGGTTTCAAAAACATTAGATAAATTACTTTTTTTTTTAACAATGTAACACAGACATCATACTACTTTACGCAGCTTGAACACGCAGCCAACATATGATTGGCAAGGGCTGCCACCCTGCATTTACCAAGGTTGCCACATCAAAGATCACCCTTAATATTTGGGATATTAAATATTTGACGCCAAGTTTGAAAACCTTCCCAAATTCCAATAATAATATTGAACAATATTTTATTCGAAAAACAAACATCACATAACTTAAAATTTAATTCGTCAATATAAATCTAGCTTATCTGGCACATCTAGCACATCTAATAGTTTTCATTCACTCTGATATTCGTCGCCCGCAACTTTTAGGTTTATACGCAATTTTAAAATGTTACCGTTCAGGAGCCTCAAGTCTGGAATAAAATGGAATGCAATTAATATAGTGCTCAAATTCGACTAATTCGTTTTCATACTTGTGCACGGTGATCAGATTGCTAGCCTCGACCTTCGTATCCTGGGGCGTCAGAAAACAATACTGACGCGACAACCACTCCAAACCCTCGCCGATTAGAATTTCCGTGATAAACTTCCGGTTTACTTCATCCTGAAAGAAGGTACGTTGTCTCGGTATACTCAAAAAAGTGGCGAATATAAAACAAACTCACTGTAAACACATCGTATTCGTCCAAAAAATAGAACGGATGATCTGAAGTGCTCCAAAGTCCTTTCAGCAAGGATACTGTCGTGAACGATCGTTCACCGCCCGATAAACTCCTGGTATTGGAAGTCTCATTCCCACTGGGCGGAAATACGTTGATCTTCCACGTCTTCTCCTTGTCGCTGGTCTCGAAACTAACTTTAAATTTTCGCATAGCAAGGGCTTGCTGTGAAAAGTAAAGAAAATCATTGGTAAGACTGTAATAGGTTTACAAGAACTCTATATATACCTCAAACTGAAACTGAACCATTGTGAAGTAATGGTGTCGCGATCGCTGAAAAAGTTGCGCTCGCTGATGGTAGGCCATGCGCAGCTTCTTGATCACGGAGTCAACCACGTCCAAGTGGCGAGATTGAAGCTCCACTTCGCCTCGCAGTTCCGCCAAACCTCTCTCCAGCTCTTCAGGATTGTAGTTGAGCTGCTCCACCTGTTTGATCTTTGATTTGTAACGACTGATTGCCTCGCGTATTTCCTCCTCCGTTTGCGTCGTCGCTATGAACTCTCCCAATTTCTCGGCCTCCCTGCGAGCCTTTTCCAATTCGTTTAGCACAGCCTCCTTCTCGCCAAGCATTTTCCTCTCCAACTGCAACGTTTTTTGGAAATTACGTGTGTTTTCTTCATAGTGGAGGTCCAGGCTTCGAATCTTGCTTTCGACTTCGCAAGCTTCGGTGTCCAGTGTGGTAAGCTTTTTGTTAATCCCCTCAAGGGCTCGCCTCTCTTCGGCTTCAGTTGACTGAAGTTCTGCCTGGCGATCTGTGATGCTAATAAGTTTTTCCTGAAGCATTTCCCGTTCTAGCCTACATTTCTCAATTTTCTCGCCGCTATCAGCCAAATGAGATTTCTACAAAAGCAACAAAATAAATGAATACTAAAAGGATATGTGAGAATTAGCACTTACCAATCGATCATACTCCGGTAGCTCTTGATAGTCAAAGTTTTGCAGCTCCATTATCTGCTGCATCGCCTTCTGATTCCTTGATTGATGCTGACCAATTATTGTACTGTTCTTCGTAATCAATTGTTGGTTGTTTTCCACTACCTTTGTGTGATGCATGTAGTCTATTTCCAATGAAGCATACTTTTCCTGAAGATCGCTTTGCTCCATTTGAACCTGGCGTATCCGATCATCGACGTTTATATGAATATAGCGGGCTTCTGTTATTCTAGTCGAGTAGACGGCGTAGTTGGGGGATGGTATGTACTCCAGTCCCAGGTTCGGCACCAGCACACGCGTGAGATTGGGCGGCACATTTTCAGTGTCAGAGGTGAGAAATTCGGCAATTTCCTTGGACTCCGTCACAAGAACCGTTTCGATGCGCAGAATATCAATGAGATAGTTCATTACCACAGGATCATCGCAGCTGAATGTTTAGAATATTTAGAATATTTATAGTGAAATGAATCACATACTTCAATTGCAAATGCATTTACCTGATTTCATCGATTAGAACTGTGGTATTTGGCGTGGTGGGTCGCACCTTATTCCTAGACACGTCGTAAACCCGATCCGTAAACGGACTGGTTATAATAGTGGGCATATTGCCGCCTTGGAATTTGTTTTGCAGCAATGCCCGCAGCGACTGGCGCTCGCGGTCTGAACCAACGATAAAGGAACGCAGGCAGTGCATGAGCTGGTTCTCGATCAGGTCGCGGTACTTTGGATTGGGCGCACTGATATACTGGCCCAGCGGACCGCGGGGCATTCTATGCATATTGGAACCGGCATACTGAGTTCGCAGTGCATGAACAACCTGTATCGTTTGCTCACCGTACACGGACAGTTTGTTGGACTTGTTACGGGACAGAGTTTCTATCTCCCTACTGATGTTTTCTGTAGAAATTGGAAAACATATAATTTATTTTATTAGAAAGAAGATATCAACTCACGCTTTGATTTATTCAGCTGTATTCTTTCATTTTTTAAAGCGTCCACCCTTTCCTGGGCTGATGTTAAATCTCGATTAATCAGCTGCTGCTCTGCTCGCAACTGGGCGATGCTCTCCTCGTTTTTGGCTACTTGCTTCTTTAACGTCTCCATCTTGTAAGCGTGCTCTTCCCGCTGCTCCTTAGCCCGATTAAAGTCGGCATGATAGTTTCCCATCAGCTTTTCACATTCATCATACGAATGCTGATCCTCTCGCATGCGCCGTTCTGCGTTCCCTATCTGGGCTTTGACTTGGCTGGCTTCTAGAAGCAGATCCTGTACTGCTTTCTTAGCGGTTTTAAGTATTTCATCCTGGATCTTTTGGGTTGCTAATATTTGATTTTTAGAAGCCTCAAACTCTCTGATGACAAAATAAAATTTATTATTTATTTTTATTTATTATTATTTAGTAATCTTACTTCAATTTTTGGTTCATAGTGGCTTGTGTACTCTCCTTTTTGGATGTTGTCTGCTCCAGACTCGCCTTCTTGTTTTCAATCAGTTTAATTGAATGCTCTAGTTTATTGAGCTCATTTTGGTAATGCGTCACGGCCATCCATGCAAGCTTTGTTTTGCACTGCTCTAGATTTACCTGAATAAGTATAGCGATGTTAGGTATAACCGTGATTACAAGAAGTGAAATTTCCTACCTTGACCATTTCCTTATCTTTAAGCATCAATACCTTTTCCTCCTCCGCGTCAGCCTGCTTGATCACCGCATCTCTCTTCTGTTAAATTAAAACAACAAAAAACATATGTAGAGGCAGGAAATATTAAATGCTGAACTATTTCCACCTTTCCCAGTTGTTCCAGGTCTTGGGTGAAATGACGTCGCTGGGCATGGCACTCAGTTAGACTGCTGGTGCAAACATCCAGTTGAGTTGCTTTCATCAACAGTTTGTAATTCGATGCTGGCTCCAACCTGCAAACAATAAAACATGCTTAAGAGGCATGTCTGAAGGCTATAGCGGATCTTCTTACTCTTTTAGAAACTCCCTCGCCGCCTCCTGATTCAGCACAAAAATGGGATTCTCCACATTGATGCCGAAGCATAGCAGCATGCGCCTAATCTCGGACACTTTCTTCGAGACGCTTTTACCTCGAGCGTCCTGAAGATCGTACGTCGAAGAGGAGTGGCGTATTTGACGCACCACGGTAAGGTGGGGCCCGAAGACGTCCGCTTTGAAGGGCCGCAATCCCGAATTTGACAGCGTTATGGAGATGGTGGCACTAACTTCGCCGTTCTTGATTAGCTCTGAAATGCATATATCATAATTGCCTGATTTGCATGTCCCTTTCTCCTACCTACTCTGTATACTGCTGGCCCTGTTGGTTGCCCTAGCGCTGCTTGTCAGGCCCAAAGCCAGTGCTGTGATTACAGCGCTCTTGCCACTGCCATTATTGCCAACCAGGAAGTTAATATTGGGCCCAAACTCAATAAACAGATTCGAGTGGCACATGAAGTTGGTAAGGCGCATGGAAATTACTTTGCCGCAGCGATCGAATGCGTTCGGTATCGATAGCTCTGACTATGGATAATATAGGTTAGATAAACTGGGTCTAAATGGTTTATCTCTCAATCCTACCGTCAGAATAAAGTCCACGGAGCGCTGGGACATGTTTAAAGTTGTTCGGCGCGCCGGCTTGTTTCGAGACCTTGCCGTCCGCGAAGTAGACGCGTTCGCATATTTCTGCGTCTCTTCCTCTTCGAGATACGCCACAATTTCCGGCTCCGCGTCCGCCACGAACTGCTGTTTGCTCCTCTTGCGAGTTGGTTCTGCCATTGAGCCATCGCTTTCTGATCCGGTCGAAGGCATCCGCCGAATCCTGCCTCTGCGACTCCGCTCCATTTGGTTTTGTTCTACGCAAGGCAAAAAGCGCGGGCTGATTTAAATGTTAACAACTCGTTATGCACTGACTATACTTACTTAGCTTACTCGCCTTGATGTGCCTGTGATTGTAATTGTTGTTGATTGCAATATTTATAATGCAAAAGAAAGGTAAAGCGCACTATCTTAAACAATTTCGCGAAATAACACCACAACCATTCTATCCAGTTCCAAGCGCAGAGTGACCAGATCTCAAGCGATTTGGAGCGTCAAATAAGAAACCCGATTTCTGCCAATGCAGTAGAAATTCATTGGCATGTACCACATAATATTTAAAAATATTTAACTAAGTTCATTTTATAGATGCTAGAAAACTGCAATTTTATATTGCTCAATAGTTAAAAACACATTTAAATATAACGTGCATATTTGTTCTCTATGCATTTATGCTAAGGCTAATTAATTATTTTTAAATACCTTAGGTCCACATAAGAAATCTTCACTGTAAATTCCGCATTTTACTTTTTGCAATTTCATTTTAGAGGTGGAGAAACATCGATGATTCCTTTAAAAACATCGATGTTTGTGAGTTTTTCCACCTCTATTTCATTTGCTATTTCCACGAAATCAAATGAAATTCATTTGATATTTATTTCCAAGAAATCAATACGAAGCACCATGTCAAGTTCAGATGACGATTGGTTTGACCAGGATGAGAACGACCTGTTGCAGGGCCTGGAAAAGTCCTTGAAGTCCCTGGAGCTGCAGAAGAATGAGGAGTACATCGAAAGCCCCTCATCTGAGGGTAAATACCACCGTATGGTTAAGCAGCCATCAAGCTTTTTGATGGTGCGAACTTCACAGTTCTCCCTGACCGAGTTAACAAATGCCTTAAAAATGCCTGCCATCGACATGTTCTTATACTTTTTGTCCGAAGAGCGAGATCTCTTCGTGAATCAAGTGTTGGCCAATGACAGTGTGAAACGAGTTGGCCTGTTCGTGGATGTCCTGTGGTCGCTCTGTGAACTCGAATTGGGCGGATTTGATGAAGTCTTTCTGTCCGCATTCAGCCGGCAGACGGCGCTTCTGGACACGATCAAGAATCTTTTGCAGGCCAAAGCCGCTGTTGCAAAATGCGATGCGGAGTCGGCACTGATATTAAGCCGTGTTAAGTGGATGCTTCTACGAGCCCATAAGCATGGCCTCCTTAGTCGCCAGGGCTACGAATTGGTAGAACTTTATAAGAAATTGGCACCTTCCTTTAAAAGCGACATGATTGATGGTCTCGAAGCATTCACCGGTAACTTTTCACATAACGTCAAGGGCTTAATTTATCCAACGCTGGAGACGTTACTGGGCAAGGAAGCAACTAAGGCTTCCAATGAAGAAGAGAATGAGCGCTTAGTGTCCGACAAAGTAGTCCAATATGTGAATACACTGCGGAATTTACTAAGGGAAGATTTTTTAGCACCACTAGTTGAGTTTGTGCAACAGCTGCGCAGCGGAACGGATGCCGATGAGTTGAAGCAACAGGGCCTTCTATGGTCCGATGTGCATCTTACTTTAAATCCACAGTTTGCTAACGTTCAGCGTCATAGCCTTGTTTTTTTGAAGGTTCAATCAACTAAAGTATCCAAGAATGTCTATAAGGCTTGGCTGAATTCTATAAAATCTGGGACTCTGCTCTGTCTTACCACGAGTCTGGCCTTTGATGATTTAATTCTTGCTTCCGTTGGCTATACAGAGCCAGAAAAACTAAAGGAGGAGTGCGTAAGATATGTGTTAATCATTATAAAGACTAATGTTCATATTATTTCTATATATCCGCAGCTAAGTGTGCAGATTGTCAAGCAATATAATATTGGAAACGCCTACAAGCGACCACTGATCATGTTTCAGGCGCCCGTGTTTTTCGAACCTTATCTCAGAGTTCACAATTACCTGAGCACTTGCAGCACAGAGAAGTTTTCCATGCGTCACTATATTGTAGACGGGCAGGTAAGTTAATGTGTAAGAGAACAACTGAAATATATTCTACATTATCAACTATTTAGATGGAGATACGACCGCCAGCGTACATGAAACCAGGAGTTCAGCTTAGTTTCAATATAAAGCCCTTCACGCTGGACAAACTACCGGAAGATCTGCACTTAAATGAGAGTCAGAAAACTGCATTCAGGGAAGCTTTAAGCAGGGAGTTCAGCATCATTCAAGGACCTCCAGGCACCGGAAAAACACACCTTTCAGTGCAGTTGGTTAACAGCTTGATACAGAATGCCAAAGCCCTGGGCACGGGACCCATCATTGTGCTGACCTATACCAACAATTCGCTGGACAAATTCCTGGTAAACATTTCGCGGTACACCCAAGAAATTCTTCGCTTTGGTAGTCAGTCGCGAGATCCGCAAATATCAAAGTTTAATTTGCGTACCATTGTCAAGCCAGAATTGGTGCCACCGCGTCTGAAGCGAATTTGGTGGCTAGTCAATTGTGAGCACAAAAAAGAATTTCAGAACCTACAAGGCCTGTACGCAAACTTTGATGGCAGCGAGGAAAGCTACCAGGACATTCTGGCGGCTCAGGAGAAGCTTAATCAGGTTGCCGAGCGTATCGAAACACTGCGCATGGTTTTCCAGTTCTTTCTAGCAAGAGACAAGGACCTGTTGGCCATGACCACCACGTGCGCGGCTCGCCATAACTTCTTGTTCAGGTTGCTACAGTCAAAGTGCGTCCTCTTTGAGGAGGCAGCCGAGATCCAGGAGGCACACATCGTGGCATGCCTAACGCCGCACACAGAGCACTTGATCCTCGTCGGCGATCACAAGCAGCTTCAACCTTTCAGTGGCAGCTGTAAGGTACCACAGATCTCGCTCTTTGAACGACTCATTGTGGCGGGGCTGCCATATTCACGGCTTAATCTACAATACCGCATGCGACCCTGTATTTCTGAACTCCTTGTGCCCAGCATTTATGACGAGCTGCTTTGCTCGGAGTCAGTGAAGGAATACGCGGACATCCGCCTGATGTCTAAGAACTTATACTTCGTTCAGCACAACCAACCTGAGCACCGCAATTCTGATATGTCCGTTGAGAATCTTTATGAAGCTGGCGTGTTGGCTAAATTAACTGAGTTCCTGATCCAGAAGGCCCAGTATAAGCACAGCGATATTGTGATATTATCCCCTTACAATGGCCAAATAGAGTGCATCAAGAACGCGGTATGTAAGCAATACCCACCCAATTGTATATTATTTGATTTTTCAATGCTTTCTCCTTCTGCAGCTTCCCCAAAACTATCGCTCGACTGTGCAAGTGGTCAGTGTGGATAGTTTCCAAGGCCTTGAGGCCAATATAGTGCTGCTCTCGCTGGTGCGGAGCAATCTATCCGGCCGAATTGGCTTCCTTCACCAAGCAAATCGGGTGTGCGTGGCTCTTTCTCGAGCCCGCTGGGCTCTGTACATCGTCGGTAATATGACGATTTTGGAGGATTCCTTCCCAAAGATTTGGAACCCAATTGTCAAGCGCTTGAAAGAGAATAATGCCATCGGAGAGGCATTTCCGACCATAATCAGTACCTGATTACACCTAATTAAAAAATGTAGATATGTGACATTTGATTTTCTGTTGATTTTATTTAGTTTGATGAGGGGTTTCAGTGATTGAAGATCGCTTGCCGATGTGCGCCTCGTTTATGCCATCAGTTCACAAATTCTATTATCCTGATACACTCGACATTTTTTGGAGCTTACAATGAGGGCCAGACATGAAGTTTTTCTGTGTGCTGAAACGTTTCCATAGATGACGGATCTTCGTTCAATACTTAAAAATACTTCTCCTTCGACATTTACTTTGTATTTTTGCTGCACGCATGTATGTACACATAGTTTATATTTGTAAGATCTTTTTAGGTCTAAATATGCACAATAGGGTGGGTGTATTTCTTATCCTTCAGAATCGGAGTAGCGGAAATGAATACATTGACAGTTTTCTTCACGTTGCATGATTGTTAAGAAAAATCTTATTGTAATAAGTTTCGCCACCATAATATTTTACCGATTCCAATCCACACAAAACGACCTCTCCCAAATGCACTCAAATTATAGTCAGTCGACCAATTTTTTTTTTTTTTTTGAAGCTTTCTAATGTTATACATTACATGAATCTGCGGCTGCATTATCAACTAGATCTATTTTACTTTGCACATCCGGAGCATTTACTTGCCTGGCCAAAATAGTTTTTATACACATTAGTTGTATGTTGTAACTCTGTAGTTTTTGTAACCCGGACAGACTCAATTTCGAAAACGGGGTTGATCAGATAAATTTGCATAGGTTCTTTTTACTTAGATAACTTTTTCTTTTACTTTTTACACAATGTAATTTACTTTTCACTTAATGCATAATTGGTTTCGGGGAACTTTTTACGAACGGCTGCTGAAAATGTGTCTAAACGGAATCGGCTTAGATTTACAATGTGGTTAGATGAGAGTGTTTCAAGAATTTAACTGCTGACATGTGCATATTGTATATAATGGATTTATTCGATGGTGAAAACGTGCAGTTGATAAATCAAAACGAGAAGCGCGTAAGAGGTGTGCAGCAAGTAAATTATATTCCTTCCTATTACGATTACGATCTTAGTTAATGTGTTGCATTGGTGAGCACACTTTGCGATCCAGCGCACAAAGCGGCGGAACCTCCACAACGTCGTCAGCTTATAACTTAGGGTTCTTGGGGGGATGGTGGGTACAAGAGCTGAGGGACCGGATTAGAAATCAAAGTTTGTCGTATCTAACTTAAACTGAATTTTGATGCGAGCAGATCGCCACGTCAGTTGGGAGCGGGATGGGGAGTGGCGGTTTGCTGCTTATCCGCCGGCAACGGCGGTGGATTCACTACTTTTCTCGCCGCTCCGAGAGCAGCCGTCAGACGATGGCATCCGCTATTGCTGCAGCTCCGACCCCTATATCCGCCCGGGATCATGAGAGCACCGCCTCCACTTCCACTTGCAGCTACTCCGCCACTCCCGCTCCCAGTCCCACTCCCGCTTCCTCCCCCGCTGGCAGCCGACGTGCGCGTGGCCGCCGACGCCGTCGTCGTCGTCATCAGGGTGGTACTGGTTGTGGTGCTGTTGCTGGTGGTGGGTCTGCCGCGTCTATTCTATTGCTACCGGCGATTGATCAGCCCGTTAGGAGGCGCCTGTTGGCTAGCCGTATGCATCAGCTCTAGCTCAACCAGCAGTGGGAAGTGATCAGAGGGTATATGCGGATGTGGGCATCCAACAACCTTATTCTCGCGCAGCCAATCATTTGAGACGGGACCCAGCAGGCCCAGCGGCACCATGCCCGTCTTCGTGTAGAAAATGTAGTCGATGATGCCCTTAAAGTCGAACGTATAGTTGGTGTGCGGCATGATGTCCTCGTTGTAGGCGGAGGCTAGCTTGAACGAGTGCGTAAACTCGTTGGTGTCGTTCGAGAGCAGCCGCTGCAGGCAGGACTTGTAGCCCATGTCCTTGAAGTCCAAATGATCCATGGAGACGCGACCCTTGCCCAGAAACTCCACAACGCCTGAATCGGGTAGCGAGTTGAAGTCACCGCACAGTAGCAGCTGGACAGCATTGGAGTCGTTCTTGTGACCCGGCCGGAAACTGTGGCTCGCCTCGTCGATGATAGTCTTCAACTCATTGCTGAGCATCATCGTCTGGATGAGCTTGACGTCGCAGAACTCAGGGTCCCAGTGTATGTGCGCCGTGCAGACGAGCAGCGGCTGCGAGATCTGTGTCACCTCGGACATCGGCTCCCATGCGTTCTCCTTCACCTTGAGCAGGGCGGCCAGACCGATGTTATCCTTAGGCATAACGCGGTTCAGCATGTTGTCGGAGCCCTCGGCATTGGCCATTGCCAGCTGATTGAACTCGATCAGTGACTCCTTGATCAGCGTGAACCTATGTAATGAGATCGCTGCCTTAGTTTATCATTTAAATAGGTATTGACATCTGTACTCACTTGGACGCCCTGAAAAATATCGCACAGCCATCGACGTACTTCCTCTCCAGCTCGGACATAGTCTTAGCTCGCGACTTCGGTGAGAAGATTCCCTCGTACCCATCGTTCTTCAGTTCCGGCAGGAAGAAGTGATAGAACTGCTCCGTTTCGATCTCCTGCAGACTGATAATGTCCGCTGCATAGTGCCGTATCTCGTCGATTATGGACTTTTTCCGGTACTCCCAGCATAGCGCCCACGACGGACAGTATCCGTACATTTGCCGCGTCGCGTACTTGTCGCAGAGCACATTATAGCACATGACCGTAAAAATGCCTACGGGTGTGGAAAAGTATTTATTAATGTGTCCAGTGCATTCTTAAGCGTAAAATTTGAAAGGCAACTACTAAATTGGCGGAGGTATCACTTTTGCAGAAGTTATTTTTTAATTTTAAGAGTATTATCAATTTAATAAACAATTTTCTTAAATTACTCTCAAGTACTTATTACTGCTAACAGACTTGTCGATGGAAAAGCGTCTTGTTTAGCTATCTAGGGCAACTGCAATTGGCTGGCTAATAGAAAATTCTTGTCGGCCGCTTGTCGGCCATTAGGCTTTAATTACAACTTACAGGCTGGTCGCGTTTTGTTGGGCTTGGCCAGTGGTAGCCAGGGCCTCTGGGGCGGTGGATTCACGGTAACTGCAAAGATAAAACACAAAAAGAGAAGCGGATGTGCGGTTAGTAAGTTGCGCGAGTGAAAATGCCAAGTGGCAAGAGATTATTATGAAACTAGCACCCGCACACACGAGCACTCCGTATCGGCTACCCCACTGACACACTCATTGCTGCACTGGCTCCATCCACGTTCTCCCACAACCACTTATCTACTCCCCGTAGAAATCCCCCATGCCGCCCGTCCACTGGGTGCAGATTGCAAGCGGTGAAAGTGACATGCACAAGCAATCAAATTGCTTCCGCCTTTGGGTTGCCCCAGCGCAAAAGCGGCACTACCAGTTCAAGTCAGGTGGTGATTCGCTTTTTGCATAAACCGCTGAGGTGCCAAAGTGATGTTGGTTCAAAGGTACTCGTACTTAGGATTTAGGTACACATACCTAATCGTTTTTTTTTTTTCATATTAGGCAATAAGTTTTCTGTAAAGGATTAGCAAGGTTCTGAAGATATTGTGAAATGTATACCCCAACCAAGTGTGCAAATAAGTACCATTTCCCATCACTGGTGCTGCGGGAACCACTTACTACTACGTGATGGGGCAGCACTGCTTGCCTGCCGACTGGGACATGTGCTCCTCCAGCTGGGAGGAACATGCTGCGGTGTGGCGAAACCGATAAACGTCGGCTGCAGCAGGTAAGCGTAATAGGAACGATATGGGAGCTGCTGTTGCTGCGGGTGGCGCTGATGATGCGGATGATGCGGTTGATGTGGGTGGTTCGGATGTTGCTGGTGGCGCTGGTGGTGCGGTTGGAAATTCTTGCGAGCCACACCTGCGCCACCTTTTCTCGAACTGGTAGCCGTGACTGGGCCGTTGCTTACAACATTGTGCCGCAGCAAAGGGCGCCTTGGAAAGGAACTGGGTGCACCGCTCGTCGGTACAGCGTTACAGTGGCAGTGGGAATGTGGAACCTAATCGCACCGATGGCCAGCGGTTCGGACTCCTCTCTGGCGCTCTGAACACGAAGCGGTAGCTGGGGGGCTCTGGGCGATTTGTTTTGCTTTGTTTCGCAGACCTGTTGATTGTTTTTGCATTTCTTTTTTCCCTCTGGTAATTTTGTGCACGCGGTGACGCTGACTAAAAACTTTCACTTTTTAATAAATTTTGTGATTTTTTTTTAAATAATTTTGCTTTTGTCTGTGCCTCGTTTTGTTTTCGGCTATGTTGCTTTTTTTTTTTTTGTTTTTATTGTTTTTGCTGACTACATTAACACTGCTTTGATTGCATTTTAATTGTGCAATTCGTGTTTAGGACTCAGCACTCTTGCTGCTCGTTAATTATGCAAATGGTTATTTAATGGAACGGCACACAAAATTACAGAAGACGACGAAAATTAGTCACCGAAATGAGAAATGTCTGAAAAGGCAACGTAACGCGTGTACTTGAATGATCGTTGTGTGCGAAGCACAAGTATAAACTAAACTGCTTGAATTACAAAACTCCAAAACGAAAGACTTTGACAGCGAACTCAATGCCAACTTTTGTTAGCAAATAAATAGCATCCTCAAGTGGATGCTCATCATAGTCATCATCATCATCATCATTATCGCGGGTTAAAGGTCTTCGGTTCGGTAGCTTGGGTTAAATTATGAAACTTTTACCCGCCGACTTCAAAACACCCACGCACCCACTCGAAACACCAATGTTGTGCCGCCGAGTGGGTCGCATGGTAAATAATTTCACCGAATTTGTGAGTGACAGGTGTAACAAAAGACAAACGCACATCGGAAACACTTTTCAAAACAAAGCGTTCAACGAAATTTGAAAACAAATTTGTTCAGCCAGCGAAGCGTGCCACAGTTTTTAGCGGCTTGTGGGGAAAGATGGATTGCTGTTTGCTGGCACAAATGAGTGTATTCGGTATGGGGGAAGTGTTGCTGTGGAAAGTCACAACCTATATTACTAACTAGCCAGTGAAATGTATAAACTATTTTAGCATTTCATTTATTCGTTCATAGATCTGAACTAGTTCAGATACTCACACTTAATATTGATTTTACTTGTTACATAATGACTATTTTACGCCTATCTTTATCAATACTTCGTTCTCATTGCCAAAATAAAAGTGAAAACGAAACCTGTTTCTCTAAACTCCCAAATGGTAATTGAAAGATGTTTGTTTGGTGCTCCACTTTTTGGCACGTTATTCTGTGGGCTTTCTGCTGTCAGATGTTAATTTGCTTGGCAAAGTAGTAGCATCATGACTTTGAGTTGGGAAAGCACAATTGTTATGTTCCCAATCATCTACGGAGTGTGCACAGCACAGTCTCCGATCCTTTTCTTAATCCACCAGCTCGCTCGCTCGCTCGATCGGTCATAAATTTCCAAACGTCGCACAATCAAGATTATTTACTGCCTAATGGATGCATATCAATTATGTTTACTCTCTCTTGACACGGTTAACTCAAAGTTGCCATTCGATGGTTCAATATTCGCCTCGCAGCCTGGTGTCACGCCATGTCGTGTCGCCTCCTCCAAGTCCACCGAATCCTCCCAATCCCATCCATTCCGAGGCTCCTCTTACCGTCACCGCCACCCACCAGCAGCAACGACAGCACCACCTTTCCCCTGGATCTTCATTTCTGGAGTCCCTCCTCGGGCGCCATTAGAAAGCCCTTTCTATCCAAAAAGTTTTCATGGTCGCTGCTTGCAGCATTTGAAAACAAAAAGCAACGAAATGAAATACAATAGCGAAGCAGCAGTGAAAAAAAAAGCCAAAGACAACAAACAAAAGTTCGAAAGGCAAAAACCCAAGTGAGCGTATCGAAAAAGAAAGTGAAATTCAAATTGAAATTTGGTGCGATTAAAAACGCCAAGAGGCCAATATGCAGAGCCTGTTTTGTAAGTGAGCGTGTATTGGATTGGCCAAGCCAACGATTTCGTATGCACAGCACGTTGGCAAATGGACGCGATGGATGCGAGGAGGTGGACAACCACTCCGGCGGAGTTGTGGCGAACTGGAACTCCGCTCCGCTCCGAATAGAAAACAAAAGTCAACTCGCCACTTGCCACACTTCTGCGAGCACTGCAATTAGATAACTTGTTTCATTTGCACCAGTTTTTTCGCAGCAGCAGCAGCAATTGACTGCCAATGTTCAATGGCGTTCAGCAATCGCAAGTTGCAAGTTGCAAAGTTGCTGCCTGCTGATTGCCAGTTTCTGACTGGTATGGGTTGGTTGTCAGTCCACTTCGCCATCGATGGGATTCGATGCGATGCGATGCATCCACTCAAGACAATCTGGCATTAAAATCATAATAATGAAACACAATTTAAGCTGCACTTCAGGCACTCCACGCAGCCAAGGAACTACAAATGGGGTCAAATTAATAGCAATAATAATTAATATTTGCTGAGATGGGATGGTGCTTAGTAAGCCAGTTAACCAGTTAAGAAATAAAATACTAGAGAGATCCCATACAAAATGCTGCCTTTTAGCCTCCATTAGAGCACAAGTCACACGATATATTTTCGTATTTTTTTTGGCTGCTATTTGTAATCGCTATTCTTTTGGCCCCAGCTGTGGGTTCAGTTCACTTGCATATGTGCGTGTGGGAAACCAGTTGGACAGCATTTGCCGCTGCATTTCTTGCCGGGTTTCACACAGATCGTGCCCGAACGTGAGCGCCATATTCAAAAGACTCCAATTGTGCTGCGTCACATGGAAAATCAATTGAAAATGTGCGCGCACAGTGATTATGCACAGGCAAGCGGATGACGAGTGGCAACAGCCGCTGCAGAGGAGCACCCCATCTCCACCAGCACCAACGCGGGCAGCTCCATCAGCAGTTGGATTCGCAGACTGGCGTGGGCTTTCTTTCCATGAAGCAAGACACAGACACACAACAAAAAAAAAAAGAAACATCTTTTTTTTTTTTTTTTTTTGGAGTAACTAATTCTATTTATTAAGATTTCAAAAGGAATCGTTCAGTAATTCCTCTGAACTTAACCTAATGTGTGATAAAGATAAATGAGACCAAGTGGTATCTTAATTATAAAGTACAAAAGAAAATGTAATATGTTATGTTATCCTCCGGGTAAGGAGATCGCTGGGGTGAAGAAACATCTAATGATTAGTATAGAAATCAAATTGATTTTGAGCATTGTTGATTCTATGAAGTGCATTTAGGGAAATTATCTTTAATTACAATGGGAAAGAGTTGTTTGGGTGCATAGCACCAATGCTTGGCAGCATGATAATAGGGCACACATATTGTACACAGTTTTTCTCCCAGTGCACTAGGTGGCAGTGGCAGCATCTTCGTAGGAGGAGGCAGCAACTGCCTCACGCGATCCAACGGCCAACAATGCCGCACGCTGCTTGGTTACGTTTATTTTTCTTTCGCTGATCCACTTTTAAATCTTTGCGCGCACTCGCAGTCGCAGCACTCAGATACTTTCTCTCTCCCGCCGTTGGAAAGCGGCGACGAGACAACTGCCTACTGAACACTGCCTTCTGCCTTCAGACTTCAGCCTGCCTCCTGCTGGAAACCAATCCAATCCAATCCCAGTCAGCCATCTACCAAGCCCCAAAGAAAACATCCAGGGGCTGGTCTCACAATCCATTCAAAGTTGGCCAAGAAAAACTCAACTATAATTAGAAACCTTAACTACCGAACGCCGAAGTGCTACTGCTCATACTTGAAGAAATGCAACTTTAATAGAGTTCACTATTCAAATAAACGGAATACCAATTAAAAGCAGTAATAAATTTGTTTATTACAATAAATAAATCTATGCATGCAGAGCAGGCATTAATCTTACTCTTAACAGTTTTTTTCCCGAAAAGATAGGCAGCATTTAAAAATAGCACAATACCAAAAAACCGTTGAATATCTGAGAAAACCAAATATATTTACTCGTAAATTTAGTTTTTATTCATTTCACATTTTTGGTTAAGATAGCCAAATTTTAAAGGGGAAATCGCTGTTTTCTAACATTTCACCATGCGAAGAACCAATAAATTAACCAGAACGGGGAAATGTACTGGTTGAACTTATATATTGGATAAGTAAGTTTCTTTCAGCGAAATGAAGTGCTAAAACTTAAATACTTAAAATGACTGTGTAGAGAAATCGCAGCCATGATGCATGGTTTTTTTCTCTCTTTTTTTCTCCTCTTCACGTCGAGGGGCCTTAAGCAGGAAATACTTGATTTTTTTCCCAGTGCAGTTCAGCCCATTCCCTGGCCATTAAACTTTCTAATCATTTGCACTTCCTTTTACGCAACAACAACCTTGATAAGCCCAAAAAGCCAGGCCAAAACTGAGACAACCGGCAAACGAAAACGAAACCAAAGCGAAATGGAAGCAGGCTGTAAGCTCACTTCCGCATTTAAAACAATAACAATAAAGGCGAAGCGACCAGACGAAGAAAACAAAAAAAAAACATTTCCGATTTCTGATGCATATTTATAAGAAATATGGGCCAATTATGCGAATTACTCCACAAAAAAACAAGGGGCTGAGGGGGGAGAGAAACAACCAACCAACAAGCAATAAACAAAAAAAAAAAAAACGGAAAAAGCTTCGCAGTGACAAAGCACAAAATAATATAAACCCGGACAGAAAAAAAAGTTCACATTTCGTAACCGAAATAACCGTTAACGTTAACAAAGGCGGACAAAGACTGGGCGGGACAGGGCGGAGGGGCGTGGTGGCTCCATGCCGAGGCCCCAAAATGATCAGCCGCTTTTGTTACTGCCCTCCGCCACACTATTATAATTTTTGGCACTAATATCATCATCGCTGCTTCTTCACTCCCAATTGCAGTTATAAATACCGGTTTCGCTATATAAATAAACCATTTTCGGTTGTTTGGGGCCGTTTTGTCATACTAAACGGAGCGAAAGCCGGGGTATATTGGCCAAAAAGGTTAGCGATATATATATATATACATATATAAAATCTTGCAATATGATGCTTAGGTGGAAAGAACCTAGCATACAGATCGAAAGGGATTATAGCATATCCCTAAAAATTAATTAAAAATTAATTAATTAATTAATTAACACTGCCAAAACAAATTAAATTGGTGCATATACATATAATAATATTAAACTAAGCTTTTTATAACTTTTCTTATAAAAAATACATTTATTTTGTTCTATCCTATCTGATCCTATCCAAATCCCTTTCCTTTCCTCTTCTATTATATCCTAACTATGACATATCTATACTTTAAGTGTTAGAAATGTGTTTTACAGGGTACTGCCCACGTCCACAGCCCCACAGTGTATTTTCGCTCCACTTCTTCTTCCCACATTACAATTCGGCATGCTCCACTAAATCGGCAAACGTTGTGGGCATCGATGACGCCGCGATGCGTTTAAAATGCATTACAAAGCACAAAAGTTGTCATAAAAATTAAATTAAATAAAAGCCGAAAACGATAAGACTTACGTATGATCAAGGGAACGGCAGGTGGCAGGAGATCATCAAGCGACTTAAGCCAATTAAACGATTAGGTAACAGTTACAACAATAATCGCAGCAGCATCGTATGCAGCGCACACACAAAACCATCGTCAGTGGCCAGAAAAACGGAGGCAGTGGTAGTAACAATAATAAAGCTCAGACGGGTCGAGTTATAAACCTACATAGAGCGGCAAAATTTGTACAACCAACGGTGGGCCACTGCGAGTGGCAAGCGGAAAAAAGTCAGAAACAGAAAAAAAATTAATTCATGTTGTGCCCATTTCGTGAGCGGACACAAAAAGAAGGTAAAAAAAAGATGAGGAAGAATAAGTTACAACAAGAAGCAATGGTCAGTTTTAAAGACCGAATATCTCAATACTCTATAAAATGATATTACAGCATAGCTATGGTAGATCCTTTGATTCGCTGATTCCTGAGATCATAACACATACCATTTATGCATACTATTTATGCACATTGTGAATATATATAGATCGTATAAACCTTTCTTTAGGGCATAGTAGTAGGTCACAAATGCGACAGCCTTAAATGAGAAAGACCTAAAGAGTTAACACCGGCCCTTTGGCCGTTCTCCGTCCACTTGATTTATGGGCTCCGAGCCACGATGCATCTTCCCCGGGAGATTACGACACAGGCGAGACATTAGACCCCATCCTCCATCCATTCAACCAATGATTTCGTCATTTGAGGCTGCAGCGACGCATGGCGAGATCAAGTCTTATATATATATATATATGACAATGAAATGGATGAATGGTCAGGTTGGATGGGCTCAATCGCTTGCTCTTCGTTCTTAAGACCAACTTCTGCTACTGGGCTACCATCCAGTCGCAACTGGTGACCTAATCAAGCATGATAATCTTTAATAGGTGTGGAAAAAAAGAGAGTGACCCAATTAACTAGTGTTAGGTAATACTGGCATACTTTCTGTTCTGTAAGATTGGCTTTTTTGCAATCTTCAGTGGCCACACGAACATATTTCCATTATAAGGATTAATTACTTAGGTTGCATTTAATCTACTTTTAGCATAATTTATATTAATATAATACTTAAGATCACTCTGAACTCAACGCGAAATCAATCAAATTTACACATTGGCCAACATGAGCACAACATTTACTCCACCGAATTATTCAAAAAAAAAGAGTGGAGCCCTTCGAGTGGCTCATGAATAGTGTGGGTATAGTTTGGCTAATGGGCCAGACAAGTGGCAACCGGCAATTGTCTGTGAAAATCCACAGTCAAGTCAACACGAGAACTGCTGAAAAGAAAATCAACAGCGGTGCCGGCAAAAAGCAAGAAAACCACTTTGAGCCGACCCAGCGAACGAGCAGACGGCATTAAAAGTGGAGAATAAGTGTAATAATGACATTTGTGTGGCCGTTAGAATTTGGATTCTTAACTGTTTGACATTTTGCGTAACCTTTTTCGAAGACATTTGGCCTTTATCCCGATTAACCGCTCTGTGCGGAGGAAGTGGAGTTAGGTTAGAAACTTGGGCAACTCCACACCAAGAGGATGATGATGATAATGATGATGATGATAATGAGGAGGATGAACCACCGGTGTTGTGTGTACGTGGCCCACTGAACTGGCCAAGTTAATTGGAAACTGAAACTTTCAATTTCATGGCGAAATGTTAATTTCTAGCCAAAAGAAAAGTCAACTGGAAAAGCGGCTAAACGAATTGAGTAGAAGACTTGGGAAAGTCTAACTGAAAAAGCTAACTAAAAAATGAGAGAAATAGAAAATGGCAGAACCTTAGTACACTTACAAGATAGCAAGAGAATTTCAACTATAATATTGATTTATAACGATTCAAGTAAACACTTTGATTTCCCTATTAGATCAAAAGCTTTTCTAAAAGAAAAATCATGTTTTATTTCAACGAAGGTTGTCATTTCGAAACCCCAGCGAATAGAACGACAAATCTGAAATACCCGCAGCTGGGGAAGGTGAGGAAAAACAATTAAACTTCGGGGGGACAGAAGGAAAAGCGAACAACTAGCATGCTAAGAAAGATGGCCCCGCTTCGTTGGCCACCGGCCATATCATCTATGACCAAGAACCACAACAACAACAGCAACGACAGCCGGCCGAGCAGCGCGACGCATTTATTGACGTAGCCAAAACACATTAGCCACCGCTGGCTGCCAGGTGGTTCAGTGGTGCGGCGGTGGGGTAGTGGGACGGTGGTTCGCTGTTGCTAGATGGCGGCTGATGGCGCAAACAGTGTTGCAAATGACCCAATTATCCACTGACCCACTCAACGCTCGTCCGTTTTCCGGGTCCGCAGTGCGAACGATGGAGCATAGAGCATGGAACTCCAGCACGGATCTCCTCCTCCAGAGGTTGGCCGGCTATTGCGAAAGAGCCCGGCCGATGTGGGAAGCTGACCTAACAAGCAGTTAGTAGCCCAGCTGGCTGGCTAGCTGGTCAGAACTCCAAATGAGGCCCTAAAATGGAGACATTAATTAGCCTAATGACGGGCACAAAATGCCCAGAAATTAATTTGCCGGTTACGGTTATGACAGCGGTTAATCTTTTTTTGCGAAAGCCGGCAAGACAGACCCATCTCATCAGCCACAAGCAGATTCGCCCGGGTGAAAGGTTCCCACTCAGCAGCACTCGGTAATTGAAATCGACGCTGCGCGGCCTCCGCTAAGCGGTGAGCTTCTTCTAATGTTTTGGAAAGTTCATTTTCGAGTGCTGTTGATGCAGTGCGTCTGGGAATTCGCTGGGTGCTGGGTAGGCCCAGAAAAGCCGCCGACTTCTGTTTGTTTTTCCGGCTTCGAATGCGGCTCAAACGTGCCTCATTATAGATGATGGAGTTTGATTTTTTGTTTTCCCCCCATTTTATTTAGTTATTTTTGTTCCAACACCTTGGTATTTTTTGGGGCTATCAAAACAGCAATCAAGTTCTTTTTGTTTGACATTTTTGTTTACACTTTTTATTGGGTTCTCGTCGTTCGGGCTTAATCAAAATAAATAAGTTGGCCATATTGTGTGTGGGTTACAAATGCGGTGTATTGTTGATGGGTCGGGTTAACTATAGGATTGTTATTTGTGCAAAAACGATGCTTACGAATAAACACAAACACTACAATAAGAATGCGGGAGCGCACACAATACGAACTAGTGAAAATATTAATTAAATAAATTAGCTTCGAGTGGTAATTTCTATCTGGGGAATGGTAACACAAACTGTCTGCCCGGAACCTGCCAATGGAAAATCTGTGACATTTTCCAGCGCCGAGATGCTGAGACAACTCCGATTGCTACTCCCAGCCAACACGATTCGAGCCAAGTTAATTTCAGCCAAGCCAAGTTGAGCCAAGTTTGAGCCGGAGGAGTCGAGTCGTCGAGCAGAGCGGAAAACTTCAAGCAATTTCAGTGCGCGCTGCGCGTTCGTGAGTTTCTTTTAATTAAAAATAAGGCGAAAACTTTTACTCGCCGACTAACTGCAGCACAGGTAAGCAGTAAGCAGTAAGCAGGTAACTAGGGCTGCTCTCGATTTTCAGATTTAGATTTTATGCTTGGCGAGGCGATCGCAGTCGGAATTAATTGTGCACTAGATCTTCGTTCGGCTGTTTTATGCGCCCCTCAAAATGCGAATCTTAAATCGAAGATATAACGCGATATGGATAACGAATTAACTGAAAGATCGCCTCAGAGAATGAAACTCTCACTTTAGGCCTATGAATATTCAATTGGGAAGAATGAGTTATCAGCTCAAAGCGAATCTTCTGAACGTTTTGGTTTCTTTTAATCGAACAAGGCTTGTTAAAAAATCCTCTACCCCTATATTATAATAAATTATCATGCACAGATATAAGCTTTTAGTAGAACATCGCTATAAACCACTAGAGATCCAATCTGTTTTTGTGCTTCCCCATATACATATAACTTAACGGCTATAAAAGTTCACGTTGTAGCGCTTCGATTACGGACTAAGTAAAAACATCCAAACCAACTAATCAGTTAAAATAAAATAGAACCCAAAAAATACATAAAGATACAAAACTAACATGTAGGAACGTTGCCTAAGCTCTACGATAAAAATTAACACCCACGGACCGACCGCCTATAGCCCCTTTGTATATGTAGCCCTATATAATTCCCAGATTTTTGGGAGTACAATTGGGGACAGGTTGCTTGGCTTTTTGGCCCTATGGAATAACGTTAATGCACAAATAACAACAACAGCTAATTGTATGTTTAAGGTTGATGGAGATATGTATGGGGGTATAGTTAAAGTATCTCTAGAGTTCACATCGTACATCTACACGATTTCTACAGTTTCTTCTTCTTTTTGCGCCACAAAATTTGCATAAGAGTCGCACCCTTCCCGTAACCCCCACCCGCAGCTCCGTCATCTGTGGATCTGTGGTCTTGGCAAAAAGAAAAAGAAAAGAAAAATGTCTTAAAAAAATACAGATATACAAAACGCCGCCGCCGCCGCAGTGAAAGTGAAAGTTGAAGTGGAAGTCGGACTGGGATTCGTATGTACATGGTTTCCAGTCCCGGCCTGTCTATATAAGTTTCCATTTAGCCGGGGATCGTATCCAACAGCCTGCTTGCCAGCCTGCCTGCGCCCATTTGGTCAACTCGTTGGCCTTTTGTTTTTCGCTCCGATCACTCACGTCGTCGATGTTTTTGATGATGATGATATGATGATGATGATGATCACCTCACATGTGCGTTATATCCATTTAATGGGTTTTCTTCTTTCTTCGCCGTGTTCGCTGGAGTTGCGCAACTTGGGTTGGGTAGAAATCCAAAAATCCATCGAGGAGATTTACATTTCCCAATCCAAAGGCGCCCACGCATCGCTATCTCGTCTCACGTTTCACCAAATCGTCGCAAAATGAGCCACTTTCTGGGCTGCGATATCGTCTCGTCTCGTTTCCCATTTTCATGGCTTTGGATTTGATTAGTTTTCCACTGGCATCGTCACGAGATGGTGGAAAACGCTGGCTTCAGCTTACCCACCGTGCCCAATATCAGCCTGGTGGGTGTGGCCCGGCTGTCTGGGCCCAATTTGGCAGCTGCCACTTGGCTGGCATCGTGGCTGCCACCTCCACTAGGCTGCCTTCCCCCGTGCCACAGCAAACCCAAACTGTTGCCGTTGCCAATGGTGGTGGCGGCGGTGGTGCTACTGCTGCTATTGTTGTTGCAATCCACGAGAAAATCCAAGGCTGTGGGCGTCGCATCCGTCAGATTCAAATGCTCAAAGTTAAAGACAAGGCCCGATCCGCAGTTGTGGCTGCCAGCGCTATCCAAGCCGCTGTCGCTGGCTGCACCCGATCCAAATCCCGATTCCGATCCCGCCTGATCTACCGCATTGCAGGTCTCGATCAGCTTGCGTGATATCTCATTGAGGCTCGCATCGAGCAGCGTCTCCGCCTGGGCGGAAATCGAGGAGGAGGCGTTGCCCAGCTTCCCACCTCGCCAGCAATTTCCAAACAGATCGTTGGCAATGTTGATTCCACTCAGGATATCTCCGTAGCCGGAATCATCGCTCAGGCATTGCGAAGGTGTGGCAACTGCGCTCGGATGACTCCGCTGGGATCCGATTACTCCCACTTTTTCCGCCCGGCTGCTATCGCCAGTAATGGGAGCGAATTCCTCGGTGGTCTCCTCCTGCAGAGCCAATGAGCTGGGCAGGCTCTGGCTGCAAATGGAGCTATCGCAGGAGCTGTCCGAGTGCGTGGATGACGTTGAGGAGGATGACTCACGGCTTCCGCCTCCTGGCTCGCTGGAAGAGGCATCGGAAAGCGATCGCCGAAGCGGGTAATCCCAAAGCGAACGAAGTGGGTCACATTCTCGGCAGAAGCAGACTCCGTGCGTATGATCATGCTGCAATATTCCAGATGGTAGGTGGTAAGGTCCACCCGCATTTGCAGTGTAACCGTCAAGCGGATTGGTCATCTTCGGTTGCATATCCGTCTCAATTTTGAGCAAAACCCCATTGCCCGGTTTGCGATCCTTCTTGCGTCGCTTCCTGGGTTTAATGATCCTTGGCAGACAGGTCTCCGCTGGTGTGGTGCTCTGATCCTGGCCAGCAGCATTGTTAGGCGTCTTCTCTTGGCTACTGAGCACAGGTGGTGCTGAATTCTGATAGCGAAGGGCTCGAGATTTGTCAGCCAACTTGAAAGCAGGCTGACTGCTCATCGGCTGGTAGCCACTCCAGTTGTTGGCCACAGGATGATGGTGATGTTGCGGCTGGTGGTGTTGCAGCTGCTGTTTCTGGAGATGGTGCTTGCCATTCTGCTGGAGCAGCGGCATGCCCTGTGCATGCACAACCAGCTGGGACATAGTGGCCCCTCCATGTGGCCAGGTTGGACATGTTTTAAGGGCGGATTTCCTCAGCAATCTCTGTCGCTGTGCTGGCGACAAGTGACTGGAGGCATTAGAGATGAGCGGTATGCCGGCGCACTCATTGATCCGCTGCTGGTTGACCACTCCATAGCCAACAGGCTGAGGTGGTTGGCCAGCCGACTGAGCTGCCCAATTGGGCGGTGGTGCAGACGGCCGACCATGATGCAGCCTGTACACAGGAGCTGGATGCTGGCTACCCGGCCAATTGCTCAACGGATTCTGGTGGTATCGCAGGGACGCGTAGTTGGGCGGCGGTGGTGGTGGTGCTGCTGATTCTGGCGCCCTGTAAACGGCCACATGCGATCTCATAATGTTTTTGTCTTAGTCCCAAACTGAATCCTGTCGGCGGATCGAGTCGATTGCACATCACTTGGCCGCTTGGTTAGATTATTCGACTTGAGCGAGCCACCTTTCAGAGAGGCATTTCGGTTGGCCAACAGTCGAGCGATTCCACCGCAACGAAATGAAAAGCGAACGCCAAGAAACTGGGACACGACGCGATCGCAATTACGAAACACACGGCGCATGCGCGCGCTCGCGAACGGGTTTCCAGCCGAAGAGAGACTGGGGAGCAGAGTGGAGCTAGTGCGTCCGCCTCGTAGCCAAGCGAGCGGCAGACTGAAGTCAGCTGCTAACGCGATTGACAGCGAAACCCGGCTAACAGTAAAAGCCGTTAAGACAAGTCCCTCTCTCTCATTCTCTCTCTGTCTCTTACGTTCCACACTGGGTCCACACGTACGCTCTGACGCTCAGCCACCGGCTCTCTTTTTGGGGCCAACTTGCATCGGAGAGCAGCTCTTGGCTTTTGCATGTCGAGGTCGTGCAGTTCTTTTGGCCAACGCCGTCAATTGTTGTAATTGTTGCATTCAATTAGACATTTTTAATTGATGCCCGGGCATTATGTTTTTTGGCATTAATGGGCAGCCGTGAGTTTGAACTTTAATTATGGCTTTGGCAACAGGTTTTATGACCTATCCTGGTGCGGAAAAACATAAGCTAACACGCTGCGTTTGAAAATGGACGAATAAATATATCTTTCTGCTGTTACAACCCTACTATATATAAATACATCAAAATCGTTTTTGATCTGCAAAACCAAAATTTGCCAACAAGACATTAGCCCTAAATTTCCTAACAAACATATATATCGAGAAGTTACATAAGGAATTCTTGCTGATAACGCATGCCAAGATAATCTCCTACTTTAAGCTTCCTTTTTTTTATCAATAAGATCCCATCCAGTCCAGCAAGATAGTTAAAATACCCTTGAGCCCGTAGTTTCTTCGAAAACTTTCTCTTTTCGGAAGCCTTTTTTCGCGTGCTTTCCTTTTTACCCCACACATGCACACACGCAGCCAGACACACACCTGGTCAGGAGCTGCTCACGCACCGGGGGCACACACACACAGGGATTTAGATAGACATGGGGGGACTCACATGACAAGTTGTCCAGCATGTAGGTGAGCAGTTTCTGCGTGCCGTTCGGTTCGTTGTAGATGTTCATGAACTCCTTTTGCAGCGGATTGCCCATGAGGCCGAGTATGACGAGGTGGAAAAGCTTGCCGATCTCGTAAGGCAGTACGCGCAGAAAGTTGTTGTTCAGCAGCAGTTCCCTAAAAGGAGGCAAGACAATGGAGTGGCTTAGTGAAAAGCATGGATCAGTGATCAATAGGGTCTGCGCCCAGACAGCGAGTTCACAATAGATCAACTGCCAAGGATGCAGTACAGTATAAGACATATTAATAAGACTAAGATAAGTTTTAAATCATATTCTATGCCAGTCCCCAAACTCACCGCAACTGGATGAGTTCGCCAAGCTCTGCGGGAAGACTTCTAAGCTTATTGCTGGACAGGTCCAAAGTTCGGAGGCTGGTCAGCATGCCAACGTCTGCGGGCAATCGCAGCAGCTGATTGTCGTTCAGGTAGAGGGCGGTTAGGTGCTCAAACTCCCACAGCGACGGGCTGATATTGCGGACACAGCCTGTAACCAGATGTATGGTAGAATTAATATGATATTTGTTGGGATTAAGTGTGCGATACCCACCAGTAATCTCTAGGCCACTCCAGTTTGTCTTCTTGCCCGCAGCTATGTCCTCCTGCGACAGAAAGATCTGCTGCCTCCGATTGGCGCTGTCGTATTTGTCTTTGTTACGAGACATTTTATAATGATTGCCTGTTCGGTATAGAAGAGAGTTATATTAGTATATGTATAATGTAAGAGCTAACAAGTTAATATCTGGAATAGTTTCAAGGAAGTTAGGGCTCATGTTAGGAGACAAAACCTCGCTTAGCAACAAAAATGAATGCTTTGAGTTTTAGCTTAAATGTATCTAGGAGTATTGGAATCAAATCATAACCTTTCATAATAACCGCCTGATGATAAGCGTCTCTGCAAAATATTAATAAAGTGGTTTCCATTATTATTTTGTATTAGTAAACAAAGGTGGGTCTGAGGTCCGGGTTTGGTTTACATACACAGCTCAGGGAAAACTAATAGCAGTACTTAAACATCAATGAATAAAATTTAGGTGCAAGGTAAAAGGTCGATATGGAAAATACCGCCAAACTCAATGGTTTGATAGGATTTGAGGGAAATCTTCATATTTTATTGATTAATTGAATTGGATATGTATTTTGAAACTTTTTTTTTTTTTAAAGATACATACATATATTAGGCTTTAAGGAACTGCTATTGACTTTCGCACAGCTGCGGATGGTAAATTGTAAATCATAAATAAATGCAAACGAAAATGATTTTGGTAAGCGCGCGCAAAGTGCAAGCACCAACACACACGCACACACACGGACGCGTAGCACACACAGAAACACTATACAGTTAGATAGAAGAATGGCGTGGGCGGGCAAAACAAGAAGAAGGAAAGCCGTATATCGCATATTGAAAATCGTGGATACCAGGAACCTGTGTAGGATTACCTGGTTCAGTTCACTTTTCCCAGGAAGTCACCTTAATCGGAAATTCTGGCTCAAATTTACTTGTCGCCTCTCTCCTCGTTTCGCGCGCTCTTTTCACTCTCCGCCTGCACTTACTCGAGGATTTTGAAGGGAAGGAAGACGCAGCTGGGAATTCTGCAATATTCGATATTCGTAGGATTCACAGTGAAATTTAAGCGACTTCTATTGTTTTCGGTGCCTTTATTTGGGTCCTATATTTGTTATTTTATTATTGTGCTGCTTTCCGTTCGTGTTTGTCGGAACAGAAGCGACGATTCTGCTAATCAACCTATTCGTTTTGGATCGCTCTTTCTTCTGTTGGGCCTCCGCTTTTCAGTTATTTATCACGCGACTCGCTTTCATCGTCGTTTCTTGTTTTTGTATACATGGTGAGCAATCGGAGTTGCCACTCGGTTTTATCAGTGAACGGTATCACGGCAAGTTTGAGCCAAAATGCGTGCTTATTCGTCCAACTGAAGTCCGGCCTTGTGTTCTGATAAAGTGTGAGATGACGTTTGTTTGTAAAAAGAACTACTCAAATGGGATTTCAGTCAAAACAAAACAAGAGCACAGCACACACAAGAGGCACACACACAAGACGCACACACACACAGACGGTCAGAGGTGCAGGGCTGAAAATAAAAACACGTAGATATTTCGTACTGTTTGCTTTACTAGCCACTTTTTTCGGTCAATGTTTTTTGCTGAGAACTCGGCTTTCGACGCGATATATTTTATGTAGTTTAGATCTCTGGATGGACGATTTATTTGTGAATTTAGCGTGCTGCTGCTATGTGTAAACTCTCGTTCTTCGCTTTCCTTCGTTTTCCATTTCTCTTTTGTGCGCTGGTTTGGCGTACACGGTAATGTCCACTCGCTTTTAATCGGCTATCGGAAAGAATTTGCAAGCAGGGCCTCCAACTAGCGTATTAAGAAAGAAGCTATATTTTGTTGACAGTTTTTTCAGAACCCTGTTTATTGAACTGATTTTTTAAAAATATGGTTGAAATCAGGAGCTCTGCAATATTAATTTGTAAAATAAAATGTGTTTATTTTGACAGCAAACGAAAATATTTAGCTAGAATCGAGCTAAATCATTAAAAACTAAATACTGATTAATCTATCGATTATCGGTTATCACCTTACAGAGTTTCGATAGATCGGCCAATAGCCGCGAAGGCCATTAAAAAATTTGGACTTTGTTTAATTTAATGTTGCGTATTTTTAAACAAAGGTTAAAATGTCGGGGACGCAAATGTCTGCCTTCCTGAGGCAGTATCTAGCCGATGAGGACAAAAAAATTCGTGCGCAATTCAAAGAAAGCGATCCTAACAACAAATTGATTCTATGGATGCACGAAAAAACGGTAAGACGCATTTCGTTTTGTAAATTCCTGGCAATGAGTGAAGTATCCTGTATTTGAAGAGAATAACAGAGGAGGACTTGGCGCGCCCATACACCGAGGACGAGGTAAAGGAGCTGTGTCTACGCACCAAAGTGAAGGTTGATATGACCGCTTGGAATTGTCTGTGGGAAGCCAAAAAGAGGTTTGAAGCAAAAGGACGTTTTGTAAACAAGTCTGAGAGATTCATCAACCGAATGTATGTGAAAGCGGTGCGCAAAAAGATGGTCCAACCGTATCCGGAGGAGTTTGTCGCCCAGCGAAGAGAAGTAGTTGCCGCCGAGACTAAGAAGCACAACATCAGCCGATTGGATAGATGGCAAAGGAAAAAGACTCAAAACCTATCAGCACAAGAATCCTCTCCAGCTCGTGGCGCTCATCTTTCTTTTATTGACGCGATGCAGACCCACGAGGACCAAGTAAATGCAAATCTTAGTTCAGTGTCTCAAATTAACTTTCAAGTGGAAGCGATAGCTCGGCCAGCCGTGTCGTCATCTGATCTTAGCGGCATCGGAGACGATGAAGACGAACATCAGCAGTCAGAATTCCAGGATGAACACATCAACTGTCCAGAGACAGCGATTAACGAGAACTCGGTGAGATGTGATCCAATTAATTCAGGAAGGATGCGG
The DNA here is from genome assembly GCF_004382195.2 of Drosophila sechellia. Classification (NCBI taxonomy): domain Eukaryota; kingdom Metazoa; phylum Arthropoda; class Insecta; order Diptera; family Drosophilidae; genus Drosophila; species Drosophila sechellia. Next base: position 22,758,681 of record NC_045952.1, read on the forward strand.
ACTGGATGTATAAATTCACAAGGAAATAACAATACGGAGTCTGATCCGGACTACTATATGTTTGGCACCCAATTGAGCTCATTACTACGACCCACGTCGACTCAAGAGCCTGACGACCAGGTAAACTGTCCAGAGACAGAGATGAATGAGAGCTGGGTACGGTGTGATCAAATTAATTCGGAAAGCATGTCGATTGGACCGTCAATTGATTCGGAAGGAACTATAACTTTTCAAAATTCAGAGTCTGAGCCGATCGACGTCGACTCAATAGCCTGATGACCATATATCAATTAAAAGTTTCCATATTAAACTATATAAAGTTCATTTATTGGTGTTAATTAATTAAAAACATGTAATCCCTAAAAATGTTATAAAATGTATAATAAAAATCTTAATTAAAATACGATGGTCGACTAAGCTATGTACACTAATCTAGGATGATCCGCAACCGGAGCTGTACAAGAAGGGTAAACATTTAAAATGCTCGATTTTACATAATTACGCTATGTACAATTTATATATTGCTAAACCATGGTCCCATGGGGCGTGGCAGGGAGCGGTGGGTGCTACGGGAAGTGGTCAAACAAGAACTGTTCCATGAACAGCGACTCCGAATGCTAGTTGGACGAATTGTCGCCAGGCTCGCTAACCGCAATTGTCATCTTCACTTCATCGCCACTGTCCAGTTCCGGATCCTCGTCATCGTCCTCATCCTCGCAATCATCCATGTCGTCCTCGTCGAGCTCCTCGTCTTCGTCGTCCTCTTCGGTCAATTCCTCATCCTCGTCGTCCTCATCATCGCCGAAACTATCACCCCCGCCGCTGGCCTCCACAGTCGGCAGCTGAACGATCGTAGCTCCGCCCGGCGTCACAGTTGAGCCTGCAACCGTGGCCGCTACACTGGAGGCTCCACTGCCCGCCGCCGCGGAACCGCCGCCCGGAATCTCTATCGTCACAATGCCGTTCATCGTGCTAATGCTTTTGGGTGCATTGCCACTCTTGGCCTCCTGCTTGATGCTCAGCTCAATAAGCTCCACGCCAGAGCGGGTCTTAAAGTGCGTCTTAATGTGTTTCGACAGGTGATCGCTGCGCATGAACTTTTTGTTGCACTCCTGGCACTGGAACCGCTTCTCACCCGTGTGGGTTCGGCGGTGGCGCTGCAGTTCATCGGAGCGGGTGAAGCGCTTGCCGCAAAACGCCCAGGAGCAGACAAAAGGTCGCTCGCCAGTGTGCCAACGCAGGTGAGCCCTTAGATGGGAGGTTTTCCCGTACACCTTATGGCAGCCGGTTATGTGGCAGATATGCTGGCGCTTCTTGTCCGAGTGCTTTTCGCCATCGGTACAATTGGGACAGGTGCAGGCTACTCGCTTTAAGCGTGGTTTGGTTTCTCCAGTCGCTGTTCCACCGCCGCCGCCAGTTGCACCACCTCCGACGCTGGCCACACTAATGTTCATATTCAGATGGCTTTGTGACGGCGTTGTTATAGTCGTCGTGCTGGTGCTCGTGCTCCTTATGCTTGCAGTTGCTCCCCTAGCCTGCGTCGTGACCGACACCACTTGGCCACCAGTCGGCGCAATCGTAATTTGGGTGCTTGACGTGCTCACAGCGTTGACTTTACTTCTTGCAGGTAACGATACAGGAATTGGTTGGGGTGTGGTTGGGGTATTCGGTGGATTCGCCGCTTGCTGTGGCAGGGCTGTGATCTGAATGGAGGATGGTATGCTCAGGCTGGACAGGGAGTTGCTTTCCGTATGCAGGAACTTGATCTGCTGCTGTTGCGGTGAGGCTGTGTTCGGAGTAGAGGCAGGTGCCGGAGGATTACCGGTTGCGGAAATGGGTCCAAAGGTATCCGGCGGCTCTTGCTTGATGCTGGTGATCATTTGCGTTGGACTCTGCGGCTCCTGCTTGGGCATCACTTGCACTTGGCCTTGAGTTTGCACTTGAGGATGCGACATGGGTAGTTGGGTTAGTACTTGCTGGAAGTTGGCTGGCAGATTAGGAGGCATCTGATTGGCGTGAATGATTTGCACTTGACCCAGGCCTGGGATGTTCTGGATGGGTAGAGCCTGAAGATTGGGCATCTGCATTGGTGTGGGCACAGCAGCTGGAGCAGGAGTGGGTGCGGTAGGCGCATTTGGGCGTAGTTGAGCGGGAATCACGGTCAGCTGTTGGCCCTGGGCATTGGTAATGGTGATGGGCTGATTGGGCGGCAGTTGTCCCCCCGCCGAGGCTTCGCTGATTGCCTGAAGGAGCTGCTGGTGCTGCGCCTGGACCTGTTGTTGTTGCTGCTGTGCCTGCGCCTGTTGCTGTTGCGCTTGCTGCTGCTGTTGCGCCTGCTGCTGTTGTTGTTGCACTTGTTGTTGCTGCTGCTGGTGGGGATTCTGGATATGTATAATGTTGGCGTTCGGAGGCAACTGAGGATACGGCATTGCCAGTTGCACCTGCTGAATCTGACCGTTGGGCGTAACAATCTGAGCTATCTGTGAGAACTGCGGGATGATTTGCATCTGCGAGGCGGAGGGCATCTGCAGGGATTGCGCCTGCATCAGGTTTTGCAGTCCTCCGCTCGATGTTGCCGCTGCCTGGACAGGGACATGCACAGTCTGGTAGATGGTCTGTCCGTTGGCAGTCTGAACGGGAATCTGCACAGCAACCGTTTGTTGCTGCTGCGGCATGGCTGGCGCCGGAAACTGTACCAATTGCGGCCGCATCTGCAATTGGCCGTTCTCCAACTTTATAGATTGCCCGCCGCCTAGTAAGTTGGAGATATTGGAGATGTTTCCCAGCAATCCATTGGCCGCCGCCACCGAGGTTGGTATCTGCAGGTTTGTGCCCGGTATGGTGATGCTGCCTGGCAGCTGACCCGCTGTCCCACTATTGGCAACTCCCGCTCCATTGGCTCCAGATGCATTTGTTCCTTGTGCCTGCTGTTGCACTGCACCCTGGTGCACTTGTTGTGCCTGCTGTTGTTGCTGAATGAGATTGGTGACGGGTATTTGAATGTTGGTGCCGGGTATGGTGATCAGCTGGGTTTGCTCCTGGCCCAAGCCGTTAAGCTGTTGCAGCTGGATGCAGTTAGAGGCTGCCGGATTGGCCGCCATCTGGGGAGCCCGCAGAATTTGACCGTTGGGCGTAATGAAGGCCTGTTGTCCGTTGAAGTTGACCGCCTGAGCGGTGGCCAATTGTGCATTGAGGTTTGGTATGAAGATGGCCTCCTGGCCATCAATGTTCACCGTTTGCATGGGCATGGGCTGTACGATCTGGAACATGTTTTGGGGCATGCCAGCGTTCTGTCCGTTCCCGGCAATCGCTCCGCCCGCAAACTGAGGAGGCATTTGGTGAATGTTGATGATCTGCTGCATGGTTGGTGTCCCGGGAGCACCCTGGACCTGCGTTTGTGAAGCTGCTGCACTAGCTCCATTTGGTGGAATAGTCGCCTTGCTGGAACCGCCTGCCGCAGAAGGCGTGGCGGAGGGCGCACTCGTAGCCGCACTGGCGGCACTCTTGTACTGCAGCATGGCAGGGCTTTAGATGAGATTTGGTCAGTCACAAGTGCTTGGAGCGAAACATGTCCAGTTTTTTATTCGCTCAGACGCGCTACTCTGCCAGGGGATTGGTGGCATTTAAACCTAGGTGGTACACATGGGGTCATGAACACTGGGATGCGGGGTGCCGACGCTAACATTCAAACACATAAATAACACGAATTCCAAAGATAATTGCGCTGCGAGACGGTTTTAGCGAGTTTTTAGTTTCAATTTTGTTTTGACACAAACGCAGAAGAAGAAGTGAGAGTGATTGGCCAGGGTTGCATTGCGTTGCATCTCGATGGCCGCCAATCGACCAACCAGTCAACCGATAGTGCGATACCAATAACAAACCGCTAAAAGAAGAAGAAGAACCATATCACTGATAAACAAAAAGTTAAACAAATTTTTAACCGAAAAGTTGCCTATCCAACAAAATCCATATTTAATTAGATTGCATCTTGAATTAGGCATGGAGCCGGTTCCAGAGGAAGCCCGAGGAGTGGATGATGACGAAGGAGAGCTCGATTGTCTAACACATATGATTGGGGCGTTGCTTTTGCAAAAAGACCCGGAAAATCCTGAAAATGCTGACACAAAGGAACCAATTTGGAGTGGAGAGCTCGAATGGGAGGACGCACAGATATTGGATCAACCGAAGACTCTGCACACGCTCCAATGTAAAATCTGCTCCATGATTAAAGAAGGTCAGCCGAAGATCAACACGGAGAACTGGCCAATCAAGCTGAAAACACAGCTGATACCCAAAAAAGTGCTGGGTAAAATTGGCGAACAATTCCTTAAGGATGCCAGGATGGTTGTTTTCCGATCCAGCCAAGGAGAGGTACTCAATTCATTGATTACGGCAATGAGCTCCGGTTTCACTGGTTGCATCCACTTCTCCAATCCCAACTGCAACATCAAGGCTCTAATTCTTATCTACTCTCACGATCATCAAGCTTTGGTTGGTTTCATACCCAACAATGAGGATTCGTTTAGCGAACGACTGCAGGAGGTTCTTCAGGGTGCAAAACGAAAGCCGGGCGTCAACACCCATACACCCAAGACCCACAGCCCACAGCCACAGCCAGCAGAACCGCCTCCTGAGGAGGAAGATGCCATTATAAATGAACTTCTATGGACTGGAACTCTGAATTGGTCGACACAAGCAAATTCAGAGGAGCCAAGCATTAGTCACAAGCTTGAGTGTTCCGTGTACATCGCTATAAAAAACGGAGATCCCGGGATCAGTGCGGAGGATTGGCCAACTGATATGAATATGATTTTGATGCCCTCAATTTACCTTGGTCAGTTCGCCGGAGAGTTTATAAAGGACTCGAAACTTATAATTCTCCGATCGACACCTGGAGAAGAACATGACTCGCTAGCATCGTCGATGACCGCCGGCAGTTGCGGCTGTGCCCGATTTTCCTCCGAGGTCGTCTGCAAGGTTATCATGCTGCTGTATTCGCCCACGAGGAACGCCTTCCTGGGCTTTATTCCGAAAGATCAGCCTATGTTTGTCAAGCGAATGCGGGAAGTTTTAGACGAATATCGCCAAAAGGCGAGAAACGAATAGTAAACAAGTATCTCAAGAACACGATCTCAAAGTATATCAAATTTATAGCCATTGAAGAAAGTATGTATTGTTTTATAATTAGATAATTTTATTTACTTCTGTTTAATTATTATAAGTATAATAGACCAACGAATATTAAATCAACATACGCTCGCATGTCCCCAGTGGGGAAACATTTAAATACCAAGGCTAATATATGTAAACTGATAAATAATCAGAAAACTGCCAACTCCTGAATGCATTTACGCAAGTATTACGATTGTCTCCATACGTTGCCATATTAAGACTTAACCGATCTTATAAATAAACATTTTTGATGTCCATCTATTATGTTTTTGTACAAAACTAGATCAAGGACAACTGTGTTATCGCCTGTCAGATGCTGCAGCATTAAATAACATTTAAAAAACCCCATTGTAAAATAAGTAATCTAATGAATGCTTCTAGTCTCAAATAAAAATAATCTACCGAATCCAAAATCCATTCTTATTCGTATCAGTTGTGAATTGGGCGAAAGAGTATTTCCACATTTTGGGTTCATCATCTCCGGCTTAAGGATTACATTTTCAAAGGTCAATTAGTCTTTTCGACTGTGTAAGACTTGTAAAAAATGTTAACGAATTTGATTCAGTTTTAATTTTTGAGACCAACCCATTCGATACGGCCTTGAATACGGGACATATATATATTGGAGATCGTTTGTACATTTTTAGTATGGTTTTAGATTTCTTCAACGGATATCAACATGGCCTCAGTAAAACTGGTGAGTTGGTACTAATAATATCTGCATTCCGAAGTTTAATATTTTCTAAATTTTTGGAAAGTTCTTCATTGCTATTTTGGTTGTCGCTCTATCCCTCAACACCCAAGCTTCCGGCTTGGATGGGAACCCTAGTTCGACTGCCAAACCCCGATTTGAGACGAAAAACCGAAAACTAAGTGCTGGCGCTCTGCAGTCACTCGCTGGTTAATTACTATAGAAAACTATAGATAAAATTGTCATTATAAAAATGGACCAAAAATAAATTATTTTCAACGAATTTCTCTTAATTTTCTTTCGTTTGGGATACAGTTCGAAATCTTTACGAAGATATTTTATTTGGGGTTTTATTAGATAGACACTGCAAGCTAGGGAACCCGGGCGGAACCAGCTTTATTTAGCATTAGCCCTAAGCTCTAAATGGACGAGGTGGCATAGTCGGCCGGGAACTTGAACAGGTGCTTTCCAGTGGCCTGAACGGAGGGCAGGAGTCCTGCGTTCGGGATGATATTCCACGAGAGGTATAGCGATACGTTGCGGTTGTCCTTCAGGCCATTGCCGTCGTCCCAGAAGTAGTACTTGGTGTTCATGTTCTTAAAGTCCAGCACGGCATTCTCGCCGCGCAGGATGATCTTGTCCCACAGTACCACCTGGTTGAGCTGATTAGACGGTGTCTGGTACTCGGCGGTGAGATACAGGAACAGCTGCTTCACGTTCCAGTTAAAGATGCCGGTGAGATTCGTCTTCAGATCGAAGGTCACGAAGCCCAAATCGTGTCTCTCCCGGGACGCTCCGTAATCCGGGACATTCTTCACCAGCACTCTGACCGTGTTGATGTTTGCCTCGGTCCGGTAGTCCAGAAAGACGGTGGACAGGAAGCAGCTAAAGGTGAGGCAGGCCAGAACGCTCAGCGTGTATGCCACCGTGGCGTTTCCCCGGGTTAAAACCGTGTGCATTTTAATATCGTTTTATTCCTGCGAGTCCGGCAAATGACACGTCGTGTTGTTAGTTTGGAAAAAAATTAGAGCTGGCACGATAATCGGATGTACGCGATACTATCGATGACTTTCCCGGTTCGGCCCGAAAGAACAACGGGAATAACCAGGTTTCCTTTTGATGGTTAAAAATCACAATATTTAGCGGTAAATCATTAATATACTCATAATCGGAAATATAAGGTATTTAATTATTTCAAACAAAAACTCTGAAAATCTTAAAGATGATAATTTTAGCCTTGTACATTTTTTCCTACATGGGCACACTTGTAACAGTGAAAATTTGTTTTAAATTAAAAAGTAAGACATTGCAAGGTCGCTTATATAACCGCAAAATCAAAATCAGAAAATTTTGAATTTGCAAGATTTTAAAAAAATATCTCCATATTATGAGCGCTCTCATATATAACAAGAGAAAAGTTAGTAAACAAATACAAAACTAATGGGACCACAGCAAGAGTATTCAAAAATACCACCCCGCCGGAAACAAAAGTGAAGGGAGAAATATCGATGTGAGTTCACATCGTGAGTCGCAGTACGGTCCTACCTTTTCTTTCAATATCCGGGAATAATATGGCGATCCGAAACTCTGACGATTGACAGAGAATTTAACACTGCTGAAAAATTGATTAATTTGCTAGAAATTTTATACGGTAATACGCGCAAATATCACCAAATTGTTGGGGATCGGGTGGGGCGTGGATTGTGCTAGTTTTTTGACCAGCAAACGTCACTTAATTGGTGAAAATCGACATCGGAATAGTGGCAAAAAAATTTTCCCTCAGTCGCTTAGCTATTTTCTGCCTTCGTCTGCGCGTGTGAGCGGGATGGTGACAGCGATCCGACTGGCCGCGTCAGGGCATCGCGTGTGCGGGAGAGAGACGAGGCTATCGACCAAGCGAGAAACGCATACGCCAAAGTCGAAAAGTGATTTTTTCTTCGTTCGTTCGGGCGAAGTCGAAACTGCTGCGAAAAGTTTTATAAATAAAGTATTGCAATTCCAAGTTCTCGAAAGTTAGTAAACTTGTAGAGTGCAACAATCGATTGGTCGTTTCGGCGGCGTCTCCCCTCTGCGATTATATAAATAGTGAAGCACGTTGCCCCGAGTCCTAATTGCGCATCGATTGGTCTTGTATCCGTGAATAAACGAAATTGGCGATACGAAACGTGGGGAAATTGAGTGATTTAGTGCAATTTTTTTGTTTCGGCCTGCACCTGAACCATTTTCGGTGTAAAAATGTGAATCAGTGGACAGGGGAATTGGAATGGGAGAATTAAATGCGAACGAACGATGTACGAACGAGTGTGCAAAGGCAAAGTGAAAGAATGCGCAGTGTTGCCACCTCGCTGGCTCATGTGCTTACGTGTGTGTGTGTGTGTGTGTGTGCGCGCGTGCGAATGTGTGTGTTAGTTTCTTTGCCCATCGCATATATATAAACCGATTCCTCACAATATCCAAAAATCAATATAACCCAAGAACTTATTTTTGTTGATGTGTTTCTGTGCCGCCGCCGTCACTGCCGTGCCCCTACACACCTTTGAAAAACACATCAACAAAGTTGTTAAATTCACTTGTAGTGAAATTTATTTGGGACGTGACATCTGTTTACCCAAAAAAAAAAATTTTAATTTCTTTACCTTTACCTCTTTTAATACCCAAAAGGACGCGCGAATTGAAAGTAAATCAAAAAGAATAACCCCAACAACACAGAACCTCCAGCGAGAGAGTAAAATGAATAATGATGCGAAAAACCATGAAAGCGATGACTTGAATGTGCGCTCCACAGCGTATTTTAACCAACAAACCACAACCAATCAACCGAAAGCACCAGCAACCAGCAAGAATAACGCAGGCTCTGGCTCTGGATCCAATAATAACAATAACAACACCAATCAAAACCCCAACAGACAGTTGAATCATAATTTACCCCGAATCGCTGCCGCCAGACAATCGATAGCCGCCGCTCTATTGAAAAACAGCGGGCGGAAGATCCTGACGGCCAAGAATGAACCACTGACGACGACGGAGTCATCAGGCGTTTTAACCAACACACCTTTACCCAGCAATAGTCGATTGAAAGTTAACAACAACACCAATAACACTGCCAAGATGTCTGGAACCAGTAGCAGTCAGTCCTCGGCCACGCCCACACCGCCCACGGCCAGCAGTAGCACAACCACCTCAACAACAACGAACATCAGCAGCGGAGGCGGTGGGAGTGGCAGCAGTGGCGGTGGCGGTGGCAGCACCACGGTCATTGCCAATCCCGCATCGGTAACCAACACCGGAGCTGGAAGTGCCGCCAAGTTCCGTGCCGCCGTGGCCTCGGCGCCCAGCCCAGCACTGCCTGCAACCAACGCTCCTGCAAATGCAACTGCTGCTGCGGCAACAGCAGCAATCGCAACTGCTCCTGCCCCCAGTAGTAGTTCCTCCAGCTCCTCGTCCTCGAAGAAGACCCGAGCAGCAGTGGCCGCCCTGAAGCGACAGGTGGCCTTGCAACAGCAGCAGCCCGTTACCGGTAATGCACCCAACTTGACCAGCAAGGATTCGGCGCATTTGAAATTCGCCGCAACCACTCTGCTGATGGGCGCCGCCGCAGCTGCCGCCGATAGCAACGCTGGCGCTGCTACCGGTGGATCAGGCGCAGGAGGATCAGGATCATCATCATCAGTAGGAGCGGTAGGCGGGGCCAGAATGGCCCTGAATCCCGCCGTTGATATGGCCAATGCCGCTGTCGTGCTTAAGCAAAAGCTAAAGGATGCAGCTGCCGCTGCCTCGGCCTCCGCCTCCAATCGCTCCGCCACCTCGTCCATGTCGTCAACCGCCTCCTCCCTGTCTTCGTCGGCGGGCATCGTGAATGCCATTTCCTCGGCGCTGCAGAACATCATCACGCCGGATACGGACACCGACACCGAGTTCTATCCCCAGCCCGTCACCACAGACCTGTCCGAATCGGAGGAGGAGTCCGTTTCTGAGGTGAGTGAGCCCACCTCTGCATATTAGCCATTACGTAGACTTGTCTCTAAAACATCTTAAAGAGTATTGTATTCGCTTTAAAGTTGTCCTGCATGTCCATCGATCTTTTCGAAAGCTGACATTTTGGTACTATTTTGAAAACTCAAGCTTGTTACTCGACGCCTCTAGAAGTAGAAATAGTTTTTGTTTGGCCTTAGTCATAAACACACTCACTACACTCATCTTTATAAACCCATTTGCTATTACTCGGAACCATCTAATGTTGCTTAGAGTTACAGGCAACACAATGAACTGTGGATAACACTAGCTTTGTCACAAAAACCAAAATAGTCTAAATAAGATGGTAATGCTAAGCAGCATTTTAATTGCAGGCATGGCATCTTATTTTTGGATGTTTACATAAAGTGTTAACATATACATACATATAGTTTAAAACATAAAGTAATATATGTAATTACCCTCAGCCAATTTTGATTGATACTGCAAACAATTTGGCTAAGACAGATGCTCAAAGGCGTAGTGTTATCGGCCAAGTGATAACCAAACACTCCTTATCAGAATAACCGAGTGATTTATTATTGTAGTTGAACGAACAAGTATTTATATTTCAAACTAAATCCACGCATGCCGCTCCACAGATTTGCATTATATACAATTTTACGTGGGGAAATACCTCGAATCGAATTGATCGCACATATTTGTGCTACACGTAATTGTTGTTGCAGCGTCGCTCTCTTTCTCTCATACACACCGGAAGGCTGTTTGTGTGTGCTAGCCCTATTCGCTTGTTAGTGTGAGTGAATGATTTATCAGCTGTTCGACTGCTCGCTGGCTTGCCATAGTATGCGTAAATGCCTATGTATTTCTTTGTCTAGCAAACAAGCACGTTTGCGAAATGCAAAATGCAAGCTGAAAGAAGAAAAAACGTAAAAGCTTTTATGCTGCAGCTACTCAATTAAAATCAAAGGTCATTGCATCGATGGGATCTTGCAATTGACCCCCCGCCTCTCCCACGCAAATTAGTAGTTTAATTTCCTCGCTGCTTACACATGTACATAATTTTTTTTCGACTGCTTTCGCGAATTCTCTTTTGGGCAGCGTGACAAAGATGTCAATTGCCGGTCTGGCAACGCCAGTGCCGCTTCTGCTTCTTCCTAGCTGTTCTTGTTTTTGTTGCTGCAGCAGTGAAACGTATGTCAAACACTTAAAAAACAATAATAAATAAGAGCCATAATAATAATAACGCATTTAGAGTGTAATGTACCTTGGGTATCTTACTTTTTTGGTCAAGAGAAAGACAATCTGCTGATTATTTTCTGCGGTAGCGTGCAAATATTTTATGGTTGCTTTTCTTTTTCACAAATTTACAAACACACACACAAACACGGGCCAACACGCATACCAATGCGCAGCAACGAGAACAAACGAACGGCTGCTGTTGAACTCGTTCATGATGAATTTTTGTTGTAGGTTCTCTTTGCTTTTCTTTTCTTTCCGCTGCCGTTTCTCTCTGCTCCTCAGCTTGGTTATGTTCTTTATGTTCCTCTGTTCATTCATCAAAGGTTAAGCAAACAGCACTTGGCCTCGTGTTGAAAATGTATTTCGGCAATATTTTTCAGCAATGTCTTTCCCTATTTTAAATTTTGGTCAATAATTTAAGGCGTGGGCGTAAACACACACACACTCGCACATTTAAGTAGAGTGTGAGTGTATGTGTGTGTGCCGTATTTAAATCGATGTGCGAACTGCACTCTCTGACTCATGCGGCTCTTGAAATTCCCCACTACTACTTGCTAATGTGGTAAAAATCAGGGTCAGAAAAGGTTTTTTCCTTGTTGATCTGGGAAATAATATGGAAAGTCAACATACATGAGTAACAGAAACTGTGCATTAAAATGATTGTCCTGTTTTCTGCTAATTTTCACTCTACGTCTTCTCCTCGTTCTACTCTGTTATCGATAATTACATTTTTGGCCAACCTGCCCTCCCATCGCTTTTTCGTCGCATTGGCAACTCTGTTCAAACGTCATTTGTTTTGTTGTAGGATTGTTTTAAAACGTTTCTCGCTTGCCATGCAGTCCTTGTCATATTTGAAGTTTGTGAATTGTTGAATTAGACCTAAAACAAAAAAAATAGACCTCTTTAAATTTCCGTTGTAAACGAATTCCAACGCATCTGAGAAGAACAAATGGACAAGGCAGCAATGGTTGACCGCTCAACTTCTAGCACGTTTTTTGAAAACTTTACCAAAGCAATGATACGAAGATTCCGATACAGCGTGGACTATCTGCTGCATTTAATCGTCCATGTAAATTCGCTGTAACCTCTACAATATAGTTCAACTAGCCCTAAAAGAGTCTTCTTCTCTATGTGCCTGCGTTAATTTTTATTATTTATGTACACGTTTCTTTCGTTTCTCTTTATTTGTAGATCCTATTGGCATTCTTGTGTTTAAGGCCAGATCTCCTGGTAAGTTTCAGTTTCGCGTTATAAACCAGTTTCCCGATCCGCATCCCAAAAGTTAAAAGAAAACCCAACATAATCCATTAACTGAAGGCAAAAGGCAAACGAAAGTTCCTAAACCTTCATACCACCAGTTGTACTAAAACATTAATTTACGCAGAATACTTGATCGATCTATAACCCAATTACTCCGCTTCCTCCTCGCACACATGATTAAACACACCTAAACCACACCACTTTGTTGCTGGCCTTAGACAACAAGAATGGGCTCTACTGATCAACTATTAAATAGCTTCTTTAATTTGTAACTTCCAGCTTTTACTCTTTTATACTCGTATATTCGTTCGTTAGTAGAAAATAGTTTGACTTGACAGCAGCCAGAGTCTAATGAATCAAAATGTATTCTCCCTTACAGGACGATATTCCAGAATCGGATCCGGATAGCTGTCCGCACGAGGGTGAGGTGCGCGAGGATGAGGACGAAACGGAGGAGGAGTCGGAAGACTCTGATGAGTCCGAAGGCGAAGAAGAAGAGGAGGACGAAGAGGAGATAGGTAAGTTTAATAAGCTTCTATACTTGCTTCACGTTATAGTAATTTCTTGACTATCCTATTCCTCCAGATGTGCTACAGGACAACGACGCGGACGACGAGGAGATCGACGATGAGGACGAGGAAGAGGACGCGCCCGAAGTGAGTTCCTTTCTCCTGGATGCCAACAACAAGCGTTCCAGCAATATCTCCGCTCTGCTCGAGGCCGCGGCCAACGAGAAGGCTCCTGTCCTGCGCCACGCCACTCACGCCATCGACGAGACCAAGCAGGCGCTGACAAAGATGCGCTGCGCCAACAGTCCCCGCGATAAGAAGTGAGTGTTGACGTTCTGTACCAGGGAATGCATTGTATATTAACTCGCAATCTATTTACCTATTGCTGTAGCAGTGGATTCTCCAGATCCCTCGTGGCTGCCTGCACGGATAATGATGTCAATACGGTGAAGCGGCTGCTTTGCAAGGGCAACGTGAACCTGAACGATGCCGCCGCCTCAACGGATGATGGCGAGTCCCTGCTCTCCATGGCCTGCTCTGCGGGCTACTACGAGTTGGCTCAGGTATGAAGGGTTATGATCTCTCTAAAACGTTTTGCAATTTGACTAATTTCGGTAACTCGGTAATTCTGCTGGGAACTAGTAAATTATTTATAAAGTAAATGCATCACGCCAATTACATTTTTAACGGGCTATTCGTCGACGTAGCATCGCCACTCACGCCCACTCAGCTGGTTTATCGATAAATAGCCCCGAATTAGTTCGCAGCTAAGAAAAAAAATGCCGACAAAGTCGAAAAAGACGAAACAAGAAATAGACATTACGTGGGGCAATTCATGGACACATCTAATCTATTCTAATACTGTCATAGGTTCTGCTGGCCATGTCTGCCGCCCAAGTGGAGGACAAAGGGCAAAAGGACTCAACGCCTCTAATGGAAGCTGCATCCGCCGGTCATTTGGACATCGTCAAACTGCTGCTCAACCACAACGCCGATGTGAACGCCCACTGCGCCACGGGCAACACCCCGCTCATGTTTGCTTGTGCCGGTGGTCAGGTGGACGTGGTGAAGGTGCTGCTCAAGCACGGCGCCAACGTCGAGGAGCAGAACGAGAACGGACACACTCCCTTGATGGAAGCAGCTTCCGCCGGCCACGTTGAGGTAGCCAAGGTAAGTGATACCAGTATATGTCGTGCAATCAATATATAGAATCACTAGTCTTTTTACGGTATACACTGCAAGTGATTATAATCCGAGATTTGAGAGTGTTGGCACACCTGCGACCTGAATCGCGTTACTGATTGGCGTAGGCAAGATGCCAAGCTCTGTGATTCAGTTTGATCTTATCTGATGCATTCGGCAGTAATGTATTGGTTTTAAACTTTGTAATCGCTTAGCTAATTGCATATCGGTTATCCTTGTACCCATTTAGGTGCTGCTTGAACATGGAGCCGGAATCAACACCCACTCAAATGAATTCAAGGAGAGCGCCCTCACACTAGCCTGCTACAAGGGTCACCTGGACATGGTGCGATTCCTGCTTCAGGCAGGTGCAGATCAGGAGCACAAAACCGACGAAATGCACACTGCCCTTATGGAGGCTTCAATGGACGGCCATGTGGAGGTGGCTCGCCTGCTGCTGGACTCCGGTGCCCAGGTGAACATGCCTACGGACTCTTTCGAGTCCCCGCTAACGTTGGCTGCTTGCGGTGGTCACGTGGAATTGGCAACACTCTTGATCGAGAGGGGAGCCAACATCGAAGAGGTGAACGATGAGGGTTACACCCCGCTCATGGAGGCCGCTCGCGAGGGACACGAGGAGATGGTAGCCCTCTTGCTCAGCAAGGGTGCAAACATCAATGCCACGACCGAGGAGACCCAGGAGACAGCTTTGACGCTGGCCTGTTGCGGTGGCTTCATGGAGGTGGCTGCATTCCTGATCAAGGAGGGAGCTAATCTTGAGCTGGGTGCTTCCACACCGCTCATGGAAGCTTCGCAGGAGGGACACACCGATTTGGTAAGCTTTTTGCTGAAGAAGAAGGCCAATGTCCATGCAGAGACCCAGACGGGCGATACCGCCTTGACGCATGCCTGTGAGAACGGACACACAGATGCGGCCGGTGTGCTGCTGTCGTATGGAGCTGAACTGGAGCACGAGTCCGAGGGTGGTCGAACGCCACTAATGAAAGCCTGTCGTGCCGGACACCTGTGCACTGTCAAGTTCCTCATTCAAAAGGGCGCTAATGTCAACAAACAGACCACCAGTAATGACCACACTGCCTTGTCGTTAGCCTGTGCCGGGGGTCATCAGTCTGTGGTGGAACTGCTATTAAAGAACAACGCCGACCCGTTCCACAAGCTGAAGGACAACAGCACCATGTTAATCGAAGCCTCCAAGGGTGGACACACTCGTGTGGTCGAGCTACTCTTCCGCTATCCGAACATTTCGCCTACGGAAAACGCAGCGGCTGCGAATGTTACCCAGGCAGCACCAACCAGCAACCAACCTGGTCCAAATCAGATGCGTCAAAAGATCATGAAGCAGCAGCTTCAGCATCAGTTGCAGCAGCTGAACGCTCCCCCTGGCTTGCATGAGTTGTCTGAGGCGGCACGTGCATCCAATCAACAACATTTCCACCAGCAACAGTTCAGCAGTGCCGGCAATGGATCCTCCAACATCGTGGCAATGGGAACTGGCGAATTTTTGGATGCCGGTGATCTGCAACTTACGGCTACTGCGGGAATGAGTGTGGGAGCCGGAACCAGTACCACGGGCAGTGAGACTGGAATGGAGGAGTATGGCGAAGTCGGAGGAATTGACTTGACTACTCTTGGCGCTCAGCAGCAGGAGGGTCTTATTGCAAAGTCGAGATTGTTCCATTTGCAGCCCGGCTTTGATCAGCAGCAACAGCAGCAGCAGCAGCAACAACAACAGCAGCCACCTGCAGCCGGCCAGCACCAGTTAGTTCCATGTAAGCACTTCGACCTGGACATGGAGCACATCAATTCTCTGCAGCCGCCGCAAAAGGCACCGCCCGCTCCACCTGTACTCTTCCACACCGTTTGCCAGCAGCCTGTAATGCAACAGCAGCAGCAACTTCAGCCAGGTCAGCTCAAGTTAAAGGCCATGCTTCCCAACCGCCATCGCTCGTTGAAAACCGCCGAAGTTGTGGAGTTTATTGACCAACAACAGCATGGCGAGCAGGTGCGCACACAGCCTTTGGGTGAGGATGGAAAGACCCCTCAGTTTGCATGCGCTGGAGAGGATCCACGGTTGCAGCGCAGACGCGGCTTTATGCCGGAGCTAAAGAAGGGTGAACTTCCGCCGGAGAGTAGCAGCAGTGACCCTAACGAGCTAGCCCTTAAAGGTGAGCTAAAACACAGCTTAATGTTTCCTTTTAAAGGTTCTTATTCATTGTATTATTCTTTACAATCAGGAGCCGACAACAATCAGCCCGTACCGACCGCACTGGACAATAGCGCCTGCGCCCAGACCCCAGCGGTAAGTCCTACATGTTGTCTTACTTATACAATAATTTCTATAACAACTGGATTGTCAATTACAGCGAAACTCTGGAGGAGCAATAACCCATTCCTCGGAAGTTCTACAGAGCACAGCTATCAGCGACAGGCCAAAGGTAAAGGCCACCAACAAGAACAACCGGAAGCAAGCGGCCGCAGCAGCAGCAGCGGCGGCGGCAGCAGCAGCTGCTGCCCAACACGCCCAGCAAGTGTTGCCGAACCCAATGGTCTCCATCTATAATAACCTGGTACGTTTTGCTAACGCCCACCTTTCTTATTCATCCAACTAACACAACGCTTTAATACGCAGCATTTGCAGCACTTGCAGCATCCGCATCTCCAGTTTCAGCAGCAACTTCAACTGCATCACCAGCGAGTAGCTGGACTGGACAGTGCAGCGGCTGCAGCCGCAGCAGCGGCTTCATCCGCGAACATGGCCTACTCTATTTCTCCGGCATCTCCACTTCCCTCGCCCACTGGCAGCGGCAACTATGTCGATCAGCAGCTGCAACAGCAGACCATGGATGTAGCTCTACAGCGCAAGACGGCCATGGACGATTTCCGTGGCATGTTGGAGACGGCGGTAAATGGTCCAAGGGGCAGAAAAGACCTGGCTCTTAACACACCCCAGCTGAACTTCTTCAAGGACGGCTGGCATATGGTGGGAGTGCACAATTTCTTTGGTGATCAGCCAAAGTCGCCCACTGAGACTCCGCCGGAAATGGAGGAGACTACCATGTCCTCACCGACCGAAGATCAGCTCGGATCCGAGCCTCCTGCCGAGATGAAGAACTTGGCCACGCTGTGCTCGGCCGCAGCAGCAGCTGCTGCTGTGGCAGCGGTTAACAAGGATCAGGTTGAGATTAGTTCGGATCTTGAGAGCGAATGCGAGGATGACGGTGGTGCTGGTGCAGATGGCGAGGAAAACACACTGCCGCCGGAGCCAATTGAATTAGCGGCCGCTCTGAGGGAGGATGGCATAATTGTGGAGGAAGAGGAGGATGACGAGGAGGAGGATGATGACGATGAAGAGCAGGATACCAACAGCGGTGAGGGCGACAAGCTGAACTATGATGACGAAGACGCGGAGGTGGACAACGATGGTGAGGTAGACTACATCGACGAAGACGAAGGTGGTGGAGAAGGCGAGGAAGAAGAAGATGATGCAGATGATGACGAGTTCTTCTTGGACGAGCCTGACAGCGACCAAGGAACTGGCAACAATAATAACAACTCCAAAAGCGGTGCCAGTTCGTTGCCATTGAAACAGCGCAAAATGGCCACTCGGTTGGAAAACCTAATCCTGACCTCGCAGACACTGTGCGACTTCCCGCCTGAACTTAGCAACTCGGATCTGGTTCATGTCCTGCCCCAAATAAGCAATCTCAAAGCAGCGGCCAACAGCAACGCGGCTCTGAACAGCGTACTCCAGCAGCAGTTGGCAGCAGCCTCCGCGGCAGCTGCGCACGCCAAAGCGTCTGTAGTCCACCAGAAGCAGCAGCATGGAGAGGGAGATCAGCAATGCGGTAAGATCAGAAGCGGATATTTGTGATATATATATTCTAATTTGGTTACGATGACGATCTCTGTTTGCAGAAGATGACGGTAGTGCTAGCACAAGTGATCTATATTCGGGCTTGGAGCACTTTGCCAATGATGGCGAAATGGAGGATATATTCCAGGCAAGTTAATTTTAACTAATAAGGATATGAAAGTTAATTGATTTGTTGTTTTAAACATTATTTGCATATAATAACCATATACTGTTACTATTTGTTATAGGAATTGGCAAGTAGCCTAAACTATCCCGAGCTTGCCGAGTTTAGCCTAAATCAGATGTGCAAGGGTCGATTTGCTGGAAATTGGGCGCAATCTTCCGGCAAGTGGACTGGTCAGGAGCAGTTGGTGGGCGTGGTAAGGTCGCCAGGTCTCATTAACCCAGGCGACGTTCCGCAGGATGCCCAGCGACAGGCAAATCTTGTCCTCCTCGACTATCCCATGCAGCAAAACATCCAACTAGAGCAGCGGATACTCGATGCTGAGGAACTGCACCTTCAGGTTGGTTTCATTTTTCCCATCTGCGGGATTTGGATTTTTAAAAATACAATTATTTACTTTTCTCTGTAGCAACACCAGCAAACACCGCTCTCCTTACTGCCCTTTACGGATGAACAGCAGCAGCAACTTCATCACCAAGCTTTGCCAAATGCATCCGATTTTCAGCAACACCAACAGCTTGCACTGGAAAACGATCCAGAACTAAAGCAGCAGCTTCAGCAGTACTCCAACGCGCGCATCATTAAAGCTGTGGCTGCCCAGCACCAGCAGCAGCCTCCAACCAACTTCGTTTACAACGTGGAGAGCGGCGACAAGAATGCTCCGCCAGTGCAATTGCTCTTCCAGTTGCCACCACACATGGCCCAGCATCAGGCGCAGCAACAGCAGGGCGTTGGAGAGCCTCTTACCGAACAGCAACAGCAGCAGTTACACGCTGAGCAGGCGCATCTCTTTCAGCATCGAACTGGCGGTCAGCGTCCGCCCACCCAGAGTGAGTTAGAGCAGGTGGCTCAGGAGCTATTGCTTCAGCGAAGCGGCCAGGTGCCGGCAGGAGCTCCTGTTGTGGGTGTTCAAGCAATTCCACTCAAGCAAAAACACTTTAACCTGCATCCGCCGCCGTGTCCACCAACCTGTGTCCAGCATCAGGTATGTTCATACAACTCGATAGAATCGATTGAAGTCTTATGCGCTATACATTCCATTCTAGGTGGCCACGCAGACGCATCCCGCTTCTGTTGTAGTGCCGCAGCCTGCTGTAGGATATACACAATTCGCTCTTCAGGCCTCCCAGCAACAGCAAATGCAACAAAACGAGCTCTCCATTTGGCCAATGGCCACGCCTACTCCCGCGCCCAGCAGCGGTGTGAGCTCAAACAAGTCGATGCCCGGCGGCATTGCCAAAAAGGCCATTGACAAGCAGTCGCGCAAGGAACGTCGTTGCGTGGTGCGCCAGACACCAGCCGGCATTCAAGGTGGGTCATCCGTACATAATTACTATCTTATTCATTTGTAGTGTTTACAAATAACCACATTACATGCTTTATTTCATCAAATTTAAATAACTTAAATAATTTTCCCTCGCAGAGAACACCAAACTGCATCTACAGCCTCAGGTCGCAACAGCCCAGCAACAAGTTCTAGTGCAGAACCAGTTAGCAGTTGCGACCACCGTGAGTTTGGACAAGACTATCGAGATAGATTCAGAGACGGAATCCAACCACGACACGGCTTTAACCTTGGCTTGTGCCGGCGGTCATGAAGAGCTGGTGGAACTGTTGATCAATCGGGGAGCAAACATCGAGCACCGTGATAAGAAGGGATTCACACCGCTTATCCTAGCCGCTACCGCTGGCCACGACAAAGTCGTGGACATTCTGCTCAAGCACAGCGCTGAGTTGGAGGCTCAATCAGAGCGTACGAAGGATACACCGTTGTCCCTGGCATGTTCTGGCGGCCGATACGAGGTGGTGGAACTTCTGCTTAGCGTTGGTGCCAACAAGGAGCACCGCAATGTTTCTGATTACACTCCACTGAGCTTGGCAGCCAGTGGAGGCTATGTGAACATCATTAAACTGTTGCTTAGCCATGGAGCAGAGATCAACTCGCGAACGGGCAGCAAGCTGGGCATTTCACCGCTTATGCTAGCCGCCATGAATGGTCATACGCCGGCGGTTAAGTTGCTTTTGGATCAGGGATCCGACATAAATGCCCAGATCGAGACGAATCGCAATACGGCCTTGACTTTGGCTTGCTTCCAGGGAAGACACGAGGTCGTAAGTCTGCTGCTCGACCGACGGGCCAATGTGGAGCATCGAGCTAAGACGGGTCTGACACCACTCATGGAAGCCGCATCAGGCGGTTACATAGAGGTCGGTCGCGTTCTGTTGGACAAGGGTGCGGACGTGAATGCTGCTCCGGTACCGACGTCCAGAGATACGGCTCTAACAATTGCCGCCGACAAGGGCCATCAAAAGTTCGTGGAGCTCCTGCTATCTCGTAATGCCAGCGTAGAGGTAAAAAATAAGAAGGGTAACTCCCCACTCTGGCTGGCTGCCCATGGTGGTCACCTGAGTGTGGTTGAGCTTTTGTACGACCATAATGCTGACATTGACTCACAGGATAATCGGCGTGTTTCCTGTCTGATGGCTGCTTTCCGCAAGGGGCACACCAAGATTGTGAAGTGGATGGTACAGTATGTGTCGCAGTTTCCCTCTGACCAGGAGATGATTCGCTTCATTGGTACCATAAGTGACAAAGAGCTGATAGACAAGTGTTTTGACTGCATGAAGATCCTGCGTAGCGCCAAAGAGGCCCAGGCCGTCAAGGCCAATAAGAATGCTTCGATCCTTTTGGAGGAGCTGGATTTGGAGCGTACTCGCGAGGAGAGCCGCAAAGCTGCCGCCGCCCGTCGTCGTGAGCGCAAGAAGAAGAAGAAGATGGAGAAGAAAGAAGAGAAACGCCGTCAACAACAGGGCAATGGGGCTGGCGGAGACGATATGCAAGGTGATGACGATGACGTCAGTGACAAGGATGATGATTCCGACAAGGACGATGAAGACGATGAGGCAGCGCCGGCCGCCGCCCGCGAGGAGGGAGACTCTGGCATCGATCAGGGCTCGTGCTCCAGCGGAGACACCAAAGGTGCGCGCTTCGGTGGCAGTCAGTCCGCTCAGGCTGCGGAAGCGGCAGCCAATTCCGTGTCCACCAACAACCAGGGAAAGAAGAACAAGAAGCAGGCGAAAAACAAGGTGTTGATATCGGTAGAACCAACTCAACCAGTAATCACATCGAACACCGTCCTCAAGGGCATCTGTGCGAAGAAGCAGTCCGCAGTGGAAGTTGTAAAGCCACCTCCTGCCGCACAACAGGCTGCCCCTCTCAAGCGTCAGCTCGATGTGAAGAAGGAGGAACCTGCTCTTAAGAAGAAGGAAGAAAAGAACAGCTCGTCCAGCAGCAGCAACAAGCGTGAGAAAGAGAATCTTGCGCCCAAGGAGGTTGCACTGCCAGCCAAGCAGCAACCCAGTAGCTCCAGCAAACTGCAGAGCAGCGAGTCTGCGAGCAACATAAACAGCAGCACCGCTACCAACACCAGTAGCGCCAATACTACTCGGAAGGAAGTTGCAAAGCCAGTGTCACAAGCTGCGAGTGCCACAAGTTTGAATCCTGCGAAGCGAACCGAAGTCGATGGCTGGAAGGAAGTAGTCCGCAAGAGCAGCGCCCAGCAGACCACAGCGGTGGGAGCGAGTGGAGCCCCACTGCCTGTGACAGCCACCAGTTCGGCCACCAGCGTGCAGCACCATCCGCACCACCACCTAGGCAACAGCTCCAGCAACAGCTCGAGCTCCCTGGCCACCAGCACCACTACAGCAGCGTCTTCGGTTCCCGAGATGACCTGCAAGAAGGTGCAAGTGCCCGTGAATGCCATCTCCAGGGTTATTGGACGAGGTGGAAGCAACATTAACGCCATTCGCGCCACCACTGGTGCTCACATCGAGGTGGAGAAGCAGGGCAAGAACCAATCAGAGCGTTGCATCACGATCAAGGGCTTAACCGATGCTACAAAACAGGCACATATGCTCATTTTGGCACTTATCAAGGATCCCGATGTGGACATATTGCAAATGCTGCCCAGGATTAACAGCAGTATTAAGCAGGCGTCTAGTGGCGGAGCGAGCACACCGATGTCCGTGGGAACTTGGGACAATCGCACTGCTGCCGGTGTGAATGCGTATACCTTTTCTTCAGCTGCGTCCACCACCTCCACATCCTCCAGCTCGTCAGCTAGCTCTACTACACCAGCGGGAGCTTCGTACAGCAATGCGCACAAGCAGCAGCAACAGCAGCTGCAGTCAGTGAAGGGCCCAAGTGGACGGTCATCAACGTCGGTCAAGTCTAATGGCAGTAGCACCAAGGTGTCGGCTTCGAGTGGATCGGGTTCCCGGAACGGCAGGGCTGGCAGTAGCTATCTTGCCCAACAGCAGCCTGGTCGCAGCTCCGGAAGTGGCTCTTCAAATGGCGTGATCAAGAGCAAGTCAGAAAGCTCTTCCAAATTCCTGCCAGCTGCACAAAAGAGCAGTACCACTTTGGGTAAATCATCGACTGTGTCGCCGGGTGCACAGAATTTCGCAAAGGCAGCGGCTATTGGACAGTCCTCGCCCAAAAAGGCTGAGGGTGGTGGTACTACATCTGCGGTGATCACCTCTGCCGGTGGGCGCAGCAGTGGCGTGGTGGCTCCATTTGGACGTGGCAAGCCTGTAGCTGGCCAAGGAGGACCTGCAGCAACGGCGGCTTCCAACGTTGCCCAGCTCGGAAGTGTAAGTGGCAACAGTAGCAACAGCAACATATTGGCTGGACCAATTGGCACCTTTAATGTAGCGGATGTGGCCGCCGTGAATGCAGCCGCGGCAGCAGGAGCAGCAGCTACCAACAGCAATGTGAAACCCATTGCTCCCATTGCGCCGCCCAGTAAGCGAGTTGGATCTCCCATCCAAGCCCAGCAACAGCATCAAACACAGCAGCAGCAACAACAGCAACTACCCCAGCCAGCACCACTTCCTGGCCCACAGCCACAACAACAACAGCCGCATCAGCAGCAGCAACAACAACAGCAGCAACAACAAGCGCCTCAGCAGCAGCCACAACAGCCAAACCAGCAACCACAGACGTCCCAGCAAAATCTCGTGATCAATACAAACCTACTGAACGATCTGATGGCCGCCAGTGCAGCAAACACCTCCAGCGATAGCTTCAGTGCCCAGCTAGCAGCCAAGTTGTCTAGCGCATATTCCCTGTTCAGTGACTATCAGCAGTCGCAGTGGGGCAAGTTGGGTGATCCAGGCATCGGCGGTGGAGCAGGAGCTGTGGGCGATGGTCTGCCGCAAGCGGATGCTTCCAAGGCACCAGGATACAATCGCAACATCCTCAGCTCGCCCGTTGGCAGTTCTAAGGCCTCGTCGAATCACTCCACCTCGCCTCCTGTAGGTAATGTGATCCAACAGCAGCAGCAGCAGCAACAACCGCAATCTAGCCAACAAGCTCTCAACATCATCACCAGTGGACCAGGAGGGCCTGCTACAGCACCAGCCAGATCACCCATGGTGTCAGCCAACGAGGGCAATCCCGCAGTGGGTCAACCCTCCATCAATGGAACCCAAGGACTGGGTGAGACGGCTCCTGCCCATTCGCCAGGCGTTATCAAACCGCCCACGGCCACAGTTCCCATCCAGCGCCATGTGCCCATGCCGATCTCTGCGCAGGAGGCCGGAGCACCGCCCACATTTGGAGCGATTGGTTCCAACCCAGCTAGCGGTAACAATTCTGCGGCTGCCCAAGCCGCAGCTGCCGCCGCCGCCTCGGCGATGATCGATCGTCAGCAGCAGAATTTGCAGAATATGCAGACTTTGCAAAATTTGCAAAGGATGGTGGGAGCCTCGCAGCAGCAGCAGCAACAACAGCAGCTGAACTATCCAATGGATCCCACATCGTCGTTCATCGTGGATGCTAATAACGTGCTGCGCCTGAATCCACGCGTCATCTTTCCGCAAGGCAACACCAAGCCACCGCAGCCACCGCCGCAGGGAGGAACGCAGTCGAATGTATTTGGAGGAAATCCAGGCAGACAACCACCTGGAGGGGCTGCCAGACAGCCAGGAGGAGCAGCTGCACAGCGTTGGTATGGCGGCACTCTGGAGTATCCTTCATACACGGGCCGTGATATGCTGCACCTGGAGAATGGTGCCGGCGGAATGGCGGGCATGGGCTCACCATCTGCCATGTCGCCCAACCACGACGACATTCGCAAGATGCCGCGTCCCATAGGCACTGAGCGAGCCGCATCATGGAAGAACAACTACTTTAACGTGGGAGCCCCGTCACTTAACATGGAAGATGCTCTAGCCAGTGTGTTGCCCCCATGGGCACATGAGCTTAAGGCTCAGCCTCCGGGTTTGCAGCAGCCGCCTCCTCCGCCGCAGTCGCAGCAGCAACAGCAACAACCGCTCAACTGGCTGAAGCAGCAGCCGCAGCAGCAGCAGTACAGGGCATACAACAACGGACCCTATCCGCAGCAGCAGCAGCATGAGCCAATGACTGTAATATTGATTGATGAAATTTTTTTCAAGATTGGCATTATTTAATTTGATATTTCCAATATTTTTAGATGCCAATGGACTACCACAACATGCAGGCACCTCCAAATATGAGCCAGCAGCAGCAGCACGTCAACTTGATGCCCTCATACGGCTACCAGCATTTTGTGGGCGCCCCTGGAGCCGTTGACATCTCCGCACATATGCCGGACAAGATGGAGGTGTGGGATCACCACGACAAACACGTAAGTTAGCAATTGCATTCAGAACGATGAAATTGGTTGAAAATCCATATCACTAACGCAATGCTTCCCTTTTCATACAGATGCCCTGGACCAACTATACCACCAACTGGTCCAACTGATGTGCCAGCGAAACTCAAATGGAGGATCTCTTCGATGCCTGAACTGAGCAGCTCTGGCTGAGAGAACTCCTGCAAACAAATTACCAGGACCTAGCAGAAACGTCAACATCAATAGCATCTCACTGATTTGAACATGCAAAGCGAAATAATATTTTTTGTATTTGTACGATTACTATTCGGATTCTCGGCTTCTTCTCCCCAATCCTAAATCTTCTAACTGCCTGTCAACTTTCGTGGAAACCAACTAACAGCAACAGCTAGATGGAAAATTGCTACATGGCTTTGTTCTTTAGTTTAACAATATAAAAACGTTTGAATTCGGGTAATTATTTAACTTCGCAGGAAAAACGTGAAATTTAACCGCAAACATATAAACATAAAAACGCTAAAGAAATGCAAAATGATAAAAAAAAAGCAAAATGCTAGAAGAAAACATGTTCGAAACTGGTTCCCAGGCAACTGGGTCCAATATATATTATTTATTTTTAAATGTATTGATAATTTTTGAAGAAGCATGAAGTTAGTGGTAGCTTTTTGTGTGTTGAGCTATAGGGAAAACGAAACGAAAAGTAAATCTTCACACACACACATATACAAGCACTAACCCCTTTCCCCGCACACAACACACACACAAACCCACGCACCCACATATACACAAATACATTTACGTTAGGATAAAAGTCAGTCTTATGAATGAAACATTAAATTGAAATGTTTAGCGCCAGCTAAAGTTAAAGTACACAAACTTTTATTACAACACTTATACATAAATACATCTATATATATATTTAATAACATTAATAAAGGCAACAAATGAATGTCGAAACTGTAAATTCAAGGCGCGCACTATTCTCTATATTCCCCAGTTTTTCCACGACAAAAACCAAACCCCAATCTAAACTAAACAACAAGAAGCTAACGAAACCGGAAACTAGAACAAAGCTATGAAAACGCATATGCATACGCTATGAATCGCAAAAAAAGTACGAAACGAAAAACCACAGCCGACAGATAATTACTTAATTCAACTTAAAACGTATACATACCGCAAACTACTACCAAACCAACCAATCCGAACGAAACATCCGAGGTGGAGCTGCTACTGAGCTTGGTGTTCTTTGGTGAGAAGTGAATGATGAAACCCTTGGTGTGGTCGATACCCCGAAAAATGTAGTTAGTAGAAATTGAAATTGCTTATATAACTAAGTAAAACATCAATAACATAATGGTCGAGTAACGTTTTAATATTCCATTTACGAGAACTAAACGATATACGATACGATGATTATGATGATTAAGATGACGAGACGACGAAGCGGCGCTTGCTTGCCATCTTTGATGCTTTTCCGACACTGCTCATAGACGTACATAAAAAATATATACCTATCTAAAATATATACTAGGGAATAGCATATATGAGATACACGAACTTTTATTTCGATCACCCAATGAACGCGAGCGGAACGTGAAACTAACGAAGAAGAAGATATGTAAAAACACTTGATAAACCTTAACAAAAACCCTTCTTGCCTGATCCTCCAGTAGGCACGAGTGAAATCCGGAGCCCGGGACACAAGTCAAAGGTGTGGGTGGGGGTCGTAATGCAATTGCTTTGTAAAATTCTAGAGGAGAACGATAACGTTGCTTGAGACGATGATATATAATGCTTAGAGAACCCACGCATAATCTAATAACACACAGAAACACAACAAATCCGATGGTTATTGCAAGATATACTTTATCGATGATAATGATGAATATGAAAATACGAAATAAATGATAATATAAGTGAAGCATGAAACTACTTTTTTTCTATTTTTCAATGTTTTAGCTGCAAGCAAATAATGTAATGAGAATGTGGAGATGTTTGTTTAAGTTATTTGACACAACAAATTACGAGAAATATATATACCACATACACAAACACCTAAACCCAAACACATACCCGATATGCCCGACAGGACCTTTATTCGATTTTGTTGATTAACAAAAAGATACAACCGAATATCTAAGGACATACAGCCGTTATGAGATGATGATTGATTATGAGATCCTTGATTGAACCGCAAACAAAACGATGGGAATAAAAATGAAAAATACAAAAGCATACTGAATAAATATAGAATTTTTTTCAAGCGAAAGAAATTAAATTCACATAGATTTATTAATTTAAAAATTAATATAAATATACTTCAAATATGAAAAGTATGAAAACAAAAAAAAATGCAAAGAAGAAAAACAAAAACTACATATATTAAATACACACTATATGAGTATACTACGGATTATTATTACTCTTATAATTATTATTATTGTATTGAAGGAAAAATATAAAAGAGAACATTAAACAGCATAAATAAAAAATTACAACAGTGTTTTGTTTGAACTGGCTTGGAATTGCAGCTTTCATAAATAACAAGACCTTGGCTTTATTTATTAATTTGTGATAATTTATTTGTGAACTTTTCTTAGAAAATGTTGAACAAATCGCTTCAATCTTTTAGACGAAAGGCTCAATGGTGAACTCCACCGCCGAACAGGGCGTGGTCAGCTCGAAGGCTTGCAGCACTGTGGGATGCAAAACCCCAATCTTGCCGATGACAACACCGTCGTACATCACATTAGCACAGCGACCGGGGAAGTAGCTGGGATCTGGAATGAAATGGAACATGGTTAACTCAAGATCACAAGAACTCATCGACAACTTACCCTCTGTAGCCTGAAGGTAATATCCCTTGGTGCCGCTAGCCGATTTCCAGGGCACAGAGAGCAATTGCATCACGCGATCTAGCAGGCCGTGGACTACCTCAAAGCCGGCGGTCTTATTGCAGTTTACAGCACACACCCTTCGCTCATTGCGGGCACCAACTTCCGTGCTCTCATCCGCAACCACCACGTCGCTGATCTCGAAGAGCTTCAGTGGCAGCGGCATCTTTCGATTGGCCACCAGCGTCTTGAGAAGACCGGGCAATAGGGTCGTGCGCACTACTTGGAATTCCAGGGTCTTGGGATTGCCTATGTGCACGGCCGGCAGGGCGTCGATGTTCTTGTTCAGCTTGCGTCCAATGTCATCCCGTGAGCAGAGCGTGAAGGTCAGCGCCTCGGTGAAGCCCGCCTGGGCCACCTGTTCGCGCAGTTGCTCGGTCAGTTTGTTCAGTGGGAATTGCTTGGCTATTTGCATGAATGCAGGCAGCGACTTCTTAATGTTGTTGTAGCCGTAGGCAATAGCCACGTCCTCATAGATGTCACACGCGTGGATCACGTCGTGACGAGTGGGCGGGATCTTAACCACCAGCGAGTCGCCATCGACCTTGGCCTCCAGATACATGCGCGTCAGCATATCTGCGAGCTTTTCCGCCGGCTCATCGATGCCAATATAGGCATTGGCGCGCTTCACCGATATCCGCTCCTCGCGCACATCCAGTTCCGGATAGGAGATCACACTGCCATCGGGTTGCACCACATCGCACGGCTCCACGGTAAACTTCTGGGCGCAGTGCTCGGAGAAGAGGCATACAATGGTGTCCAGCACCACCTTCGCCTTCGTTCTATCCGTGGCCGTGCACTCGATGAACACGTTCTTGGTCTTCAGCGAGATCTTGGAATGATCACCGTTGATGATGGGCGGCAGTGAAAGCACCACACGGTTGGCATCGTAGATCACTGGGTAAACCGGTGATTCCCGAATGATTGGCAGATATTGCTTCAGCTGCGCATGCGTGGAGTAGAATTCCATAAGCTCGCTGCCAGTCATTTCCTTGGTTTGGTTAAGTGGCTTGAACTTGATTTGATCCGGCGCCAGAGCCTCGTAACTGAAGGGTCCCTGTAGGGTGTCCAGATCATGCGTTCCGATAGCCACTAGCGTACGTTTGCGGCAGATGTTCTGATGCAGCTTGTCCTGCAGATCGATGAAGCTGTTGTAGGAGGCCTGCGTAAAAGTCACGTTCCGAAGCACAGCGGCCACGGCGTAGGGACGGATCTGCGCCGTCGAAGGGTCAATCTTCAGCACCTGCCTCTTGGCCGGCTCCACAAATTGGAACTTAGGCGGCTTGAGTCTAAAAGGGCACAGTCCTGTAGCATAGTTTCATTAATATGAAAGCGATGTTTCTTACTTTCCCTGGAACACCAGCAGACCCGTGACCAGACCCTCCAAACAGAGCAGATCATAACGATTGGCGGGTATGTCGATTCTGTAGATGATCTCCTCGCTGGCATTGGCCGCCGCTGCCACATCGCCCTGTTCCTTGGTCAGCATCTGCTTCTCCGTGGTCTGTGGGCATTATTTCACGGGATTTTAACATGTGTTTACTCTTTAATAGTCAGCAGCACCTACCACTTCGTCCAGCTCCAAACCGAAGGCAAAGCAGAGATCCTGGAACTCATCATCGGCTACGGGAAAGGGGTAAACATTAGGGAGCTCCAAGCGATGAAAACGTGATTACACGTGGACTATTCGAACTCACTGTACGTCTTGCCGAGCGCCTCGAAGAGCAGATCCCGTTTAACTCCAATGGTGGGCATACTGAATGAATCACCTGTTAATCCCGAGCTGGCTTTTAACTCAGATAAATGGGCTTAAATACAAATTGGCTTATTTCAGACCGGGGCCAGTGTTGCCAATTTATGGTGACCGTATTTTGCATTACTATCGCATGGGCGATGTTTTGATGGTCACCCTGACTTATGCAGGAGGGTCACACTATTTTCCATAAAATAGATTGTACACACTGAGACTTTAAGCAATTGATGAAAACTAAATAAATCGACTCGTTCACACTGAGCTCGGGGTTAATTTTGAGTTACTGTGAAGTTCTCATATATTTGATTTTGATTGAATTTATTCACTTCAAATATTTATTTTTAAAATACTGTAAAATATATATATATTCAATTATGTAAATACATCGCAGTGAACTAAATACACAATTTAAATAGTAATTAGTTAAATACTAAATACAACTTGCCGTTTCCTTTTACATCATAAGATTCACTTAATTAGAGATATATATTTGTATAGCTAAGTGTATAAGGCCCCCAAAAACAGTCCGGGCGCGCACAAAATGATTGGGCAAATGGGATCGGAATCCAAATTAAAGGTTACACATTTCTAATCAAATAGAGTTATATTTACTAAAAATGTTTATGGACGTGGTCGCTTTCCGTAAAATTTGACTGACAAAAACTTATTTTCGAGTTTCGTTAGTTACCAATTTTGACCATCGAAACGGCAACGTATTTGATCAATGCAGTGCCGGTTTGTCGTATTTGGGGTCTACTGTTGTTTCTGCATAGCAGCAGCCGGCCCATTCGGCTTGGCGGCACCCAAATTCTTATAGGCCTTTCCCCCGTTGCGCTCCCATTCGCGGTTGAACTCGTGCTCCAGGATCTCGGCGCCACGCTTACGCGTCAGACCCGTCTCCTCCAGGCTCAGTTCGCACATCTGCATGTCGTCCGTTCCGGCCACCAGTAGAATTGGCGGCTTGTCCGCATGCAGTTCCATTTGGCGAGCGATCCACTGGCCATCAAAGTGGGCATACCACAGGCCGCGCTTGGCTGCAGAGGATTTATCATTAAGCTTTGAATATTTCATAATTGTATAGTCGCGGGGTACACTCACTGTTGTCCGGCGCATTGGCTCGCATGAAGGGGATCCGGAAGTAACGATGCTGGGCGGTCACAATCTCCTGGATTGGCTGAACCAAAGGCGGCTGCTTGAAGGCTGCAATGGATATGGTTGATAGCATTATAAAATATAGTCTTCAGTGCTATTTACTTACCAGCTTCCATAACGCTGCGTGGCGCACGTTCGTTTTCATCCATGGTGGTGCGCTTGCGGTTCTTTGCCTTCCAGGCGTGGTACACCTTCAAGCGGCGATGGAACTCCTGACGACAGGCCTGAAAAATCACAAGATTAATCCAAGTGTTATGTGAGCAATTCCTCTTAACGACTCACCTCCAGCAGCTCAATATCACAGGACGTGTTGATAGCATCACGCAGCTCCGAGTACTTCCACTTGGACAAGTCGTACTTCTGCTTGCCCAGGGCCTGTTGTTGGGCCCGAACATTTTCCGATCTGGCACAGGAATCGCAAGAGCAATTAGCATCATTTTCAATCAAATACTTTTTACAAAGATATGTACTATATATTCAGCGCAAGCAAACAAAGTGAGTCATTGATGGCATCAAATGTTCATAGTGACAGGATATAAGTAGGAGAATCGAAAGGCAACAACTAAAAGCCAATGGAAGTTTGCTAGTAGTAGTATAGGTTACAGATGATTTCGATTAGTGGGCACGAGCTTATTACTTTAGGTGTTAGTAATTTAGTTAGTATGAAATGTTTTCAAAACCAGCACCAACTCACTTATTCAAGTACCGCGAAGCAATGTTTGACACAACTTGTGAAAAACTTGTTCAAAAATATACAGAAAGTAAAGAAGTTAAAGTAGTAAAGAATTGTTTGTTGATTCGTTTTTTTTTTTTATCAATTCATTCAATATCCAATTAGTGTTTTTGGGAAAGCAAGAAAAGATTGACAAAATTTACAAGAGTGGTAGACATAGGTAATTCATAAAGCGTGCTATACCTGATCAATTTGTTGGAACCCATGGGAGACGCGTCATTGACACCACTGTGTTGTGTTCGTTGGGTTGGAGTGGGTGTTGGGTGGTGGTGTTTGGTTGTGGAAAGTGTGAAGTGGATTCCGTGTGGGGGAAAAGGAAAAAGTTGGTGAGTTTTAAAAAATAATTAATATATATAATATAGTATATACAATATAAATGGACAACCTAACAGGCCAAATCTGATAATTTCCTAATATTTAAACAGAATTATTATTGTATTATTTTTACATACCAATTACTGTATCAATATTCGGACTTAAACCCATTTAAAAATCATAATAAAAACATTACCCAATTACTTGTGGCCTTGTAACTTGTACTAGGTTTTGACTATATAATCACATACTTGCGTATAACTGGTGGACTATCCTCCACCTGGCCATTGGATTCGTTGGCCAAACGCAGGGCCAACTCGTGATCGCGACGTTCCTGTTCGAGCTGCTGCCGGTACTTGGCATCATCCTTGGCCTCCTTCTCCAGCTGCTCCTGCAGCGCCAAGGCGGCACGCCTATCCTCCTCCTCTTGACGTAGGCGCTGCGCTTCCGCTGCCTTTCGTCGAGTTTCCATCTCCGCTTTGCTGTGGATTTTGAATGGGATGTTAGTTAACAACTCCTATCTAACAAAAACTAATACGCACAGTCGCTTGTTTTCAATTTCCTCGCGCTGGCGCTGCTCCTCCGCCTCCTTGGCGGCCCGTTCGGCCTCCAGGGCCTCTTGGATCTTGCGCAGACGCTCCTGCTCCTCGGCCTGTTGCTGCTCCTTAAGCTTGGTGTTCAGATCAACTGTTAGCTTGTTCATGTTGGCCATGACCACGGTGTACATCGAGTCCATTTCCCGTTGAGTAATGCGTGGATTCATCTGTTTTGGATTAAGTATTCAGTAAGGGACTAGAACTGGAATTTATCATAACTTACCTTGATTTTCTTGATGGCATCATCGATCTGCCTGTACATATCGTTTACCCCACTAATAATCTCTTCACGACCCATCTTCAATCCACTTGCTATTTCGATTGTCTTGAGGGTGTTAGTCCGGATCTTGTTGATCTTGCCAATACCCTGGTAGCGTGGACGATGCTGCTTCCGGGCCAGGAAACCACGTGCAATACGCTGAGCTATTAGAACACACTTGTTGCGGTAGATGATTCGATTGCGCACTAGGGAAGAGAATTAATGAACATTGCACAAAAGGTCATATATAGAAGTTTACGGGACTACTTACGCTTGATCACGCAGAGGGCTCCCAGAGCGGACTTGACCCAACGCGATCGAATCAGCCATTTCTTGACCTTGGCCACTATGGCCAGCATATTCTCCGGATCAGAACGCATGATGCGGTCGAACTCCACGAATTTACCAGGCCGGAAGAAGACCTTGGTGATGCCGAACTTGAAGTCCTTGGCGCTCAGATTGAGGGACTGGAACATGGCTTCGCAGAAGGTGCGAGCCGGCAGTGAAACGAGTTCCGGCGGCAGCACCGATTTGTACATGCTGTAGAGATCGGCAAAGAGAACACGCGATGGATAACCGTGCTCCATGAGTTCCAACACCGAAATTGTGCCCGAACACTTCAGTTGGGCCAGCGCCAGGCTGCCCTCAAACTGTCGGTCGATCATCTTGCTGTTGGGCTTGATGCAGCGTATGAAGTTGGTTCCCTGAAAGGTAACATTAATTAAATTTCGGTTTTGGTTAAAAGTCCATTGTGTTGCTTACGTTTTGTTCCAGTTTCTCCATTAGTTCGCCCAGCTGAGTCTTGAACTTGGATCCCACGGATATAAAGTTCAGCTTTCCACGAACCGAAGTACTACTTCCCGAGGGGAAGAGGGTCTGCAGCAGAGGATTATCGCACTCCTGGACCAAACCCTCCAGCGAAGCATGAAGGGCGTCGTTGTTCTTCTCAATGAACTGCTCCGTGTTGTAGCACACAGCTCCGGCAAAGTGACGCACCAGGAAGCCCTCCTCATCGCGCAGGGTGCGGTGGGCCTTCAGTCGCGAGGATCTCGGCAGACCCAGGCGATAGTGATTCGCCCAGGACTTGTGCACCTCGGCGGTGAAGTGCGAGTACGAGGGCTTCGGCAGCTTGGACTCCTCGTCGAGCAGCGTAAAGATGCCATTCGACTTGGCCTCGATCAGCTCGATAATGTCCTGGTTATCTGTGAAAGTGATCTCGGGCACATTGAGGCCTTCGCGTTTGTACAGCTCCTGCTCGTTTTTCAGTATATTATCGTTGAAGAACTTCTGCAGCTTCTCATTGCAGTAGTTGATGCAGAACTGCTCGAAGGAGTTCACCGTGAAGTACTCAAATCCAGCAATATCGAGCACGCCGATGTAAAAGTTTGAAGCCTGGAAGGGAATGCTCTGATTGATCAGACCCACAATGCGATCGAATAGTCGACTGTAGATGGCCTTGGCCAAGGCATCCCGAGCATTGCTTGCCTCGTAGATCTTTAGAGGAACCCTGCGAGAATGATGGTTTTGTGAGTCATTAAATGATAACGATAGATCCCTTCAAATTCGATGATCCTTACATGATAACCGTGCCCTTGAAGCCGCCTCCCTTGCTCTGCATCACTCGGGACACCAGGGCAGTGCGCAGCTCCGTTTGATCCACACCCAGCAGGCCACTGGTGATAGTCAGCGACTGCTCCGAAGCCTCCGACACCTGGCAGCCACCGCGCACATCATCGGGTATCTCCTCGAAAGCAATGTTGCCCAGGTGGAGCACAGCTGCCACCAGAGAATAGATGCCCAACTTCTCCGTATCCGAGAGTCCCAGACGACCCAAGGCCTTGTCGAGGTTGTGGAAGTGCTGGTAATCATCGATAATCGGATCCTTCAGCGGACCCTTCTGCTGGTGATTCTTCGACTTCTGTGAGCCCGGTATTATCTGTTCCGTCTTGGCGTTGGCAAAGTACTGTGTGCAGCCAGAGAGATACTGTGAAAGAAAGTTTAAGCCATGAAAAGAGAACGTTTCAGAACGATTGATGGGAAAGACCTACCCTGTAATCATCTGGCTTGCCCAAGCTCAACTTATCACGCAGCTGCTGCGGAGCTCCGGCGAGGAGCATGTAGAAAACATGATAGTTTCGCTCCTCGGCGCTCTGCGTGCAGATGCGACTCTTCTCCAGCAAGTAGTGCGATATATATCCACCGACCACCTGGCACTTGGCATCGTAGTGCACCTCAATGAACTTTCCAAATCGCGAGGAGTTGTTGTTTCTAGTTGTCTTGGCATTGCCAAAGGCCTCCAGCACGGGATTGGCTACGGGAGTGTAATCATTGGGAGCTGTTCCTCAAGCATCCTCAAATAAGAAGCACTTACCGTCCAATATCTTGGTCTCTATGGGACCGGCACTGTCGTGCGAATAGCACAGGTATTTGAGCAGGTATTTGGTGGACTCCGTCTTGCCGGCGCCCGACTCTCCAGACACGATGATCGACTGGGACAACTTGTATACCCGCATATCGCGTATGGCTTTATCCGCTGTGGGTTGGTAAGGGAATCGGTTACTATCTTCTATAATATATATAATATATATTGATATACTAATATCAATTCTAGTTACCAATAGCAAAGACATGAGGAGGCAGTTCACCCAGGGAACGACCATTGTACTTCTTGATGGTATCGGGTGCGTAGAGCTCCTTGATCTCACGATACGGATTCACGGCGATTAGTATGTTGGCCACATATGTCTGCAATTCAAGTTCTTAACATGGTTCCATTTTCGTTGGTTCTAATTTCGGATACTCACGTAGATCTTGTCTTTATAGTAACGCGTTTTCAAATTGTCCAGAAATGTGGCCTCGTTGAGCAGCATGAGTTCGCCTGCAACATAAAATCATTTGGGTTAGTAAAACGCTGGAAATTGTACGGGTTTTATGGCCCGAACCCCCCCGACCACTTTCACCCGCCTGTCTGCAGGGTTCGGAGGTCAGGTAAGCAAGCGTAGCTAACGATTACCCCACTCTAGGGTTAAGATTACCCTGAGTTTCTTTCACTCAATTTGAAGCTAATTCACTGAAAAAATTTGCTCTAAATAGGTGGTATCTTTAATGTGAAAGCCATCTTATCGGGTTGGTAGATAAGATCGCTACCCGTTGCAGTTAAGAATGTGCCTCATAGCCCTGATATTAATTTAAGATCACTGACGTTCGAAATCTTTATCTTTACCCTACTTAACTCTTTATGTGGTTTCGCTTTCTAGACTCACGTAAATGATTCTTCGTGGTAATTGTTTTTTTTTTTTTTTTTAAGGAATAAAGCAACGTAGTTAATTCCAATTCCAAGTGGAATTGCAAAGTTCTTTTGTG
Organism: Drosophila sechellia; assembly: GCF_004382195.2. Lineage (NCBI taxonomy): Eukaryota > Metazoa > Arthropoda > Insecta > Diptera > Drosophilidae > Drosophila > Drosophila sechellia. The sequence goes on from NC_045952.1 coordinate 22,794,494, forward strand.
ATGAAGTGCAGAAGATTTTGTTAGTTCTTTAACTTTCCTGCCCAACTTATATAATAATACGTGCTAGATAAGACTCCAAATCGGTCATCTAATATTTCGCCCACTTGGATACTTACAGTTGTCATCATGATCCTGCGGTCCATCGCACGAGGAGTGGATATCATCGAAGTGACACGTGCGCTTCGGATACTTGCGATCGGTGGGCGTAACCTCGAACTCCTTGGCGCCGATCTCGGTGATCCGGCCCTGTATATAGCCCTCGGCGGCATCTCGCACCCACACCAGTTGGGTGTCCTCCAACATTTTGCGCACTGCAAAGGGGGAACAGAAAAAAACACTTAATACTATACCGAATCAAGCAAATGGGCGATTTCAAAAGTTTAGCTTTTTACATTTATTATGTCAGGTACAAGCGTATGGCGCGGGACAATATCAATGCGAAAAATCTTATCTACCTCGCAGTGCCAACACAGAGAGAACCGAGGAACTGGGATTCCGGCCAGGTACAACCAACGCTCCACACTGGTCGAGTGTGGAAAGACAAGTGAGTGGTGTGGTGTAGAGTGGAGTGAAGCGATCGGCTGGCTGGAGAGATTTGTGTGTGACTCTCGGCGAGTCATTAGGGCTACTACCGGTGCCGGTGTTTTATGGCCATTTTAACTGTCTGCCTTCCTCTCTTCGGCTCTCTCAATCTCTCTTTTGAGAACTGAGAACTGAGCCACTGAGGGAACTGAGGAACTGGTACTGGCTTAGGCAGTACCTTTGCCTCCCTGACATATGGATACCATTGTTCTTTACTTTAACTGCTGCTGTCGCTGTGGCAGTTTCTGTTTTTCGTCTGCCTCCGCTCATTTCGACTTTCGTTTATGTCTATTCGCTGCTTACCATTCTTGGTCATGCACTGCCTTCTGCCTTCTGACTCATGGGCGTTGTGTGAGTAGACCCGTTGATAAGCCCCCCGGCCACAAACACGGTCAAAATAATAGTAACTGCCTGGCAGTTAAGAGATAATAGTAGATTAAATGCGCCTGCAAACGCAAACTAGATGATGCTCACTTAGCACACTCCTTTCTCTTCATCTAAATATCACTTCTCATGAGTTCTCATATCTATAAAGTTTGAACAGCTTACTATTATTTACCTTAGAATAGCTGCATATATCCAACTGATCTCAGGTGTATGACCTTGTTATGCGTTTTGCCAAACAACTGGCATCTCTTATAAACATACATATATACGAACGTATAAGAAAACCGCAAGTTCCCATTTACAGTCTTGTAGCTGTGGAGCTATAGCTCTATATATGCATATATCTGCATATACCTTCCCCGACCGATATCTGATTTCGGTAAGCGAGACAGTGACGTTGAAATTATTGTTTTGACGAGAGCGTCAAGGTGAAATCCATTTATTCAGCGCTCGCTAGGTTAATGGTACCTTTTCCCTCTTTCCCCGATCTCTTTCCATGTAACAATGTACATATGTATGTACATACATACCTACATATTGTGGCGACAAAATGCTCTCGAATTTTGTAGGGGAAACAATAGCTTTGTCAGTTCATTCTCCCGCATTCATCAAGATAAATTTGCCGCAAAGTGCTAAATTATTAAATGATTGGTTAGGCCACTATGTTTGTTTTGCGAAATGAGTCAGTTTGGTCGGTGGGACGACTCTGTTTTGACAGATGAGAACAAAACAGAGAATCAGAGAGAGAGAGAGTGAGAGAGGGAGAGGGAGGGGGAGAGAGATTCTAAAGATGCTGAGATACTAGTTTTTGTGTGTGGGAGTTTTTCCAATAGATCACTTAGAAAACGTTTAACGCGGACAGATGTATGGAAAACAGATGTGCAATTATTGGTTTTGTTAGGAAACTAATATCTCATTTACAATACAGTTGTAACATTTAATTTTACTGTTATTTCTGGCTCATCAATTCGTTGGTTTAAAAAGTTCTTAAGTGCAAATAACCAACTAACTTCATATGTATAACAGATAGTAGTATTCCCTATCTATTATATGCTGACTCATGTTACCTTTTAGTTCCAAACTTTTGCATTTAAATTATGTCACGACAAACACACTGCATTAACAACTTAGTGAAGTCTTATCGACCCACAAGTTTTGTGTGTTCCAGTTGAAGTGAGTCATGTTGGGTCAGTTTTTCCCCAACTATTTGGCTTAAGCAGCATTAGTTTGGATATTAAATGAAACTTCAATCTCGTGGTGATAGCCGAAGTGTTGTAAACAATTTATGGGCTGCAATGTATCCATCATAATTAGCCCAGTTTGTGGCCAGAAAGAAAGAAAGCGGAGCTTAACCCCAGACATATGGTTGAAATCGCTTTATAATGCGCCCAGGCAAATTAACAACAATTACTCAGACAATTTAACATAATCTTGATTATGCACAGAGCAAAAAATAATGATTGGCAAGGCGATGGAGTTGGGGCCAAGTTCCACACACTGTTCCATATGCAAGACAGCCACAATCACGGCCACGTTGTCGCCTTCTTCTCCTCCTGGGCCTTCCTCCAGTCAGTGCTCTTCAGCCCTCTCTGCCTTCCCATATGGGCTGGGCCACTCGAAACTGCTGCCCCAGCATGAGATGGCGGCATAAATTACAAATTGCGCAAAAAACAAGCACACACACAGTGCATGCAAAAGATGAAATAAAAAAAAAACAAGCGAGAAGTTGCCTAGGAACCAAGTGATGGAGGTCTGAAAACAGAGAAGCCAGCATTTGATGGCCGTTTATGGGGGGCAGAAGAACTGGCCCGGCTGCATTCTTGGCGACGACCAGGCATGGAAATCCAGGCTCCAAGTTTCCCCAGATTCTCATTCTTTTCTCCACCCAAGGCGGCGAAATGCACTTTCCGGATTCTACATTGTATTACTTGCCACATTATATTTAATCAAAAAATAGTCAAATTCATTAAGGAACGTTAACAGAAAGAGTTTAATACAATAAGAACAGCATGGTTACATTTATGTACCATAGAGCATAAATCTTTAGATTCCGATTGTCTTTGGACAAGATTTTCTCTGAGTGAAGAGCAGGCAACCAAGTGTGGAAGCAGCAAATGACTTGGCGGCGGAGGAAATGCTTCAAGGCGACATTGACAATGGACATTGCCAGAAGCGAGCGAAGGTGTGGAAAAAATAAAGAACACACAGCGGACGGAGGCCTCCAAAAGGAAGATGATGAGCTGGAGGGGCACTGGAAGAACTGGAGAAACAGCCGAGTCATGTTCAAGAAGCTTATGAAATGTGAAGCCGGACAGACCAAACGAACCTTTTGTGCTCCCTAAATGATGAAATGCAGCCTGAAAGAGCCACCCAAATGGACGGGTGACACCTGCTGCAGCTAACCGGCTTATTTGGTTTTGGCCAGGCCGCACCGTGCGTATACGTAATCCGAGCACATGCAATGAACCCACGACCCGCTAAACCCAAACCCTAACCCAAACCCAAACCTACATACTAAACCAGGTCCGAATAGCAATTAGCCAGGAGCTAAGCCCGCAAAGCAGACGCCTCTGCGTGATTTTCTTGAAAGGAATAGAAAGTAGACAATGTTTACTTGCGAAAATTGGACGGAGTGGGTGCTGTTGGGTGTGATATCATCATGTTTACTCGCCCTCTTCCGTCGACGAAAAAAAAGGAGGAAAACCTTGTTGCGTGCCAGCTTTTTATTATTGTAATTTTCTCTGCTTTTGGAAAACGTGCCTGTTTGTTTTCATTACTTTTTGGCAGGCGCATTCGTCATTGTCTATTCTAGAATTAATCACAAGTTGCATAGTAACCCCTAAAGTCACTAAAGTGTTAGTGCATTTCATAAGAATGAACTATATAAAGTTTATAAAGTTGCTTTAAAGATCTTTGCTTTATAAAACATCGACTTGCACTTCCCCAAATAAGTTCAATATTTGAATCAATTAAATTACCAACCAGTTGCACAAAGTAAATGCATTTTAATTACGCTTTCGTTTTAATTGTCTTAATTATTACGATAACCAATCAACATTTATTCTAGATCACAAAAGAAAAGGCTTAAAAAAGTCATTGCCAGCACTCAATCGAAATAATGTCTGGCGATAAGATTGTCTTGGCAATTAAGCCAAGTTAATTGAACTCACCCGTGCTGGCCGAGTGCACCGGATTGCTATTGGCATAGAAATCCATTTCGGGGTCCCCAAACTGCAGGCCAAACTCCTCAATAGGTTAATTGCAGTGCAATGCACTGGAGCGAAGTCTTTGGCACTCAAAAAAGGGGATAAGGGAGTGCGTATAAGGGTGCTGGGTGAGTCACCACGGGGGTTGACTGTGTGCGAAACCGTTTGGGATGCGAGTGAATACTGAATACTGGTAAGTAAGTAGTTGGCTGATTTGTTGACTACCACAAATGCTGCACAGGCAGTGACAATTGATTTTCACTTTGCGCGCTTTTCACTATCGATTAAACACTTTCCACTCGCTGGCAAACTTTGGCCCATTCGCTGGATTATCCCATGAGATGCAGATTTTCACTTTTAATTGAGTTTTCTCGATTAGTTTGCGGCCATTGCACAATTTATGCCAATTTCTGACCTACATTAAGAGGTAAACACAATGGTGGATCGAAAGCAGACGCGTGTCGAGATATATGCTGTATATATAACTGGGAAATCGCTTGCGATGATGCTGAACTTTTGACATCAAATGCAACTGTTATTGTTGCTGCCTTTGCTAGGATGATGATGATGATGATGATGATGTTGCTACAGCTGCTGCTGTTGCCGTGCAGTTTTCACCCAGTAACCGAGTTCTACGATTCGGGCAACCGCCCCGAAAAACAAGAAAAAAAAAAGAAAAACCGATTGAGAATTATAAGAGGGCGAGACACGGGGGACACACGTGGCGTGACGACTGCAGCAAACGCGCGACATGCACTGCCGATTGCCGGATTCTGGGCAGGATGCCCCGCATGGAAACACGGGGTTGCTGCTCATCGTGCCTCTCCAGCATATCGTATCGTTTACGGCATTCGGCTTCGTTAGCTGCCAACTGCGCCGAATCCGCAATTACCGATGGACGGAGTGGGTGGCACAGTAATAATTCCAGCTGCGTGCCAGGTACATTTTATACCCCGCACTCGAAAAGGTTTTATTTGTTTGTGCCCCAATTCGGGAGCGGGACCAAACAATGGCACCCGTGGCACTTGCCTCAAGTGCGACGACGGAGTCATGGCAGCCGATCCATGTTGCACCAGGAAGTCGCCTCGCGGCAATGCAGCGGCGTGAATAACAACTTCCGGATTTAACTGCACATACATAAATACATACAGCAGGGGTCAAGCGCGTAGATCTTGAGATATGAACGTAAATTTCTAATTAATTTGCAATATTTTTTTACTAATTCAAAGTGATGAAACAAAGACAGTATATAAGTTGAGATTCCCAGTGCTATACTGCAAGAATCAAGCGAAACTTTGCTGACCGCAGACGTATTTATGAATAATTGTCGTACATATAGTATGTACATACATATGCATAAGTGAATATGTTTTCCATGCTCGTGGCTATGTTGCACTCCAATTGGTAAATTGAGTTATTCACACGGAACAGCTGCTTGACAGGTGCATTCAACAAGGGGTTTTATGGGCTGCATGGGTTGGGGTTAGGTTAAGAGCAAGCTTCAAAGCTCCTCGACGAATTCTGGTAAACAAAGCGATTAGGGGGGAGTAGGAAAACAAAGTCCGAGATGGATTAGCGATTCGTATTCGTGAGATGCATCTGATAGCGGCATCACAAAAGCTTTTTCTGCGAGCTTTCTAAAAAGCAAATGGGATGAATGGATAGACCAAATCAGCGGGCTGTGACGTACCTGAAAAATCAGAGGGTTGTGATGCGGGGAGGGGAACTTAAGTCCATTGTCTGCCTATCTGCTGTTCTGTAATCGCTTGATCAATACCAACAAACGAAACGAAACGAAACAGGGCGAACTGAGAGCGAAATTGGCAAAAAAAAAAATTATTCACGAGTGCAGTAAAGCATTCTATAAATAACTGTACGAATGGATGTAAATTATTATGGACGTAGGACTCTTTTTTCCCAAATTTCCAATCAAGGATAATACAAAAAAAATGTAATTAAATATTTATAATTAAGCAGCAGATAATCTCATCATCTGAATGCGGCAGTGAAAATACCTAATCACTATGCAAACAAATAGATAAACAATGGTATGCATGTACTCAACATCCAACATATATGTTCTATATATAGAGGGGGAAAACACCCCTTTTTCCACTTATTCAACGACCGAATGAAAATGGCACTGGCTGCCAGGCAGCCCCGTTCGCTTTTATAGCTCTTTTGTCGGCGATTCTGCACAGTCAGGTTGGCCGAGCGGTCTAAGGCGCCAGATTTAAGCTCTGGTTCTCGAGAGGGAGCGTGGGTTCGAACCCCACACCTGACAATTGTTGAGTTCTTTTTTACTGACCTAATTTTATTTGTTTGCTAATTAATTTTACACGAATTTTACTCTTACAAGTTGATTATGCCCTAGTTAGTAGTTTTACATTCGGGATATTAGAAGTTTACATCTAAAAGTTGTTAGTGGAAACGGCTTGTCTTGCTTCAAATATAATTTTTCCACATATGTCCCTTAAGGAACTATAAAATAGGGGAATTATTGATATGATTACTCGTAGAGGATGTAACAGTACGTTTCTTTGCCCTAAAGGTGATGATAAGCGTTACATTGCGATAAGAAGTGCATATGAAGTAGTGTTGTGTCGTTCGTGAACGAACGAACTAAATTGAACTATTCACCAAACTGAACGAACGAACTAGGTCTGCCTTTATAGTTCAATATAGTTCGATAGTTCAATTTAGTTCACTTAGTTCAATATAGTTCACTTAGTTCACGTCGTTCATTTTGATCTCTTACCCTGATCGTTCGTTCGTTGTTCACTTAGTTCGATAGGTCGGTCTGAGTTCACTTAGTTCGATAGGTCGGTCTGAGTTCACTTAGTTCGATAGGTCGGTCTGAGTTCACTTAGTTCGATAGGTCGGTCTGAGTTCACTTAGTTCGATAGGTTGGTCTTAGTTCATTTAGTTCGAAAGTTCGCTTATCGAATAAGCTGATTAATTTTCGCATACATTTAAAACTACGGTTTACAAGTTTGTGCGTATCTATGGCTTCAAAACGAAAGCATAGCAAAGTTTGGAATTGGAAGATGGAGTATAGAGAACAAAATATCTGCTGTGGTTTCCGATAATGCTGCAAATATTGTCAATGCCATTAAAACAGGAAATTGGCCACATATACCATGTTTTGCACATAGCTTGAACCTAATTGTGCAAAAAGGACTCCGCGAAATCAGCGTTGTACAAAACAAAGTCAAACTCATTGTGGAGTTTTTCAATCGTAGCACTTTCGGCCTTAAGAAGCTGAAGTCAACTCAAACCCAATTGAACTTGCCCGATCTCAAATTGATTCAAGATGTGTCAACTCGTTGGAATTCAACTTTTAAAATGCTAGAAAGGCTTGTTGTGTTGAAAGATGCTCTTATATTAACACTTTCTACTGTGCGTTCTGAATTAAACTTATCTCAGAATGAGTGGGCGATAGAAGAAGAGTTACTGCCTATATTAAAACCATTCATGGAGGTAACAGAAGAAATATCAGCAGAAAAGAATGTAACCCTTTCAAAGGTTATAGTTCTTGCGATTTTGCTACAGAACTGTTTGAATAACAAAACGCCTAAGGATAAATGTGTTGCTGCACTTGTTGCAGTTCTAAAAGCTGAGATGAATCGACGATTTTGCAAGCTGGAAAGTAACGAACTCTACGCAGAGAGAGTTCAAGTCAAAAGAAGAATACGAAAAAGCTGTTTGTAATCTTAAAAGGAAAGTAACTCCAATTCGTCTCAACAGCGAAAATTATGAATTCGAATCACCTGCGTTTGAAACTAATTCAGCCAATCAGAGTTCGGTTTGGTGTGATTTTGACAGTGAGTTCAAGAACACGACAAAGGCTGCAAACACTACCGGTTCTGCCGAGAAAGAGATGGAAAAATACCTCGAAGAGGAATTTATACCGAGGACTGCTGACCCTTTGGTTTGGTGGGAACAAAGAAAGAAATTGTATCCGCATCTATATTCTTACAGCCTTAAGCGACTATGCCTTATGGCTACATCAGTTCCTTTCGAACGCCTATTTTCAAGTGCTGGGGAAATCATCCGAAAAAGACGGATGCTACTAAAACCTAATAAAGTGGAAAATCTAATGTTCCTTCATAGCAACATGTAGATGGATCACAGGTATAAACATAATTTTATCATATGTTATTGAAAATGTTCCCTAATAAACTTCTCTATTCTCTTTTCAGAAATCAAATAAATGCATTAAAATTACTATATTATCTGTTTGTAAACTCTTTATTATTTCTTATTATTATTATGTATAAGTGTTTTTGACATAAATTGAATAAATAATATTAATTTTCAATGACAGCATTGTATGAAATAAATTCATAACATTTTTTTTTTTTGAAGCACCTTTAAGCAAGTTTAAAAAATGAACGATTGAACTAAATGAACGACCTAGTTCATTGATTTTAAACGAACGAACGAACTTATTCCTCAAATTGAACTAGGATTACCCAACACTAATATGAAGTATGAATCACTTGCTATGAATTACATTTTCTTTCATACCATATGCATTTTTTCATGGTTTTCGAAAACCATTTTCCCCCTTTACATTTTGTACCTGATCTGCTCATTTTGAGTTCAAAATGGTTTAAAAAATCGTGTCATTCTGTGTGTCATGGAAAACTGTTCTAACGTTGCGAGCGACGAGGTTCAGCTTCCGGTTTGGCCAAAAGAGCCGCGGGCGGTGACCAAAACTAAAACTAAATGAAACCAAAACCAAAGCCCCAACCCTAAACCCAAAGCAAATACAATAAATGACCGTTGTTGCCGTTGCCTTTGCTGAATAATTAATAATCATGTTCGTTATGCGCCTATTGTTTTGGCATGCGCTTTGTTATGCATTCTGTTGCATTGCGCAATGCTGCTTGGAAATGGTCAAAATGAGAAAACAGTTAAGGGCAAGCTGTTGGCCATCGGGCTGAAAAAGGGAAAAGCTAGCTAGTAATTAATGGAAACAACACACAGGTTGTTTATTTGATTTGTCTCGCGGCGTAACTTTAAGAAATGTGAGAAGAAGATGATCTACGATCAATTGATTTAGATGGGGAAACTTGTGAAGAAAATTATAAATAATTGGGGGAAACTGAAGCAGAGTGTTGGCAATTAAGTGTTATGAGAAAATTTCAATTTGTAACCCCATATGATTTGGTTTCATTGAATCTATATCAATTTAAATCCATCTTTCTTTATGGATTTTCTTGCAGTTGGCATACAAAGTTGAGAAACGCTGCTGTTATCTAACCCATTACCATATTTTCTGGCTGACTCTGCTCGGTGACCCATTTCCTTTAAGAGCCCTTTGGAATAGCATATTTGTGCCACTTCCCGGTATAAACAAAACCCGAAACAAAGAGTAGGAAAACGAGAAGAGCAAAAAATAATATTGCAAGCGAAACAATTGCCATCATTTCATAACGAAAAAAAAAACCAGCTCGTATGCCATTCTACCACGGTGGAAAACCAAAACATCTCAGACACAAAGGAAAATTAAAGCAAAGTCGAAACGAGACAGCGAACCACGAAAATTGTGTAATAATTGCGACACTTTCCTGGGTTACAACCCATGAACGACTGGAGGCAATTTGAGGCCAAAAGCGCTGAGAGAAGAAGCTCAACTCGCAGCCCGTTCAGTTTTGTGTGGATGAGCATTTCATCGGAATCCAATGGACATTGTTGGCCAGATTGGCATTGTTCAGCCAGAACCGATCTCCTATGAGCCCAAAACCAGTTGCGTTCGCCATTCCGGCCAGTTCCTTGACCATCTTCCGATATCAATATCAAGTTCAACCAGTCAAGACGGCCTGCTCACGTGATCCAGGAGCCCGGGAACCGGGTCCGCGAGGATGGAGGCACAGGGACGCGCTAACGGTGCGACAGGTTCAGGTTCGTATTCGGAGTCGCGATTGTGCAGCGCGGGGGCTACAAAAGTCAACAGTGCACTGATCGAAAATGTACTAACTTTATTCAATAAGTTTAGCTAGTAGTTTAATGAGAAGTCAACATAAAAAGGGGTTAAGCTGATGTAATGGTGACCCCAATCAAGTGCAAAGGTGACCAAGACATAACATAATAAGTATCTATATAAGTATAAGTATCTATAAGTATCTATATATTATAACGCACATTCTGAAGATAATGTAAATCAAATATCAAGTCGATAGACAATCCATATTATTCCCGATTTAAGTAGCTGCCTTTCCCTAACTGTAGCCACTGCACGGATTTAGAAGCCATCCGCTGGGCAACCAGTTGAACTTGTTTTGGCCGCAGATTTTGCAGCTGCCAGTGGCCACTACCAAATGGGTTCAGAGTGATGAGTCACTCGGGCTAAATGGTCCAACTTGGCCCATCCGAATAGCCGAAAAAACCAAAAATGTGGGGGAAAATTGGTCGAAAAGCAATTACACTTGCAACAATAGAAGTTGCAGCTGTAAAATTTATGGCTCTAACGTCACAGGAACACGAGTTTGGTTCGCTTAACCGACAGCGGGAAACGCAACGGTGACGGGGCCAGAGTTCACTGTACCGTAAAGCGTTGGCAAGCAAAACGCTGAGCATGCGCAAAAGTCACAACCGAAACAAGTTTTTCGTAGCGTTTTGTTTTTCAATCTTTCTCTGTTATTTGCCATCCCTGTCTGATTTTGTTTTTAATTTTTTGTTTTTTTTTTTTTTTCGTATTTTAGTTTAGTTTAAAGTTTTTCATGTGCCCCACAAATGCCGAGTCGAGTGCTTTCAGTTGCAGTGCGGGTTCAACGACTTGGAATTGCTTAAAAAAGATATAGCTGAGAGAGATGGGGGATTATTTAAGGCGAAGAAATGACTGTCGATAGTTAAACGTCGAGCAAGTGGAACCAATTAATGCGGACCATTCAAAAGAAATCCGAAAAAGCCGGAAAACTACCGACAATTGAAAAGCGTTTTTTTACTGGGAGCCAAACGGCAATTAACGCTGCTCGTTTCCTACAATTCGGAGATGCAATTAAAATGCAAATGCTAACCGCTGGCTATCTACATCCAGACCCAGACCCAGATCCGAATCCCATTTCCATTCCCATTGCCATTAACCAAGTCATTTACACAGACGTTGATGGATTTGTGTGACCCTATAACTCATTTTCCACGACACATGTTCACAGATTTTCCATATGGTGTGGACCTGCAAGTCGTTACTTTGCACTTGACGGATATGTGAGCATGGGGTAAAAAAAGCATGGATCACCATTTTGAAGGCTGCTCGCTTCACTTTGTTTATTTTGGGTCACATTTGGGGCTTTGTGTTAGCCAACCAGCCAGCCTTTGTTTTTTGGGCGGCCTGTATGTGTTCCCAAATATGTGTTATCGTTTCACATTTAATCTTATCTCAGTGCCCCAACACAATTACCCGTTTGATTGTCGCCAGAAAAATAAATACCAGGTAAATATAATTATTTTCATCAGTTTGGTTGTAATGCGAACAATATTACCAAATTTATTGGCCACACAATCGCACAACTAGCGAATCGCAGAAAGTCGAGCCTCTTTCCCATCGAAAACTATAACTATGCAAATCTATTTTCAGTCCCTTTGTTTTAAACGATTGTTTAATGATTGAAATCTTAAAAATAGACTGGCAGTCATTAATCAAACGAAAGTAACAGTTTTTGACAAAAAGTTGGAGATTATGGGATTATGGATTATGAATTTAAATGCTACTGCAAATAAGGGAAGTCGTTTGTAACTATAAAAATAGTCAAATCATTATCAACATACATGATTCACATGAGTTAAGTGGTTGAAGTTTAGCTTGAAATAATTTATTTATTTGGTGTTTAAATATATATATATCATAGTTACAACAACATTTCGTACTTCGTAGTTTATATAGTTTGAATCACCGTCGTTGATATATTTTTGAACAGGAAACTGAAACGGAACTTTCATTGCATATATTGATACAATATTTTATAAGCACGTGTTGCGTTGGCCAAACACAAAAAAATTAACGTAGATGAATAAAACAAGAGGGGCATGTACATAAAAAATCCATCAACGATGCCACGGATTGGAGCAAAATACATCTGGATTTATGCTAATCGACTATCAAAACAAAAGCTGCAATTAAACCACACACTCTGGCTGACTTTCACTGCGAATCTTTGAACAATCTTCGGCCGTTTCAGTGTTTCTCTTTTTGTATTATATGCAAATTGGTCTAACGCATCTCGAGCCCAACTGCTGGCCACTCCAAAAAGATTGGGTTGTCTCCGTCCGAGAAACTGTGTGCTACATATCTGTAGGTTCCCCGTTGAAGGTTCCATATAATTCATATGGGCAGCTGTCGGCGCTGACAATGGAGATCAGGATCGTGATCCTGCGATCCTGTCAGCTGTGTGGCGCGTGTTGGGTCATGTCGGGTTGAAAGGGGGTTGAACGGGGCTTGAGTGACAGCCAGCACAGGGACAACAACAGGACTTCCTCCAGCGCACCGCAAAGGATCTCGAATTATGTGGAATTATATGCGCGACACGTCGGGTAGAAGTTCACCCTTGTGCGAATATTAGGTGAAATGATACAGTGATACCTCAACAAATCTATCAAATTTTTATTATAAAGTGAAATGTCTTGGTTAAAGAGAACTAGAAAATTGTAATTTAGTTTTACCACCCATATAAAAAGTCTTGTCTTCTCTAGAATAAGGACCCATTCCTCATCCCCCAGAGAATTGTAAATACCATGGCCACATGAAAGGGTATCGACGAACCCGTTTAATTGGCTTTAAAGTGCTCAGAATAGATTGGGCACGTCTGCAAACATGGACACGCATGCGCAGGAGCGGCGACCACATCCCTGCTCCTCCAGCTCCTGCTCTTCACCCATTTTCCACATAAATAAACGAAATGTGCCTCGAATGAGAAATCAGACGGCCAGTCAGTCGTTTGGGGAGAACGACACTTGTGTTCCTGGTTGGCAGGGGAGTGGGGGGTTTAGGGGGCTCCAAGAAATGTTTGCTCATTTCCGCACTTAATTAAAATGGTCGGGACACAAAACTATCTTTGAGTTTGCTTTAAAAACACAACAACAACTGTGAACTGGCGACGTTGACATGGGCCCCTGGCTATAAATAGAATTATGTACACACACATACATATGGACACATGGAATAGGGTGCATGGTTGTGGGTGCGGGGATGTGGATGAGGATGCGTGGTAGGAGGACAGCTGTGGGAATTACAGGAATGGTGGTGACATTTGCTGTTGCGACTGCGCACTCCTTTTGTTTGACTTACGGTCACGTTTTCGGTTCGAACCTCCTGTTCTATAGAGAGCTAATAATATTGGAGGGCAAACAAATGTAATGCCATATAAGTCATGGTTAGAATTAGTTTACTAAAGCCAGAAAATAGCCACATGCTAAGTAACCATTTGGTATAGAAATTAATTAAATGTAATAATTACTTGTACTTTGGTTTAGTTTATGTACCAAAAACGATTCCCAGTTGAAAGTACTCATATGTAGGGTGCAGTCACTTCCGCGATTGCTAATCGATTTCTTGGTTGCACCACTGGCATATTGTACATACATAGGTAACCGATTTTCGTGTACAAGAATGTGCCAATGTCAGGCGGAAAAGCGAAAAGCGCAAGTCAACAGAAAGCAAGAGGCAGCAAATCCGCCTTCACAGGTGACCACCCTCGCTTTGGGGGGGTTTTCCCCTAACCCCTAATCCTCTCGAGAGATATTGGCCACTTACCTTAAGACGGCTGCAGATCTCTACGTGCGTGAGTTACTAGCAAATGGGGATTATGTTTCCGGGAACGCACACGAACACATTGATGACGGCGCAATCCACTTGGAATCGATCTCCTCCGTGGATTTTGTTTGGTTCGAATTTAGAACTTGCAATTTATACCCACGCTAAGCTATTCCGAAAAGTTTGTAACACTTGAAGTATTTTCAGCTGGGTGTTGTGTTTGTTTGCCTCGGTTTTAACAGTTCAGATTTGAAATTCAAGCGGCGATCGGAAGGCGACGAGCACGAGCGTTTCGAATCGCGTACCGTCGCGTTGGAGAGTCGAGTCGAACTGAAATCAAATCCACAACAATCCACTTTTGGATTTTCGATTTCGAAAAGCAACGGCATCGAAACAACAACAAGCACGCGCAAAACAGCTGACCGCTAGAGGTGCCACCACCATTGCCGATAGTTAGTGCGCACAAACGGCCCTGCAGTGTGACCAGAGATTAGTTTTGGCGCTAATTTTAAATATGCGTTACTTTTCAAATACAAATAGATTTTTAATTTTAATCTTAGTAAGCTAAGGTGTTTACTTTTGAATATGGTTATTTAAAATGCGCCACTTTAAGATGCTCTTTAATTATGGTAAGACTTAAGAAAAATTTGGATACGCTCGAGTTGTAAGTGTACACTCTTCAAAAAGATTCGCCGCTGATCGTGCCGTTCTTAAGTGTAATTAAGAAAGATGCAAACGAAACGGGTCGAATTTGAATGGAATGGGTAATGAATGCGCTGTTATCAAGTGGTTCACTCTTCAGCAACACCTGCATCACGACTGGTCCACAGTCGCAGTGGCTTATCCGGCAGTATGTTGGAGAGGGTTGTACTCAGTTCTCAGTACTAAACTATAATTATTTCAGCAGAGCAAGAAGATTTGGCAATCTTTCAATATATAGATTTCGATGTCTGCACAAAGGTGCGTTCTCATATTCTTGTTTCCTATATATTTTAAGTTAAGTGACGTGGAGCAGAACAATTGGTTCCCACATACCGTCCGTACTCTTTGTAAAAGTGCCAAGAGGGGTTGTTTACTGAATAAAAAGTGAGGTGACTAATTACTTTCCTGTCCTTAACTTTACCCGCTACCACCACCTGGATGCATTCTGCGGATCAAATATTCCGCCAGCCTTTGTTGCAAGATGAATAACACTGGCGAAAGAACAAGAAACGAGGGTGAAAGAGGAGCCATTGTATCGTACGATTTTCCGCCTTTGATTTTTCGCTCTCATAATGGGTCAGCGCCCCGCTTATTAATTGAACTCAATCAAGAGCGTCTTTATTAATTGGTAGGGGTATATTGTGTTTCACTAACAATAGTAAGTTATATAGTAAGTATAAGTATAGTTGAATCCTTCTAACTTTGTAACAGTAGACTTCAAAGTTGAAGTTACTTAGTGCAATAGTGTATTATGTTTTTACTATAAGATATAATTTTCATTTAGCTGATGAAAAATGGAATTTCATCGAACAAGAATGGGTATCTCCTAGTCGCTACCCTCAGCTGCGACCATTTCTTCGTATTTTTGCGATACCCGCTTAATTGTCTGTCTGTCGGAGCGCAGCTCAATTGGAAGTGAAAGAGAGCGCGGAGCTCTGAGTGATCGTGATCGCCTGATTGACGAACGACTGCCATCGGATGAGGCGTTCGAGTTTCCACTTACCTGGCTTACCTGTCTGCAGGCGGCTGTGCAAATGGAAATGGAAATTGGTAGAGGATTTCCCTGTAAGTGGTCGGGGATCGGTGTAATTTGCTACCAAAACGACTAGGGGTGGCTCCGTACCATGTTAGTCATTTCTCCGCCTTCTCCTCGTCCGCCTGGAGTGGTGGTATCTGGTATTGATATCTTGGTATTAGAGACCCGCTCTCCCGATTCCACTTCGATTCCACTGAGAGTGCGCATGCAGCCGGCGTTTGTTTGCCGTTCTTCGTTTCGCATATGAACAGTCGGATATATCCGAGCACCAGAGAGGGTCGGATATATAGCCGCTAGCCGCCTTTGCTGCTGGCCCTGTCGGTCGGCATGAGCTATTGCTCTTGGCTTCGGTTTGGTCTTGGTTTGGTTTGGATAGTCAGTTCGGTTTCGTTGGCCTGTGGTGACGCATCTAGATAGCGGGTTGCCGGTTTCTTTCGCGAAGTGCCCTTGTTTCCACCGCGGATTCACTTCCTCTCCCTGGCCAACATATTTCGGCAACACGTGTTGGCCGATAATTGCCGGAACCGGGACGGAGAATTCTCGCTCGCCCTCTCGCACTCTCTCTGTCTCTAGGGAGCAAAGTACACGTCAACGGAGCAGAGAGTCAACTCTATTTCTCGGGAACTTGCGAGTGCGTCGACATCGCGAGATTGTGCCAAAAAAGCATAGCGTTTCCGATTTGGTGTTTCATTATACCGGCGGCACTGGACAAAGTCTGCTGCGCGGACGGAATCTAATATTCAGATTCGTGGACTCTGGACATAAGTGCTGAGTGTGCAGTTTCGCCATGGGCTACGACGAGGCCATCATCCATCTGGGCGACTTTGGACGCTACCAGAAGATCATCTACTTCCTCATCTGCCTAACATCCATTCCAGTTGCCTTCCACAAGCTGGCCGGGGTGTTCCTGCTGGCCAAACCGGACTTCCGGTGTGCCCTGCCCTTCGAGAATGGGAGTAGCTACGAGTTGCCCACCCACCTGTTGAACCTATCGTATCCGCAGAATGAAAGGTGCTCCTACTACGATGTGGACTACACGGAGGAGTACCTGAATGGCAGCATTCCACGGAGCAGCAACGACACCAAGACCTGTTCCAGCTACGTTTACGATCGGAGCAAGTATCTCAATAGTGCCGTGACCGAGTGGAACCTGGTATGTGGCAGGGATTTCATGGCAGCCACCAGTGATTCGCTCTTCATGCTGGGCGTGCTCCTGGGCAGCATTGTGTTTGGCCAACTGAGCGATAAGTACGGAAGAAAGCCCATCCTCTTCGCCTCGCTGGTAATCCAGGTGCTTTTCGGTGTTCTGGCTGGAGTGGCTCCGGAATATTTCACCTACACGTTCGCCCGGCTGATGGTGGGTGCCACCACTTCCGGAGTTTTCCTGGTGGCCTATGTGGTGGCCATGGAAATGGTGGGTCCGGACAAGCGCCTTTACGCCGGCATCTTCGTCATGATGTTCTTCTCCGTGGGATTCATGCTGACGGCGGTCTTCGCCTATTTCGTCCACGACTGGCGCTGGCTGCAGATTGCTCTAACGCTTCCCGGACTCATCTTCATGTTCTACTACTGGATCATTCCGGAATCCGCCCGCTGGCTGCTCTCAAAGGGACGCAAGGATTGCGCCATTGCCAACATGCAGAAGGCGGCGCGATTCAATAAGGTGGAGATCAGCGATGAGGCTTTGAGTGAGCTGCTCGATGAGGGAGAAAACTCCGAGGAGAAGGCCAAGCAGAAGCTGGAGGATCAGGAGCTGGATGAGGGCCCACCGCCCTCCGTGTGGGATCTTTTCTGCTACCCCAATCTCCGCCGCAAGACGCTGCTCATCTTCCTGGACTGGCTGGTGACCAGCGGCGTGTACTATGGTCTCTCCTGGAACACCAACAACTTGGGTGGCAATGTGCTGCTGAACTTCGTTATCTCGGGAGCCGTAGAGATCCCCGCCTATATATTCCTGCTGCTGACCTTGAACCGCTGGGGCCGGCGATCGATCCTGTGTGGCTGCCTGGTGATGGCGGGTCTAAGTCTCCTGGCCACGGTCATCATTCCGGAGCGGATGCACACCCTCATGATCGCGTGCGCCATGCTGGGCAAGCTGGCCATCACGGCGTCGTATGGAACCGTTTACATATTCTCCGCCGAGCAGTTCCCAACCGTGGTGAGAAATGTGGCTCTGGGCGCCGCCTCCATGGTGGCCCGGATCAGTGGCATGATGGCACCGTTCCTCAACTTCTTGGCCACCATTTGGAAGCCACTGCCGTTGCTCATCTGCGGATCCCTGTCCTTGGCAGCCGGATTGCTCTCCCTCCTGCTGCCGGAGACGCACAACAAGCCCATGCTGGAGACCATTGCGGATGGCGAGCGCTTTGGCAAGAAGACCAAGGGAGATGTCTACCTGGAAACGGGCCAAGAACTGAGAGCTGCAGAGGCGCAGCCACTCAAGGGATCAGGCGAGACAAATGGATCAACCATAGCCAATGGCCACTAGTACTAGTAAGACGCTGGTGCTGAACTTTAAAGTTTCCAGAAATTACAAACAGGGCATCTAGAATTCGGTCACGCCAAAGGCAGGGCATTTACCTTTAAAACATAGACCAAGTATTATATAAATTCTGAAATCTCACACTTAACCAAAAAAGAAAAAACCAGGCAAACAAAAAATTAAGAATGAAAAACAATGGGTAGCAACAAATAGATCACAACTCTTATAGCATTTAGCCGGGTAGTGAGGAGCGGTCTTATAAACAGGGTTACGAATTCCGAAGATTAGGGGAGGTTTTTCCCTGGAAAATCAGGTGGAAAATATCCCGTGTTGCTGCATAATTTATTCCTATATCTATTTAACTTTAGTTTACCACATACATGTAGTAGATGATTTTGAAATAAACGTACTTACCCAGAGATTAAATAACTTTCCCCCTCCTCCTCGTTGACCCCTCGTAGTCCCGGACAGAATGTCTGGCCCATTCCATTCGGAAATTTGAAACGTGTTTCCGCTGTGTTTATTTTCGTAGTCGCCTCTTATCAGCGCCGAAAACACGAGACTATCATTTGAAAATTGGTCCCGTACTATAAATCACGAGATTAACAAGTGCTTAGTTGTACTACAAATAACAATCATATTTAGTTGCAGAAAGAACTCACTATATGCCTTGGAATGCGAATCATAATCGTATGATTCTTGGTCATAATGTTGCATTATTCACATCTCGCGAGCAATTTGACCTTGATCTTTTCCTACGTGGCTGCTCGAAAAGTGGGTCGTCTATTTGTAGTGCACCATTTTCCAAGTGCACTGCCACATGTTCTCGTCACTTTTCAATTAATATTTAAACAAACCAGCCGATATTTCAGATAAGAAAGGGAAGTATACGTTTTTTTTAAGAGAAAACGGTCTGAATGAAAGAGCAGTTTTTGGAAGAGTATAGTGTATTATCTATAAGCAGATACGTACATACATATGTACATATATGGGGAGCTCATATACTTATCAACATACAGTCGTGGTCGCAATATTATTTTGAAGTGAGATAAAAGAATCTCTGATTCGCTGGAATTCGGAATCGAACCACAAGCGGTGGACTCTTTCTTTGGTCAGAAGAAGCTGTTCCTGCGGGCTCTAATTGACATCGTACGATGTCCAAATCAGTGCGGCAGCTGCCACTTCCCCGCCTGCCCGGCACCGCGACTTCATCCCCGTTCTGATATGGGAAGTTATTGATTCTATTTAGAGTGTCTTAATGCGGATCGCTGATCAATATATTGGCCACGGGGTTGAACGCTCTACCACACACACACACACACGCACACACTGGCAGATAGATAGACGCGTACCGCTCACACAGACACAGCCAGATAGGCGGACGTTCTGTTCTGGGTTCGTATGAACCCTCGATGCTCTTTGTGTTTTCAGTCTGAGACTGAGGCAGCTGGCGAGCGGTTGATCGCGCGCTCCAATTCAGCCCGAGATTCGCTGGACAGAGATTCACTGTGGTACTGGAGAGTGCTGCTGCAGCAACTGCTGGTGCTGGTGCTGGTGCAACCTGGTTCCGTTTTTCAACCAGATTGTTGCACAATCGAACGGGTTCATCGGGCGTATACGCAACCAGACGCGTTTATAAATTGCGCATACGTCACGGTGCCGCGACCATTGAACCGCTGCTAGACAGTTATCGTACGACACTCGACGGTTGACAACGCCGAATCTCAGGTGTTACACCTGGCACTGCTCCACCAATGGGCTACGACGACGTCATAACCCACCTGGGTGAATTTGGACCGTATCAAAAGCGCATCTACTACCTTCTCTGCCTGCCGGCCATCGTCTGTGCCTTCCACAAGCTTGCCGGCGTGTTCCTGCTGGCCAAACCGGACTTCCGATGCGCCCTGCCATACGAAAATGGCAGTACCTATGAACTATCGCCCCACCTGTGGAACATATCGTATCCGCCGAATGAGAGGTGCTCCTACTACGATGTGGATTACACGGAGGAATACCTGAATGGCAGCATTCCACGGAGCAGCAACGAAACCAAGACCTGTTCCAGCTACGTTTACGATCGGAGCAAGTATCTCAATAGTGCCGTGACCGAGTGGGACATGGTCTGCAGTCGAAGCCTGCTGAGTGCCACCAGTGATTCGCTCTTCATGCTGGGCGTGCTCCTGGGCAGCTTCATCTTTGGCCAGATGTCCGACAAGCTGGGACGCAAGCCCACCTTCTTCGCCTCGCTGGTGCTTCAGCTAATCTTCGGCATTTTGGCTGGCGTGGCACCCGAGTACTTTAGCTACACGATTTCCCGTTTGATTGTGGGCGCCACCACTTCGGGAGTCTTCCTAGTTGCCTATGTCATTGCCCTGGAGATGGTGGGCTCCTCGTATCGCATCTTTGCCGGCGTGGCCATGCAGATGTTCTTCTCCGTGGGCTTTATGCTCACTGCTGGCTTTGCCTACTTCATCCACGACTGGCGTTGGCTGCAGATTGCTCTAACCTTGCCGGGACTGCTCTTCCTCTGCTACTATTGGATCATTCCGGAGTCTGCCCGTTGGCTCTTGATGAAGGGTCGCAAGGATGAGGCCTTTGTGATCATCGAGAAGGCAGCCAAGGAGAACAAGGTGGAGGTGCCCAATGAAATCTACGAACAGCTGGTGGACGAGGTGGCCGAAAAGAAGAAGCAGGACGAGATGGCCGCCTCCCAACCAGCGGCCACTGTGTTCGATCTCCTGCGCTATCCCAATCTTCGACGGAAAACCCTGCTCATATTCTTCGATTGGTTTGTGAACAGTGGCGTTTACTACGGCCTGTCGTGGAACACCAACAATCTGGGTGGAAACCAATTGGTTAACTTTATGATCTCTGGTGGCGTGGAAATTCCCGGCTATGTGCTGCTCCTCTTCACTTTGAACCGTTGGGGTCGTCGCTCCATCCTGTGCGGTACCATGATGGTGGCCGGAGTTAGTCTGCTGGCCACCATCTTCGTGCCGAGCGACATGAATTGGCTGATCATTGCCTGCGCCATGATAGGAAAGCTGGCCATTACCTCGTCGTATGGAACCATCTATATATTCTCGGCGGAACAGTTCCCGACTGTGGTGCGGAATGTGGGTCTGGGAGCCTCCTCTATGGTGGCTCGCGTGGGTGGCATTCTAGCCCCCTACCTAAAACTGCTGGGCGAGATCTGGCGACCGCTTCCGCTCATCATCTGCGGAGCACTGTCCCTCACCGCTGGCCTGCTGTCCCTGCTCCTGCCGGAGACCCTTAACAAACCCATGCCGGAGACCATCGAGGATGGGGAGAACTTCGGCAAGAAGCCGGCGCCGCAAGAAACCGCCGAGGAGGGCGGCACCCAGGAGCTGTCCGGGATGCTCAACGGAAAGTCGAGCTAATTGCGAGACGACGAGCACTTAATCACTCAATCTACACTGATGGCCTCAATTGGTCATTTCAACGAATTTAAGCATTCAGCGCACTTCCATTTCTCCAGCGATGTATATTGTACAATTCACTCCATTTTCTCAGCTCTATTTGTTTACCTTTACAAGCGATTTAATAAAAGTCAAGCATATTTAAATCGTATTTGCACCCAAGTCGCTGTCTGTTCAACGAACTTCGTGACAATTTTGTTTATTGAGGCGGTTCACCGTCTGTGAGACGATAATATAAATTCGCTCATTAAAAGAATTAGGTCTAAATGGTCGGCTGATAAGAAAACGCCATAATCTCATTGAGTGCAATCTCCTAGTGCACTTGCCCGCCAGCGGAACATTTAAATTCAAACATTTTTACTCATTAATCGAGTTAATAAAGTTCCCTTCACATATCAGTGGTTGTGAGTGATAAAACTGATTACTGTCAACGCTGTCCATTGATAAGAAAATCAAAGCCACAAAACTCACATGGTCACAACCCTCAGTATGTTCAATTTAATGGACTGATCTAGTCTATCCAATTTATGGTTCAACGACCTTACTGATATTGAATATGGAACTGGAATATTCCAATATTTATGAGCCATGTAATAATTTTATACCCCTAAAACGTTGAAATAAAAAACATTTCCTAAATGTTATAGTAGTTGACTAATTCACCGATAAAAAGTTTTAGTTTTGATTAAACTTATCGTGTATGTGAGTTGTGGCGTGATGTGGTTGAGCAAATGGGTTATAAATTAAAACAAGAGATTATACCATAGTCGAGCTCCCCGACTATCAGATACCCGTTACTTAAATAGTGTGAATGCGAACGCGAAATTTCTTCATTTTTGTGGGATATCGATAGATATTGTGGAATAAGAGAAAACATTTTAAAATTTAACAATTCTAACGCCCTTAAACCGCCCAAAACTGCCACGCCCATATTTTTGCATAGTTTTATTGGTCGTGTAAATGTCTATCGATTTCAAAAAACTTTTTGCCACGCCCACTCTAACGCCCTAAAGCCGTAACTCGACTATAGCATAATCTCTTATTTGAATTATCCTAATGACAGCCCAAAAGTATGCCACACATCAGAACCAGCATTTTCAAACTGTGCCTGTGCATGTCAAACTGTCTTGGCGCAAGTTTTCAAATTTCTCAGTGAAATGAAGTGAGCATACAAATTGTTGGCCGGTCTAAATGGATTTGCCCTTTGGCACACAGACCCCCGAACTAGATGTACTGATTGTGGGCGGGGGCCTTTCGGGCCTGTCCTCTGCCCTGAAAATCCTGGCCTTGGAGAGCACCCTGAAGGTGAGGATGATTGAGGCTAGCGATGGCTTGGGCGGCCTGATGGGCCAGAATAGCACCCGACTGGTGGATGCAGCACAGCAAGACATGCTGGCCCTCCTCACCCTCATCCACTTGTCACCGCGGCGGCGGAGGAGCATCAGTGGCAGACTTCGGAGATGCTGGGATCTGGATCGTGGACTGACAGCTCTGCCGGCCAAATTCGAACTAGGACGATACATCGAGATGCTGGACTTGCGAATGCCCAAGTTTCGCTCGAAACGATTCAAGTGGGTTGGATTATTAAATAATTTGTAAGTTTTGCACTCATTTGCGACTCATTTTTTAGTCTTCGGGAACGAGTGTCCAACATGGAGCAGCACATTTGCCATCATTTGTTCTTCAGCAAGTCGAGGAACTTCATGTTGAATCTGGTGCAGCTGGTCTGCGGTGTTCCTGCCAATGAGGTGGACTACGATGTCTTTATGTCCGTCTGCAGCTCCTGTGGAGGTCTCAAAATGCTGATTGACTTGTAAGTTGCTAGATGCTGCAAAGTATTTATATATATTTTATCCCTTACGAGTATTAGATGTCTATATTTTCTTGCTCATTTTTTATGATTCAGCTTCTGACAGTTAAGTGTTTTCAATGATGAATGATTACAACATTGTGTATTGCAATTTTAGAAGCAAAGGTGTTAAAAATAGTAATTAAAACATAAAGGCAGTACTTTGAAGCAGCGCACAGTTAAAATTGATTGATTACTTGAAATAGTTACATTTTATAGGTCACGTATGTGTCAGCTGTCTGATTGATTTGATTCCGTAGATCAGAAAGGGGTTATATTTATTATATAAATAATTACCTTATTAAATGTTATGTAGCTACTTCACCTACCCCACAAGCTTCGATGAGATATCCACTCAGATGCTGATAGAGAACATTTTGGAGCAGCTGCAGTTCATCAAGATTATCCTAAACTGCAGAGCCGTCAGATTGGAGCACTTTAAGAACTATGTCCAGGTGACGGATGATCAGGGTAACAAGCACACGGCTCAGGCTGCGATCCTGGCCATTCCCTGGAACAAGGTGCAGAAGTTGCAGTTCGAGCCGCGCATACCAAAGGTCTTCCTCCCACGGACGACATCCAGATCTGGCCAAAAGCGCCGCCAGGTGATCAGCCAGTTTCAGTTGCGATACGGCAAGTCCGTTTGGACGGATCTCGGTTACTCCGGCAATTTTCTCAGCTCCCAGCCGCTGGTCAGTGGCCACGAGTGTCGGATGTCCAGCTTTTGCGGCTACGTGCTGCACTCGCCGGAGGATCAGGACGAAGTGCTGCAAGATGTCGTCGATCTGCTGGCCGAACACTTCGGCGAGGAGATGCGCCAGCCACTGGAGTGCCAGTGCTTCACGGATGAGCTGAACGTGGCGCAGCACAAGCCGCAGACCAAGCCCTGGCATCGGGTCATCTGGTCCAGTTCCTCGGCCGTGGGCACCAGCTATCGCAGCCTGATGGGCGGTGCGGTGCAGAGTGGCTTCCGGGCGGCGGTGAATGCCGTCTTTGTGGTGCGACCGCAGGTGGTCAGCTGGAAGGACATGCTCGTCGATCGGCCAAAGAATGGCCAAGATATTGTCTCCGCCGGCAGGATCAGGGGACTCCTCAGTCGCCTCAATCTCTACAATGTCACCTTCTACAGCTTCTTTGTGATCGGACTCATCTGGCTGCTGAACCTGGGTTATGCCAGGTCAATCTAGGGAAATACCACACCTATGTACCTATCTATAGAAATTAAATGCTTGTTTTTGAATGCCTTTAGTCGGAGTCCTAGTCTCGAAAATCAAAAGTCGAGTGGAATGTCTTAAGTGGGCTCATTGAGTTTAGCAACGCCTAGATTTCTATGAATTCCTGAACAATTCCGGGCAATCATTCACTTAAGCTTCGTCAACGCCTGGATGGCTAAGTTGTGCTGTCGTAGAAATTAAGTAGAAATTATCATCTCAAAGGGTTCCATACAATGTGTGTGTGGATGTATGTACTTAAGAACACATTATAATATACATAATATAATACATGCAGATCATTTTTATTGTGCAAAATCATTTAATTATAAAGCCAGTTATTGCTTCAGATGCGTTTTATTCCATAGGTATGTGTATCTTTTACGTCTTAATGTATCTTACAATGTGTGTAAAGTAGCATTACATTTTAGAGCAAAAATAAAGTAGCTTACTATCTTTATTTGCTGTGCTATTGGGCTTGAATCTTCTTAAATTGCAATATATCTTTCTATGACAAAGCATATCGCATTATAAAGAATTCTGGCTGATTACGTTGATGGGATGGGTGTAGATTATTAGATTAGCTCTGAATGGATTGACCGATGTTGCCTGAAAGCGGATAGGTTGGAGTAAGCCAGAATAGTAAACTTCCGCACCAAACTGCACGTGCGTTTGGAAAACAATGGGAGGTTTTGGAATCGGAATAATGCCGGGGTTCGACCCAAAACGAATTGCTAATGGCGGCACGCCCATGTGCATCACAGCGACCCATCAACTGAAGCTCCAATTAAGACTAGAATGTATAGAGGGGTATGGCTAGAACCGTTACGGTTCTAGAACGGCTAACTTACGGATGAATAGAATGCGCCTGGGAAGCGAATAAAGCCCAACAAGTGAGCAGCAATTGCGGCAAGGCTAAAATTAGAATGCGATAACAAGGGCAATCATAATTCAAGTGCACGGGATACTAGTACTATATGTAGATGCCACAATGCGATCCCAAGCCATCACCCTTCAATGTCAATCTCCATATATGCCCGCTGGGTTAGCCAGTTAAGATATTGACGTCGTTCGATCGATCGACTGATTGAGCTCAATTGATCTTGGCCAGAGTTGAGGACTCTTGATGATAAGCCAGGTTAACCTTAATCGAATCACCTGATAAGCGGGTCACTGCTCAGAGAGATCTGGTTCTGTGCCATCCCAGCGTTTCAGAGTTCCGGTTCGATTTGGTTTCAATGCAAACGCTATTCTATGCCAACGGCGGCGGGATTCATTCACAAACTAGTCGCGGGAATATCAAAATATGAGTAGGCATTATTTCCACAATGTAAACATTCATTCCATTCAGAGGTTTTCCAACCGCTTGCTACTAGCGCAACTCGAAAATACAAAATACAAAATACACGAAACACAAAAGCACAAAATGTAAACATTAAACGGACTCTCGAATTTTATCAAGAAAGGAAATGGGAAAATGGTAATTAAATTCAGAGACAACAGCACTAAACGGCCTGCTAATGTAAATGTATCGCGGGGTTCGGGTAGTGCGATTGTAATGTATCTGACGGATTCGGGAGAGGGAGCGAGTGCGACCATGTGTTCAAGTGTTCGGGAGTGTATTTAAATGTTTTCATGTTCTTCTACGCATTTCGAATGAGCAATCCGAGTGAAAACGGTGCGTTGTTGGTAAAAAAAAGTGGGAAAAATTATACATATTATATGCTGTTTTTCAATTTTAAATAACATAATTTATAGTAGCCTGAAAAGGTTAATAAAATCATTGTTGTTATTGCATTAGCCCTAAATAATCGTTGTATTCTGCAAATTCTCAAATTTGAAGTCTAATTATACCCTTATACTAATTCTGGAAATTTTGACAACAGCTGCCACACAAAAACATGCAAATTTTTGGTAATTGCTTTGTTTTAAAAATATTCACTTGTTTCCAAAAAAAATAATTTGCTTTCTTTGGTTGTTCGCAGATTGCGCACTTATCGACATTCGCTAAGAATTGCTCTCTTTGGACGCCCAACGACTGCGATTTCAATTTTTTTAAAATATTTTTTCTTGTTAATAATGCCTGTACCCGAATCCAAAAAGTAAGCAACATAAGTCCGAGTATTTGGATCGCCAAGAGCCGAACGAACGCGAGTGGATGGATCGGCGCTACTAAGGCACTGACCGAGTGCGATGTTAGTACCGTCCCAGTGCCTCCTCCTCCTCCGCTGGCCCCTCCTCCTGGCCAGACACACCGCTCCCCCCCCCTCAATCCTCCAATGGATCAGCGGCATACAAAACGCGGCGATCGGCCTCCCGTGGGCTTAGTTTGTGAGACGCTCCCGAGGCGACAAGTAGTTGATAGCGAAGATCGGCGAATACCCAAACCGGCAGACAAACGCAACTGCACGCGCTGCTGCAGCAAAGGCAGCACCACAGATACAAGGCAGTGAAAAGAATATCCCAACGGAAAATATATCATTACATTTTCATGTTTATTTTATCTTGGGGAAAATTCGGTTCGGCAAACAACAAGCGGCGTTGGTAAAGAGAAAGAAAAACGTGTCGCCGTCCGTCAAAAGTGAAGCGCTCTCATGTGCTGCTGCATTGGCAATTGAAAAAACATAAACAGAAAATAGAAACAGAATATAGAAAATATATAGATAAACACAGCCACTGCAGGAACGACAAGCAACCGAAAAAAAAATAAAAAATAAATAAATAAATATATTCCGACCTGCAGTCGAGGGCGAAAGTGAAAGTGTATATCTCTTATCTCTCACCTCTGCCCAAAGTGAATGCACTCCGGCGGATCTACAACACTGGGTTCCTAAGCCCATTCAAATCCGCAGATCTGTGTTTTTGCACGAGTTCAAAAATAGATTGCACAGCCGAGGAATTCAAGTTCAGTGGCAGAGGCAGAACCTACCGAGCAATCTGAATATTTCGTTTGCGTGGGGTCACACGTCTGCCTCATACAACACCATTATCATCATCATCATCATCGTCTTCAGAGTTTGCGACAGAGAGAAAGATTTCGAATATTGAATAGCCCAAGTTGAAGCATCATCATGACTCAATCCAAGGAGAATCCGGAGAAGAATCGCGAGCTGATCAGCGAGGAAAGCTTGAAGGATCTGCTCACCAAGCAGCTGGAAGTGGTGGGCAGTGGCGGGGCATTTGTGTGGTAAGTGGAATGCACTGTGAGAAAAGTCTACTAAGCTGAGTCAGCTTTAGTTGAAAATGTGGTTTTTATAATCATCAGTTATTCCTATGCCCGCCAATTTGGTACAAAATATATATAATCTTTATAATCTATATAGTTTAAATATAGTACTTCCATTTTTAAAAGTAAATAATGCTTAATGGGAGCAGTTGATAATTGAGGTTACAACTTTTGAACGCTTTTATTCGGATCAATGGAATAAAGGAGTCATATTGCTGCCATAATTCGATCCAAGTTCAGGAAGTCACTTTGCAACTCAGCTCGAATCACGTTCCACTTGACCCAGTTCATAATGAATGCAATGAACCAGCTTTTAGAAGGCTGAGTTTTTAGAATTCGTTGACATTACTCAGGGTGGTGCACTTTTCTCCCCTGACTTAGAGCTAATACAGATTTAATTGGTTTTTCTGCTTGATTGATCGCTCTGATTGAGCCTGAGTTGAATGTAGCTCCCTTTTCAGCCACAAACTAGTCAGCACTATTCCAACTAAAATCAATTAGGTTTAAGCTATGCTATGCTGGGCAAAAGGGGCTTCCTGGTGTTAATTTTAGGCCGGGATCGAAGACGACTCACCGCCCAGCTGTGTGTGGCTTCCAATCGAGGGGCCAACGGTCATGTGAGTGCTCGCCGGCATGGACGATATGGCATTTAAATATAGCACGGAAATCTGGCCTATCAGTGTGCATATACATTGAATATGTGGTTGATAAGGCACTTTGTGAATCGAAATCGGGCGATGTGCGATTGAGTACCGGTTCCATTACCCAGATCGCTACGGGGACATGAAACCAGTCGTAGAGTAGAGGACGTTCAACTGATTCATTGGAGGAAGTCCTACTGCCAAGTGACTTGAATGCTGATGATATTCGCGGAACTTTACGCGGCTTAGTGGGTGGGGGATCGGATGGATATGTAAATATTGCGCACAACGTTCCGGTTTCCCGATTTGTATAATGATTAACGACGACACTGCCGTTCGCACAAAACATACATATATGCTCTCCGGCGGATCTTTAACTGCCATTAAGTGATTATGTGATCAGCATAGCTAGTTCACAACTACCGAATATTTCGCCCACAGCTTTGTTTTTACTCCGTTGTTGTGATCGTTGCCATTATTTGCATTCCGATGAGCAGTTAGCCAAGCGGTGTCAATGTGCCACCAATTCGATTGGAGTTGCGTGTTGTAAACAATTTATCCGGATACGAGATAGAGTATCTGCGAAAACAATATCCCAATTAGCAGTCAAGTGAAATATACGTAATTGGCAAATAATTGAGTGTAACCTAAGTACTTAGATCCCCTATCCCTCCTCAGGGCGATCTTCTTCCTGTGTGTCACCCCCAATATACTGAATGGATTCCATGTGTCATCCTACACGCTGCTGGGCCATCTGCCCGATGACCAGTGGTGCGGCATTCCGGAGCTGCAGGACACCAACTGGACACACGCCCAGAAGCGTGAGATTGCCGGCAAGGGATTGGATTCGGGCGGTTGCACCGTGTGGGACTGGAACTATGGCCACCTGGCGAAGATGTCCTACGAGGCGGCTCTGAACTACACCGGCCATCTGTCGCAGATTTCCTCGCCGGCTGAGGTGTCCTGCCGTGTGAAGGGGCAACATGAGTTCGCCCATCCGGAAACCACTTTCGTTGCAGACTGGGATCTCACCTGCGACCGGAGCATCCAGCGTACCTCCGCCCAGGTTTCCATATCCCTAGGCAAGTTCTGCGGATCCTTCTCCTTTGGTATCCTGGCTGACAAGTAAGTAATTGCATAACTTCTTGATAAGGGTTAAAGCAATTACTGACGATTGATTTCCCGGCAGATTTGGTCGCAAAACCTCTTTCACCCTGGGCGCAGCCTTCTTCATTGTGGGCAGCTTCTTCTGTACCTTCTCGCCCTGGTACAGCCTCTTCCTGGCAGGACGTTTCGCACTGGGAGCAGCCTCCTCCGGTCTGTTCTATCCAGCTTTTACCATGAGTAAGTTCGTAACTATATACGAAACTTCTTTAATTATTTCTGTATATTATCTTAGTCGTGGAGAACATCTGCTTGAAGCATCGTTCCTGGATGTCCATTGCCTTCTCAGCCTCCTATCCGGTGGGCATGATCATCCTGGCCATTGTGGGCTACGTCATCCAACCATGGAGGCATCTGCAACTGGCTCTCACCATTCCCTCGCTGCTGCTTATTCTGAACTGCTAGTGAGTGCTCCTAGTCCCGTTTATATTCATCAATCCCTATAACCGAGCTTATTTCCCCTCAGCCTGATGAGTGAGTCACCCCGCTGGCTGATCTCAAACCAAAGATATGATCGCGTCTACAAGATTCTCTTCAGACAGCCCAGCCACTACCAAATTCAGCCCGCCGTTGCAGCCCCATCTCAAGTCGCCAGCGATAAGAAGTCGGTGAGTGCAAAGTCCCCGAAACATATACTTATATGTTTGCATCAGTGCATCTGATTGCTAAATGGAGAGAGTGCTGATGGAATGCTTTACCATTGTAGCTGGAGCCCGAAGAGGGATTCTCCTTTGGTCAGAAACTCAAGAATGGTCCCCTGAAGTCCATCATCGAGCTGTATGCCAATTCCAAGGTGCGCAGGATGATCTTTGCCTCGTATTTCATGTTCTGCGTCACTTCGCTGAGTTACTATGTGACGGGTAAGTTCAGTCTGTAAGTATTCTCATCTCTATGTTATGTGAATTATTATTTTTCTGCAGCTCTCAATGCCGCCAATCTGTCGGTGTCCAGATATCTCTACATCATAGGCACCGGTCTGGTGGATATACCATCCTATCTCGTCCCTGTGATAATGCTGCGCTTCACGGGCCGTCGCCTCACCACCATGTTCCTGTTCCTGTGGACCGGCGTGTCCTTGCTACTGGTCCTTGCTGTTCCCGCCGGCAGCACCACCTGGATCGTGGCCTTCGCCATGCTGGGTCGCTTTGGCATTAGCGCCACCTACTCCGTGGTCACGCTCTACACAGCCGAGCTGTATCCCACCCAGATAAGAAACTCGGCATTGGGAACCTGCTCCACCTTCGCCCATGTGGGCTCCATTTCGGCACCGTATGTGGTCGATGTCCTTGGAGCTCTGGGCTGGTACATTCCAACAACGATTTGCGGCTGCTGCGTTCTAGTAGCTGGCCTACTGACTCTCACGCTTCCGGAAACGGGAACGGGAAAGCTGTCCGACAAAGTTGAGAGCAGTGCGTCCTCCACTCCGATGGAGCCGGCCGAGAAACAGTGATGACAGCAATAGGTTAAGTTCCATTTCCACGACTAAACTGATTAACTACTTTTTAAGGTATACCAACATAGGTATTACGACCCAAAAACTTCTGTACCTCCAACTGCCTTTCGCTATTTTAAATGTTTTACAATCGGAAACAATTAAAAAAAAAACAATTAATAGTTGAAATGGAAGTGCTCTAAAGAAAAGACAAAACTGATAAAGAAAGTCGTGAAAATGGTTAGTTAGTCTAATATAAATCTAGCTATATATACACCTACAGTAATTAAGCTTAAGTTTGTTAGTTTCTGCTATTCCTGCATTGTTTAAGTAAATCTTCATAATTGTGTTTCTGTTTGATATCGCATAATAAATATACTATTTATATGTACGTGATCGCCAGAGATCTAGGACTGCATCAGTAGTTGGACCCAATCGTAATAGGGCCTGGTCACTGTATAGATGCTGGGCATGCCTGGGATGCCGCAAGTGAGTCCGTGGGACACCAGACCGTAGATATAGTCCTTGCCGCCATATGGACAGATAAGCGGACCACTTTTAATTGGAAACAATTAAATTAATTAGGCACTAAGCTTGTTAGAAACTGATCCCTGGCTTACCCTGAATCTCCCTGACAGGAGTCCTGATTGTTGCCCAGGGCACACACCGTATTGGCCCCGTTCTGTGGCGCCCAGATGTGTCCTATAATATCGCGGCACTTTTGATTATCAATCACGCGAACTTCCGCCTCGAAAAGTTTCTTCTGACATGGTCCAGCGTGATGGGTTGCTCCATAGCCAATAATGCGACAGGATTCTATGCAAGCTAGGAATTAGTATCGCACTCAATTCGGATGCTTTTAATCATACCATTTTGGTCCGGTTTCATGCCATGTGGCGGAAGTTGAGCGTATTGTAAGCCATTTCCGAAATCACTCCAGTATCGACGTTTCATATAAAGCAGAGCTATATCATTCCGAAAGTTGGATCTGCCATAAACGATAATCTGTACTATTACGATCTTAAGAAAATTGTCTCTCCAAAATATAAATCTCCCTTAGGGGGGATTATTAAACTTGACTCAAGTGATTACTCACGGTTGGAAGTAAATATACTCGACGCTCTCCAGACCATATGGCTCCAGCTGCCCAATGTTTTCAATATTCTCATAGCCAATAAAGGCAGCAATGTTGTGAATGTTTCTTCAGATAGAGCAAACTGGATATTGGCAATTAATGAAGAGGACCTAACTTACTTCCTCCAAACGCAGTGAGCTGCGGATAGAATCCAACGATCGCTTATTAGGCTGCCACCGCAAAAGTGCTGATAAGAAACTCCATTTGTGGTATTTCCCGTGATTACATCTTGCAATGAGACCATGAACGGATATTTACTTGTGCTGCCTTTAAGTGGAAGTGGAGCTTTAAATTAGAAGTCTAAGCTGAAAATTGTAAGTGAAGTACTGCCCACGGTTGACACGATCCGACCTCCGACAATGGGCACCGCGTGGCAGGATTCAA
Organism: Drosophila sechellia; assembly: GCF_004382195.2. Lineage (NCBI taxonomy): Eukaryota > Metazoa > Arthropoda > Insecta > Diptera > Drosophilidae > Drosophila > Drosophila sechellia. Next base: position 22,827,128 of record NC_045952.1, read on the forward strand.
GCACAGAAATAATGAAGAAACTATGGAGAAGCCAGTAAAACCAACTCCACGGGCTGAGATCTAAAGCAGCCTTCATGGTTGGGCTTTGAAAAGACACTGGCATATGACCGCCAGCGGGTTGCTAATACAGAAACAGTTACTATGCAAATACAAGTATAAAAAAGCATTCTCAAGCATTCAAACAAAAGCCAAGCTGTGCAAATATTTCCAATTCCAATGCGCTGGTAAATTGTTTTCAAATCTCGGGCCGGCGTCATCACGGTCTATGTATGTGCAGATTTTGCATTGACTCCTTGAACAGGCAATAATTAGGATTACCAAAAAGTTATAGGTTCACAAAATTATTTAAATTAACTCAATATGATAAAAGTAACGTCTTTTGAATTTTTTGCCTGTCCGGCAACGCTTCACTTCCGGAGTATCGATAAGCGTGGCGGGTACGACAATCGACATTTCGATACTATTGGTAATGGTAATCCCATCCCGAAAGTAATCAGCTGTTGGTGAAGTAGAAGCATTTGATTTTACTATTGTAAGAGAAAAATGCAAGATTTGAGGAACGCCGACACGCTGCGACTGCCAAATGGCGACGGAGCAGCAGCCAACGACGAGGTCAAGTCGCCGTTTCTGATCGGCGTGGCCGGCGGAACGGCCAGCGGCAAGTCCACCGTGTGCAAAAAGATCATGGAGCAACTTGGGCAGGCGGAAATGGATCACACGCAGCGCCAGGTGGTGTCCATTAGCCAGGACAGCTTCTACCGTGAACTGACGCCCGCCGAGAAGGCCAAGGCCCAGAAGGGCCTCTTCAACTTCGATCATCCGGATGCCTTCAATGAGGAGCTTATGTACAGCACGCTTCAGAACATCCTAAAGGGCCATAAAGTGGAGATACCCAGCTACGACTACCGCACCAACTCGCTGTGAGTTTCGGGATATGTAGATTTCTTTGTTCTTTAAACCATAAGCTCTACTCACGCTGAATCCATTTATTGGAGTATAATCTCATAAGTTTTAATAATAACTTGTTTTTCCCGCAGCGACTTTGAAAACGTTCTGGTTATCTACCCAGCTGATGTGGTCTTGTTCGAGGGCATCTTGGTATTTTACTTCCCCAAGATACGCGAACTGTTCCACATGAAGCTGTTCGTGGACACAGACTCCGATACCAGATTGGCCAGGAGGGGTAAGTTGTGGCTTGTGGCATGATTTGAAATAACCCTTGTAATAAACCTTTCGTTAGTGCCACGTGATATCAATGAGCGTGGTCGGGACTTGGATGCTGTGCTCACGCAGTATATGACCTTCGTAAAGCCGGCTTTCGAGGAGTTCTGCTCGCCCGTAAGTTGAGCCCGTACCACATGTGCCATATAATGGAACTAATAGACCCTGCCCATTTCAGACGAAAAAGTTTGCTGACGTTATTATACCACGAGGCGCCGACAACACAGGTGAGGCAGCAGCACCCACACTCCTATTCACTTTAACTTACTATCTATGCGCCCCCACAATACACACTCTTACACATAAGCGTTTGTAGTGTTTCGTTGAGTTGGTTGCCTATAACCATAGTTTTAGAAATGGTTCTTTTGTTTCTGGTTCTATTAATCCGTCTGGGGACAACAAACCCTTATCACACAGATTGCTTGATGTTTACAAAGATTTATATAAGTACTATTGCCTATCAACATTTCTACCCCCTACTTGTTTTTCAGTCATCTCTGTTAATTGTATCTCTTGCGTTACTATTTTTTTTTTGTTGTTTTCGTTTTGTTCCTGTTGTTTTATTGTATTTCTTGCAGTTGCCATTGATCTTATTGTACACCATATCGGGGAGATTCTCGCCACTACCAACAGCGCACAGCACAGCAACACAGTCAGGGTAGCGGCGTCTAGCATGAAGCGAGATCACTAAACGCAAATGTAAACAACTCGCTTCTGAGGCGGTCTATTCCTCGTCCTAGCGCCGCGTCTTGAGCTTGTACTAATTGCCAAAAAAAAAAAAAAAAACAAGTCTAAACGCTAAAGAATGATATAGAAAACCGTGGCGGCGCAGCACACTAAGGCAAATGTTCATTAACGAGCGCCTTCATCGCTTCTCATTTGGTCTTCTCATCGTAACCGATTAACGTAGTCCTAAGATTGAAAAGTATTTTTAGTATCTACTCTTGCATATGTTCAACAATACATGGTAGTATGTATTTAAGCTCGTTTCCGTTCATCAAGATAACCCAACCTGCGATTGCGATTCCAGTCTAACTCTTAAGTTATAGCGAAATTCGTTAAAACTTAGCCCCGGTGCCCCAGTTGGCTTTCTCCTGAGGATTTAAGCACTCTATCCACCAAACCACACATGTTACACATATAACTATTGTATCTATGTTTAATGATGCCCGATACTTTGAAAACTACTCTTATCCATCTCTGGTTTGAGAATGTTAATGAAAGCAATAGCTTTATTATGTTTTATAAGCAACATTTTCTTGAATATTTTGTATAAACTCCTGAGTAGAATATGTTAATTACTTTGAAATTAAGTAGCTTTGCAAACTTTAAGCATAATTTTTCCGTACTAACATATTGGAGTAATATTTATCTCATTCCTGAAAATTCACAACTTTTGGTCATATACTTTTTAGATGTTCCTATGAATTTTTCTTAAGCAATACCTATATCCTTATAAAATATAATGGCTGATATAAATTAATCATCAGTAGTACCGGGCATCTTTGAAGTCGGAACCTGCGACTTTAGTGTTATTAAATCGCGTCCCTTTTAAACACCTTTATGCAGTCTCAAATATATACTAATGCAAGACAGTGATTAGCCTATCAAGGCGTGAAGATAAATCGGTGTTTCATTTAGTAAGTACACAGCCAGTTTATTGTAAAGCACACTTCAGTCACAAAACACAGTAGCATAACAATTAACAGAACATGCCGCCCAGCTTAGATGCGTTTAGGTAATAGATCCCACTAACTAGAGCTAGAATAAGTCCTGGGCTTAGACTAGACCGCTTGGATCGGCGGAGCTCGGGAGGAGCAGCGAGGTAAGTGCATTCTTCCACATTGAGTTGCAATGCTTACGATGGTGCAGCATTTCGATTTGATACTTCCAAACTGAGTGCGCACTAATTGTCCGCTTTTTTCCTTTCAGTGGCCATCGATTTGATCGTTCAGCATATCCGGGACTTCTTAAACAATCGATCTCGGCACGGATCAACCGGAAACATGGCTCTCTACATGAATCTGGATTTGAATGCGACGGGCGCCGGTTTCGCGGGCCAAGGTAAGGCCACCACCCAAAAGGCGCGTCCCCACTAACCACCCGCTGACTGGAGTGAATGATCCGGATTACTAACCAATCAACCAACCAATGCATGCAATCGGACACTTGATGTGCTGTATATATAGTATCTTCTGTTATGCTTTGTGTTTCTCCGTTAAGATGGAAGTAACCTCGGCACCTACAACGCCATCCGAAGATTCTCCACGATCTGCAAGGAGCTCAACATGCAGGGCAACTATTTCTTTGAGACAAATAAGAACCTGCCGTACCACTAGGATGGGATGGAGTGAGAGTTCCCGGAGCAGTACAAGACACGACGCACATAGGCGATTGTTAATTATCTAACCAAATATTGTAACCATAGACATATTTTTTCAGTAAACACAATTGATTGTTGATGATAAATATTTATGTTTGTCAAAATACTGTTAGCGAATGCTTCGAATGGAGTCGTCATCTATACCTTGCACTTGTACATCGCGTTGATCTTGCGCACATCTCCGGCAGAGAAGCCCTTGCGTTGACCCATCTGGCTGGCATCGGATGTGGCCCGCAGTGCCTTCAGCGTGGGCTGGCCATTCCGAGTGAAACTGGTGGGGGAGTAGTGCATCACACTGCCATAGTCGTACTCCACGCCGAAGCCGTACTGTGTCCGGGAACTGGACTTCTCGAAGTTGATCATCATCTCGGGCTTGATGTTGTCCTTCATCACGCGCACATAGGAGTCACGTTCGTGACGATTCTGCTCATGGAAGAAGCCCAGGGCGTGCATCAGCTCGTGGATGGGAGTGCCGTATGTACGCAAGCAGTTGGGCGACTGCAGATTGACTTCCTGGCGACCACCCAAGCGCCCAATGCTGCTCCAGCAGCCAGACTTTCCGCTACCAATGGAGATGTAATCCTTTTCGGTGGTCCTGGGCTTGAAGCGCACACATGTTCTGGTGTGATATTCCTAAGATAGAAAATCTTATTTTCAAGCTGAATAGGGTCTATTACTGAAACCTCACCTTAAAAGCGTGGTTGATATTCCCCAATTCCTGGCTGGTAAAAGGACCTTTGATCTCGTAGGGCACAACGCCGCCCGGCCAGCGGGAACTCAGCGCCAAAATGCCATTACGGGTGCCATTGAATCGGGCGGCCCTGTAGCTCAGTGGAATCAGGATGTCACCTTCGTGGTAGGTGCCCAGCTCCTCGGGATTCAGCGGGGATTCCACATCGAGTGCCTCGACCAAGGCTCCAGTGGTCTCCACGTCCGGATTACCGAAAAGAGTATCTCCAAGATCTGTCAAGTCAATCATTTCCTGGGAGTCCATATCCTCCAGGGGCATGGAATCTCCCAGAGAAATGCCCAGTAGAATCAGTAGCAAAAGCGAACCAGTATAATTTCGCGATTTTTCCATTTTGCTAACTTCCCCAACTGCTGTGATTTCTAGCCGGGCTTACCCTCATTATATAGTCCCACCTAGACCTCCAAAAATTGACGACATGTTGTCGGTGCTGCCTGTTTATGCTGAGTTCTCTTTGAAACGATAAGTCGGCGCTTTGTGGGCGTTTACATTTACATTAAGTACGTAGTTGCTATCCGCCGGCTTCTTGATTTATGGGGGAATTTGTTTTTATGCATTCCAGCTTGTAAATAAGTAGAGTGCGGAATTTTCGCAATTTAAGATTCGCGGTCTTATAAAGGGCTTTGGAATTCTATTTGTATTATGATGTCAGAATACTGTAATTAGGTCAGATCTTACAAATATATTCGGCTTATCTTAAGTGAAGTTTACTTTTTCATTTTCCCGCCATTATTTAAAACTTACTATGCTCGTGTACCTTGGATTTTCACCTGGATATACACACGATATTAAATGATATATTGAATATTAAAATCAGTGAAGTTCGATCAAAATTTAATTAAAAGTTTAATTCTTGTGCGAAATTTATTCAAGAACAAAATATTTGTTTTTGTATATAATATTGTACCACTGTGCAGCTTGAATATCAGTGTGGCCATGCATGCTGGACCTGGACAGCCAAACCTAGCCAAGCGGACTGGTCACACTGCACCATATATAAGCCCACGAAACGGATATCGGCGATTCAAACGGTCAAACATTTTTCTTGCTGCTCGTACGTGCGTTTTATTGGTCGCTCGCGCTCGTAACGTTTTTTTCGCCCCGTTTTGGCCAATGTATGTACGCGCGCGTGTGTGTGTGCTGCTTGCAGTTCAAAAGGGCAGCGACAACAACAAGAACAGCGCACCTCTCTTTTAAGCCAAGTCTTCAGCGCTCGCATGTTTGTGTGTGTTGGTGTGATTCAGAATCGTGGCCTGGGAAGAAATGGCAAATTAGTTGGCTCAAAGCGGAATCTCTGTGCTCAATATTCAAATTCAGGCTAGAAAGTGTCGCGTGCGAAAGTGTGCAAATAATACAACTAGCAGAAAGAGAGGAATATAACTTTAAAAAAATAAAAATAACCTGTTCTAATCCAAGTGCCGATTGCGCGCGAGTGTGTGTGTGCGTGTGAGTGTTTGCGTGGATCAGAGAAAAGGAGAAAGAAAAGGGAGAATGCAATTACCAACAACAACAAGCTCAATGAGTATCGTTTGAATAGCAATAATATCTAGCCAAACACAACCCTTTCCAATACGAAAACACGACTTGAGCCAACAAATCAGCGATCATGGCTAAAATCGCCAATGCGTCACTGTCGCAACAACAAAAACAGCGGCAAACAGCAACGACCACAACAACAACAGTGGCGGCATCAGTAGAAACAGCAACAACAACAGCAAGAAGTCGAGACCGCACGAAAAGCGCAGCTCAAATTACGTCGCATTTGCTCAAGCGCGCCATTTCAGTTTATTCGTCGCCTCAATGGATACCGCTCTTCATACTTATTTACTTAGCAACAGGTGAGAGAGAACCCTGAGAGGGAGCCAGCGAGTGAGTGAGAGGGAGGGCGATAGGCTGTCGAGGACATTCAGGAGGAGAGAGCAAAGATGGAGACATGAGAGAGCAACGCGGTGTTTACACGGTTCTTAAGCTACAGTGATAACTCCACAGCATTGAACTTGCTCGTTTTAAATTTTTAAAATGTATATTCGATGCTTACCCATTTTAAATCGAATTTATAATGTTGTTATTGTCTTTAAGCCTCATATACGATTCCGTAAATTTGAAATTATTCTTAATGAGTTAATGATATTGAGTTAGGGAAGTCACACTGTAAATAGTTTATATGCTGAGCCACATGCATTCTTCAGCCTGAACATTTGCTGATGTTTCCAAAGCTCATAATAGAAAAAAAGAGCAACAGGTCATAAGTGTGTGTGAGTGGGGGAATTCGTGTGTTTTGGGGATGTGGCCCACGGAAAAGTCATGTTGGGTAAAAGGAATTTGGATTTCCAATGATTTCGGGCCTACGAAAAACTCGTTCAACGGGTTTTCCTTCAAGAAGTGACTCATGAAGCTGATTGTGGACTCGGTCTTATCATTCAAGCAAAAGGAATGCTGAGCAATGTATTAGCTTCGATTGCGTATAAATTTATATTTAGTATAGTACAACTTCACAACTTTAGTCGCTGAGCGAGATAATTAATCAAATTATAGCTTCAAATGCGGTTGACACTAGCAATCTTGGCCAAGAAGAATTAATAACTGAAACCAGAAGAGATATTTTAACGTGAATGGATATAAAATTTTTAAGTAAATAACGGAAAACGTAACAAATTATTGTTTCTGCATTTGTTGATACTGGTCCGATCTTTTGGTAATAACACCTCATTTGTCTGCATTTTCAAATCGCTTTTAGCGATATCACAACAGTGAAATCTCTGAAACTTATCGCATAACGATCATAATAATTGATTCACAACTCTTGCTGACTCATTATGTGTAATTTTCTGTTACATGTTGTCCGCGGCTCAATTGTGTGGCTGGCTTAGCATTGTCTGCCCCCCTTTTTCCAACGGATTGTGCAAAAACGACCTTAATAATTGGGTTTATTTATTTACAATTCGAGTACCAACCCTCCAAACGGCCAACCATCCGGCTGTTGTTACGCGCAATCTTATCTTTTGGCCGGAAAGTGAAGTACAACAGTTGCAAAAGCGCGGCCAACTCAACGTCAGCAATACCGCAATTCCGTTGATAGGTTGATAAGGAGAACACTCAGGAAAAGGGAGCACAGATAGAGAAAGAGTTTTCCAGCTCGAAGTAGGGAAAGCCCTGGAGTGCAGCGAAAACATAGTAAACCAGTTTATCAGCTCTTGGAGCTAATAGTAAACAAATTTCCAGCTTAATAACAAAAGTGCAAATGCATCCCCTCAACTGTTTAAAAAATTGAAAATATATGGAAAGCCCTAATAAATAGCTATTATTCATTCATTTCTATGAACACATTTTCTTTTAATTTGTGTATGAACCAACCTTTTTAATAGGCCCGGTACTCTGGTATACCTTTTATCGTAGAATTTATCAAATGACTTTGGTTTATGATTGACAAGGAAAACCGAAGAATGAAAGAAAGAGAAAATGAATGTCTGGGCTGGGAAATCCCTGAAAGGCATCACAGCAACTGGTTTATGGTAGCTTCCATCGTAAAATCCAGACACCGACAGCGAAGATCATCAGCGTCATCTTCACTTCGAGAGTGGTTTCTGTACGGCTTTCGTTTGAATTTCCGCCCTAAACAGATATAATCCATAATTTTCAGGGGAAAATCGCGGCGCAGGTATACTCTGCACGCTGGAAAAGTGGAGGGAAAACACAAATGAACCAAAACTACCTGCATTGCGTTAACGATAACAACACGTGACCCCGCGAGTTTATGGAAATTCTCTTGCACGTACATAAATGGAAATCGAGAATGGAATGGAAATTGTACGCTGGACACACCCGCGTTCTCCGCTCTCCGGTGTCCGGTGTTTCAACCTGGTCAAGTGTTAAAGTGCAATCGGCCGTGACGCGGGTCGTGGGCCATGTTCCGTGGGCCTACGCAGCCGGCCGCGACCATTGCCTGACGTTGGCCATTAGTGCAAGTCGTTAGCCAGGTCTATAAAAATAGCCAGAGTATAACTAAAAAAGAACTGATTTGCCCCAGTCCTTTAAAGGTTAGGGCGTACTTCATTACCCAGTACTTAGTGGGGGAGTGGGGAATTGTGGCGGAAGTGGAATCGAATGCAATACTGAGAATGCAGAGCCCAGATCTCAGGACCTATTATGGTTATAGCCGAAATAATTGGGATGTGGAAACTTGTGATGATTTTTGACTAAGCATAGAAAGTTGCAATGAGGTAACTTAAAGTCGAGACAACTGCATAGTTCTAAGTTTCTCCTCGCAATGTTGCCCGTTTTCTGCGACTGCATCGATTAGCCAGCCACCTTGGGAAATTACCGATGCACAAAAACCACAAATATGAGAAAACATTATACTAAACTGAAAAGACAGTGGCAGCTTTCGCTTTTACACGATAATAATTTCAAAAATTTATTCGATGCAAACAAATGTTTAAAAGTTGTGGGCGTTGTTCAATGTTATCCGTTGGATTGTCTTTATCGCGGTGATCACGTAGTGCCGTTTTATCTGTCGCTATTTGCATACGCAGCGTACTGCCAGCAACAACAAATTCCATTGTTAGCATTGAGTCACACCAACAACGATACCGTGGGCCGCAACGCAACAAAATCGAACAAAAATTGTTTGGTAATTGAGGTGGGAAATTGGAGATTGGGTTCTGAAGGCAATTAACGGGCGCAGCATGCGTGGTTTTATTATTTATTTGCATGTCGTGGTGCTCAGCACACAAACTAAAGCTTATATAAGATAGCAGCCATTTTATACATAATAAAATATATATACATGCAATTATTACTTCTATAAGTTAATTCTACTGCACATAAGATGCCCCGCTGAAAGTGTAAAGTCACTTACTGATATGATTTTTTACTTTTTTTTTCATAATTACTCACAGCCCTTAATTTATTTTGAAAACCTTTCCGTGGTGCAACGCCCACGGACTGCGTTTACACTCCAGAAGTCTGTGTTTGCCCAGGTTGTGGGTTCCGAAGGTTCTAGAGGTTCATTCCGGTGGATCTGGTGTTTCTAGTGGTTCTGTTGGATGTGATGGTGCTGCTCTTTGGGGACGCACCGGAAAAGATTCTCAGGCGTGTTTTCGGTTTTGTTTTATTCAACAGTTCATTGCTTTGTGTCAGTTTGTGAACGAGTCTGGCCGCCCCTTTTTCCAGGCCCACAGAATGTACAAGGGCCGCCTTGTTGGCAACACACAGAAAGCGGTCGAGCAACAACACACCACTGGCTGCCACAAAACTGGTTCCCAGGCGCGCCTGCGCAGAGGTGGCTCCAAAAACAAAACAAAAAAAACACACACACAATTTTGAACGGCGCCAAAAGAGCGGGGGAGAAAAAAAGCGACTCTAATTTTGAGTTTGCCCCATTCTAATCATTTATTTTCGGGGGTCTTTTCGCTTGAGAGTCATCTTGCTCTTCCCAGAACCAAGATATTAATGAATAAACACTAACTGTTTAAAGACTTATTCACACGGTTAAATATAGACAAGTACGGTATGGCAGAAAAAGAAAAATGAATTAACTACATGGAAATGAAATAATTCATGAACTCATTTCAACTTCAATTGTTACTTCAAACTTTTCACACTTCTGCTGATATGAAACCTTGATATGGTTTGCTTTGATATCATTGCCATTATTTACTACCTTCTATTTTGATTTCGTGCACAATTTCATGAGAGTAACCTGAGCAAATCCACTGGATTGGTGACGCACTCGAACTTTTTAGTGGGTGCGGATTTGTTGTGTGATTCGCCTGATAATCTGCAGCTTTCATGGGAAACGTTCATTTATGAAAACTAATTAGCTTCTGGCCGCTTCAATGTATTGTTACCATATTGTGTAGCCGAAGCGGTTTTATTTAAATATTTAAAAATATTTCCTCACCGCATTTCTTGGAAGCCAAAGCGGAAATTAGTGTGGGAACGCATTCGTATCTCAGTTTCGTTTGGGCTCTTTCTTCTCGCCAACGAGGTGTTGGAACAAATGGATAGCTTAGAGCAATGTGTTCTTCGGGTCTAAAGTGCAGTCAGACATGAAAATGTGTAAGTTATAGAATAGAGCGATGGACTGGGAACTAAGTGATCTTGAGAAGAAAGGCGTTGACTTCAGGTAACGCAACAATGAAATCATTTTCAACAGGGAATACTATATTCTATGTACCCTAGAAATATTGTTGGCCGAAGCTAATCGTTTATAAAAGCGGTTTGAAAGAGAGTTCTTATCTTTGTTACAGTTTGCATCTATTTATCATAACGAAGATACCGTTTTATAATATATAACTATTTGATTTCAACGTGGCTTAGATAACTTAAGAATTCCTAAGAGACTGTTGAATCGCCGAAATCAAAACCCACATTAGTTTCATAAATATTCAAAGCGGAACTCTATCCATATTTGGTAACTTTTATTAAAATTCCAATTTCCTCTTTAAATTAATTAATTTAATAAATTTTAATACCGTTTTAATTTCCTTAAATTTTTCAACAAAAAACACTATTAAAAACACATTTTCATTATTTTTCCGCTTATCTTTGTTTAAGACCTTCCTTGTGATCATTTACCCATATATATATAAAAATATCTCTAGCTCTCATGATCATTGAACATCGAGTGCAATTAAGCCCTTTCGATAATCGTATTATCAACAAGCTATAATTAAATTTTAATCGCGACACGTTTTCACTTTTCCATTAATAGAAAAAAAAACGAACAGACACCGAAAACTGAAAACGAAAACTCAACAATTAAAGTGCAATTAAAAAATTTCGAACTTAATTAGACAAAACAAAAACAGTGTTATTGTTGTTGCAACAGCCAACAAATTAAATACAGAAACGGAAAAAAGTAAATTTGGTCAAATTTAATTTATGCAACTTCTGAACATCCGATAAGCGAAATGAAAACAACAAAACAATCGAGTGCAAAATGAAATTTATTTATTTTTCGTGGGCGTTCAGTTACTCAAAAGCTGCGGAAAAAGTAAAAAGTATTTAGAGCAAAAATTGAAATCCACAAACACCAGTTAACGTGTTTTTTGTGTGGGCTGCCAAGTGAGGCAACATAGTAGTCATGTAGTACTCATACACCATTTAAACCGAGCCAAAAGAATTGAGGTATGACCAAATGCAGAGAGCTGCCCGCATCAACAAAAAACGAATAGTCGCACAGGAAAAAATATTAGATTCAAAGCATTTCAATACTTTAGTAGACTTTCTCTATCGAATTGTACGCATTATCTTAAATTACAGTGGTTTTATTATCTCAATTTATCATTTTATTAAAGGGATTTTCTCTTTAAGGGAGAGTTAAAAAAAATCCTCGGCAACCGCTCAATTTAGTCCAGTTAGCAACGTGCAACCTGTTTTGTTGTGGCCAAACATCGAACCTGCAACTTGGGATAAGGGTTGCATGTATGTAAAAAAGGGGAAGAAGGTATGGGGAATAACTATTCAAAAGAGCTCTTCAAGCTTTAGAATAGTGAAAAATTCGTTAAAAAAGAAGCCAAAGTAGCTTCTGGTGACATTGGCTAACGAAGTCAATATGCATTTAGATGTATGTTAGCACAGCTGCCACTAAGATAAAAATAAAGGTGGTGGTTGATGGCATGTTGAAAAATCGTACAAAACTGATATTAATTTTGATGATTTTTGTACATCTACAATTTTCTATATTTCTACCAAGGTATTATCCATTTAGAGTTTTTTTACATGTTTAATCACTTCATTATCGCTGCTATTATTGTGACCGCAGCTGTATGTAGGCACTCCACGTTGGTATTGCACTCGGGCGGCATTGTTTTTTGCATATGCTGACGCTGATTAGTCATACCAACAGAATGCAGTGCAAAATCCGAAATGCAAAATGCACTGGCAGAGCCAGAGGTAAAACCAAAGCAAAGCGAGCTGAGCCAATTTGCATACATCTACTTATGTTGTGTTGGCTGTTGCAATGGGCTGAATGTTTTTGTTAACTGGGTCTACTGGAGAGAGCCTCTCATTTCGGCCAACTTGATGAGGTGTGAGTGGGGCCGGGACAGGAATTGGCAGTACTCATTTCCTCCATGGAAAAGTTTTGCGCGTTTTTCGCATACTGTTTGCTGCATAAATCACTCGCTTCTTACGGGTGGTAAATAGTATGGGAAACCTGAAATGGAGCAACTTAAAATGAGTGATTATCTCGACGATGGATTGAAGAAACAGAGCGTTTTCTCTTTTAAATTGAAAGATTTACTTAACTATAGGGGCTCAGCATTTTTAGGGAAACAACTCAAAGAAATAATTACTTTATACCCATTTAGTGGGCAAAACAATTTGCAAAGCATGATGGTCAGCCTTTTAATTATAAATTTCAATGAACGACTATAGTGAGTTACTATTTAATGCTGCTCATCATTTAAGTAGCAGTTAGATGCCTGATCTCTGTGGAACTATATAGTTTATACTATATTGAAGATACAGATACTTTCACAAAGATACTTTCAAATTCATTTAAAAAGATTATGCAAGGGGAGTACAATAGGAACTTTCAAAGTACTTTAATCTACGAAAATAGTTGACCATCTCAAAGCTGTCACAATAAAGATCATTTAAAATTCTGATTATTGGACACGCCTCTTTCTAAGAACCGACACAAAACAATCTTTGTCCCCAAAAAACTCCAAGCGAGACATCATTAAAAGCTTAAAAAGCATTTACAGCCGAATGCCCAGAATGCTTTTGACAAAAGGCGAAAGAAACTATTAAACTGTTTCTTTTATGGCACCGCTAAAAAGAATTCTTCCGCTCTCCGGAGCAGAATTAATCCAGAGTTTTGCAGTATCAGCTCGAATCCGTAGTCGAGTCATTCATGACACAACTGAAAATAATAAACAGAAACTCGAAAAACGGCAAAATGCCATAAAAAATGGAAATAGAATTCTTGCCGCTGGTTATGATTATGAAATTTCCGTTCCGTTTATTTGCGGCCAATCTAAACACTCAATGGATAGATTATATAAAAGCCCAAAAGTCTTCGACTAGCTCTTGTCGAACGCGGTTGTAAAAATTGAACGCTGCGATCGTTATCTTCTGTTCTCTCTGAGAACATTGTGGTGTACATTAGATATTTTCTGTTTTCTTCTTTAATTGTGATATTCGCAAAGGACTACAATCAAACGTTCAAGTGATGCAATTGGTGATGCTGAAGCATCTGCCGTTGAAAAAATGCGTACTAAAAGGAATAAACCACTAGTGGAGCGCCAGAACGAACGGGGCTCCAAGCAATTTACAAATTATTTTCGTCCACTACAAACTTTAGACGATGATAATGATGATAAACCTATTGAAACGGACACACTTGATGAAATAATAATCAAACCACCTCCTATAACATTAATTAAACAAAATACAAAATTTGTACACGAGCTAATGGCTAAAATTAAAACTGATGATTACTTTATTAAAACCATCTCAATTGGAATTAAAATATTTTTACCAAATATGGACTGTTTCAATGCAGCTTGTAACCAACTCAAGGAACATAACTGTGAGTTCTACACGTACGATACTAGATCAAACAAGCCATACAAAGCCATTTTATCCGGGCTGGATAAACTACCAATTGAAACTGTCAAATCCATGCTACAAAACCTAGGATTACAATGCACCGAAGTCAAAATTGTGGAAAAGAAAACTAAGTCTGATCATGAATTATTACTGTACATTGTTTATTTCGTTAACAAAAGTATCACAGTAAAGGAACTGCGCAAAAACTTTATGTATGTCAACCACACTAAAGTACGCTGGGAGTATAAAGTGAAATTGCAGAATAAAATTACTCAATGCTACAATTGCCAACTATTTGGACATGGATCAAATAATTGTTCAGTTAAAACATCATGTGCCCATTGTGCTGGATCACACCAGACTGCCGTATGTATGGACGTAAACAACAAAAAATGCGCTAACTGTAAAGGCGACCATCCATCGACAGAACTGACATGCCCATGCCGAATTTCTTATCTCAATTTACTTTCCAAACGCTCATCACAACGCATTGGAAGAAATAACTTGGAAGCTCATGGAATGAGGAATTCTAAGCAACACATCGTTCCATCTGCTCTCTTTGGAAATCAACCCCAGATCTCATTGCCTACTCAAACTAAGAGAGTGCAACAACTCAACTTTGGTAGCTATAGTAATGCACTCACCAATATTCATACTTTGCCTAATCCCAAAGCAAATATCACAAATGAAACTAATCTCTTTTCATGTGAAGAGATAAATTCTCTTTTGTCTGAATTAATAACAAGACTTAATGAATGCTCCAATAAGGGAGAGCAATTTCAAGTAATTTCTCAGTTAGCGATTAAGTATGTTTACACAAACAAATAATTTTATTGATAATTTGAATATTATGGCATGGAATGCTCGTGCCGTTAGAAACAAACGTATAGAACTGATCAAGTTCTTAGAAAATAATCACATTCACATAGCACTTATAAATGAAACGTGGCTGACTCATAGTGACCGTTTTAATATACCCGAATACACTATATACAGAAATGACAGGAAGGAAAGTAGGGGAGGCGGCGTTGCCATTGCAGTTAGTAACACATTGATACATGAACAAATACCCTGCATTAAAAGTCATGTTATTGAAAATGTAGGTATACAAATCAACACTGACTCTAATTCCAGTCTAAAAATTTACTCTATTTACTTTGCTGGAAATACTTCAAAATGTATTCCTAGTTCATGTGATTTATCTTGGGACCATAATCATTTAAAAAGTTTGTATAGATCTGATCTCCTTAAGATCTCACAAATAAATGGAAATTTTCTAATTTGCGGGGACTTCAACTCGCGCCACAGAGCATGGAAGTGTACCCGAGCCAATGGTTGGGGCAAAATTCTCAATGAACTTTCAGACCTGGGAAAATTCAGTATTTTGTACCCTACGCAACCCACATATATTCCGCATAACCATAAAGCAAAAGCATCAACATTGGACCTATGCCTCACTAATATCCCTAACCAGCTGGCTAATCCAGCAGTAATGCAAGAGCTTTCCTCTGATCACCTACCAGTGGTTATTAAATACTCTACAAATTTTATGCGCAATGTAAAAACATATCCGATTTTGGGAAGGGCAAATTGGGCGCTTTTTAAGAGAATTATAAATGAAAGGCTGATGGTTGAAGAGGTGGTTGTCAACTGCTCACAGATATCGACTTTGGATATTGATAATTTAATCGGCTCTTTCACTAGAGTAATCAATTATGCCTTTCTTAAAGCAGTCCCTCATAAACCTATACATCACTCCAAGCTTACACTCCCTGTACATATAACTGAATTATTTAAAACAAGAAATATTATCCAAAGACAATGGTTTAGGTCACGTCATCCATTACTAAAATCAAGATGTGATCATTTAAATTACATCATACGAAAAGAGCTTTTCATTTATAATAATGCAAAATGGAACAATAAACTTCAAAAGCTGGATAAATGCAGCAAACCCTTTTGGAATATAACCAAAGCAATTAAAAAAAGAAAACAAATTGTTCCGTGTCTAAGTAAAGCTGATGAAATATACGCTTCTGGAAAAGAAAAAGCGAATATTCTTGCTGATGTCTTTCAACTGAAGCATAATCTGACACATTCATATTCAAACCAAAATACAATTGACCAAGTCAAAATATCTTTACAATCTATAGCTGAAACCCCAAACAACATCGCAGAAATTTGTAGAGTCACTTATCCAGAGGTTTTTTCAATTGTAAAAGCTCTCCATACTAGAAAATCTCCTGGAATTGATGGAATACCTAATATATCCTTGAAAAACCTTCCTACAAGCGCCATTAATCATATTGTTAACATTGCCAATCACTGTCTTCAGGCAGGCTATTTCCCACGGGATTGGAAGATAGCAAAAATAGTTCCAATTCTCAAACCAGGAAAACCTCCTGATAACCCTGAAAGCTACCGACCAATAAGCCTATTAAGCGGATTGTCCAAGATTCTGGAAAAATTAATTAAATTGAGATTGGTGAAATTTTTGGACATACACAACACACTACCAACGGTACAGTATGGTTTTAGAAATGGTCTAAATACCATACTGCCGACCTTAAAACTAAGAAATTATATTAAAGAAAGTATCCAATCCAAACAATCTGTAGGGCTGGTTACACTTGATATTGAGGCTGCATTTGATACTGTATGGCATGACGGACTGTTGCACAAACTAAAGATGATTGGAACTCCCATATACCTCATTAAAATAGTTCAAAATTTTTTGACACATCGATACTTTAGCGTTAATTTGGACAGTAGTCAATCTGCTAGACGAATTTTAAATGCAGGTGTGCCACAGGGTTCTGTCTTAGGACCTACATTGTTTAATATTTTTACACACGATATTCCACAAGCTACAAACTGTGTACTTTCACTGTTTGCTGACGACGCCGCTGTCTACAGTGCTGGTTTCTCGTACAGCGAGATAAATCAATCCATGCAGAGTTACTTAAATGAATTAGACATATATTACAAAAAATGGAAAATTAAAATTAACCCTAATAAAACGAATGCTATATTTTTTACAAAAAGAAGGAAACCTCGTTATCTTCCTGATAGACAGTTGCGAATACTAGACTCTCCAATACAATGGGTTGACAACATTCGATATTTGGGTATAATTTTTGATAAAAAACTAACATTTAAATACCACATCAACAACACAATTATGAAAGTTAATAAAATTATTTGCACACTGTACCCTCTAATAAATCGTAAATCTAAATTATCAATATCCAATAAGATCATAATTTTTAAAACAATTTTTAATCCAATATTAATGTATGGGTCACCTGTTTGGGGTAGATGTGCTCAAACTCATATCAAAAAACTTCAAATATGCCAAAACAAGCTGTTAAAATTAATAATGAACTTACCTTATTACACAAACACTAAGTACCTACATATAAAAGTAGGTGTACAAAAAGTTCAACAAAAAATACAATATTAACAATCTTTTGTTTCAAGTCTTAGTTTTTTAAGTTAGTTGTAAGTCAATTAAGGTTTTTCTTCTCCCTTGTTTTCCTTAATAAATAATAAATATTGTTATACAAAAAACTAAAAACAGGTCAACTAGACATAATTAATAAATATTTCAGATGAAAGCCTTAGCTAAACACTGTAAATACCAAATTATACCATTAGCTTTAATGAAATGTACATATATATATAAGGGATAAAGCACAAATAAATTAATTAAAAAAAAAAATTAATTCTAAATAAATAAAAGCCCAAAACCAACGGAATTCTGGTTTTACGAGTACATAATAATATATATATTAAATGTTTTATATTATTTGGGCACAATTTTAATATTAAATGAACCTACTTGTTAGATACTCATAAGTAAATGCAGTCGTTAATTAATTTAATTCCACACACATTGAGTGTTTCATTTCTCTCCGTGTACATGTGTGATTTTTATAGCATTTTTGCCGTTTAACTTTTGAATACTTTTCTGCATAGTTTCGTACGTGAGTATAATATAATTATGAGCTACTTTGCTGGCGACTTATTTACTTGTTCACTGACTACACCTTGGCTGCCCGCCTCCCGGCCACGCCCCCTTCTTACCTGGCACACATAATCACAGAAATGACAACAACAACAGCGCGCTTGCTGTCAATGCAAATAGCGAAGCAAATCGCCTTTAAATAGGTTCGAAATAAAATGTTTGAGAAGACCGCGCAAAAAGAGCCAGCAAAATCGATGGCCTCATAAAGTATTGTATTTTGTTGCCCGCTGTGCTTTAACACGGTTCGGGTTCTGTCGAGGTCTCCCCATGTCTTCCAAGTCCCGCAAGCACCTTCTAAGCTCGTGGCTGCCATGGGTCAGGGCAGCCCAAAGGGCACAGCGGACCACCGACGGGTTCATCGGAGCCAGGAGGTGCTAAAATGATCTCGTCTTTGTGTGGGAAGTGCAAAAATACTCAAGTACACATGTGCCAACGATGTTGAGGTGGAAATAAAATTAAGTAAATGTTGTTTTTTAGTCATAAACCTCAACTTGGACAGTGCCATTGAAACAACAATGGTCTTTTAAGTTTTTGAATGACACCAAGTTGTTAAAAAATCATAAATGGCAACCATCAATATGTAAAAAGTATTAAAAAGTTAAGAAAAGCTTATAATTTATGCAAAATAAATCGACAGTTGCCTAATTCATCCCAGTGAAAGCAATTATTCATAATAAGCTTTTTGAGCACTGAATTATAGCAAGCTTCCTGGTTTTTAATAACTAACTTATTGTACAGAAATTTGTTTGTATAAAAAATCGTATTTATAAAAACGAAAGGTTTCGCCGATTTTTGTTTCGATTTCCTTTCGCTAATAACTTTTTCTTGTGCCGCTTTCTTTCCGTTTCAAGATTTTGCTTGGGTTTTTGTTTTCATGTTTGATCTGCAGACTATATTGATGAAAACTAGCTTATGAACATGCAAGTCTACTTAAGTTGTATGTACATTTGGTACATATTCACAGTTTCCCTCTTCGCAGATCTTAACGCCTTGTGCACTCGGTCCTAAGAAAAAGCTAGTTAGTTTCGCCATTTGGCCATTTTTACGTATTTGTTTAGAAAATGTGAATGAGAAAAACGACTTGGAGTCAGTTATGGAGTCTTCTGGTCTGCGGCTGCGGCTGTTTTCCTACTTTAACTGAAATTGATTCTGCGCTTTGGTGATCAGCGCAAACGAAAGTTGAGCAGACAGGAGGGGGATTTTAACTGATTACCATTTAAGTGGCATGTGCCGGGCCATGGCAACTCGTCTAATTTGGTCAATGCTAGTCGAAAGAAAAAACACTTTTTTAGCCTGAAAGCAATGGACAGAGACGCGGCGAAAATGCTGAACTGAACTGAACAGCACTGGGAAAATATGTAAGCCAAAGTAAACCAATTGGCCATTTGCCGTGTGCCAAATACGCGAAATGAGGAAGTCTACGGTTACAAATGCGTTGGCCAAATGCGAATGAAATGCGATTAGTTAAATGAGAGCCCGACTTGACTTGACTTGGCCCGAACCAAATCGACCTGGCCTTGTCATGCTTTTATTTCATTCATTTCACCCATCAGTCCGATGCATTCAGCGAAAAAGTTACTCTGAATTACTGCAGTTTTCCGGTTTTAAATTAAATTAATTTGGATTTCAAGTGAAATTGTAATTAGAGAATAGGGTAGTTCAAATTAGCTGCACATACATGAACTTCTTAGATATTTCTGTTTATATTTCAAACTATTTATTACACGTACTGCCCAGTGCATCGGCTAATCCCTCTAACCCTGGCAATCTTGATCTTCTCTTGCAGATGTCGCCTCAGTGGCGGTGCCGACGAAGGAGGCGTACTTTAATGGCTCCACTTACCTCCGCCTCACCACGCCGATGCCCATTTGGGACCACTCGGCGATTAGTTTTCGCTCGTGCCGCGGCGGCGAGATCCTCGCCCAGCAGTACAACAAGAACTCCATTGTAATCTCAGTGCTCAATGACTTTCTGCAAATCTCACTGGCTGGACCCGCCGTCCATGGGCCCAACAACCGGCTGGATGTCAAGCTGCCCTACCAACTGCTGGACAACCGCTGGCATACGCTGCAGTTCAAGTACGAGTACGGAAATCTCTACCTGCATGTGGATCGCGCGGCAAGCATATTTGGTAAGTTACCATGCCGTTCTGGCTGCCCCAAATTGGATTTCAGACGGAATGGGCTCTATCGCCCACTCATTCGGGTCAGTCGTGGACAATCGTGCAATGCAGCAAAGCACATGGAAGTGAATCACATCACGAGGGTTAAGTAATGCAATTGTGCTGGCTAACTAAATAGAGGGAGAACATGGGCAGTGATGAACTCATTCGAAAAATCAATTAAACGATTGTTAAGAATACGTGCGAGAAGTTAATGCATAGAGGAAACCAACCAAGAAAGTTTGCTAATCTTAATAATTAATTTCACTTTCTTCTCCAGCCAACTCCACGTACAACAGTCAGTTCCTGACGAACCAGGACATTGGCTACAAGGACGCCATCTTGATACTGGGAAACTCCTTCTCCGGCTGCCTTCTGGATGGACCAGGTTTGCAGTTTGTGAACAACTCGACGGTGCAGAATGTGGTCTTTGGTCACTGTCCCTTGACCCCGGGTCCCTGCAGCGATCACGATCTTTTCACCCGACTGCCGGACAACTTCTGTCTGAATGATCCCTGTATGGGCCATGGAACATGCTCGTCCAGTCCGGAGGGATACGAATGTCGGTGCACGGCACGTTACTCGGGAAAGAACTGCCAGAAGGACAATGGCTCGCCGTGTGCCAAGAATCCATGCGAGAACGGTGGTTCCTGCCTGGAGAACTCACGCGGTGATTACCAGTGCTTCTGTGATCCCAACCACAGTGGTCAGCACTGCGAGACGGAGGTGAACATCCACCCACTCTGCCAGACGAACCCCTGCCTGAACAATGGAGCATGTGTGGTGATTGGCGGCAGCGGAGCACTCACCTGCGAGTGTCCCAAAGGATACGCTGGTGCCAGGTGCGAGGTGGACACGGATGAGTGCGCCTCACAGCCGTGTAAGAACAACGGAAGCTGCATAGACCGTATCAATGGATTCAGCTGCGATTGCAGCGGCACAGGCTACACAGGTGCCTTCTGCCAGACGAATGTGGATGAGTGCGACAAGAATCCGTGCCTGAACGGCGGCAGATGCTTCGATACCTACGGATGGTACACCTGCCAGTGTCTGGATGGTTGGGGCGGCGAGATTTGTGATCGACCCATGACATGCCAGACGCAGCAGTGTTTGAACGGCGGTACCTGCCTGGACAAGCCCATCGGCTTCCAGTGCCTCTGTCCGCCGGAGTACACTGGCGAACTGTGCCAAATCGCACCCAGTTGCGCCCAGCAGTGCCCCATCGATTCGGAGTGCGTAGGCGGCAAGTGCGTGTGTAAGCCAGGCTCATCGGGTGAGTTCAACGTTCCATTCTTTCCGGTTATGGGGATCATTTGTTGGGTACTGCATGACTATTCACTCGCTTACTTTGGGTTTTACGGTCTTAATTTCTCCACCTAACCAATTGGGATATATATAAGCTTCCGACTTGGAGCCGCTGACTCCGCTCGAGCTGGACATTCTCGACGCCACGCTGTGCCCCAGCGAAAAGAAGAAGCGCTACATATCGCCCGAGTGGCTCAAACGCAAGCGTTGTGAGCTAAAACTAAGTAGGTCGAATGGATGCGGTAGTAGCTTGCTAAAAAGGGGTTCCTGTAGAGTTTCATTATCCATCTGACATCCATAGACATTTGCTCATTTGACAACACACGTCGCCATTACCCACACTACATGTATATATCTGCCCGTTTTATTCGCTATAAGCTAATGCCCCAATCTTGTATTGTATAAAACCATGTTGCGTTTGATGGGTAATAATCGTAGGCCCCATTGGTCACTGCCTGCCAACAACAACCACACCGACACCAGAACAAGAGCCAACAACAACGCCCAGAACAACAGCAAACCCTAACCCAGCTATTCCCAACACCCTAACAACAACAACCAAGATACCTCCAATAACAACCAGCCGAACACCGGTGGGAA
This sequence comes from Drosophila sechellia, assembly GCF_004382195.2. NCBI lineage: Eukaryota > Metazoa > Arthropoda > Insecta > Diptera > Drosophilidae > Drosophila > Drosophila sechellia. Next base: position 22,849,134 of record NC_045952.1, read on the forward strand.
CGACCACGGGTAGCAGGAAACCACCACAACAGCCACTGCAATCTCAGACCCAACGCTCGGCCTCCCTGAATGCATGTCCCCAAGAAAACTGCTTGAACGGTGGCACCTGCCTGGGCTATAGTGGCAATTATTCCTGTATTTGTGCTAGTGGATACACAGGTTTGGCATACATTTGTCCGGGGTTGTCCTAAAAGTGTGCATGCCACTGATGATCCACTTAAGGGAGTTTAATTTGCATGCGGTTAATGGCCCTTGTGGTTCTTGGGTTTAAAATGATATTGATTTCGACTAGAGTCCTGTCTAAATCCACTCTCCCACAGTACTTAGAAAGTTATTAACTAAGAATTGCACAGGAAATTATTAAATGTTATCACATGGAAATGAACGAGGGACTCCCCTATTTTGCAAAAGAATAATCTCAAATGAAGTCAAAAGGCATGCCAGAATAATTAAAATTGTGGATTCATTCAAGATTCAAGTTTAAATCTAACCAATTCTAAACTTTTAGTGCAACCCCAGATAAGCTAACTTTAAATATGTAGAAAAGTAGATCTTGTTAAACAATTAATATTTGGTAAAACACTTGAAGAAATCAGAAATATACCTTTAATTATTTATTTATTTAGTTACTTAAATAGTAAAACAAAGTCCTATTGCATACTAATCTCTAGCATCATTCCCAGGTTACAACTGTCAAACGAGCACGGGTGATGGAGCTTCTGCCCTGACACCCATCAACTGCAATGCCACCAATGGAAAGTGCCTAAACGGAGGCACTTGCTCCATGAACGGAACTCATTGCTATTGCGCCGTCGGCTATTCGGGAGATCGTTGCGAGAAGGCCGAGAACTGTTCGCCCCTGAACTGCCAGGAACCGATGGTATGTGTGCAGAATCAGTGCCTCTGCCCGGAGAACAAGGTGTGCAATCAGTGCGCCACACAACCGTGTCAGAATGGCGGAGAATGTGTGGACCTACCGAATGGAGACTACGAATGCAAGTGCACCCGGGGATGGACTGGACGCACCTGTGGCAACGACGTGGACGAGTGCACCCTACATCCGAAGATCTGCGGCAATGGTATCTGCAAGAACGAGAAGGGATCGTACAAGTGCTATTGTACACCTGGATTTACCGGAGTCCACTGCGATTCCGATGTGGACGAATGCCTCAGCTTTCCCTGCCTCAACGGAGCAACGTGCCACAACAAGGTAGGTAGATGGCAGTCGGACTTGGATCCGAGTCTGCCGCTGGTGACTGAGGATTAGTTTGTTACTAAAGTGTAATTAGTTGTTTTTCTTTAAATTCGGAAAGCATCGGATTTTGAGACAAGTGAGTGGGAGCTTAGAATACACATAATTCTTTTCGATTATATGTGATTGAAAGTAAGCTTGTCCCTCGAAATTCCAATTAAATCGCTATGTCCTTTTAATAGTGCTTGAGCGAAACCAATATTTTCTCTATTAATGAAGATTATACAAACAATATTTAATCAACTTATAATGATTTAGATAAATGCCTACGAGTGCGTTTGTCAACCAGGATATGACGGCGAGAACTGTGAAGTGGACATCGATGAGTGCGGTAGTAATCCCTGCTCGAACGGATCCACCTGCATCGACAGGATCAACAACTTCACCTGCAACTGCATTCCGGGAATGACGGGTCGCATCTGTGACATCGACATTGACGACTGTGTGGGAGATCCCTGCTTGAATGGAGGTCAGTGCATCGACCAATTGGGTGGCTTCCGCTGTGACTGCAGTGGCACCGGCTATGAGGGCGAGAATTGTGAGCTGAACATAGACGAATGCCTCTCGAATCCGTGCACGAATGGTGCCAAGTGCCTGGACAGGGTTAAGGACTACTTCTGCGATTGCCACAACGGCTACAAGGGAAAGAACTGTGAGCAGGACATCAACGAGTGCGAGAGTAATCCCTGCCAGTACAATGGCAACTGCCTAGAGCGTTCGAACATGACGCTCTACCAAATGAGTAGGTTCACGGATCTGCCCAAGGTGTTTAGCCAACCCTTTAGCTTTGAGAATGCCAGCGGGTAAGTCATTTGCAGCGCGATCCCATTTAAATTCGTGGCTTAACCTTCTTAATCCTCAGCTACGAGTGCGTCTGTGTGCCCGGCATCATTGGCAAGAACTGCGAGATCAACATTAATGAGTGCGACAGTAATCCATGCAGCAAACACGGAAATTGCAATGACGGGGTAAGTTATCAAATTTATGATATTTGAAGAATGAGAATTAATATTGAACTTGTGTTTACTCGCAGATTGGAACCTATACCTGCGAATGCGAACCTGGCTTCGAGGGCACCCACTGTGAGATCAACATAGATGAGTGTGATCGCTATAATCCCTGCCAGAGGGGCACTTGTTATGACCAGATAGATGACTATGACTGCGACTGCGATGCGAACTATGGAGGCAAAAACTGTTCCGTTCTTCTCAAAGGCTGTGACCAGAATGTAAGTCTCTCAAACAAAAAAGATAGATCTTAATACTAATTTTAATCCCTTTGTTACAGCCTTGTTTAAATGGTGGCGCTTGTCTCCCGTATTTGATCAACGAGGTAACTCATCTGTACAACTGTACCTGCGAGAACGGCTTCCAGGGCGATAAGTGCGAAAAGACCACCACTCTGTCCATGGTGGCCACTAGCTTGATTTCGGTTACCACGGAACGCGAGGAGGGCTACGACATTAATCTACAATTTAGGACCACACTGCCCAACGGAGTTTTGGCCTTTGGAACCACCGGCGAAAAGAATGAACCAGTTAGCTATATTTTGGAGCTGATTAATGGACGACTTAATCTACATTCCTCGCTCCTAAATAAGTGGGAGGGCGTGTTTATCGGATCGAAGCTGAACGATAGCAACTGGCACAAGGTGTTTGTGGCCATAAACACTTCGCATTTAGTCCTTTCGGCCAACGACGAGCAGGCTATCTTTCCGGTTGGCTCCTATGAAACGGCCAACAATAGCCAGCCTTCATTCCCGCGCACATACCTCGGCGGCACCATTCCCAATCTGAAGTCCTATCTGCGCCACCTCACCCACCAACCGTCAGCTTTTGTGGGCTGCATGCAAGACATAATGGTCAATGGTAAATGGATCTTTCCCGAGGAGCAGGATGCGAATGTCAGTTATACCAAGCTGGAAAATGTCCAGAGCGGTTGTCCGCGCACCGAGCAATGTAAACCGAATCCCTGCCATTCGAACGGTGAATGCACGGACCTTTGGCACACCTTCGCTTGTCATTGTCCCAGACCATTCTTTGGACACACATGTCAGCACAGTAAGTAGTCTTAAATGGAGGTAATGCATCCACATTTTGAAAAATCATGATTTCCCTATTATTAGATATGACTGCTGCTACTTTTGGCCATGAGAATACCACCCACTCGGCTGTGATTGTGGAGACCACAGATGTGGCTAGGCGAGCTATTAGATCCATTCTAGACATTTCCATGTTTATTCGTACCCGCGAGCCAACCGGTCAAGTCTTTTACTTGGGCACCGATCCACGCAAAGCCCCTACTAAAAGTAAGTTAAAATCTAAATGAACTCATTCTTCTTTAAACAAATTTATTTCAAATTTAAATAAATTAATCCGGTTTCCTATTACTTTAACAGATATTGGAGACTCATATGTGGCGGCCAAATTACATGGCGGAGAACTGCTGGTTAAGATGCAGTTCAGCGGCACTCCGGAGGCCTACACCGTTGGTGGCCAGAAATTGGACAACGGCTATAACCACCTGATCGAGGTGGTGCGCAATCAAACGCTCGTGCAGGTCAAGCTCAATGGCACCGAGTACTTCCGCAAGACGCTGTCCACGACGGGTCTGCTGGACGCACAGGTGCTTTACTTGGGCGGACCTGCACCCACACGCGAGTCTCTTCTGGGAGCGACCACAGAACCAGGAATAATTCCAGTTCCGGGAGCAGGAGTACCCATTGAAGACACAACTGTGCCCAAGGAGGCGGACGACAGCAGGGACTACTTTAAGGGCATAATCCAGGACGTGAAGGTCAGCAACGGTTCGCTCAACCTGATTGTGGAGATGTATTCCCTGAACGTGACAGATGTCCAAGTGAATGCCAAACCTCTGGGCGCTGTAACCATCGACCGCGCCTCCGTGTTACCTGGTGAGGTGTCCGATGATCTGTGCAGAAAGAATCCCTGCCTCCATAATGCCGAGTGCAGGAACACATGGAACGACTACACTTGCAAGTGCCCCAACGGGTACAAGGGAAAGAACTGTCAGGAGATAGAATTCTGCCAACACGTCACATGTCCGGGACAGAGCTTGTGCCAAAATCTGGACGATGGCTATGAGTGTGTTACTAACACCACATTCACTGGTCAGGAACGCAGTCCACTCGCCTTCTTCTACTTCCAGGAGTCGCAATCTGACGATATTGTCAGTGAAACGGCTCCCAAGCAGACCCTTAAACCGGTGATTGATATTGCCTTCCGCACTCGTGCTGGAGGAACTCTCCTGTACATCGACAATGTGGACGGATTCTTTGAAATTGGAGTAAACGGAGGACGAGTGACCATCACCTGGAAGCTCAGTGCACTGCATTTTGGCGAGTCTGCACGATTTGAGAAGGAGAACACTGACGGAGAATGGAGTCGCATTTACCTCAGGGCACACAACAGCAAACTGGAGGGTGGATGGAAGGGATGGGAATCGATGGTAGATCCGACGCCGGCTTTTTCCACGGACATTGACCAAGCGGCCTTCCAGTCCCTGATCGCTACGAGTACCCAGGTTTACTTGGGTGGCATGCCAGAGTCGCGACAAGCACGAGGATCCACTCTGTCCGCCCAGCAGGGCTCTCAGTTCAAGGGCTGTGTGGGAGAGGCAAGGGTGGGCGATCTTTTACTGCCCTACTTCTCTATGGCGGAACTGTATTCGCGCACCAATGTTTCAGTACAGCAAAAGGCCCAATTCCGTCTAAATGCCACACGACCTGAGGAGGGCTGCATCCTGTGCTTCCAGTCGGACTGCAAAAATGACGGGTTCTGTCAGTCTCCATCGGATGAGTACGCCTGCACCTGTCAGCCTGGATTCGAGGGCGATGATTGCGGCACGGACATCGACGAGTGCCTTAACACGGAATGCTTGAACAACGGAACCTGCATCAACCAGGTGGCAGCTTTCTTCTGCCAGTGTCAGCCAGGATTCGAGGGTCAGCACTGTGAGCAGAACATCGACGAGTGTGCGGATCAGCCGTGCCACAACGGTGGCAACTGCACAGATCTTATCGCCTCGTATGTGTGCGACTGCCCGGAGGACTATATGGGCCCGCAGTGCGACGTGCTGAAACAAATGACCTGCGAGAACGAGCCATGTCGAAACGGATCAACCTGCCAAAATGGATTCAGTAAGTGATGCCCCATCATTATGATACAATTATTTCTTTCAACGATTATCATTCTTCTCTCCTTGCAGATGCTTCAACTGGAAATAACTTTACATGCACATGCGTGCCTGGCTTCGAGGGTCCACTGTGTGACATTCCCTTCTGTGAAATAACGCCTTGCGACAACGGTGGCCTTTGCCTGACCACTGGAGCGGTAAGTGGCCTACAAATGATATACCCCACTGATCACTTATTCATCGGAACACTTTATTCTCTTTAGGTACCGATGTGCAAATGTAGTCTGGGATACACTGGTCGTCTGTGCGAGCAGGACATTAACGAGTGCGAATCGAATCCATGCCAGAACGGAGGTCAGTGTAAGGACCTCGTCGGCAGGTACGAGTGCGATTGCCAGGGCACCGGATTCGAGGGCCTTCGCTGTGAAAATGACATCGACGAGTGCAACGTGGAGGGAGATTACTGCGGCGGATTGGGCCGGTGTTTCAACAAGCCCGGATCCTTCCAGTGCATCTGCCAGAAACCCTATTGCGGAGCCTACTGTAACTTTACGGATCCCTGCAACGCTACGGACCTCTGCTCCAACGGCGGTCGCTGCGTAGAGTCCTGCGGCGCAAAACCGGACTACTACTGCGAGTGTCCGGAAGGTTTCGCGGGCAAGAACTGCACAGCACCGGTAAGTTTTGATACACTACAAATTCAATGTATGAAAAACTATATATTGATTTCTTCTCTATTTCAGATTACGGCCAAGGAGGACGGACCCTCGACCACAGACATTGCCATCATTGTAATTCCCGTAGTGGTGGTGCTGCTGCTGATCGCGGGAGCCCTTCTGGGCACTTTCCTGGTGATGGCCAGGAACAAGCGGGCCACCAGGGGCACCTACAGCCCGAGCGCGCAAGAGTACTGCAACCCACGGCTGGAAATGGACAACGTGCTGAAGCCACCGCCGGAAGAGCGACTTATTTAGTTTTGAGTTTTGAGCATGAACGACGATTAGCAAAGCAAACAAAAGATATTTTTAAATCCGCCCATATACACCTAGCTGTAGGAGTAACGCAATGTTTTGTACTAAGTTGGCCCCTAGTTATGGTTTACATCTTAAGGTGCTCAAAGCAATAGCAGCAGCAGCCAGGTTTCCACCTCCCCGATCCCTGCCTACGCTTTAGTTAGTTAATAATGCCGTTGTCTATTTATTCTAGTAGTTTAGATGACATACGTACCGCCCTATAGTCGTTATGTAGTTATGTTCCCATAGTTTAGATTCAGTATTCGATTTCTCGTATATGTAATCCTAAAGCTGCGAACAAAGTTGAGCTCCGACGTCGATTTCCCCTTTGCATTCCACAAGGAAGCCCATCAAATGTATTGTACGAGTATTTTTGTAAATAAGATTGTTTGCCGACTCTTAAACTAAATTAGCTGAGCTAAAATCGTAATTAAAAACCGAAAATCCTATATGCCTATATATACGCGAGTATATATATCAGTAAATGTGGCCTTATAACAAAAAAAAAAAAATATAGTAACGAAAAGCAATGACAACTAGAACAGAGAAAGTATTGGTTAAGTAAATCAAATAAAAAACATATTTTGCTCTAGAATATCTAAGCGTAAACTTAAGAGACTGTACTATATAATAAATATTAAATATTTCGACTTTTTCCAATCAATTGCCTATTCAATTATCCAGTTAAAAGCACCCGGCAAACCATATATAAAAATCGTTTTCTTTTCCAATTTGTAGCAACTATTGCTAAATTTATTCGTCACCTTTACCTTGACGTGTATCTTATGGTTTGAATGCAAACAAATTCGCAAGACCAACAAATTTTAGTTACGTTTATCATGTATGTGAGCGAGCTGCTAATGACTAATACACAAGTTGATAATTATAAGCAGTAGGATGAATGCAAATAATAATGAAGATTAAATATGTAAGGTATACAACTCGGTGTATATAGATAGAAAAAACTCCAAGCTCGCCTAATCATACACTCGAAATAAGGGGGTATCCAATAGTGGCCAATGGCCAGGAGTCTAGAGTACATTTGCTAAATATCATTTAAACAAAAGTGCAGTCCACATTAGCCCAAAGATGCCACCCACTTGAATTTGCTCTGCATCTCTGGATGGTAGAAGATGCACTCCAGCTTGTTTACGCAGTTCTTGCCGAAGCGGCAGGGTTTGGGATGATAGAAGGTGCAGCCCAGCTTGGAACAATTGGGATAGTACTTGCACATCGTAGTCGCAGTCGTGGATGTAACAGGAGCCGATATCGACTTGTAATTCTGGACTGGGATGACGTGAGATGCTGTAAATTAAAAAAAAAATTGTGAGTTCGTAAAAGTAAATAAAGGATATCACTTACATAGTGGTGGAGCAGCAAGCTGCACATGGCTTAGATCCCTTTGACCGCCATGGGCGTAGTTGCAGTCTATGCTCATGCAGGCCATGTCGAACTTGCACTTCGGATGCGAGTACATGCACTTGTCCGCGAACTTGCAGTTGGGGAAAGACTTGCACGGCGCCGTTGGATGGTAGTATTCGCAGAACTGCTTTGTGCAGTTTGGATGATACTTACAGCGCTCCTTTGGTTTGTTCACCTTCAGCACGGTGGAATCCACGCTAACCGCGCTCACTAAATGGGGCAAGGTTTTAAGTAATTGTTCAAATTTGTTTAAATTTAAAAAATACACTTACACGCCGGCAAGTTGTCGTATTTCCTGTCCTCCGCATTGCGTATGGATACCCTGCGTCTCTCCGGAGCCGCGACATCACGATCGGGGCTGCCAGAACGACGCTTCTTTTTCGCACTCGGCTCGTCCTCACTTTTAAGAGTGAAGCGAATGGGCGTGTGCTTGGCTTTGGTAGTTGTAGAAACGGAAGTAGACGCGCTGACAGGTTTGGCGGGCGATGACGTCTCCGCTGAATTAGATCTTACGGATTTCTCCTTGCTTGAAGCTTTCTTATCCGCCCGCGCCTTTGGTTTGGCTGGCAGCGGTGGAGTTGTCGAGCCTTCCTCGATTTTAGCCTTATCCTTATTGTCCTTGTGACCATTGGCCGATGTGTTAGCTGCCGCCACTGGCTGGCGCTTGTTTGGTGATCGTTTCTTCGGCGACCCGTGCATTTCATCATCTTCATCAGTGTCATTTTTTATGATGATCTTCTTGACTTCCTGAGGCTGCCGGCGAACCTCGCTGCGATTGATGCTGCGTGTTGTCGGCAGGGAGGGTGACCCACTGCTCTGTCTCGGCGATGGCGAGAAGCTTCTATCCCGATTGGATCGGCGTCGCTTATCAACCGTCGTGGACGTGGGCTCAATATTGGAGGAGGACACTTGTGACGTGGATACGGGTGAGGAGGAGCGTTTACGAGAGTTGCTCGGCCGCTTGCGAGAGGCGCCTCCCTTGCCATTCTTACCTCCGAGAGCTTTGTCGCCGTTTAACGTGACCACAAACTGAGTCTTGAGGGCTCCGGAATTGGGACTTGGCTCGTCGTGGGAGCTGATGTGCAAATCCAATTCATCCACGTTGGTCAGCAATTGCGGCACATACGTATCGACGTCCTCAGTCATCAGGCTTGGCGTATATTCTTCCTCCACCACTTTGATCTCGGCGCGACGCTCGTTGGACCGCCGAGCACTCTTGCCATCCCTTTGTGTAACATTTACCACTAATTCCCGAGTGGTGCGCCGGAAGAGTTCGTTGCCTTGTGCACTTCTCTTTCTTCGTTTCCTTTCGCGATTCCGTTTACTTATCTGATCATTCTTATCCACCGACTTGCGCTTGCCTAGAGAACTTGTGTCCCTGCCCACATCCTCGTCCTCCTTCTGTGTCGAAGTCTTGGCGAGGATTGTAGAACGCTGCGCGTCGGCCACTGCTCGCAACAGGAGGTTCTTGCAGGCCTGTCTTCTGGGCGAAACATTTGGCCTAGGCTTGATCTTAATCACGGAGTTGACTGGCTTATCGGCCATATCTTCATCGTCCGACGGCTCCGGTGGCTTGTTAACGGCCACAATAACTTGAGAGCCAATGCGTTGCTTTGTACTTGGAGCCTCCGGACTGGGCGAACGACGCTGGCGGTGATTACGGTTGGTGTCTCTAGGGGTATCGCGGCTGGATCGTCGTTCTCGGGAGCGCTCTCTTTGACTGCGCTCTTTGGTGGCCTCGAGCTCGCTCCGTCGCCGATGGGCCGGCACATAGAGCTCCTTTTGGTTGCGCTGCGTACGATCTCCCGGCGTTTGGGCCTTTAAACCAAGACGGTCATGCACAGATCGCCTTTCAGACCGATCTTCCTTGGCCTTGTCAACCGTAGAATCTTTTTTGGGGCTTATCTCCTCCGCCTCCTGATGGCGAGAATCGATCTCCGGTTCAGCCTCTGGACGCTTTTCGGGTGTTTTCTCGCGTCTGTTAAAAATAATGGGGCTCTTAGCTTTTCGCGGTGGCGCCTCCAATTGCGGGGGATCCTCCTCTGGCTCCTGGTCTACAGACTCCTCCCGCGCGCTCAAGTTCAACAGATCCTCATCGTCTTCATCGCTTTTATCCCCGATCTCGCCAATCTGGCGTAAATGCTTCTTGGCTGCATGAATTTTCTTTTGGATTTCGGCCAGCTCGGCGAGGTCTTTTTGCCGGTTAACACCGGTAGTAGTTGAGTTGATCTCGGAGACAGCGGGCACATCCAGAGCCCTACTGGCCGATGCATCCTCATCCTCAATGGACTTGCGATTTTTCTTTTTGTGCAGGATCTCATCTTTGGCACTGAGATCCATGTCCATGGTTTTCTTTGCCTTCTCGAGTAGCTCTTCGGCAAAAACATCCGTGATGGAACTGATGATTGGCATGGCATCTGCGGAACTTGGCTGTGGTTCCAACAGCTCATCTCCAGACTTTCGGTGCGGTCGCTTATCCTTCTTGGATCCTTTTTTGTCCTTCTCCTGGCCGCGAGACTTGCGCTTCTTGCTGGAAGCTGAAAAAAATTAGAGTTAGTGGGTGCATAAGTATGATGAGGATATCCATCATACCACTGGATGTAGGGAGTGTGACCTCCTGGAGCTTTTGCAGCACTTCGTGTAGCCAGGTGACAAAGAGGTCAGTCTGATCGCCTAGGAATAGATTTAGCTCGGCGTTCATCTGCTGTTTGGTGCGCTTGTTGGCCACCATGACCATGACGTAGTCCGGCAATTCATCGTCTATAAAACCGGCCGATCCTCCGGTTCCCAGCTCCAGCAGCTTTGCCTTTACGGCGCTCTATTAATTGAGTGGAAAAACATATAGTATTGGAGTATCCAATCCGAGTGGTATCCATAACGAGTTCATTGATTTTTTTCCAATGACTTACGCGCATCTTCTGGCCAATCTCGCTGCCCAGATTGCACTCCATGTTCGCTGGTTTATCTATCGCCTTTTCCGCTGTTTATGTGCCGCGAGCATTTACTATTTACGCTTACTTTGTGGCTACACTCCACTTTTTATTACATTAGAAAATGGCAAAATCTCCCAAAAAAAATATCGCAGCTGCTCCGATATCCATAACTAGGGGTGTGCGTTTGACATAAGAGGTATTCACGTTTAATTCGCACGTTTAAAAATGAATATATCGATTTTCAATAAACATACCTTTAAAATAATAAATAGTTATTACAGCAATTTCGTTTCAAATTAAAATTGCAAATTAAAAACATCTGAAATTCAAAAATTGTCCTGGCCATGGCTACGGAATGAAGTGCAACATAGCTTGAAAATAATCGATACCAATGGGAAAATTTGAAAATATATAAGATTTCACTTGTTTGTTGAGTTAAATCAGTAAACTAGTTATCACTATTTTGTATAGTAGCTTTTAAATTACAATATAAAATCAAAAGCGAATAATTGCAAACTGTTTATTTATTCAAATAGCTTCTAAAGATTATTTTAATAAAAAGTTTAAATTCCAAAGCAATGGCTCCGAATATGTTTGACTGAGAATTAAAATTCTCAATTTGATGTTAATATCTCAGATTGTAGAATCCTGCGAAGTCTTTCAGGGCATCATCTCAAATTCAAATACGAAAATTGGCTCCTTTGGCTGAGAGTCGATAGCCATCTCGTGAGCCCCGCCACCAACTATACGATACGCGTTAGCATGTCATTCGTTGTGAATGGCAATCGAGTGTCACACGGGAAGAAGAAGCTGCGAAAAGAATTTTAGAAGAAAGCAACTGCAATTTTGTCATAATCGGAGCTGCAATTCGCAATGAATAATGGAAACTAGACAGCCCAGTTCCGGTGATGATCTAAAGCCAGGTGCGTAACGCCCGGTGGCGCAGCGAGTGCGCCCAACGGAGCCACCAAACGCAGCCCCTTTGACTTTGTGAAATGTGTGTCTGTGTTTCGCTCGCCCTTCGAATCGAATGGCTGCGTTTTTTCGACTGCGTTTGGCCAAGCGAAATGCACGGGCCCCTTTGGCCAGATATATCTGGCATATTGGCGACTCCCAGCGAGCGCGTTCCCGACAACTTGTTGCACTAAAACCCGTGAAATTCCCTATCTTGCAGAGCTGTACTTCCTCATTTCCAAGTTCCTGGCCGCGGGACCGCTGGAGGAGACGGCGAAGGTGGGTTGAAAGCAACGCTCGCGCGAGATCGCATTGGAATCGGATTTCGCGCTAAAAGAGCGCAATTTCGTTTTGTTTACAAACATTTACTTTAATTCTGAAACTAAATTCTATCCAACTGTAGGTCTTGATCCGGGAACTCGAGGAGAAGAAGGTGAGTTTTAGTGGGGCTGCTGCTGTGTTTTTGGTACAGATATTACCGACTCGAAATGAGGGGGGGGCCAAAAAAAAAAAATAGAAAACCGCGTTTGTTTATACGCTTTGTTTTGGTTTTGTTGTTGTTTCTGCTGCCGGCAGCGAACGACGAAAAACCCACTTGTACGTCCGCTTGTCTCAGAGTTGGGAATCAGACTGAATTGTGGATTTGCTGGGGCCACGTGAATATATAGTCCATAAAAAAAAAGAGAAAAACATGAAAAAAGAAATGGAATCATAGGGATGCTCCCGCGACGTCATCGTCGACGTCACGGAGTGCAAGTGATAAGAGTCAAACATGCATGCATATATATTTACACCCGTCTCTATATACGTACACCTTTCAATTCCCAGGTTTTGCCGCGTCGTCTCGATTGGCAGGGAAACGAGCATGAGCAGACCTTTGAGGAATTGGTGAGTGTTTTCATAATTAATCAATTAGCTTTTCAAAGTTATCGTTTAATGCCTTTTGATCGGCATTTAAGTCTTGCGTAAGTGTGTGTCTGCTGCGGCATTTTCCGTCTCTGTCGTTCGCGCGCCTTTGTGACGTCATCGTGTGAGGGAATAGAGAAAAAAGTTGCCCATCCAATTAAGTTGTTAATTAAAAAAAACATTACAACTAAAGACATCAATCATTCTGACTGTTAAATTAACAAATAAGTAAGCAATTATTTAATTAAAAAGACAACAAAAAATTGCAAAAATTCGTAAAAGGCTAAAGTGGAAAGCAAAAATTCTAAAACCTCCGTAAAAATTGTAAATTTTGAAAAATCCTAATTTTTTAAACAAATGCGTTGTAATTTAGTTTTAACAATTAGCTGCAACCAGCCGACATTTTGCTTTCGCACACATGCACATGCCCATGCGCACAGACACATGCAAGCAACCACCACTTTGGCTTGACTTGTGCGCGAGTGAAAGAGACAAGCATACCTTGTTGAAGCTATCGCGCTGGTTATCGACTAATCGATAGGAATACGTTAAATTTTGATTTTGAATTCGCAGGAACGAAAGTACAAGCATATTGGCGCCAATCACTTGCTTGAAATATGCAGCCGTCTGGGTCCACTGGTGGATCGCGAGCTTCCGCCCAGTGTGCCGGGCATCAACTCGCTGTTGGGTACTGGGCGCCAGAACCTCCTGCGAACCAAGGAAACCGTCTACTGCCATCGATCTTTAAGGGACTACTGCACCCGCCTTAATGGAGTCTCGCTGCCGGATTCGCTCCTCACGAAGCCGACCCACAACTTAGGTTAGTTTCATGATAGAGTTTTATTCGCATTTCAGGGACTAATCCATTTATATTTCCAAAGATCGCGTTCTAACTGGACGGGAACACGGCGGGGAAGTACGTCGCAAGCTCCTCGTGCCCACGGACCTCTACCGCCGGACAAAATTGCTCCGGCGCACTGTGGGCCACCTGTCCTCGGTGTACTGCGTGCTGTTTGATCGCACAGGGAGATACATCATCACCGGAGCCGATGATCTGCTTATAAAGATATGGTCAGCGGCAGATGGCCGCCTGCTGGCCACTCTGCGAGGCGCCTCATCCGAGATTACAGACATAGCCATTAACTTGGACAATACGATGCTGGCTGCCGGGTCATTGGATCACATACTGAGAGTGTGGGACATGCAAACCACATCACCCATCGCCGTATTGTCTGCTCACACGGGCATGATAACTTCGGTTAATTTTTGTCCGTCGCCACGTAGCGATCTAAAATATCTGGTGACCACCAGCACAGATGGGTCGATCGCCTTCTGGCAATACTCAACGCCGCGCGGGCAAAAGATCACGTTTGCCCCGAAGCCAACGCAGTATCATGAGAAACTGCGGCCCGGACAAGCTCAGATGATGTGTACCACATTTTCCCCGGGAGGCATTTTTCTGGCCGCTGGATCTGCCGATCACCATGTGCGCGTCTATATGATGGGCGAGGACGGTCCGAAACGAATATTGGAGACGGAAGCTTACACAGATGCCGTGGACTCGGTGCAGTGGTCGCATCGTGGACTGAGATTTATTTCAGGCAGCAAGGACGGCACAGCACACATCTGGACGTTTGAGTCGCAGCAGTGGAAAAGTTCCAAACTATGCATGACGGAGCGTCTGGTCAGGTGAGTGCTAGTCTCTAAAATGTTGCTAGCTTGCTAGGAATTCAATGAAAACTAATAACTTTGTAATTAAATTGCAGCTGCCCGGAACCTGAGGAGGGAAAGAGGCTTAAGGTAACCATGGTGGCGTGGGATGCCTCGGACCGTTATGTCATCACCGCCGTTAACGATTTTACTGTAAGAATCCGTCTTAAAACGTGCTAAACATTTACTTATAAATAATTATCCCATTTAAAAACAGATAAAAATCTGGGACTCGAAGTCAGCCAAGCTGCATCGTGTTCTGCGTGGGCACAAGGATGAGCTTTATGTGCTTGAGTCGAACCCAAGAGATGAGCATGTCCTTCTTTCCGCCGGCCACGATGGCCAGGTATTTCTGTGGGACATCGAGCAGGGCGTTTGTGTGGCCAACTTCCTTAACGACATCGATGGCCAAGGCCATGGCAGTGTCTTTGATGCCAAGTGGTCACCGGATGGCACAATGATAGCTGCCACCGATTCGCATGGACACATCCTGATCTTTGGCTTGGGCGTGTGCATTGAAAAGTACAAAATGGTAAGTAGATTGAGGAATCAAAGGTTTTCAAAAGGATATAGTTAAATGTATTTTTTCTTTTTAGCTTCCCACGGAGCTGTTTTTTCACACGGATTTTCGACCTTTATTGAGAGATGCGCAGCACCATGTGGTGGACGAGCAGACGCAGATAATGCCGCACCTTATGCCCCCGCCTTTCCTGGTCGATGCAGATGGCAACCCGCATCCATCAAGGTTTCAACGATTTGTGCCAGGTCGTGAGAGCTGTAGCCTGGACCAATTGATTCCAAATCTTACGGTAGGCGTGGATGGCGTAGTAATCGACGATGGAGGTGCGGGTGGAGATGCTGTTGTGGCCGCTGCACCCGCTGAAGCTCCACCAGCAGCGTTGCCCCTTGCTGCTGCTGGAGGACCACAGGGAGCTAACTACTCTCATATCGACCGCATGATTGCAGCCTTGGCCAATCGGCAGTCTGTTAATGTAAATGCCAATGATGCCAATCCGACCAACGGCAACCAGTCGTTCGAACGTTTGACCAATCGTCAAATGCCGGACTCCAACGGCAGACAATCCTCACGTGGCAATGTCCTGGGCAGTCGTTTGAGCACGCCTCGCCAAGGATGGGGTGCTGCAGCTGCTGCGCCAGTTGAGGATCAAGCAGGGCCGTCTCAACCTCCGGCAGAACCTGCAGCCGAACCTGGCCAGGCACAACTCCAACAGGCGCTGCCTCTGAAATTCATCCGTCGCACTTATGTGCGTCCCATGAAGTATCCCCAGTTGCAAAACCTTAAGCAGACTATTTACTCTGCCGGTCAGTTTGAAAAGCAGGAGTACAAACGCGAAATGCGCCGCCGACCCATCATGATAAACACTGCCAGTGCAGCATCTTCGCAGCAGCCAGGAAGCGTGGGCAGGCCACGAAACACGCGAGCCAATGGCGGCGGCGCAAGAGCTGGACGAAGACGTGGACCCCAGCCAGCTGGCGGACAACCACAACCCGCCTATCGCACCCGCGCTGTTCGGGATCAGGAGCCGGAGCACTACGATGAGGTAGCGCAGCCACCCGAGGAAGAGGAGGAAGAAGTGTCCAGCAACTCATCCGGCGACACCAGCTACTCGAATGTGGAAGAAAACCTAGAGGACAGCAGCGATGAGTCGGAAACGGACAGTTCCGATTACTCTGACTGGGTGGCGGATACTCCTGGCCCGAATCTGGAACCACCAAAAAGATCCAAGCGTAAGCCACTCTCACGGCGACCACGCAGTAGTGATGACAGCAGCGATGATGAGCGAGCGGGCAGATCCAGAGGTGGGCAGGTTACGGCCCGGAAGGTTGGTCGTAAAACTGTTTTGTTTCCGCCCACAGATGCAAATGGAGAGATACCGGAGCTTTATCGTCCCGCTGAGTGGCTATCTGAGGTGATTCCACGAAAGGCACCCTATTACCCCCAGATGGGTGATGAGGTGGTCTACTTCCGGCAAGGACATGCAAAGTACTTGGATGCAGTCCGCCTGAAAAAGGTCTATAAGCTCTCGCACAGCTCGGAGCCGTGGAACTTTCACACACTGCGCGACCACGAGCTGGTGCGTGTGATTGGAATCAAGTACGAAATCCGCCCACCCCGATTGTGTTGCTTGAAGTTGGCCATTATCGATGAGGAGGGCAACATGACGGGGACAACGTTCAAGATCAAGTACCACGACATGCCCGACGTTTTGGACTTTTTAGTGCTGCGCCAGACCTTCGATCTTGCAGTGCAGCGCAACTGGAGCATTGGTGACCGGTTTCGCTGCATGATTGTCGACGGCTGGTGGATGGGTCAGATTGAATCGCGCCACGCCCTCTCTGCTGACTTCCCCGACTCGTCCTTCATGTGTTTCCGCGTGCGCTGGGATAACGGAGAGTATGAGTTTATGAGTCCCTGGGACATGGAACCCATCGATCAGCAAAGAGTACCGGACGAGGTGGGAGGTGCTGTTCCAGTTCTGCCTGAGGAGATTCGCGCCACTCTATACCAGCCCAAGTCCGAGGAATGGCACAGAGGGGATCGCGATGGCACCTGCAGGCGCATTATCAATGGATTGGAGCAGGTAAGAATTTGGTTTAAATATTATTAATCGTATTTTTTTATTAATTGATTTTCTTACAGGTTATGCGTCTCTCTATAGCGGAACATTTCCTGGCCCCCGTCGACCTTAACATATATCCGGACTACGCTTATTTGATTGAATATCCCATTGACCTGACTACAATTAAGTCTCGCTTTGAGAATCACTTCTACCGCCGAATAACCTCAGCCCAGTTCGATGTGCGCTACCTGGCCACCAATGCGGAGCAGTACAATCGCCGGCACGCCATTATCGTCAAGCATTCGCGAATTGTGACAGATCTTTGTCTGAGGATCATCAGGTGCGGGAAGGGATTCAAGTTTTAAAAAGGCAGTTGTTTTAAAATATTCGTCTTCTAGGGAACCGGATGAGATAGATGTGGCTGCTGTTTACCACCAGCTTGCGGATGTGTACCATTCGTCGGAGTCGGAGAACGAGGTAGATTCGGATGTAGTGCCATCGACCAGCACAGGACCAACTACTTCAGCAGCTGCAGCAGCAGCTAGGCAAAGAGTATCCTCAGCCAGGCGGTAAGAATATATATAATGCCTAATAATAATATGACTCAACAACCCAATCTTCTTAGATCCACTCGAATTCACTCGGAAGGGGACTGGCGTGCCGATTGTCGCCAACTGCTTGATCTAATGTGGGCGAGGACAGATTCGGCGCCGTTCCGCGAGCCCGTTGACACCATCGACTTCCCTGACTACCTGGAGATCATAGCTACTCCAATGGATCTGCGCACTGTAAAGGAGGATCTGCTGGGCGGCAACTACGATGATCCGTTGGACTTTGCCAAGGATGTGCGACTGATCTTCCAAAACTCCAAGAACTACAACACCAACAAGCGCTCACGGGTGAGTGGAGAGCAGATTGGCAGATCGGTTGCAGATCGTCATTTATTGCATTCCAAGACTGAGATATCCCCCTTTTTCTTAGCTATTGCCTTTTCGTTTATGTTGTGACCCCATCCCATACTCACTCACGTAGCCACACATGCAAGCTCATCCATCTATTCTTTACGTTTCTTTTGCCTTCCGTGAACATGCCTTCAATCTCGATCTTCAAATTAACCACCCCAACTCATGACCATCAAAAATGTAAAACAAAAAAAAAATCTAAAAAATATATAACCCATCAAAACATTTTGATATAATGTCTAACCAAATGAATGACGATCTCCGTGACTATCATCTAATGTAGGATAATCTAGCGGTAAGGTTTCTCATCTCCCAGCCTGTAATACTAACATTCTTCGCCACGCACTAGTTTCAACCGTTTTGCAACCAATACTAATTGATCGTTTGTTTCCAATTATTTTTCAGATTTATGCCATGACATTGCGACTCAGTGCGTTATTTGAGTCGCATATCAAGACAGTGGTCACTAGCTGGAAGGCGGCATTAAGGCGCGCTAATAAAAACAAGTCCGGCAGCAGTGGAGGAGGACGCGGTTCCAGCAGCAGTCCCAACAAGCGAATCAAAAAGGAGCGATCCACGCGCCGCAATCAAAAGCCAACAGCAGCGGCCAGAAGGTTGCCAGTCGCTAACTCCAGTGAAGAAGAGGACGAGGAGGATGATGATGATGACGACGATGATGATGATGAGGAAGAGGCAGCAACGAGGGGGCGCTCTCGTCGTCGAAACGGTGTGGCCGTAAGTGCTAGTTCCTCTGGCTCCAACCGCGTGACTTCTTCATCCGCCGCCCAACAGCGTCGAGGCAAAAGTAGCAGTAGCGAGGAGGAAGAGGAGGAGGAAACCAGTGCGCAGGCCACGTCGGATGCCAGCAGCGATGAAGAGGAAAGAGCCCAATCCAATGACAGTTCTCCCCAGCAGACACGCACGCGCAGGGCAAGGCAGCGGCATCGGCTTAGCGATGACTCCAATATCAACGATTCCGAGGACAGTTACAACCCCAACGAGGGACGCAGCAGTCGGCGACGACCAGGTGCCGCACGTCCGTCCAGCAACAGGCAGACAAATGGCCACTCGAGCAAGAGGCGACGTTTGAACAAAAGTCCAGCCAATGCTGCTCCTGGCCCTAGTTTGCCACGTCGGACACGTCGCATAGCAGGCAGCTCCGCAGAAGAGGCGGCATCTCACTCACAACACGATGAGAGCACACAGGATAGCCAGATAGGACGTCGAAAGGGACGCTCGGCAAGCAGCAGATCGCAACCAATTGGCAATGGCCCGAGTACCAGTGCCGCAGCTGCCTCCAACTCCAGCCTTGAAAGTCCTTCACGGAACACTCGGGCGAACGGAAGTAGAACCTCTTCGCATCTTGGAGCCGAGAATGATCACAGTTACCACCTGCCAGTGCGCAACGGGCGCATAATCGAGTCCGATACGGACTCTCCTGTTATCAGACCCACGCGTCAGAGCGCCAAGAGGGCGCTAATGGACTGGGGTCGTGGAAGCGATATTGAAGAGGAGGAGGAGGAGGAGGAAGAGGAAGAAGACAGCGAGGAAGCCGAGGAGGTTAGTCGCCACATTAAGTAACTTTTATTGCATTTTTGTAATACATATTTCTTAACTTTTAGATACTGCCAACACCTACAAAGGACGACGTGCCCTCTACCAGTCGAGCGGCATTGGCTCAGGCGGCTGCCGGTCCTTCTCGCCAGCTACGCACGAACCGGAACACCGTCGTTCGTCCAGCCCAGAGTGACGACGATGACGACGACGACAGTGACAACGAGCCGCTGGCCAACAATCAGCAAAGTAAGTTCGAATTCGTTTCAATAAGCGGTAGCTCACTGTTTTTTTTTCCTGCAGAAAATTATCAATCACCTGCAAAATCTAGCTCAACCGCAACAGTGGCCCCTCATCCGCTGAGCCTGCGCCGTCGATTAGCCTCGCCGCCAGAACGGAATACCCATATGACCCGTTCTCATGCCACCTCCACAACGTCCTCGGCCGCAGCATCACGGGCAGAACAGCAACCAGCGGTTTCCACCCACGATCACAACTACCTAGGCAACGTGAATTCATCGAGGGCACCGCGCCGCATTCTTTCGCGCCACCAACGAAATGCCGACGAGTTGGATACCAGTCTGGATGTCCTGGAAAACTCGCGTCTGCTCTCAGCCATAGCCAATCACCGGCGGCCCACCTCTACCACGAACAGCAACAGTACAAGCAACGTGGTCACAAGGCGTCGGCGTGGTCGCGCTAGCCAGGCGAACTCGCACGACGAGGATCATGAGGAAGAGGAGGCTGCTGCCTCCGATGAGGGCACTGATGGAGGCTCCAGCTCGCAGAGCTACGAAGATGAGGATGAAGACTCCGACTCGGAAGACAATCAGCCACTGACCAGCTACGTTTCGCCCAGCAATGGTCGCCCGAGGCGCAAGGCAAAAACCTCCTCCTCATCCGCGACAACTCAGGAGCGTCCGCTGCGCCGCACACGTCGCCCGCCATCCAATAACTCCATCGCCAACGATAACGACGACGATGACGACTATGTTGTGCCGCGGAGTCGTCGTGCCAACCGGGGTGGAAACCAGCGAGCCGGGCGCAACCAAAAGAGACCGCGCTACAATGAGCAGTCCGAGGAGGAAGAGGCGGCGGCTGGATATTCCCATCGGAGTAAACGAATCCGTAACGGCGACGCTCATGCCAGCTCTCAGGAGCGATCACAGGCCTCCACCGAGCGGGACCAGGCGGAAGACGAGGACGGTACCTCGGTGGACTCGGATGAACAGCGGCTGAACGTTAGCAGCAGAGGCAGGGTGCGCAAGCCGTCTGCCAAGGCGCGCGGTATCTTCAAGGAGTGACCGCAGACTGTTTTATGTATAAATTAAATCTAATTGCTAAATCAAGAAACCTTTGTAACATTTGCTAGAGTCTTATTTCTTATTATTGATTAATATGTAAGAGTAAATCACGTCACTTCTCATTGTAATGTCAGTGTCACCGCTACGGTCAATATCCCACACCCAACCCACCCCGATCCGTCAAATCCTCAACACCAACCGTGAAGTGTTAGCCAGCCCATATCCATCATACACCGTGGCAGAATATGTTCATTTAATGTTCAAGTCTTAAGTTGAATATTGGCATCAGTCCTACATTCTATGTGTAGGGGGCATGGCCAAAGCAACGTTTTATATGTATTTCTATAATATATAGGTACTATCATACATATATATTTAAAGGTAGCACTCGGAATCACACTTCATTTAAAATAGTTTTAGAATAAAGTACCATGAAAAAACACTGTATGTAACTTTTGATTTTAATCCTAATTTACAAACTAAAGAGGTGGAGCATGATGGAACTACTTTACCGTCTTGGCGTAGTTCTTCACCCACTGTTCGGCCTGCTGCTTGACCTTGGCCACCGTTGCATCCGTACCGTGATTCTCCTCCAGCTGCAGATACTTTTTGTATATGACTTGCATCTTATTCGGCTTCAGTTTTTGCAACACGGCACGCTCCAAAACGTTTCTAAAATAATATAATTCAGTGAATAAGACATCTTTTCTGTTTATATTTCATAGCTATCAAACTCACCTCGCGGAATCGATTAGACCCGCCTTGATTAGCATGTCGACATATACCGACCAGATGTCGATTCGCTTGGGATAGGAAGTGACTACATCATCGAGCAGCGTCTGCGCCATGTCATTGTTATCGTGCTTTGCATACAACTTGGCAAAGGACACAATGCAGGGGATGTCTGCAATGGTTATATGAAATTAAAACAAGTTACATTTTAACTTAAGTAAACTTACGCTCTTGATTTGGCAAGGCCCGCAATGCGCGCTGGAGCAGATTGTGAACTTGGTCAGACTTGCCCAGCCAGAAGTATGCCTCGGCGGCCACGGGCCACACCTTGAGCTCCGTTTTAAACTTGTTGAGTACTGTGGTCAGCACGGAGGAAAGGCGGTCCCTTCTCTTGTTCTTCTTTAATATGTCAACAACGCTAATGTAGATCTCCAAAGGATCATTGCAGTTGAGGGCTTCCTTGAGCACATCATCGAAGTTGTTGCTGTAGACGAGTTCCATGTTCAGCAAGGCACTCCACATGTTCCTCAGTTCCTGTGTTTCCCGGAAGGATATCGTGGATATCGCTCTGCGAGCCAAGGCGCGAGCCTTTTCAATCTCTGTGTTGGACAAAAGGAAAGCGATGTACTTCAGCCAGGATATGCTGTTGTTTGGCTGGGCAATCACAAGACGCTCGTACTGGTCGATTGTCTCCAGACGTGCCTCGGGATCCGCATTACGCTCCTCGATCTCCCGCAGTCGCTGCTCTTCCTTGACCTCCGCCTTGGCCTTCTCCTTGGCGCTGAGCCGTTTTTTCTTGGCTGCATTTTTTTGTGTTTCCGCCACATTCAGCTCCTCGTCTTCGTCGCTAGATGCGTCCTTGGACTGGTTTACATCATCCTCCCAGAAACCAGACACACCGGGCAAACGCGATTTGCTTTCTGCTCCATTGCTCTTTGGTGCCTCGGACTTGGCATTCTTGGCTGGAGTTTTATCTTCGAAGAAGACCTTGCCATTCTGCTTGGGTTTCTCTTTCACAATTCCATTGGTCAGGGGTTGAGTCTTCTTTTGGCCATTGTTAATTTTTTCTACCACTTCTGCCTTTCGCTTGGTAGATGTGGCTTTAGTTTCCACTTTAACTTTCGCTTTGACTTTCTTCTGTGCAGAGGTCTCCTCAATTGTAGCCTTTTTTTGTTTAGGTGACTCCTCTACTTTTGCCTTCTTGGCTTTTACAGGCGCTACCTCAGTGTCCGCCGTTCTCTTCACTCCTCTCCAGAGGCGCCAAACAGTCTCTGGCACTGCGATATGGAGTTTGTCATGGATGAAGGCTATATTGCAGAAATCTCCTTGTCGCAACTCGGCACTTCCAGAATTTTCGATATCGTTGGGGTGCAACCGAATCGGACAGATGACCAACGGGTTTGTGCCCTTCTTAAGCGAGCACACTGCTACGGACTCTAATTTCAACAGCACTTTGGCCTTCATGCCAGCCTTTCCGATCAGATTCGTGGATAGTTCGACGCTTGGTGAAATATGCGCAATGTCCACTTTCTTGTTGCTGATGAGTAGCACATCGCTGGAGTAGTCAACCCATAGAATAACTGCCTCGTGCTTGCTACCCATCTCAGGAGCTTTGGCAGTTCCAGCCAAACTGGAGAGCAGTAGGGCGGACACCTTGGCATTGCCCTCCACTGTGTAGACCCAGTCATTGGTGGTCGCATCGATGCCCTTGAACACCACGTTGATTTTCTCCCCAATGGAGTATTTTGAAATAGGAGCAGAGGCTTCCTCAAGGCCTGCCTTAATTTGCGCCACTTCATTTAAATATCTGTAAAGAAATTCAAAGAACTAGACTAATTATGTACTCCATAAGATTATATTTTGAACCTACCCTTCGACCAGTTTTGCAGTATCACTAAGATCCCCGCTCCAGACATCCGTAAGCTTTGCTGACACTGTTAGAGTCTTAGTTTCCACCTCCTTGCTGAGTACCTTTACCCATAGCAGTTGCTCCGGAACTAGCTCCACGGGCGCATTTTTCACGGCGTTCAGACGAAGCATCTTGACGTGAACCTTTACCGGCTTATTGTAGTTGCGAACACACACCATGAGGTCCACCACCTGGTCGGTGGCGTGTTTCACATAAGAGCGAATTATGTCTCCCACTTGAACCGATTGCCAATCCTTGGTGAGCTGGCCACTGAAGTAGGGGACATCTCGTAAACTGAAGATGTTCTGCATAATGCAGGCCGCATCGGTGTAGGAGCCGGCGGGATGGACACGCATTTGGGCGTGCAGCAGCTCCAGATGATCCGACAACAATCGCAGTGGAATTAGGCCCACGAACTCCTCCAGCTTGGGATTCCCATCTTCATCCTCTTCGTCATCTTCGGCGGCGAAGGTGATTTTAACTTCCAGTCCAGCATCTAAGGCATTGGTTATCTCAACGGGACAGATCTCACCAAGCTGGAACTTGTCCTCCGGCAAAGTCAAAGTGATTTGGTCCTTGTTGCGGGTTAGGATGCGGAACTTAGTTGTTTGTCCCTCGAAAAAGGAGCTATTTTCCTTTAGATTCTGCCTGTGCAAAACTCCTTTGATGCCATTGCCGAACTTCACTAGGACGTAGGTGTCCTCACATCGGACCACTGTGCCCATATAGACGTTTCCAACGTGAGCAGACGCATAATCAGTCAGAATTTTCATTCCCTTGCCCAAATACTCGGCACGATTGCTCACGTAGCAGATCTTGCGCTCGGCATTAACTTCTAGGACGCGGCACTTCAACGACTGACCCACATCGTAGCGGACATTGGGTGCCAGATAGAACTGTTCCAGTATTCCGTTGACCTTGCCGATCCTCACCGACCAGCCCTTAATCTTGTCGTCCTGTTTGAATATTTTCGCTGTGACCAGATCGCCGGCATTAATATCCTCCAGACAGAACAGCTTTTCGTTGACCACGTTGGGATCATCGGAGCAGTAGTACAAGGATTCGATAACATCGTATCCTAGGATGCGAACCTTATGCTTGGTTTTTCTTCCGTATTTGGACAATACTTCGTCCTTGTCATAATTTCCCTTGAAGTTACCCCGGATTGAACCGTAGGAGATAATGCCCTTTAGTTTCTTGTTAAGAAGCAGCACCACTCCACCGCTGCCCAGGCGGAGAACCTTGGCTTTTTCCACCACGGAACCCACCTTGATGTGCTCTACCTCCTGCTCTTCCTCATCATCATCTTTTCCTACTGCAGCTCCAGTTTTGATATCCAGATTAAGAGTTAAGTACACAAGTTTGGTTAAAGGCATCACGTAGAGTACCCTGGCATTGTAATCCTCATTCAACTCGTAGGCATCCAAAGTATCCAAAGCGTTGGCCAGGTGATGTTCGTTGACGTAGGCACTAAAGGATTCGTTCATGATGCTGCCTTTGAGGCCATCCTTCAGATGCTTGGCCACCTTATATCTTACAATGCTGCCTGGCAGAATGTAGTCGAGATTCGTCTCGTTTTGGCTCTTGATGCGCAGCTGGTCCTGCTCCACCTGGACACAGGTGCAGGTGCTCTGGTGGGTGTCGTGATGAACGGTTTTGACTTTCAGGAAAGCCAACTGCCCCACGTGTAGCTTCTGAGCTGGCTTCTCGCATGGCACGAATGCCTGAAGTCCTTGTACTCCCGACTCGATGACATAGCCGTGCTCCAAAGCCTCTTCCACGGCGCCAGAGAAGATGAAACCCTTCTTGATGCTCTTGTGATGCAGACTACCGTGCACATCAGCCGGCTTGAGGGAAAGGAGCAGGCTAACCCGACCAGTGTCCAGCTTCTCTGTTTTGATGGCCTTGCCGTAGACGATGCGGCCCACCTGAAAGAGCTCGGTAAGGTCGTGGTACTCGCTGGTGTCTCCGGACATGGCCGCCTTGGCCACCCGGGTGTAGGCGTCGGATATATCCGCCACCAAGGTGCGGGCGAACATCCGGCCGGGCAAGGCGATCTGCAGCGCGGTGGCTGTCAACTCCTTGACCACTCCCATGACCAGCATGTCCTCCTGCAGCGTGTCCATATTGAGCGTTTCCGCGGAGAAGGCCTCCAGTTGGCCATTTTGTTCCTCGGTTTCGGAGCTCAGGAAGTTCTCTTTTACTTTCGGCGCCTTCTTCACCTTCTTCTGGGAGGCACCGAAAACCTGTGGGACAGAAAAGTATGTACAGAGATCTCGGATATTTCGCTGGCCAAACTCACGATATTCAGGCTCACGTCGTCGGTTTTGGCATCTGTGTGGATTGTCCCGCCTCGGGGAAAGCTTTTCTCGTTCGGCACCATCCGGGAGCTGTGTAATTTAGCGTTTTAAATAACAAAATTTGAGCAACGTGCGTTCTACACGTGCTAAGCGCCGATATAGAAAATCATTTTAATAAATGGTACTAAATTATACCTTAAGATACGAGGGAGTCCGCAGACTCAAACCACTGTGACCATTGCCGCTGCAGTGTGAACAGGCCTTAGGCAGATACCAGATACCGCAGCCGAATCGTGGACGGGCCTATCCATTCCGGCACGGCACACATGTGGAGGTGTAACAATTCGGACGCGGTTTAACAAAATGCAAACTTTACGCGAATTTACGCGTAAAACCAAGCGCGGCAACATCCTGAAGATTGTGCGGGAGCACTATCTGCGCGACGACATCGGCTGCGGCTCCGAACTGTGCCGGGAGTGCTTCCAAAACGAGGTATACCAGCTCACCTCGCAGCACGCGAATCAGAGCACCCTCTTCAAATTCCCGCACTACCTCGTTTTGGACACGAATGTGGTTCTGGACCAGATCGACGTTCTGGAGGAGGATGTTTTGCGCAACGTAGTTGTCCTGACCACCGTGCTCAACGAAGTGAAGCACAGGAGCTCCTCCATTTACAAGCGGTTCAATGAGATCGTCCACGACCGCACCAGAAACTTTTATGTGTTCGTCAACGAGCACCACAAGTAGGTTAATGGATTTTCTAGGGGAACCTTAAAAATATAGTGCTTTCTTTAGGGAAACCTATGCTGATCGCGAACCAGATGAGACCGCCAATGATCGCAATGATCGGGCCATTCGGCTGGCCACCAAGTGGTACGATGACCACCTGCAGGCCTCGCAATCCTCTAAAGATTTCGAGCGCAGTGGCAAAGCTGCTATGCGGGTTGTCCTGCTCACAGATGATGCTGCCAATCGTACTAAGGCCGAGGCAGAAGGTATTCTGGTGACCACAGCCGCGGAGTACGTAAAATCTCTCGAGGATTTTCCACTTCTGATGGATAAGCTGTCGCACAAAACATTCGACAACGAGAAGAATGGTCTGCCCCAGTACCCGCCGCATCTCAGCATGAAGGAGCTGCTGGAAGGACTGCGCCAAAATAAGCTACTACAAGGCACTTTTCAGGCATCCAGGGAGAACTACTTGGAGGGCAGCGTCGTTGTAGAGAAATTCGAAAAGGCTGTAAGTTAAAACGCTAAATATCATCCCCGGGCATACGATTTACGAAACTGCGTATTCCTGTTTAATAGATTCTTATCCAAGGCCGCGAGTCTCTTAATCGGGCCGTGGATGGCGACTTGGTGGCCGTGGAGCTGTTGCCCGAATCGGAGTGGTCAGCGCCCAGTGAAATTGTGCTGGAGGAGAAGAACGTCTATGCCGATGAAGTGCCCAGCGAGGAAAAGGCCACGGATGAAAATGACATGTTGAAGCAGGTGCGTGCCGCTGCCTCATCCGCAGAGCGCACGCCCACAGGGCGAATTGTCGGTATTGTGCGACGGAAGTGGCGACAGTATTGCGGCATTCTGCAGCCTAGCTTAATAGAGGATACCAATCGGCACATCTTTGTGCCCGCCGACCGAAAGATTCCGCGCATCCGTATAGAAACGCGACAGGCGGCAAAGCTGCAGAACCAGCGCATCATTGTAACGATTGACACATGGCCGCGCAACTCGCGCTACCCACATGGACACTTTGTGCGCTCCCTTGGGCCGCTCGGAGACATGGCCACCGAGAACGAGGTTATCCTGCTAGAGCACGACGTCCCGCACTGCAAGTTCTCGGACGAAGTGCTTAGCTTCTTGCCGAAAATGCCTTGGACAATTACTGACGAGGACTACTCCAAACGTGTGGATCTGAGGGATCTGTTCATTTGCTCTGTGGATCCCCCGGGCTGCACGGATATCGATGATGCTTTGCACTGCAGAGAACTGCCCAACGGTAATCTGGAAGTGGGCGTTCACATCGCCGACGTGAGTCACTTTATCCGGCCAGGAAACGCACTGGACATGGAGGCAGCGGCCAGGGGAACCACCGTATACCTGGTGGGAAAACGAATCGACATGGTACCCGAGTTACTCAGCTCAAATCTCTGCTCATTGGTTGGCGGCGTTGAGCGATTCGCCTTCTCCTGCGTGTGGGAAGTGGACAACGAGGCAAATGTGTTAGGCAAACGCTTCCACAAGAGCGTCATCAAATCGAAGCGTGCCATGACCTACGAGGAAGCGCAGAGTATCATCGACGATGCCACGCAACAGAATGAAATAGCCAAGTCCCTGAGACATCTTAACCGGTTGGCCAAAATACTAAAAAAGCGACGAATGGATAATGGGTAAGTTTATATTACCAGCTCTTAATCAAGTGAACTAATGCATCCATAATTTACAGAGCCCTTGTCCTTGCCTCGCCGGAGATCCGCTTCCAGGTGGACAGCGAGACACACGAACCACTCGAGGTGGAGGTGAAGCAGATGCGGGAGACTAATTCCATGGTGGAGGAGTTCATGTTGCTGGCCAACATCACAGTGGCCGAGCATATCGCGACGGAGTTCTCCGAGTGCGCTGTTCTGCGTCGCCATCCTCGGCCACCGCCTACCAATTTCGATCCGCTAGTAAAGTCTGCGCGGTACCAGGGCTTCCAGGTGGACATCGAATCAGGACTGGAGCTGTCGCATTCACTGGACAAGTGTGTCAAGGCAGACAATCCGTACTTTAACACGATGATCCGCATCCTCACCACACGCTGTATGATGCAGGCCGTGTACTTCATCAGCGGCAGTCTGCAGAAGGAGGAGTTCTTCCACTACGGTCTGGCTGCTCCCATCTACACGCACTTTACGTCTCCCATTCGTCGTTACTCCGACATCATGGTACATCGCCTGCTGGCCGCCTCAATCGGCGCGGATAGCACCTATGCCCAGCTATTGGACCGAAAGTCAAATGAGGAGCTGTGTCATAATCTTAACTACCGCCACAAAATGGCTCAGTACGCTGGTCGCGCATCGGTGGCCCTCAACACGCATCTATTTTTCCGCGGCAAGGAGGAAGATGAGGAAGGGTAAGTCAAAGAAACCACTAATGGCCAAATTTCTTTTCAATTATTTCCCATCTCCAGATATGTGCTATTTGTGCGCAAGAATGCTCTGCAAGTGCTAATCCCCAAGTATGGCCTGGAAGGCACCCTGTATCTGAAGACGGACAAGGATGGCAAGGACGGTCTGGAGCGCGTCAAGAGCGAGACTGTCTTCACCTTCAACGAAGAGGATCATACACAGCGTTGCGGTGACGTGGTGTTCCACTCCTTTGATCCTGTCACCGTTCGTCTTAGCCTGGATTCCAGCAATGTGCAGCACGAGAAGCTGATCTTCCGGCTGGTCAAGCCGTACATCAAGGGCTTCAGCGTGGAAACGGCTACCAAAGGAACTGAGCTTCAGGCGGTTGCTGCGGCACCTCCCTCGAAAAAGTCCAAAAAGGATAAAAAAAAAAAATAATTCTTTGGATCTATGCTTAAGTGGAACTAGACTACGCTGAAGATGTCATTTCGTATAAATAAAATGTAAGGTTTTTAAATTCCGATCCATTTCGTAAACCTTTTCCACCGTTCCGACTCTCCCGATCTCGGAGAATTTCGAAAGCATACCTTTGATCGGCTGCTTCGTTTAAGGTTTTGGTTTCCAACTTGCGTTCTACATTCTCCAGACCCATTGCAAAGTTTCGACTACAGTGCGACGGTTGTGCTGAGCTTGTTTGATCCAAAAAATTCATAAAGAATATATATAATAAATATATATATATATAAACTTGACGTAAATATATACAAGAACGGAAGTTATAGAAAGTTACAATGGAACCCGGTCCTAGTGCAGTGAACTACGAAGGCAGTAAGTCGAAAAAGGTTTCGAAATTCACACGAAAAGGCTAAAAAGTTATTCAATGAGTAATCGCGTGATTTTTGCGGAACTCGGTACATATATTTTAATACGCATATTGAATACATCAGTTAAAAAAAAAAACTACTTTTAGAACATCAAATGAAGTGCTTTGAAAACTATTATGCAAGTTTCGATGTGTGATGATATCTAAACGAGTTCTAAAGATTTTCAAATTTTCCAAAAACTATCTAAGTGCTGTTCAACAGTTTAAAATCTTCTTGGATTCTTTTAGTTGGATGTAGATAGATAGATATTTTATTCAAGGTGATAAATATTGTGTTTTCAACCACTGCTCGCCAATTAAAATAATGAACTTTCGATGCGACTTTGAAGTGATTAATTAGAGTTTAGTTGTGCGCCCAAACTGTCGGCACTAAATATTAATGAATTCGATTAGCTTATTCAACAAGGAGGCTTTTAGGTCCAATATCCATCGCATATGACGTGTGGATTATGCTCGGCGTCTGGGTGAGCCGCACACCCGACGCATATGAGCAGTACATTGGTGCCAGGTTGGGTATATAGAAATCAGTTGAGTGACCGCGACATGTGGAAATTTAAAATTCAATCTGCCTGGTGTGTGTGAGGTGGTATTGAGTGGAAGGTTTGTAATTTAGTTTGATAGCCTGCCTAATTAGAAGCAGCGATTAACCCAATAGAGGAAACAATGAACCCGCCCATCTAATGGTCACCTGCTGCTCCACCTTTTCCTCAGGTGAATCTGTATGCGGCATGCCGGTGGAGGCTCACGATCCCCTCTACTTGAAGGCTTATCGCCAGAGTGTTCAGAATCCGGCTGCCTTTTGGGAGGAGCAGGGTAACCTGCTCGACTGGGATCGGCCATGGGAGAAGGTACTGGACAACAGCAATCCGCCATTCACCAAGTGGTATGTGGGTGGTTACCTGAATGCCTGCTACAATTCCATTGATCGCCACATACTGGCCGGTCGCGGCTCCAATGTGGCCCTAATCCATGACAGCCCCTTGACGGGCACAGTGCGTCGGGTTACCTATCAGGAGCTGTATGACCAGATCGTTCTGCTGGCCGGCGGCCTGGCCAAATTGGGCGTAGTCAAGGGTGATCGCGTCGTGATCTATATGCCCCTCATTCCGGAAACCATCATTGCCATGTTGGCAATTGTGCGTCTGGGTGCGATTCACTCCGTAGTCTTCGGTGGCTT
The DNA here is from genome assembly GCF_004382195.2 of Drosophila sechellia. Taxonomy (NCBI): domain Eukaryota; kingdom Metazoa; phylum Arthropoda; class Insecta; order Diptera; family Drosophilidae; genus Drosophila; species Drosophila sechellia. The sequence goes on from NC_045952.1 coordinate 22,879,988, forward strand.
CGCTGCGCGGGAACTCTGCTCGCGCATCGAACATGTGGAACCAAAACTGGTGATCGCCTCCAATGTGGGCGTGGAGCCGGGGAAGGTGGTGCCCTACCTGGACATTCTTCATTCAGCTATTACCATGTCGCGATGGCGACCACCGCAGCGTAACATAATCTTCCGGCGGGATAATGTTACGCCAGATACCACCAAACTGGATCCTCTGACGGATGTGCTCTGGTCAGATATTCTAAAGATGTCAGAGGGCGAGCGGCCCATAGCCTGTGTTCCCATCGAGGCCAACGATCCTTTGTATATCCTCTATACCTCTGGAACGACGGATAAGCCCAAGGGAGTGCTTCGCACCATCGGAGGTCACCTGGTTGCCCTGGTGTACACGCTGCGCACTCTCTATGGCATCAATCCTGGACACACCTGGTGGGCGGCTTCAGATATGGGCTGGGTGGTGGGTCACTCGTACATCTGCTACGGTCCACTCTGCCTCGGGGCCACCAGTGTTATGTACGAGGGTAAACCGGACCGTACTCCCGACCCGGGTCAGTACTTTAGGTGAGTGGTTATGATTCAAGTTGTTTCTTACACTTATTAATTTTTCCTAATTTCAGGATCATCGACCAATACCAGGTGCGCTCGATCTTTTCGGTGCCCACCTCCTTCCGTGTTATCCGTCGGGCTGATCCGGACATCAGCTATGGACGACAGTACTCCATGAAGTCGCTGCGCGCCATCTTCATTGCCGGCGAGCACTGCGACTATGAGACCAAGTCCTGGATCGAGAAGACCTTCAAGGTGCCCGTGCTCAACCACTGGTGGCAGACGGAGACTGGTTCCGCGGTCACCGCCACCTGTCTGGGCTTCCAGCAGAACCTCAGTCCGCCCACCTACTCCACTGGCTTGCCCCTCATGGGCTACGACGGTGAGTGATGCTCCAGTTAGCTTGTCTGAGTGAGACTTTAAGTCCTGGGACATCTCTCTTGCAGTCAAGATCCTAAAAGCGGACGGCAGCGAGGCGCAGACCTCGGAGTTGGGCAGGATTGCTCTAAAGCTACCACTGCCACCAGGAAACATGGCCACGCTCTACAAGAACGAAGAGCTCTTCCGCAAGCTATACTTTCAAAAGTTTCCGGTGAGTCATCAAAAGGAACATCCTCAAATTTCAAGATATCATTTAGTTACTATAGTATAGTGGATGGTTAGTATCTGAAATCTTAAAGATACTTTATTTTATCTTAAACTTAGGGCTACTACGATACAATGGATGCGGGCTACAAGGACGAACGTGGCTATATCTTTGTGACAGCTCGCGACGATGATGTGATCAATGTGGCTGGCCATCGTTTGTCCACCTCTAGCCTGGAAGACGCCGTGCTCCGCCATCCGGACGTGGTGGACGTGGCCGTTTTCGGGGTGCCCGAGGCCACCAAGGGACAAGTGCCACTGTGCCTGTACATTCCGGTGGAGAACTGCAAGAAGACCGATGCCAAGCTGTCGACGGAGATCATCAAGCTAATCCGCGACGTGGTTGGGCCCATTGCCGCCTTCCGGCTGGTCACGTCCGTCAACAACCTGCCACGCACTCGATCCGGTAAGACGATGCGCAAGGCGATGGCGGACTTTGCCCGCAACGAGCGCGTCATCCTGCCGGCGACCATCGACGATGCCAGCGTGTTCGTCGAGATCCGGAGGGCTCTGAACCAGCTGGGCTATGCCATGACCGCACCGGATCCGATTGTGGCCAAGTTACTCGACTGAAGGGCTGCAAGGACCCTTGAACTCAACCTTAGCTTGTACGATACGATTCCCAAGAAGTGAAATAAAATGTAAGCCAGTTTGGCTGGGGTTTTTCCTCCGTTTATTTGCGTAGGCCGCAAAGTGGCGAAAATAATTTAAATGTTAATCGATGGGCTACATGGTGACCCATTCGCGCCCAGTCGCCCATTTTCCACTTTCCAATTCCTCCCTGCACTGACGCACTATTCGCGTACAACTGACACTCAATCAGTTTATTCAAATTTTGTGCAAATTTCGCGACACATTGTTGGGCCAGCAAAGTGTGGATTTTTTTCGAATAACCAACACCCCACATTTCGCAGTTCGCATATGGCACTGGCATTGCATTATTTGGCCAGGATTTGTCCACATCAAAGATGGACAGCAAATGTCAGGCAGCCGACCATAACCCAATTAGTGGGCTCAACGTTGGTGGGCAACATGGAGCACATTATCCATAAGTAATCAAATCCAATTCTATCTTATTACATTAGCAAAGTACATTTTGTGTGGGTATTTCTAGAGGCAAATATAATAATATATAATTAAATATATCTTAAGCCACACAAATAGTTATATAGTTTAATAAAGCCTACATATGCATTTCATTTCTTTTGTTTTAAATATAATTCTATTATATTTTTATAAGACACTCGTAACTATGATGATGCTTTTTATGGTAAATTCTCTATCTTCTCACTGCATTAGTCACGCTGACTATAACAAAAGGAAGGAAAATTAGATTTCCTTCCTGGTTAATTCTAATTTTCCCAGTTTATATGTGCATCGTGGTCATCCCACTCCGAGATACTCATCTCCTGACGTCACAGTCGAAATTCTTATCGGGGAACTTGGCATGCGAAACACGCACAAATTCAAATTAATTGCAACGCTTCGCCTGCAAATCCCAGTCTCATAAACCGAAGATTACTCTGCTTACGCATCCGTGGAGCAAAATGCAGTGGCCAGGACATCGGCTTAAAAGTTGCGGCTTAAAGCAGATCCCCGTGGGTTGGACAGCACAATGTTCGATGGTGGCCATAAATGATTATAACTACCCATAAATAGGTGATGGTTGGCGGCCACTGATCATAAAGCCGACAACTTTTACAACATAATTAAGAACTGATAAAATTATATAATAGATAAACACATTGGGGAAACTCGGTGGGTACCATTTCCATTCTCACATCCGCTGCACCGTCCAACGTTTGCCAAATGCACACATCGTGCTTCGGTCGGTTTCGGTGGCGTATGAGTGATGTTTGAGCACGCCCACCAAGTATCCTGCAAGGAGCGCAACATGTGGTCCCACGTCCCCCAACCCCCAGTTTTGTGCGAATCCTGCCTGTATATTCCCGTCAGCCAATCAGAGGCCACCGCGGAATCTGCGCTCGTCCTCGGCGGAAGTAAATAAAAGCGGATGTCCTGGCTGAACAGGACATCATTCGAGTGCTTGCGTTCAACAAGTCCAGCAAACAGAGCAGCAGCTGAACCCCGGTGTTAACAACTAACAAGTTTGCCCATTAACTTCTTTGTGGAAGCACCGATACTTCAAAACCCTAATCAGGTGGGTACTTGTGTCTTGAGATGTGCCTAGTGATAGATACTTTAGAGGAATACTATCTGAATACATAGAAAGTGAATCTTTGAGGTTTCAGTCGAAAGGTGTGAAAGTTTAAGCATATATTAAAATTGTGTAGAAAGATGGTTTAACTATCATAATGATGATATTAATTAGTATCCAACGATATCACCTGCTTGCCTGGTCTTGTAAGAATGATTAGAAAACTTGTTTGGGTATTTAAAAGAATGGTAGAATTGCGATAATATAAAGTGTAAATATTTTAAATACTACAAAAACGTAAGATAGATGAAGTGGCAAATATTGTAGATTTTAAAAACGCTACAGTATGTGAGGAAGATTTCCTAAAAATATGTAATTTAACATTTAAAGAACTTATTAGTTTTGACCAGGAGTGAGAGACGTTCCAACTAAGTCGCAATAGATGGTGTCTTCTTAGTAAACAGACATGGCAATTGATTTGCATACGTGCACCTTGATTGAGCCCTAAACAAGCATCAGTAGTTTGGATCCTTGGAACGTGTCCTATGTCCAACCACCGCCTAGCACCTACTCCTCCCTCCCGACTTCCGGTGCTGGTTTTTCTAAGCTAAACAGATGTGGGGACAACACGTTCGCACAGGTGTTTGCATGCCGACTGCAACACGGGGCGTATGAGTGCTGCCTCCACTTTCATCACTTCCAGCGTAATCATCATCCAGAGGCGTTGACGCAGAACAAATTGCCTTAGCCTCTGCCTTTTCCAGCTAATAGAAACAAATTGTGTGTCGCGTAAACGTATTAGGGTAGCATTAAGACGCCTGCTTGGATGCGATTTAAAATGGTAACACCGCCGCGAGCCAGAAAGCCAAGTACAACTACATTTATGCATAATGCTTTGCCAGGGCAACGTCATCATCCACGAGTGGCAATCAGGCACGTAGCATTAAGATCATTACACTTAATCAAAATCAGTGGGGTTGGAGGGGCATGGGGCATGGAGCGTGGAGCATGGTTTAGTCGCCCTCCAGCCAGGATGTCCTTGCCGCGCAACCTTTCCGGCGATAATCAAATAAGCCCGACACCAGCTTCCGATGTCAATCATGTTTCATAACCCACTTGCAGCATGTCCTTCGCTCAGTTCTTTGTCGCCTGCTGCCTGGCCATCGTCCTCCTGGCCGTGTCCAACACACGGGCCGCAGTCCAGGGTCCACCTCTGTGCCAGTCCGGCATCGTGGAGGAGATGCCCCCGCACATCCGCAAGGTGTGCCAGGCCTTGGAGAACTCCGATCAACTGACGTCGGCACTGAAGTCCTACATCAACAATGAGGCATCCGGTGAGTTAATCAGGACCAGGCCATTACCATTAGATTACTTGACTTCTCTCTTTGCTCCAGCTTTGGTGGCCAACTCTGATGACCTGTTGAAGAACTACAACAAGCGAACGGATGTCGATCACGTATTCCTGCGTTTCGGAAAACGTCGTTAAGGACATTTTTGTGCAAGGACATCCCGAACACCACTTAATCCCGACTTGAGACAACGACACTGGACCCTGACCACAAGCGGCGGAATCGCTTCTGTTCTTCCTAAAAAGCGCAACACTACTTTGACGTCTTCAGCATAATTATGTAAACGTAATCGATGGAAACTCAGAACTATACTCAATTGGAAGCTCTCTAGTTCATTAAATATCCAATGTCCAATGTTTCTATGCAACAAAAAAATCGAATACATATTTGTACATACTCAAAGACCCTCGAAATGTTCTGAAAGTTAAACCCTTGGTTTTGATTTAATTCGTACTCTTTATTTGCTGAGTGTTAAAAAGAACTAATAATACGTATTTCAACGATGTTTAGATATCTCAAACATATTTCCCTAGCATGAAGCACTATTATTAAATAACCAACAAATGTTTTCAAATCCACTAAATTCCGTTGTATACTTTAATAAAGACAAACTTTTCCTCTCAATTTGTGAATGCATAGCAAAATGCAATTGAAATGGTTTACATTTAATAGGAAAGTTGGGCTACTCATTCAACATTGCGATGATTTTGGTGAGTTAGATTGCGAACTTCATAAATAATTAACTTTTTAGCTCTTTTCTAACAAGTTTATATATTCACTCACCAATAAATAAACAATAAAAAAGGGACCATAATTTTTTTTACATTTTAATTTATTACTGCAGACGGTTTCTTATACTTTAACTCATTCTAATAAAGTCAATTTTACTAAATGGATTATTGACGCTATTGCATTTTGTTGTACGTCTTTTGAGTAAACTTGAAAAATATTTCCGAATTTTATTTGTATCCTTGATATACAATTTCGTATGAGAATGGTCAATGGGTTCCATAGTACGCAGTTTTTTTCGCTCCATTGGGTTTTTTGATTTTCAATATTTTGCTTTTGCTGAAAAAGTTAAAAGTTACCATTTAATTGCATGTTTTTATTAAATTATTTTGCCATTCTTAAAGGTTTTATTAAATGAATAAAAAATTAAACAAATAACAGAATATTGTAAATCAAATGGACAGAAAAACGTGAAATAATGCAGATATTCGGTTTCTATGCATATTCATAAAATTTCTAGACTTGCAAATCAAAAATTGTATGCCTTTTAAAAATGAGTTTCTTTGGCTGATTCTCATTACATAACTCTTTTTGCTCATTGGTAGATTTTCTGATATTTTGTAATGGTTTTCATTTGTATTTCATTTTTATGGGATGATTTGACTTTGTTTTAAGTCATTTTTCTTGTGGCAAAATGGTTAGTTAAATATTTTTATTTTTTTTCACTTGGAAATTAAAAAAGTCTCTTAGGCATTTCATTGTCATTTGAATTCGATTCTATATAAATTTGTTGTATAAATTTATTGATTTTATATTTAGTTTCTTTGGATCTATAGAGATTGTATCTCGTTGAAATATCATTCAGTCTTTTTAATAAATTTTCATTCGCATAATATCTTGTTTATTTTTTTTAAGACTGTAGTTAAGGTATTTGGTTCGGCTTAACAATAACAAATAAAATCATTGTATACATAAACGAAAATATATTAATAACATAAAAGTGCAACATTTAAAATAAAATATTTCATATATTTATAATCTCAATGATTTCTTTGTATTCGTGTTGTTTGTTTTGAGATTACCACCCTTGACATATCCATTTAGTTCGTTTCCTTCAGATTTGATAAGCGTATATCGCTTTAATTTTGTTAATTTTGATTTCTCATTCCTGTAAAAAAATCTAAATGCTACAATTTATATGGTAAATGCGGCAAAAGTGCCGAATTTTCTCGCATGAAGAGCTCAACAGCTTTTATGTTAAGTTGTTTTTTTAAGTAACCATAAGTTGTTCAAAACTTTTCCTTTATATTATAATTATTTACTTTAACTTCTTAATTATTCAAGGAGGTAGAATTGTTTAAAAATTGATTTAAATTATCATATTAGATTAATAGTTTTTGCATGCTGAGGTCATCATATACTAAAATTTTTTGTATATATGTTTTTTGGCATTAACCTTAACTTACCAAAATATGTTTTAATATTTGCATTTTGTACTTTCAGTGCTTTCAGTTTGTAAATTTAGATATTTATCTAATTGAATGGTTATGGTACGTGTAAGCTCAATCATGGTAAACATTCTCGATAATATATTTTCGCGACACTATCTTAATAATTTGATTGACTGATGTCCTTGCATTTTCATAATGCATTCGGTATATTGGATTTTCGTTTAGTTTTTATCCTGAGTTTTGTTAATCAGGTATACTTGGCACTTTGATAATCGCTTGGCGATTAATTGTTCTTTGCATTTGTAGTAATCGTTTCGTAAATACTTAATACTTTGTTATTTCATTCATTGGTCTCTCATTTTTCATGACTTGTATGCTGGCAGTGCAGCTTCGGTTCGTGAATATATTCAGTCTTACGTTTTTTCACATTTTTCACTTATTATTCGTCTTTTGATTGATTGTTTTGCTTAATAATTTGCAGTTTTACTGATTGATTTCTTTTAAACAAAATATTTTAAATAATAATATGTACGCTTAAATAAGTTTAATGCATTAAACACATTTTTGAACATTATTTTATTGACTTTGATTATGGTTATGGTTTTTGCATCTTTTTCTAATATACTTTGTGTATTTCGTTACTTGTTTTTTTTTCAGCTTAATTTTAAGGAGTTACATTATTACGAACTTTTTTTTGCTTAAATTGTCACTATAAGAGGTTTTTGTAAAACAAAAAAGTAATAAGTTACGCTTTCGTCACGTTTTTGTCATTCATAAAGAAAAATAACACAATCTTGCAAAATCATAAACGCTTTCAGATGCATGTGGGATTGAAAATAATAATGTCGAGAGTCGTTTGCGGTTTTCAGCTTAAAAACTAAAATATACATTGCATTCATTTGTATACAATATTCACAAATCATATACATGATTCACAAAATGTTTAAATTTAGTTCATTCAAAAGATCATGTTACGTACTCGCATTTTTCTGTCATATAAAAAATATGATTGTAGCATACTTTGGTCACAGTTGACTTGTAATTATAAATGGAACTAAGGAGGAGCACATTTAATTTTCTTAGGCTGGAGCTCAGTGCAGGCTAGCTCCGTTTGTCTATTAAGAGAACATTAAACAACAGGCAAGGCGGATTATTTCAATATATCTGTTCAGTACTCATGGGGAGACGAAACGGAAACAATGGGGATGTTAATTTGGGGTGGGGGTTTATATAGAAAGACGTCGAAACACTAGTTTTGCTTAAATGCTAAGAAAAAGAGAACTTTATACTTAAAACTAAAATTGTATGTTTTGAGTGACCGCGTATGTGTGTGTTTGCGTGTTATGTATAGCAAGTTAATTGTTGCATTAAACATATATTCCCTTCCATTTTACTCGATATTTTTCTGCCCTAATCCCTTCTTATTTGGTTTCTTGGCCTATCGAAGCACGCGCAGCGTTCTGATCTCTAGTGTGCCGTCAGGGGTGGGAGTGGGAAGTGGTTGTTTAGTAGTAGGCGGCTGCATTTGAATAGTTCTGCGAGTAGGCCTGCGAATCTGCAAGAAGACACCGATGACGGATGATGCAACTGGAGGGAACTGGAATAACCTACCATAACCCGCGTAGGCACGCTCATCGTAGCCAGTGCTTTGCGCTCCGTGCTGGCTGTAGTCAGCTTGTCCGGTAGCATTGTAGTCCACTGCAGTCGAGCCGTACTGTTGGCTGTAGTCCTGGCTGTACGACTGATACCGTGTGTCCTGCGGTGCGGCATAGCCCGTCGAGCTGTTGGGAAGCACAAAGCAATTCATTAGCACTTGCGTGGCCCAATTGAAGGCAAGAAACGTAGAGAGATAGAGGTCAAGATTAGGTAACCCACTTGTAGTTCTGATATTGGCTCTGATCGTATTCGGTGCTGTGGTGGGCTCCGTAGCTGCTGCTCGCCGGAGCACTTGTCTGCGATGTGTGAGCCGCATAGCTGCTGCTACCGCTCTGGCCATAGCCATTGTATCCTTGCTGGGTGGTCTGGGTGCTGTAACCGCTCTGCGCGTAGGGGTCCACTTGTTGGGTCTGCTCGTGTGTCTGATAGCTGTGATGGCTGTATAAAGAATAGCGTTAAAAGATGTACAAATTATTTTTGCAGATTTAGAAAGTGTGCACTATATTGATTAAATAGATTATATAAGTTTTGAAAATTCGATGCCTTACCTTTGTTGTGGCGCATGGTGACTTGGCGGCGAGCCATAAGAGGACTGCGAAGACATGCCGCCGCCGCCTCCTCCACCCATATGCTGCTGTGTTGAATGGTACTTGGGCGTCATGGGCCGCTGGCCATAGGGACCGCCCTCGTAGCGACCGCGTTTGGGACCAGGACCACCGGGAGCGCCGCGTTTGAGAGCTGGTACCGGTGCAAGTTGTGTATTGGGATTATGTGCCTGATGGTGATGCAAGGGTGGCCGACTCATACCTTGATTGTAGCCGCCCCTGCCCCGAGGACCTCCGCGCCTGGGCATCGAACCGTGCTCGCTGCCCGGACCGCCGCCCATAGAATTGCCGTGGTGGCTGTGGGAGCCACCGTACATGCTGCCGCCTCCATTTCCGTTCATGTGCGAATTGTAGCCGCCGCCACCACGTCCACGTCCACTGAAGGGACCACCGCGTCCACGTCCACGGCCCAGATATGGAGGAGGTCCACCGCCGTTGCTGCCACCAGGAGCGGAACTGCCGCCATGCGAGTTGCCCGATGATGGGACGACCGCTGATGTCTGGCCATCGCTGACTTCGTCACCGGCTGCTTCAACCGCTGGCTGCTCTCCACTGATCGCCGAGGTGGGCACTGGTGATACGGTCTTGTTGTTCTCGGCACCTGTGTGTTGTTTGGGAGCTAAATTGGATTGGATTGGATTTACAAGGTGCGGCAGGGAGTCGAGGGTTGTCTGCGGGAACTTACGCTGTGAGTACAAAGGTGGGCGACCACCTCGCATGCCCATGGGAGCGCCACCACGCGGCTGATAGCCGCCGCCGCGTCCCTGATAGCCCATTCCACCACGGGAACCACGCATTCCCCTCGGAGGACCCGACATCATGCCCTGCATGGGCGGTCCTCCGCCCATTCCGCTACCGCCGCCTCCGCGCATGCCACCCATAAAGTGTCCACGACCGCCACGACCACGTCCGCGATCGAAGCCACCGCGCATAGGCGCTCCACCGCCCCGCCCACGGAAACCGCCTCCACGTGGGCCGCCCATAGATGGCGAGGACACTGAGCCTCCTTCCATGCTCCTTTCTCGCTGTTCTCGTACACTAGATCACACGCACTACCACTTGCACTGGTATACTTCGCACTCGGACGCGATTTTAAGACTGCTGAAGCCGGAGGAAGAAGAAGCAGTTTTAGGATGCCGGAGATTGGCGATTCGGGGAACTATTGCTAGCGACTAAACGGTTCTGTCGATGCTTACTGGTCACTTGGTCACTCGGCGCACTTTCAACAGTAGCTTATCTTAAATAACTTATTTAACTTTACATTTTTCGGTGTGCGAAGCGCGTTGGTCTTCATTCAGTGAAAAAATATGGCGGCGACTATTGATTTTTGTTGCAGCGCTGCCCACTCGTCGCTCTTTTGTGCCAGTGTTGTCATCTTTCAGCGACAATCTAGCTATTAAAACTTGTTATTGATATTTTCCAGAAATTAATGTACAAAAAAAGTTAATAAGTAATGATTTAATTTATAGTACATACATATAGGGGCTAGTACATAACCATGTCTTAAAAATATATTTAAACTCCGGCGGGAATGAGTTAAAGCAAATTTCAGTTGGAAAGGTTCTCGCTAGTAGTTAGTTTAGAATTTATTGAAGCAATAAATTTGATTTTTGCTTAATGATTTAAAAGCTGCTCCACTCTCATACAAATAAGCAAATTAAAACAATGAGGAGCATCAGCACAATTAACTAATCTGCAGGTAATTTGCAATTCACGGACCACGGCCACACTAGGCACTGGGAAAAATGGAAAACACAAGATAAAACGTGAACCCTTCTGGTCGAAATTCGGTTGTAACAATCTGGTATTTGGTGAAAAGGGACGACAGGCGAGTGCGACAGGATGCCGGGCAAGGTGGGGGTGAAGATTAAGGCGGCGCGCAACCTGCCAGTGATGGACAAAAGCAGTGAAACCACGGACGCCTTTGTGGAGATCAAACTGGCCTCGGTGACCCACAAGACGGATGTCTTCCGCAAGAGTTTGAATCCCACCTGGAATACCGATTGGTGAGGTCTGACCATTCACTAGCTACATATACTGTAACCCTTGCTTTCCGATAGGTTCCGTTTTGAGGTGGACGATGCTGAGCTCCAGGATGAGCCCCTGCAAATCCGCCTGATGGACTACGACACGTACTCTGCGAACGATGCGATTGGAAAGGTCAACATCAGTTTGAATCCTCTGTGCCTGGAGAGCTCTAGTCAAGCGGTGCACGGCAAGGGCACCGTGCTATCCGGCTGGATTCCTGTTTTCGACACCATGCACGGTATCCGCGGCGAGATCAATGTGATTGTTAAGGTTGACCTGTTCTCGGACGTCAATAAGTTCCGTCAGAGCTCCTGCGGCATCCCCTTCTTTCACTGTATAAACAATAATATATTCTCCTAAGGATTAGTATAATTATCCCTTTTTCTCCAACAGCTCAATGTGTGCCATTTGGCTACCGCGCCCAAGTGATTCATGGCTTTGTCGAGGAATTAGTGGTGAATGACGACCCGGAGTATCAGTGGATCGACAAAATACGCACACCGCGTGCTTCCAACGAGGCTCGCCAGGTGGTGTTTCTCAAGTTGTCGGGTCAGGTGCAGAGGAGAATGGGCCTAAAGGCCATTAATATGGGTGCTAATGCCGTCATCGGCTATACCCAGTGCTTCGATCTGGAGGGCGACGTGGGTGTGGTGGCAAGAGGCATTGGAACGGCTGTAACGCTGATCAAGGACACCAGCACAAGTCAACCGAACAGTGCGGATGTGGCACTGATCGAAGAGTGAGTATTAGTGCTGCCTAATTACTCATAACTTGTTACTTCTTTTGATATTTACTATACTCTTGCAAAGCAATTGACATATTTTAGCTGTCCGATTACATGATCACATAAGTCTATTAACAATATCTATATCCATGTCTGTGCTAGTAAAATTGTTTCTTATCTGCAAAAGTAGGCTGCAAAAGTATTTGAAACTTTGGTTCCCGAAGCCAACCTACCCTTGATTGTACAAACAATTTGTTTAACATCCGTAGCTGAAAGTAGGTGCTAGTAGAAAACGAACTAAAATATTTTCTAAAGCGAATTTTTTCTTCTTTTGAACGTTCTTCCCCACACCGAAATCTCTGCGACGATGTTCATCCCTCAATATCTTAACTTTCGCTCCTTGTCGTATCGTATTGCACGTTCCAATCGTTGTCGTTGTTTCGTTGTTGTGTCGTGTTTATGTTTACCATTTCTAAATACGGCTAGACTGACACAAAAGTATCTAGACTTCCTCAATTGTGCGGGCGCAAGCAGCTCAAGTTTGCCGCTTTCGGGCCGCACGCCCCAATATCGTCTCAATATCTATAGGGAGCCCAGCTCGTCGGCGCCCTCGTCTGCAGCAGCGGCGGCAGCAGCAACGATGTTTTACTTGGAGAGTGCCAGCAGCGACACCGAGGATGCGGAACTGATGCAGAATCTCATAAGGCAAGAGGACGAGCGTGGCGATCGAAATCGCGAGAAAAAACTACGACACCGTATGCGGCGTCTAACGCTCTCATCGAGTAAGATTTTTAGTCAGAAATACGCCACACTTATCCGACGAATTGAACCGAAGATACCGGAGAATGGTACACAGTCGTTGAGCAGCATCTTTGGCGGGGCCACTGCAGCCACCTCGAGTTTCAGGCGGCGACGCAAGTCTCGTTTCGCCGCATCGACTTCCAAGTCGTCGATTCCCCCTTTCATAACTAGATCCATTAGTAGCGATTCAAATGTCCGTCCCGGTCGCATGCCCATCAAGACTTTCCTCACTGTGCCCGGATTGATGGAGTATCAAGAGAACACCCGCTCGGCTCCTGATTTGCCTGGGGATGAGTTTCAAGCCAGGACTCGACCAACATCTAATTACTCAACTGAATCGGAAGACTCTCTGCAGTTGGATCTGGAAATAGGTCCACCTGAGAGCAATGCCGAAGATTCCCCGGAAGAGGAGGAGGATATACAGGATAATTGGATTAAGCCAGGAGAGACTCGTAGCTGCGAGAACAGTCAGCAGGATATGGGGCCTAGCCACCACAATCTGCTCGACGACCTCAAAGGCTTCTCACGTCGCCTGCAAAAGATGATGCATCTGAGCCCCAAAAGTAGCGAATTAGAGAAAAAGCATCCGTTTGTGCCCTCGCTGGAACGCAAGCCATACTATAGCTCACAACCGGAACTGCCTAGCTGCTCCAATGATTGGCTGGGATCCAACCTCAGCGGATCCTCGTCCATGCTTCAATTGAACTTTCTCCCCAGTTACGGGAAGACCATGCAACGCAGTGCTTCGTTGAATCATCTAGTGGCTCCCGATACTCCTGTTCCGCCTAACACGCTGCTGCTGAAGGCGCCCGAGCTGCGCGTCTGCCCATCTACACCCACTCCTACCCAGTCCAATTTAGTCGTCTTCGATTACAATAACTCCCCTTGCCTTACCCAATTAGATCAATCTGTAAATATCTCTAATAGTACTAACCATAGTAACCACAATAATGAATCATCATTGCTTGCTCCATTTGCCATTCGACAACAACAACCACCACGCGTAATTAGATCCAGCTCCGAGCTCCAACAGCAGCCCTGTTCTACAGGAGCAGCCGCAAGCACTGGACCGTCCAACATACCCACAACGGTGGAGGGTAGCAGTCCCAATTTGAAACGCTTCGCCTCACCGGTGAGCAGCAGTCGCCTTAAGTTAACGCCCAGTCCCTCGAAGAGCGGCATCTCGGCGACAACCAATGCGGATAGCGCATCCACTTCTACAGCCTCAACGGCCACGACAATGGTGCCGGCCACCGTCGGCGAGATCTGTCGCAGATCCTCTGATTCCGATCTTAGTGTCACGCCCAAAGGTATGTAAGGGAGCCAGCTAATGAAAGCAGCCCTGTTTTCGAGTATGATTAAACTTAAATTTATTCTTACTTGATATCGGAAACATGGCTGTTCAGGGGCACTCATTCCCTTTAGTTTATATCTAGGCTTAGACTATAGACTATAAGAATCTTAGCACCAGTGGCTGTCAATATTTGTGTGTTTGCTGTCAACGTGCGTCTTTTTCTGACCGTCTCGTCTCTGAGTAACCATAAACGTATCTTTCAACGTTCTATCTTTGCGTCCGCTGCCACATCTCGCAAACAGGCATAGCCTTTACGTTCCACCGGAAGCGTAAGTAGATGCTCCGCCTAATCTCAGTGTCCTTTCTCGATGTACCTCTGTGTGTCTGTGCGTGCTCCTTTCTGTCTCTTCACATCCTGCACCTTAAGCAGGTTATTGCTCTTCTGTATCGCCAAGTCTTGAATGCTTCATCCGATCTAATTTATCCTTACATGTTACACTACACCATCATTACGTGTGTCATAGAAGTGGGACTTGATGTGGTCTGAGGATCTGAGTTGATAGGTTTTAATTTGTTTGGATGTTTTCAAAATTGAATTCCTCAATAACCCCCATATTTCATATTTGTGGGTTATATTTTGAATATAAAATTTATTTTGATTGATTATCATAATCAAGTTTTGATTGAAAATTATATTGGCCCATATTTTAAATGTTTACTGTCATATCTACAACACTCCATACGAGTCTAAGATATTCCGTTGTAAATATAAATAATCACTATATGTAAGAGCCACATATATGCAAAACCAAATGCGCATGAAATCCTCATAGTACCTTCGGAACCCTTTTTAATCCACAGGAAACTCCATATGTGTGGCCAGTGAGCGTTTGGTGGCAGCCACGGCGATGATGCGTTTAACGCAACCGACGGTGGGAGCCAAGCCTGGAACTGCGACCGACAGTCTGGATATGTTGGAGTATCCCTTCCTGACAATGACAAAATACCCGACGGGATTCATTCTTCATTTGGGCGCAACGGTCGCGGCACGTTCCGTAAAACTGCTGGAGCGTGTGCCCAATCCGGATGAGCCGGAAGTCCGAGACAGCTGGTGGACGGAGCTGCGAATGGAGATCCGATCGCATGCCCGATCCCTGGGCTGTAATGTAGTGTTAGGTTATGCGGAGACCACAACCATATCGTACGTAAATAAAACGAATAATCTATTATATTGAAATCCCTGCGCACACCTGCTAAGATAAGCGTAATTAATACCCTATCTTTGCTTTTTAGTGACGACGTCTGCGTTTTATCTGCCACTGGAACGGCGGCCGTGATTAACATGGTATTTAATCGATCTGTATCGCAAACCGATATCTTCACCATGTCGAAAGCAACAGCCAGCGTTGCAGCCATGACGAATTCCGTGGAGGACGGAAATGGAAGCACCGCCGGGGATACGAGCATTGGCAAGGACAGCGGTTCCCTCGGCACCGGCAACAGTTCGGGTGGTAAACGTTATGGACTGCCCCCACTCAATGGACCCCGGAATGCCTGTGCCATCTGCCACATACCCTACAACCTAAGCTCGGTTCCGTTTAATGTGAAGATGAAGAAGTGCGCTGTGTGCCGCAAAGGAAGAGTTCCGGATGTACTGCTGGCTACACTTGAAGTGCCTGAGTTTATGCAGGTTACCGGAAGAGGTTGCTTCATGCAGGCCCAAGTGGTGCGCGCCAAAAGAGATCTGCGTGCGGAGCTGAACGCCAAAGAGATTTCGGATGGCCTGCCCTTCCTGGAGTACGAACTTCATCGAGTGCTGATCAACAAGCTGAAGGCCAAGGGCATGAATGCCATTTTTGGGCTACGCACGCAAGTTGCCATTGGCGAGCGTATGATAGCGTTGATAGCCACGGGAACGGCTCTATTTCTCACAGCTTTACCGGTGCCGCAGGTACCAAAGATCGTGGCAGGCAACTCGTGGACCGACAAGCAAAAGCTAAATGAGTTGCAGAAGAAATTGCAAGAAACATTTGAACGCAACCAGGAGATCTATCAGCTGAAAAGCTTGGACCCAGATTTGGCAGCCAATGTCGGAGGAGTACCTTCCACAGGCGCCTCTGGCGATAAACAATCAGATACTGACGACTCTGATGAAGAGGAGATGAACGAGATCGATCTGAACTGTGGCAACAAGGAGTTGTGTGTCCTGGAAGTGGACGATATCGAAGACTTGGAAATCATATCGCTGTTAATGGAGCCATATCCGCCTGAAGGCTTTCATGTGGTCAATACGCAGCAGGTGCCGGGCATGCTGGAAATGGATACGGTTAAGAATCTGCAGATGTTCACACAAGTGTGGCGCGCTCGGCTCGAGGTGGGCCAAAGTGTAAACGGCTTCCCCAAACACTTTCAGAGGTAGGTTCTGAACTTCTTACCGCGATCAGCACATAAAAACATTTGATTTCCCAGACTGTTGCAGACCATTTACTTCAAGCTACGCACTATGATACCCTGTGCTATCTGCGATCTTCGCTTCCGACTAGATCTGCCAGAGACGGTAAGGAAAATGTTAGGACTTTGATCAGGAATGATTAACTTACATATTTTACTGCAGGATCAAATTCAATTGCTAGTCACTGGCATGGCCATGGGCCTAAGCGATGCCAACAGAATGAAGTACCGCGGACGTGGACGCCCGGCTCAGCAGCAGCAGCAGCAGACACCTCAACAGCAGAACGGACTTCATGATGGCACGGTGCACGCCACTCAATCTCAGCCAGAGTTAAACGGAAAACGAATGCTGCAAGAGGAGGATTACATATTTCCGCTGGACGAGGATCAGATGGTGGACACACCCACGCCAACCAGCACCGCTATTCCGCCATTCGGAATGAGCTCATTTAAAATGCGAAAAACTTCACCATCACGTCTTAACAATCTCGTTTCGGGATTGCCTTCAAGCGGAGTTAAGCCCTTGAACGTTGGATCGGTTCAACGCAGCCGTTATGTAAGAACATTAAAATGGCGATGTCTTTATATTAATAATATATTTCCTTGACAGTTTCCGCTGCGAGATCGTTATGGAGTGGATGTGACGCCACTTAGTTTCATACCTGGTGGTCGTATAGATAAATATTTGGGCAACCTAAACTTTTTCTTTATTCGGGAGAGCACCTCGATCCGGGAAAATGGTGGCATTAGCGGATTTGTCCATGGCTTTATTACCGAACTGTTGGCTGTGGTGAGAGCACATATCGCTTCGCTGGGCGGAAATGCCATGGTCTCTTTTTACATCACCGAACTAATGTTGTTCGATAATCAGCATAAGAATCAAGTAAGGCAAACAATCTACTCACCTTGTAGTTTTTCCACTAAAATCTTGTATTCTTAGGGCCAGTGCCTGATTAGCATCGGTGGCGATGCTGTCTATGTGAGCTACCATGCCGACGACTGATATAAAAACTTACGGGGCATATAGCGCATGTTTTACGCGAATCGTCCCAAAAGCGTATACTCTCTATTTTCTTCCGCTTAGCTAGAACTATCAGCTCTGCCCAGCAACTGGAGTTAAACTGAAGTTAAACTAATGCACGTTTACTTAACAACTTTACAGCATCTGTAGATGGATTCTTTATGCAATATTTGAACTGTGAGGAATCGTTCTAATCCTAACTTAGTAGTGCTAATTTTTTCGGTCTTGTTACTTGTTTGCTTGATGTTTTTAGCGTTAAATCAATTGCAATTTCTGTACATAGTTGATGTTTATTGAATATTGAATTTAGAACGAGTGCGAGTTACAAGTATACTATCGGTATATACAATTGTTGCAACTACAAACATGACACATATACTCGTACCACTAGATATCCAATTTTGGCGTGTAAAATACAATACATACAATATTATGGAAATACAACAATTGCTCAACTAAATGTATTTCATTCGATTAGTTTGGTGTAGTGGAGAGCAGCACAAACATGACCCACAGATGTAGTAGGGCCACGTAGACGATCACAGAGACCCGCATCATTGGATAGCGACGCAGAAAGGTTCCCACCCGAATGCCCATGGAGTCCGCCTGGCGAAGGGCTCGCTTGAAGCGACGGGCCACACGATTGTCGAATGGACTTGGATGCATGAGAAGCGGGAATTGTGCTTTGACTAAGGTAGAATTCATATTTAGGTGATTTGTGGAACTCGAAGAATGTTACACTTACCATCATCTGTGCTGTTGAGCATAGCATGGCGGGAGCTGCCCCTTTGGACCTCCATTTCCACCAAGTGCATGTTTTGCTGTAGCTGCGTCTGTGCCTTTTCGTGCTGCAGTCGCAGGGCATTTCTCTCACTCGTAACTCTTTCCAGAAGACTCTGCCGCTCGACCAGTGATTGGGTTAAAGCCTTTAGCCGAGTCTCGTAATCGTTCTTGGCTCCCGTGTTGGCTTCCTCGCTCAACCGCTGACGCATCTGCTGAAGCTGCTGCTCCCGCTCCTGGAGGCGAGTGGCAGCAGCAGCCATTTGGTTACTAAGTTGCTGCCGCAGTGAGGCCAGTTCCTGCGTGAGCATTCGCTGATCGGATTCGGAGGTCACATTGTGTTCCCTTGCCTGTCGCAACTCCTTTGCAAGTGTTTCCTCACGTTGGCGGGCAGAGCTTAGTTCCACCTGTCGTTGTCTTTCCTGGGTAACGTAATCGTCCAACTGCAAACGCGCCTTTTGCAGTTCCTCGTTGGCATGCTCTAGTTCTTGCTTAAGTGACTCGTGTTCAATTTGCAGAAAACGCGTTTCACTGTCCTTGGAAACCAGGTTTGGATCTGCGCCCTCCTCCGTGGGCTTAGCCTTCAACTCTGCGATGAGGGAATCCTTTGCTTGCAGAGCTCGCTGAGCCTTGGTGCGGTATTCCTGAAGCTCCTGGCGCTGCTGCTCCGTTTCCTTTGTTTGCATTTGCAATTTGTGAGCGGCGCTTATGTATTCCTGCTGCAACTTGGCCAGATTGGTTTCCAGTTCGGAGATGGAGTGCACATACGCCATGTTTGCCGCCTGGGCCTCATTGTGGTCATGAACAGCCTTGTCCCGCTCTTCGGACAGAGTTTTAACCAAAGCTTCCAGAACCTGGGTGTGCTGATGCAGATTGAACTTTTCTGTTTCGTTATTGAGATCATCCAAGCGCAGACGAAGTTCATCCCTTTCGGCTGTGATCTCATTTAGGGCGATCTTGAAGGCAGCCAATTCATTTGTGTCCATTGAATTGGCGGATATGTCAGGACTGTTGGAGAAACTGGCCGATGTGGTCATCTTTTGGCGCAGGTCCTTGGTGACCACGAAGCCTCCGCCCTCGCTTTTTACACTAGATGCACTATTGGCTCCCGAGCGCTTCACTGGCGACACAGTGGACTTCAGGGATGTGGACAGAGATTGGGTGCTGCTCGTCATGCTTCTGCGCATGGGATCCGCTGATCCGGTGGCGTTCTCTGTCTGCAGGGCAGTTGCCGCATTTTGGTCCAGCTTGTTCAAAATGTTTTCGGCCTTGTCCGCCAGTCCTGTGATCCAGGATGACATATTTTTCTAAGAAAAACAAATCTCTTCGAGCAAAACACGTAAACAATATAACACTGTGTGCCCAGATCGCGATTGACCGCGGAATGGTCACCTCCAAAGTTAAGGTCACACTAAAAGTAACGTAATTTCGAAAAAGAAATTATTTTTTTAAAAGAAAATATATTTTTTGATTCAATGAAAAATTTAAAAAAAAAGTTCACTAAGCCCCATGTTAATTTTAGAAATAAATGTAATTCCAATCTCCCTTAAACGTGCAGAAATCTTAATTTATTGTGCCTATTAAAACTCTAAAGGTACAAATGAATATTTTATTCAATACTCAACGGGGCAGTGTAATCTTCGCAACTCACAACTATAAACTATGGTTATCTCTTCATTTTCCAATGCAAAAGTCCTTGAAGACCACGTCGAGTATATCTTCGCAGCTGATGTGTCCGGTGATGCGTTCGATGCAGCGCACGGAGTTGCGCAGCTTGGAGGCGGCAATGGCCATGTCCGGGTAAACGTCGGGTCTGTAATCTCGCAGAAAAATGTCAATGTTCTCAATGCAGCGTTCCAGTTGTTGTCGGTAGCGTGTGTTTGTGATCCGTGGATTCTCCGCCCGCGGTTCTCCGCACAGTTCTTGCAGCTGCTTCTCCAGTGATCCCAGAAAGACTGCCATCTTATCGGGCTTATGGCATGATATGGCTAACACGTTGGACAGCTTGTCCAGCTGCTGATGCTCCTCCTCCGTCAAAGTGTCCGTTTTATTGGCCACCAATTGCAGACGTTTCCCTGAGCACATGTCCAGGGGTATATCCAGCTCGCCCAGATAGCTATCTACATACGGAGCAACTGCGTCATCGTGCGTCAGCTGTGCAATGTGTTTGGCTTCTGCTAGGAGCAATATCAAATCGGATTGGACCAGACAGTTCTTGGCTCTCTGCATTCCCTCCTGCTCTATACTATCCGTAGTATATCGGCGTAATCCGGCTGTGTCGGAAAATACCACCGGATATCCTCCGAAATTGTGCATTGTTTCTATAATATCCCTTGTGGTGCCCGCCTGATCCGTCACTATGGACACGGATCGCCGGCAGAGGAGATTGAGCAGACTACTCTTACCAACATTGGGTGCTCCGATGATCACTGTGCGGACTCCGTCGCGGAGGAGCTCTCCTTGCCGCTGGTCACTTAAATGCTCGCGAATTTCGCGCTTCACCGCCTTCAGTTCCTTGCCGAGTTGCAGGATGATGCCGCCCTCGATTTGCTCCTCTTCGGCGAAGTCTATGTAGGCCTCCAAATGGGCAGCACAGCGAATAAGTCGCCGGCGCCAGTTGTCGTAGAGACGCGCCAGTGCTCCAGTACTTTGTAGCAGTGCCTGGAGGAAGATTAGACTTGAAGCTACATTTATAAGACCCTAAGTCCATTGCCTACCTGCTTTCTTTGCGCCTCCGTTTCAGCATGGATAAGATCTGCCAATCCCTCCACCTCAGTCAAATCCAGTTTACCACCAAAGAAGGCTCTTTTCGTGAACTCTCCCGGCTCCGCCGGCCGCAAGCCATCCACTTTTCCCAGAGCATCCAACATGGCCGCAATGACTGCCAAGGAGCCGTGCACCTGAAACTCACAGGAATCCTCCCCAGTGAAGGAAGCCGGTCCCGGAAACCAAAGTAAGAGCCCACGGTCGATCATCTCCTTGCTGGCGGGATGGTAGAAGGATTTCAGATACGCCTGACGAGCCTATTTGGAAAAGTATTTATAAAGTTTTACTATCATATAGATTTCTCGTCTTTAAATATAAATAATTATAAAAATAAAACCTGGCAGCTTGCCAATTACAACAACTTAAGCAGTTCACGAAATATTTCAATTTATTTAGTCAACTATATGTAAGTAAGGAATTTTTTTTTAAATTTGTTTATTTTTAAACAGGATACCTGTCACAAATTTTATACGAATAAGCAACAGGTCTTTTCATTTGCATACATATATTGATACTAGGAAACAAAATTATTCACTGCACAGGTCATTATATCGAATAATAAACGTATATATTAATTGACTTGCCTTTGGCTCGTATTCTTTGTTTGCAATAATTGCTCGGAGGGCCTTCTTTGTTTGCGGCCCGGAGACGCGGATCACGGACACACCGCACTTGACATGACCGGAACTAAGGCTGTAGATGGTGCATCCTCTGCTGGCAAAGCGCCGGAAACTGCCCAAGAAGCTCTGGGACGCGTTTCGGAGAAGCGCCATCGTCGAAAAACAATTAAAACCCAACCGCCGAATAATAAACAATTAAACGTGATATTAAGTGTGACCGCGGAATGGCCGTTACAAAAATATATCATTTCGCTCGGAGATATACACTAAAGGATTGTGCAACATTTGTGAAGTGGTGGTAAGCTTGGGTAAATCTCCAGTCCCGACACAAACCAATTTGACCGAAATATTGAATTTTGAACATGGGGACGTTTTGTATTTATTTATTTTTTCGTTATTTGGAGGTGAATTCCAAAAAAGTATAAATTCAATAATGTTAAGAAAAGAAAGATCTAACTATCTATGTACGACTTAAGGGTATAGATACAAGAAATATGAAAAATATGCAATTGAAAAGTCGTCTCCCCACTCGTTGGGAAATTTCTGACCTCGCAGAGCGTTTTCCAAATGGCACCTTAATGGGCATTTCAAGAAAATGTCATATTAAATAATACAGAGCTTTTGATTTTTTTATTTTTTTAGAATTCACTTCCAATTTATACAGCAGTAGTATTTGGAATTTTTTGCCAAATAATTATCTGATTTTTTGTAAAAAACTTTCGAAATAATGGTCCAAATATCGAATGTCATATCTCGTCGAACTTATAATTAAACCCTTAATTGGTTGTAGTTCAAAATTTCCTATTTTATTTTTCTGACATTTTTTGAAAAAATAGACGATGTTACCCCTTATAAAAAATGTGAAAATCGGGAAAATTTTTTTTAGTTTTACCAAAAGGTGGTAAAAATAATAAGCACTGATAAAAAACTGTAAGAATCAGTTTTTCTTATGTCTCTGAGACCATTTTTAGCCAAGCTATGATGATGTACATCTCAAATCCCTTCTCCGCTCTTGACGAAGACACAATACATTTAAATATTTTATTATTAACAAATATGACATCTGCACTATACAGTTACATTTTCGGATTTGGACGCTTTAAAATCTGATGCCTTCGACACTATCAATTTGATCAGGCTACAAGAATGAGCAATTGCTAGAATTTCTGATTCGAATACAACTGTCAAAAATAACCGGATTAGAATAAGAACTGACGTTTTCGGGTGCTGTAGGCGTTTGACAACCGGAGAGATACTATAGGTGGTGGACAGCAATCAGTGGCACGAGCAAATTTGTTGCGCTGGATCATCGCCGCATTGGTGTCCCATTGGTTGATAAAGGCACGGGCCTCGTCGTCACATGGTTTTGCCGTACTCGGTCTGTCTCCCTGCAAACAAAGATTATTTCAAATTGATTTTTGTTTGAAATATTCCATAAAATAAGCACCTGGGTTCGACGACGTCGAGGAGCCTCATTATCCATCGTTTCCAGGAAGTCCCGTCTGCGGTTTTGCTTGGTCGCCACGCTGTCCGGGAAATTGACCCAGGTGCACTCGTAGTTGCGCTTCTCCAGTTCGCGCGGATGGTACTGCTCGTTATCGAAGCGTTCCTGATCGTCCCCGACGGAGATGCGTCCGCCGTGGCCATCGTCCTGCTCCCACATGGAGCGTCGCTTGTTCTTCTTGTACACATCCGCCTTCTCCCGCTCCCTGAGTATCTGATCGTCGGGCAGGTATGGGCTGCCCACCCTGGGGCGCTGGTACCGCCTGGCGATGTGACGCGTGGAGGCGCATTCGATCCGCGCACGGAGGAGCTCGATGCAGCGGTTCACCATCATCCGCGTGCCACCGTGGATGTTAACCATTCTCGGTAGATATACTTTTTTTTTACGGTTTTAGAAATTTTATTAAAAAGAATTAGGGAATTGTGTAGGTTTTAATATTGGAATGCCAAAATGTAGCCTGCTTCCAAAGAGGCGGCGTGTAACGAACTGAATCCGCTCCCAAAAAATCGAGGTGACATGTAAGGTGCGTACGAATCAAGGCACACCTGATGCTGTAAGCCGGCTCACCTTTCTTAATTAGCGCTGTTCATCTGGCGTTAATTTTCCACGGCTAGTACCTGTCACACAGATCAGTTGAGTTCTCAGAGTGGCAGCATGAGGTCTACGATTTTGGTACTTCTGTGGATCGGAGCCATTAGGGCGTCTTTTGGGAATCAAACCCATCTGGTGGGCTCCTCTTTGGAGAATCGCATTCTATCGCGACGGGTGCGTGCTTTGGTATTTCCCGATAAGGCTTCCCTTCTCCTGACCGCCGCCCTAACCAAACTCATTTTGGGCGGACGACCAAGTGGCCTTCAGTACAGCTTGGAGTTTGATATGTACGTTCCGGTTCCCGACACCATTGAGGGTTGGCAGCCCAAGATCCTGAAGAAGATGAAGCCAAAGCCCATGCCAATGTCAATGCCAAAACGCCGATATGATTGGTCATATAGCAAAAGACTTGAAAGCTATTATCCATACTATGCGAAGCCACATAGAAATGCTCATTACGATAGGTAAAGTATATATATCTATTAGTTGAATAAATTAATTGGACATTCTGAGTTTAGTCCCGGCATTAGCCGTAGAGTTCCATTCTACCAAACAACATTGAGGTAAATTATTATGAATTACTTTTACGAGGTAAAAATTACCAGTTCAATGTCTTACTAGGGATTCATTTTCCCAAGCTCCATGGCATTTATCCTCGCCCACTAATCGCAGGAAAGAGTTCTATGAATCGAGGTAATCTCAGATTAATCATTTTGAAATACTCTAACGTGGCTTTAAACTATTTCAGACCCACATTGAATAGAGCCTCATTCTATCACAGCCCATGGAGTTTGTCTGCAAATCAGAGAAACTCA
The DNA here is from genome assembly GCF_004382195.2 of Drosophila sechellia. Classification (NCBI taxonomy): domain Eukaryota; kingdom Metazoa; phylum Arthropoda; class Insecta; order Diptera; family Drosophilidae; genus Drosophila; species Drosophila sechellia. The sequence goes on from NC_045952.1 coordinate 22,904,513, forward strand.
TATCCACCGGAGGAAGAAGTTTATGAGTCCTGGGATCAAGTGCCTAGTTGGAAGTTACATCGTGGATACAGAGAACGCAGAGAGATTTTCGATCAGCTTGAGGCCATGGGAAAAGTGTAAGATTCAAGTTTTACACAAAATTATTTAAAATAATGGGTTATTTTAGTTATTTTTATTTAGTTTTCAGTTGGACCTAAGGTCCTGTATCAAGAGAGCCATGTGTGAACTAAGAGCCAAGTTAATCGCCGGCCAAGATCAGGGTTTCCTCATGGAGGATCTAATGCGAATTGTGCTGACGTAAGTGAAATAATTTATTGTGATATAAAACTCCATTAAATGAACTATACTTCAGAGTACCCGAAGAGGTGGCCGACGATAAGTACAGGCATCGCATGGACAGCCAGGACTGTGCGCGATTTTACGCCCCAAGTTGTCCCTACAATGTTCTAGACTTCCTTACCCAAAGTGGTGCCAAATTGTAAACATAGTGAGCCGAGAATCGAACTTCCGCCCCATGTCGTTGTACTGTGATTTCGGATAACCCAGAGTCGTCAGTTCTCATTCCGTTCTCGAGCTGGATAGGTCTCTAGCCTCCCAGTTTCGTGTTCGCAAAATTCCATCTAAATTTCCGGCCCAAACCCTTTGGAAAATATATTTCGGTTAAAAATTCTAAATTCCAGAGCCCCAAAATGGCACTGAGTGTTTATTCCTCCCGAGCACTGTTCCGCCCAAGCGCGATGATTTTTGGTGCGGTTAACAGCTGTGTGCGATTTGCGTCTGGCTGTGATAAGAAGGGGCCGAGCCGGTGCCCCAAGGTGTTGACCAAGTTCCCCTGCGGCAAGCCCAATCTGCAGGCTCCGCCCAAGAAGAAGAGGAAGATCGTCAAGGCACAGTCCATGTGGCTGAATCCATTCTGTGATCCCGACGACACAGCCTGTCCGTTCAATCCGCGCTTCGACGATATCTACTACGTCGAGTCGGACAAGGCCAAGCGGAAGTACTGGCAGACATGGGTGGCCTGCCCGCCCATCCAGATCAAGCCCAAGAAGATTTGCTGTTTCGCCAAGGCCAAACCGGCTCCTATTAAGCGGCGCAAGCCATCGGCGAAGCCATCGACCGCCTGCCCGCAGCCTTGTCCGGATCCGTCGGAGGATCTGTGTCCCCGTCTGCCCCGTCGCTGCCATCGCGATGGTCGCCGACCACCCTCGTGCAGAAGGGAACGGGGACCCCTGCCGTGTGTAAAGCCCCGGACGCCATATCCATCTTTCTCAGAGTGCCGACGTCTCAAGCCCGACGCCCCGCCACTCAAGGAGTGCAATTGTCTGGCGAAACCGCTGCTCTGTGAGATTTGGGCCGAGTTCCGACGACGAGCCACTGCCAAGAAGTAGAGCCGTGGCCCTGATTATATAAAGCGCTTTTACGATTCTACAGCATATACATTTTTTATTTGTATGAGGAGATTAAAATGTTTGCCCTGAGTGCCAGCACGGATACAGGATGTGTGATCACTGAAACGGATTCTTGGCCATATTTGTCACGAGGGTCCAGAGCAGCGGATTGCAATCGCTATAGGTTCGCTCGCAGTCGGCGCCACCACGTCCCGCGTCCCGGGCATGTAAATACTTACTGGCCACATTGTCCAGGGTGGGTCTGGAAATTCATTTATAATTACAATTCATAACTCATCCATTCCAAGTAAAATGTCACATACACCAGCACTGCGTTTACGATCTCACTGAAGATGTTGCTGTTCTGAAAGGGTTTCTGCGATATTTCGCATATGCTTCTGAGCAGGCAAACTCCGCCGTAAGCACCATCTAGTCTGTAGAAAAAGAGGGGAATTACAAAATACATAGCTAATCCCTAAACTGATACTCACTGCTCCATGCCCACTTCAATGGCATTGTAGACCCATGTGCGCGCCTCGTCGTGCAGGACCTTTGCCTGCATGTCCTTGCGCCACTCGCGAGCAGTGGACACGAAAGCGGTGGTATTCCAAAAGCTCCACCAGTACAGGGGAATGGTGGTGGGTATCCACTGGCCTTGCACGTTGATGAACCACCAAAAGGACTGATTCTTGTCCGTCTGCTTTAGAGGATACGCCAGGCTAGGTACGACCTGCAAAGTGGGTGGTAGGATAAGTGGAATGGTTGGAGATGTGCCAAATCTACCATGTTGTAATCCTACCTTGACAACGCCCTGTCCATTGTAGATGGCCACACGCTTGGATCGACTCAAAGAAGTAAGACTGCTGTTACCGCCCTCATCTGGATGGTTTATACTTCTGCTAATCCTTAAAAAACTGTCGTCTGAGGTGTAAATGTTCTTTGTGAAGCTCAGCACCAAGTCAATGGTGAATAGCAAACTGAGGAGAAACAAAAGCCAGGTCAGAACTCTATGGACCATCTTGTTTGTGTTCTAGTGCAATGTTAACTAATCGTTCTTTGTTTAAACTGGGATCTCAGCCACGATACACAAAGAACGCCATATGTGTTTACCCAAAAAATTGACAGATTCTGATTGGGAAGAATACACAGAGAAAAACTGAATTCTTGTTGTTTGTTGCACTTATTTAATAAATATAATAAGGAATTTTAAATTTACTTATTAATCAAAATATCTATTAAACTTATATTGAAGGTATAAGTTTTATACTTAGAGCCAACCTGAATTGTTTTCTGTGTAGCACCAATGACAGATCTTTGGGTAATGAAACGTTCTTGTGGAGGAAAACGGAGTCAGCCGAAGATGTCTCTTGATTGGCCAGATCACGCTGCTATTTGGATCTTAATGACGGAGCATGCGCTCCACTTTCGGAGCTGTTTTGTGGACCGTTCTAATTGCTATTCACGCATCTGGCTCTGGTCGTTGATCCGCTTATTCACAGCTCGCCTTAATTAATCCCCAAATAGATAATGGAGGGCTCTGGATTTCGGGTGGCTCGTTGCATGATCACATCGCCATGTATCGCTCAAAGCTGCAGAACGTCGGAGATTTCGGCCAGGTCATCCTGCTGCTGATCACCCTGATTCGACCCATTCATGGACTTCTGCTTTTTCCCACCTCAACGGTGCTTCAGCTGACCTCATCTGTCTCCATTCCCGCCGACCTGAATACCCGCACTAAAGTATTCACGGACATGGGCTTTCAGATGAACTACAACCTGCCGCCCACGGTGTCCGCCTTCTACAATGCCACCATCTGGGCCGATGAGCTGTCCCGGAGACAAAAGCGCCAGTTGGACAACAGCCTGGTTTCTAATCTGCAGCAGTGGGATCTGGAGGGCGGCATGCATCCCGGCGATTTTACAGCCGGTCAACTGTACAAGGGTATAGAAAACATGCTTGAGACCTATGGTTTCCATAGATCATGTCTGCTCCGCAGTGTCTGCGAGCTGGCCCTGCATCCTTTCGCAGAGGACCACTTCTATGGAATGATCACCCAAGTTATAACCTTTCTGCTCACGTAAGTTTCAAACGTTGTATGTTTGAATTTGTAAATACTTTATTATTTTTTTTATAAATTAGAAATATTCTGAAGAAGATTTTGTTATACCCCTTATATATATTTATTCGTAATTTTCTGTTTTTAATTGCAGACCATCTCAACACGAGGGATTCTCCGAGGACGAGCAGCATTATCGTGATAGATACGAAAAAGCCGAGAAAATTGGCTTTCTCGGTGGTCGGTGTCATCTATCATATCCGAGATGTCAAGCAGATATCATAAACCTAGCCACCCGACTGGTCAGATGAAATAAAAATCTTAGCCATAACATTTTGTCTATTTAATTGGTCTAGATTATTTCTGCACTGGCACACAGTTGCAGTTTACAATTAAGCTTCATTGAATTGAAAATGCTTTCCTAAATTATTATGCCTCTAGACCAAACTGGTTGTCCACAATCAGTTCAATGGATCAGGTAAACACTGCTAGCTTAACAGGCTGCTGATGCCACTGAGAAAGTCCACGGGGCAGTTGGAATACAGATGGCCACAATCCATTCCAAGGAATCCTTGTTCTTCGGCATGTTCGTAAATTTCCCGGTAAACATTTTCCCCAGGTGCGAAAGCCTCATGCAAAGAGGGACTGCGATGAAGAGTTATAACGAAATCCATAACAAAATCTGATTTCTACTTACGTCAGGGTAAAAGTCAGCAGGGCGGTGAGCATATTGTTTTCCATATCCTTGAAAGGATGTCGTGCCAATTCACAAATACTGCGCAGCAGGCAGGACTCATCGAAACCATACTGGATGAGTATATTCTCCAGGCTCTCGTACAGCTCCCCGGCCGTGAAGTCACTCGGATGCATTGTGGACACACCTTCTGGCAGATACTTTGCGGTCTCATTCCACAAGTGACGCTTTCCCCGCCGAGAAAACTCATCTGGCCAAATGGTGGCTGCGTAGAAGGAGGAAGGTTGAGCCGGCAGGGCATAGTTCATCTGAAGACCCCAATCCCAGAAGAGTTTGCGATCCGGAATGACCACGGGCACCGACAGCGATGAGGTGATCTGGTAAACAGAAGATGCCGGAAAGAGCAGTGGGATCTCAGCCTGGATGGGTGTGAGAATGCTCCATAGCGATAGCAGAGCTCCCATGAAGTAGACGCCTGTGAGATACATTCTGATCTGGTGACCATCACAGCGACAAGAATGTGTATCTCAACTCGATATCTTGACAACTCAACGCACTTAATTAGTGGCTGCTAATGAAACGCACAGACATTGCAATTTACATGTAGGCCCATTTCTAGATCTTTTATTAGTTCTAGTGAAATATAACTTGACTCATCAGCTGTAATAGATCGTGTTTGCAGTGGGAATATAATCTCAAGCAATCCCGACCCAGGAATCCATCTTGCTCGGCCAGTTCGTAGGCCTTTCTGTATACGTCTTCGTCATCCCGAAAACCTTCGTGTTGGGAGGGGCTACAGAAATATATTATAAATTAAATTAAATAAAACAATTGATATCTTAAAATATTCTTACCTCAAAACGAAGGTCACTATGTCGCTTAGCAAGTGCTGATGGTTGTCATCAAAAGGGTGTTGTGCCAACTCGCAAACACTTCTTAGCAAGCACGTCTCATGGAATCCATATCCCGCTAAAGTATCCTCAAGGAAGGCATACAGTTCTCCAGCCGAAAAATCCTTGGGATGCATACCATTGCCATTATTATGTCCATATTTCGTATAGAAGTTCTCATCCGTCAGTTCCAGTTGGGGAACCTCTCGCTTCGCTTTGTAGTTGGCGAATCCTGGCCAGATGGGTATGCTATAAAACTCAGTCAGGTTATAGGGATAGTTGTAGGAGATGGCGAAGCACCAATCGATCAGAATACGACGTTCTGGATAGAGTTCAGCAATGGGTGTGGACACTGAAAGTGTCAGCTACAAGTGATAGAGTTAGTTTTATAGTCCAGATTTGTGACCAACCTTTACTTACACCCAAATTAGAAGATGCTGGCCATAGCAGAGAACTCGATTGATGAATCAGAAAAATAACTAGGATGCACGTAGTTAGCCAATTTGGTTTCATTTTGGGAACCATTCGTCTTGAGTTTTGAAGGGGAACTGATCGGTCTACAAACAAGCGATTCCCAAAATTACTGGACAAATTGGGTCGGTGGGTTAATGGATACATGATCATCGTAAATATATCAAGACGTCAATCAGCTGTGAGTAAATATTTGGGCAATCGGTTGGCACTGCCAGAATAACTGGCCTCTTTGGGCAGCATCCATAATTTGGGCTTTTCAGTTGGCTAAGATGCTACGAGACAAGATCTTTATCTTGTTGGTGCTGTATGCCGCTTTTTGGCCAAGTTTGGAAGCATATCAGGGAAAATCCAAGAAAACAGAACTTAAATATGTAGTGCCCAGAGTTTTTTCGCGAAGAAGAAGAGCGGTCTTGTTTCCGCCGGGATCGTATGTAAAGTTCACCTGTTCCTTTGCTACTGGACTTCTGGCGACCTATCCCAAAGGTATAACTTTTGTTTTGGAAGAGGCTGTCTACTTTCCGATTCCCGGAGCTGTGGAGGATATCTACCCCAAGAAGTTTCGACCCAAGACCACGACTAAAAAACCGGAAAAGCTGCCCGATTCCATTATTTACATACCTGGCACAGATTGGCGTTTTAAGGCCCAGACTTTGCCCAAACCCAAATGGAGACAACCACCTCCGAAAACTCATCGCATCGATGATGATAGCTATGCCAATCCTTATAAGTGGCAAGATTGGAATCAGAAACAAAAATGGGACACTTACCAATGGAAAGGCAGTGATCCAAACAAGGCAAAGTGGTCGAAATGGACCACACCTTCCCCGAAGTGGGAATCCAAATGGAATCAGAACAAGTACAGTGGAGCATGGCAATCACAACATTACCATGGCCATCGCGATCGCAGATCACTGTTTGATCGGTTCGCCAAGCTCAGTTCATTGTGCGTACTTATAGTTTATTTTTTTTAATTTATCTGATGATCTTGCAACTCTTTAAGGATTGGCATTGATGTCAAGTCCTGCATTTTGCGCACCATCTGTGATAGCAAGATATTACTGCTGCCACCTGGTTATTCCATGCTTCAGGACATGTTGCGAGTGGTATTCACGTAAGTGTAAATCTCCTTTATTAAAAATAAAATATTTTTTAAAATGTATATTTAAAAGTCTGCCCCGTTTGGATGGCCTGGAAGATGAGTATAGTCGCCTAATGGACAAAGATGCCGATGAATGTGCAGCGGAGCTAAAGTCTAAGTGTAATATGAATTTATTGATTTGGCTGTTGAGTGGCAGACTTGAATAAAGTAAAACTTATTTATCAGTCACGTATTTTGAGGAAGACTTCTCAAATTAAGTTCTTCAATTGTTGAATGTGCAATTAACACCTCAGTACACTTGACTACAATGGTAAACAGTACATTGAAATTGGATCTGGTTGTCTTCACTTTGAATATCTCAATCAGTACTCTTCAGAAATGCGTGTCGATCTGTTGATCCTCCTTTGTTTCGAGCTTATTCACTTGACTTTAGGTCAAGTGGATTCAAACCACACGGAGTTAAATCATGTGTTTGATAGAGTCTTTTCCCGTCGAAAGCGTTTCGTGTTATTTCCTCCGGGATCAAATTTGAAGTTTACAGGTCAACTGAGTAAAGGTCTAATCTCTGCTTATCCCAAAGGAGTGAATATGAATATCGAGCAGGCTTGTTATTATCCCGTTCCCTCGAAACGCGAAGATGTCTATCCAAAACGATATCGTCAGAGAACAACGACCACGGAGAAACCAAAGACAACTACGGAACCCACCTATGTTTGGATACCCGGAACAAACTGGAGGTTTAAGGCCACCCCTCTGAAGAAACCCATGCCAATGAAACTACACCAACGCATCGATGTGAGGCCACAAAAACCATCCTACGTAGATCCTGCCAAGTGGGCACATTGGTCCAAATATGGTAACCGTTACGAGAACTGGTCGCCAGCGAATCACAATTACGAGAAGTACAGGCAACCTGGCAGATGGAGCAAGTGGACCACGCAGTCGCCCAAGTGGTCAAAACGCTGGTATAGATCTGCGGATGGCGAGTACTATGATCCCGAGGTGGAACCCTATGAGGATGTGCGGTCTCAGCCGATTTATGATCCCTACGATCCCGACATGACACCGCATGGAGTAGCTCACTATCCTGAATTGGCGCATCTCAAGGATATGCGGCATTACAACGGACATCGCGATCGCAGGCAGCTTTTTGAGCACTTTGATGGTTTCAGTAAGCTGTAAGTATGAGTTTATAGTTAAGTCTTTAGTGAATAATTAGTACATAATACTATAGTTTGGGCATCGATGCTAAAGCCTGTGTTTTGAGAGCCATCTGTGATAGCAAACGCCTGCTTCTGCCGCGTGGATATTCGATGATTCAGGATATTGTGAGACTTGTGTTTACGTAAGGTATATGTGATTTCTGTGATATCAGCTTGACTAATTTTTGCTATTAACCACCATAGACTACCAACCGCATCCGGAGTAGAGGATGACTATTCCCGTATAATGCAAATGGATGCGGACGGCTGTGACCGTCAGTTTCGCGACTCGTGTAAGCTGAACTTACTGGCCTGGCTAATGGGTGGAAAGTGGAACTGAATAAAGGCAACTTAAAGCAGACTTGGGGATTGGGTGTTTATTGTATAAACTGGGCCTGCCACATGGACTGCTTGCACTCCGGATAGAGGGCGGCACAGTCCGCCTTGGAGGCGTGTGCTTTGTCGTAGTGGGTGTCGCGATAGGCAACCGTTTCGTTGTCCATGGCTTCCGGAAGAGTGAACACCGCACGCATCAGTTCGCCTACGAAGGTGCCGGGCTCCTCCTCCGTCGATTTCTGCCCCGTCTCGCAGAGGGTTCGCAATACGCAGTGGTGGCCATGGTGACCTCGTCTGTGGAAGGAGTAAGTCGTTTAGCACGCTAATTAGTGGATAAGTACTTCTCAACTAAAATCCCTGAAGAGTATACCTCAAACTTGAATCTGAACTTTAAGGTATCTTAATGAAATAAAAGAGTAAGTCTCCACGTACCTTGGCATCGATGCTTAACTTAGTCCTACTTACTTGTCCAGATACTTCTCGATTCGTTCGTACAAGGACTGTCTGCTTCTGCGATGGTGCTTGATCTGTAGTTGCTCCAGGCGGCTCATCTTGTCCTCGTGCTCAGTGGCCACTCCACTGCGTCGCTGGCGTTTATGCGGATTGGCTGCATCCGGAATGCTGCGCTTGCCAAACACCGGATATATGCGATGATGTCGAGGAGCTGGCCTTCGAGTGGGTCGACTGGTGGTGGGTGCGCTGGTGGTGGTGGTGCTGTCCTGTCGTCGCTGCGCCGCCGGCGGTGCTGCCTGTTGACTTTTGTAGCCGTAGTATCTATCTTTGAGTCTGCAAACGAAATAGATAATTAATTAAAATATGAACATGCATAAGGTCATACTATAAACGACTGAATACCAAATCCCAACAAAGAACGATGAAGATTAAAAAATTCCTTAGTATGTAGTTTTACCTTGAGTTTAGAGCCCAGTAGGGATAGCGTGAGTTCTGCGTGTGAGAGTAGGGTCTCGTCCACTTGGCGAATGGATTGCTGGAGCTGGAGCTGACCCCGGGCCGACTGTAGTAGTAGTGATTGTCCTTCCGCCTGCCCCCCTTTGGACGTGAGGAGTAATAACTATCCGCATATCGATGCGACGGATGCATCGGAGTGCGGAAAACGGGCGACTGGCTGTAGTAGGAGTTGCTGCCACTCGAGGAGGAGGAGGAGCCGTAACTCGACAAATTGATGTAGTTGGGCTTGTAGTCCGCCGGCCTGCTCGTCGTGGCCGTCGAGGCATCTGCATCAACATCCACATAGGTTATGTTCGACACGGTGTCGTTGCGACTGATGTCTAATGTGCCGTCCTCCAACTTGGTCAGCAGATCGTCCAGCTCCTCGCTGGGCGGTTTGCTGGGCAACTCCCAGGCCAGGGCCACCGTAATGCCCAGAATCAAGTAGTTCGTGTGGTCCACCACTCCCACAATCTCATCGTACACTATACGGATGAAGATGGGGGGTAATTGAGGCATGTGATTTGCATTATGACAGTGGCGTAGTTAGGGGTATTAATCGACAAGTTTTACAGTCGCAATTTTAAAAATAATTGTTCTACATTTAAATCTTTCAATTAATTAATCTGTGTATACTGCAAATGCGAAACCCCCTATCAATGTAAAATACCCTTTAACTGCGTCACTGTCTCGTGACTGAGGACTTACCCATCTGAAAGGAGCTGCCCTCCGGAAATACCAAATAACGTCGTTTCCGGGACAACAGCTCCTGGCTGGCTGACTGGCTGTTCTGGACGGATGCGGACGCAGACTCATTCAGCCGCATCTCGATGAGCTGCTCCAGGCTGCTGTCGTCCGCATTGTTTATGCTCAGTGATGGCTGGCTCCCGGTTGCCAACTGGATGGATTCCCCGGTCTTCAGTGTGTCGACCAAGTTGGCCGCGATGAGAAGCGCCAGGATGGTCGGCCAGCAATTACCTATTGGGGAATTTCCCTTCTCGATGGCATTGGAGCAGCTCCCCATCTTTTTCCGTGTCGACATTTTTCCAACCTGCTGTCGAAGCGTTGTCCATGCGGCAACTGTTGGCCAAGTATCGCGATGCTGGCCCAAACCGACAAAGAGAGGCAGCAGCAGAAGCGTTCTTGGCCAAAAGTTGGCTGTTAATTGTGAGTAGTGGTGGTGGCCAAGCAGCTTTCCCGCCAGAAAGTTTCCAGTTTGAGTTTGAGCTCCGTTCGTTAAATTTCTTTTGCCCTCCTCCTTTGTCTTTCATTAGTTTTCACACTTTTCGTCTTTTGTGTTTTGCCAAGTAGTTTGTCTTGTGGAGCTGCTTCCATTGCCTTCGCCTTTTGCTCCGTGTGCTCATTGGTCTATTTAGAGGTTCAAATTACTTTTTCACGCTCCCAACTTTTGGTTTATTCGTTCCATCCCGAAAGTAGCACACTTCCATCTTATTCCGATAGTGCTGCGGAGTTGAAGTTGAAGTAATGTGATCACTAGTCTCCGTTTTCCGGGGATAAACTCAAATGCTCGCCTTCGGAAATGCTTTTAGCTGCAAGTGGAGAAACTTCCAAATGACTTTTGTGCAATCTTTCTTTACAATATCCGACTAGCTTTCTGGGTGGGTTGTCAATACAAACTATATGATATATTAAATAACTCGCTAATCTTCAAAGTTATTTAAACATTGAGTTCTACTGTAGTGTACCTTAAATTTAATATATAATTTTGAATAAAACTCAATAGCATTCACATATTTCCCAGACTTTTATTGTGTTTTTGTGTTCAATCCAACCAGAATGTGTGATTGCAGTCGCCGTAGATTTGCCGACAGTTGCCCTTCTGCCGATGTGCCTCCAGATAATGAGGGGAAATCATTAGCTCCAGTTCCTCCGGCTGCTCCACGTCATCGCTGCTGGGCAATTGGAAGATGGCCGAGAGTAGTTCCATTATAAAGCTTTGTGGCTTGACCACATTCGTCCCTCGAAGGACATGCTGTTGCCTTTGGGAGGACTCGCAGAGTGCTCGGAGCACACAGGAGGTACCATTGAGTCGTCGCCTGGGGAATTACACGTTTACTACACCACTGAGCGATATGATTTACAGAAGGCGTCTTGAACTTACGACTTGTACAGGCCTTCGATTTTGCCAAAGAGCAGCTGCCTCGAGCTGAGATGCTGCTGCAGGTGGAGTCGCTCGAAGTGGGCATCCTGCTCCAGACTGCGTCGCCGCCTCCGCCTGGCGAAAACGGGATATATGTGATGTTTGGGTGGTGCTCGCAGCACTTCTCGAGGTCGCTGGGAATAGGCATAGCTGCAAAATATTCTTTATATAATATACTTAAATATTTATATTTTGTAGCTTTACTTACTCCCACTTCGAGGGACCCCACATGCGCTGTTTTTCGCGCCAGTTCTGCTGCACTCGCTGTCCATTCCGTGTCCACCAGTTGTCCGCGCCCGCCGCCTCACCCCTCTGCTGCCACTCGGCGGGCGACTGTCGCGCATGCCAATTAGCAGGAATCGCCGCCTGGCGCTGCTGTCCATTTGAATTTGCGTTTGCATATGGGTAAGCGGCCGGGATGCGCTGGATATTCGTGTAATACGAGTGGGAGTCATGCTCATTGGCCGCATATGCCGGTTGATTCGCCGGCGGTGCGTGCACTGCCTGCCAATTAGCCGTGGCTGCTCCTCGATTGTCCAGTTCCAGATTCTGCGAGTGGGTTAGGGGTTGGGGTAGTGGCTGGGATGGAGGGTCAGGCTCTGGATCGGCTACGCTGCCGTTCCGGCGGACAGTGCCGATGGTGCCGTCGTTGATGCGCGTGAGCACGTTTTCAATGAGCTCGCTGGGCGGCTTACTGGGCAGCTCCCAGGCCACGGAGCAGGTGATGCCCAGGATGGCGTAGTTGGTGTAGTCTATGATGGGTATGATGATGTCGAACACCAGCTGAAAGGACGAGCCCTCGGGGAAGAGCAGGTACCGTTTCTGGCGATGCAGTCGCAACATAGCATCCCTTCCAGATTCAAGTGGTCCAGCGGGAGCAGGAGCAGGTGTGGTGACCACTGTGTGTGAGTCATTCGAGTGACCATTACCACTTGGTGCACTATAATTTTGGATCAGGCAAAAAGGCAGCAGCAATATGAGCAGAGTGCCGACTCCAGCACATCCAATTACTTTGATTGTTTTCCCCATTTGTCCTTAATGGAAGCCACAAAAGTCACTTGGTCAACACTTAGCAGCCAATATGGAGTTCTAATGAAGGTATTCGTGTTGGAGAGTTGTAAAGAATATGTAAGTATCTAAATCTCAGAATTTATTCAGATTTTATAAGTGATATTTGTAAGCTATTAGAATGGTTATTTATATTAATGTTTATTAACACTTTTGAAACCTATAAAAGTATCTTTTAAACGAACATCATGTAACTCTATTTAAGGGCACCAGTTCAATTTTTTTATTTTCAAGAGTTGCGTCCCAGTTTTGTTCACTAGTGTAATTGAGCAATCGAACATTCCGATTGCTGCGTGCCAGGGCACTCGCATCGAAAAAAGCGGCGACGAAATTTGCATAATTTCACTTTAGCTGTGACGCTTCCATTTGCCGGCACTGCCAATCATGCGTTAAATTAATGCAATTTTCGACAATATTCGAAGCGCAAGATATGTCCAATATCCCAATGGCCAATAGTCGATGGTCGCCGTTCCGATCGGGCTGTACAATTAAAACACTGCCATTTTCGAGGGGCCAAAACTCCGGTCGGAATTGAACGCGAATTTATGAAGCAGATAATTACCATTAGCGGCGAATTGGTTTCTCGATTGGGAACGATTTTGGCCGGGCCTAAACTTTTTATTTTACGATATGTTGATGCCATTAGCTGTCCGAATCGAACTCGAACTGCTACTGAAACTGATGCCGCGTGTATTCCGGCCAACGATTTTGGTCCAATTCGGTGCGTCCAAGTTTAATTGTACAATTAGCACCCAATTGAGTGTCGTTAACTCGATTCTGTGCCATCCCAAGTGCTCTTTAGTAGGTGCTAAATAGTCCGATCCATTTGAATTCCATCTCCCAACTGAAATGACCTGCAGCTGAAATACTAATTCCTCGATTTTTCACTCTATGCAACCCATTTATTTCGTACATCGTCAAATTGCCCGACAACAGATTGTTTAATTACTATATTTGGTCAGTGATTGCTGGTTTTTTTTCGCGCTAAAAATGCCTGCTAGCCACCGCAATAAATAATCTTTAAAGTGACAAGCCAGTCAAATAATAAAAAAAACAGTAGCTCATGGTTAGTATTTAAAATATTTTAATCACTACTGCTTACGGATGGATTAAACGTTTCACGCATTTGGTGAAATTCTCAGCTTGATTGAGTGCTTTTTAATTTTCACATTAAATGCTCTATTTTATTTTACCTCTTATTATCCAAAACCAAAATTAATGTTACGGCAAGGTTTTTAATTAATTCATGGGTAAATACTTGAAATATGCTATTATTTAATATGAATTGGTAAATAAAAGTCTTTATGATTTTATGATATACACTGAATATTTCGATTGGCCACACCAATTAGTTTACCACTGGTGGCCAGGGCAATGGACCGCCAGGAACACCTCTTAAAGGAAGGACCCTCCATTGGGAGTGCCATCCATATGGCATACATATCGCCAAAGGCGATTGAATCCTGGCACACACACAATGCCATTCTGGTCATGGAATTGATGGAGGGCAGATGGATTAAGGAAGTATTGCGTATCGAAGCCACGTAAGTGTTCCAGATAGTTGGAGTCGCCACAGCTTCAGTTGCAGTTTCGATGTTCAGTATTGATTCTGCCGATTCGTTTTAGTAGCATGTTATTACATAAATAGACGATTATGTTCAGGTTAAAATATTCATATGAATAGTGGTTTTTGAAACATGTGTTATTTTGGTAAGATCTCGCTTAAGATGCAATTTAATTGGACATTTTACAATTACAAAGATTCCTCAAACTTATTTCCTCAGTGCATAATGGCAGTTTTCTGTTAACTTTGCGAATTCCCCGTCTGTCAATTTCTTTGGCAAACTAAGAGCTGAGTTTCCCAATGCTGCCGCAAGTTGCACCGGCTGCAAAATTAGTTGACCATGCACTCCAGTGGCAAACAGTTCCAGCCGAATCCATCCTCCGTCCTGCTGCTGTTCGTCCTTGCTGCGAGTGCTGTCGGAGATGGGAATTATAGAAATGCTAGCCATGGGCTGAGCCTCAGTCGCACCAAACGCTTGGCCATTTTCAATGGCCAGGGCACAAACAAGGTTGACCATCGATCCAACTTTGGCATTCCGGCTCCTAATTGTTCGCCCCCAGATAGTCGCTGGCTTGGCGTTTCCCATCAAGCAGGCGGATACGGTGCAGTCGGTTTGGGGATTCGTCAACTACCAGGCGCAATACGTGCCATCGCCTGTCCCAATTTACTGGTGGAGCTTCTGGAACACCTCGACATTTCTGTCCACCGCCAGAGAGTGGAGGAGAGGCATCCAGAGCAGGGTTTTCCAGGACGAGACCCGAGTTTGGCTGTACGATGTCGTGGAGACGGGCTTGGAGCGGTGTGTATTTGATGGCTCATCTGTCATCACCTTTCACTGGGTTATTCGTGTTGCAGGCTCGGAGATCGGAATGCAGGTGCCTGCCTGCTCAAAAGTATCTGTGAGGTATCCCAACGTCCCTTTATGCACAACAGCATTTTCGGCGAGATACTGAATGCAGTGCTGGTGTAAGTCTAGTTTTCAGTACCTTTAAAATGCTTAAGAAAAATGTAGCACTTGTTATCTTTAACCATTTAACAGTCCATCCCTGGATAATGTGCCTGAAAAGTATCTGCATGCCCGGAATGCCGGAAGAGCTGGTGCCAATTGCCGGAAAACTTACAGTGACTGCAGCAAGGAGTTCTGGAATAAACTCATGCAAATGGCCAGGATAACTATCTAAGTAGAATAAAAAATAATTACGTTGAAAATCTCTTGAAGCAAGAATGCCACTTTTATGTATTTAATATTATTTTAGAGGCTTTTCGCTTCATAAACTAGTGCATTTAATGGTTTTTAGTGTACAATATTTAATCGTCCACGCCCTTGACTGCGGCCAAAAGTTAAGCAACATTATTTTAAATTAGTTTTTCGAAATTCGTGCTGTGTGCTCCTTTGCATTTGGCTTTTCGATTCGAGCTGCTGGTATTTTTATTGTCTCGCTTGTTTTTTTTTTATTTCTGTGGCTGCTGCTCGTGTGAGATTTTTACTAATTTCCAACCAAGTTGAACTGTAAACAATGTCAGCAGAGAAACCAAATGAAAACAAATGCAGCTAGCAGAACACCGAGGTGCAAGGACGGGTGGGGGGCGGCCGAGGTACAGGCGCTCCTCGCACTAACGAACAGCAGTCGTCGCAGCGCAGTGGCAAAAATTTTCCAGCATGCAAAACATTTGTCAAATGTAAATTAGCAAAGATGTGCGGAGGGTGGAAAGGTTCAGCTGCTTCTGCGGTTTTTTCCCCATGCCAGTGGCGTCGCATGAGTGGGGAGGGGGGTTGGTGCGGATTAGGGGGCGGGGCAGGATGTGGGCGGCTAAGGGGCGGCGCTGAACGGGTGTTTGCCTGGTACAAATCGCATAAAATCACACTTAATGCCCGCAGGCAACATGCAGCATGTAAAAAGTGCAGCGAGGCGTGAATGTCGCTGGCACACAAACTTCTGCATGTGTGCGGGCACACACACACACCCACACGGTACACACACGCGGAGAAAATTAATTAAAATATTACATTTCAATAAAGGTGCGAGTTCTTCGAAATATTTAATAATTAAAGTATATTGTATTTGAATAATTTGTAGCACTTTTTAGCTTATTAACTGAATATCAATGCTTTTTACCTATTAGTTCAGCTAATTAAACTCACAATGGATTATCAATGGTTTGTATTATTTTTTCCAGTGCACTCACGCACATTCACATGCTCAGGCGGCGGTGCAATGTTGCAGCTGAACGCAAATGCGGAAGCATTAACATGGTCACACTCCCTCCTGCCCCACGGATGCGTCCTCCTGTTTGCGTCTATTGTTCGCAATTATCATGGAACGCAAAAGGCAATGCTTAATTTTTGTTATCCGAAACTTTTACTTTGCAACACCCCCCACCCCGCTGCACTCACACAAAAACAAACTCTAAAATAAAAATGATGATAAAAAATATGCAAAAGTACAAGTCAAACTTTAATAAGCGCCATTTCTGCTCTCCGTGTCGTCCTCGTTTGGTTTTTGGTTGGCTTCTGGTCCACACGGCGTATGAGCAATTTGCATTTGTTTGCGCCACGTCCTCTTGGATCCTTTGGGGGACCAAACAAAGTTCTAGGCGATGCTCTCAAGTGAATTTTATCGCACCCAGATAGCAAACAAAACAAGTTTGCATTTGTATGCGAGGTAGAGCCTTAAGCAAATTCAAGTTATAATTAAATTTTGGAAATGCAAAGGCACAGATGACATCTAAAAAAAGTGCCTCCAAGAATTCCGAGTCCTTGAATTAAATTAAAAAAAATGCTGGTCTTTAACAAATGATGCTCACAGCATCATCATCTCAGATAAGTACAGAATTATGAACTTCAAGAGAATTCTATTTTAAATCATGATCTATGGTTTAGCAGTTCTCCTTTGGAGTCACTGACTCTGAAATTATTTCACACCTGAGTGTGAAGAAGTCCAATGAACTTCAGCAGCCAGAAACTTAACGGGAACCCTATTTCGTTATGAGATTGTTACCATTTCAGTTGAAAATATGGGACAGTTGGCTAATGTAATTAGCACCTTGGCTTAATCACTCAAAAGAAATTAGCAAAATGTGCGCTACACCTTTTATTTATATTTTCGAGCTGTCTGGCTATGGCCATGGTTGTGTACAGCTGTTGGATTCAGCATTTTAATTATGTCAAATTTACTCAGCTTTACGCTGCTCTTCTGGCTGCCATTTCAGTAGCAGCTCTTTCTCTGTAATTTCCGCTGCTGTTTCTGCCGTTGTTAGCTGGCAAATGTCAGCAGCCAATTAGGAGGAGTGAGCCAAAGGATGTGCCGCTGCGCCTTCGTCATCGCGAGTCAGTCAATGTCACTCTGCCGTTGTCCACCGTCGCAGTTGCCCCACTCAAAGTCCCAAACTCCCCAGCCTTGCCAGCCAACCAGCCATCTGGGGTAATCGGGGGATTTTGGATGCCAATGCCACTCCAGCGCCTGTCTTGGCCTTGTCATCATTTGCATAAGAAATTTATCTCAATGAGTAGCTAATTGGGAAATTGTGACATGCCCGCTCTGCACCATCGCCACCCCTGTGCGCTGCTCCTGCCCAGAATCTCTGCCCCAGTTCCCCTAAGTCAACAAAAGGGCTGCGCAAATCCATGGCACGTTAGTTTTATTGCGCTAATCCTTGAACTAATTTGGGGAGGCGGCAGCGAGAGTGATTCGCTGATGCTGAGAGTCTTGGGATTTTAAAATTAAGTCTGGTCTAGGCATATTGGTTTTTATAATGCCAGCCATAAGAATAGGAACGCATAAGCTAGAAGTGCTTTAAGATAGCAGTAAAAACTATCAAATAATTAATTTATTGGTACTACTAACTCAGATATAAATCATTTATAGTATTTTGTATCTCTATAACTTTGCAGTTCCTATACGCATGACCTGCATTGTCCAAAGCGCGGCAATCAGCGTTTGACTAACTAATTGCGTATACGCCATGCTCTCTGCCATATCATAGACGGTTTAATTTAGACACACACACACACAGATACACACACGCGATCCTGGCCACAAACTGAATTGGCTAACTGAGCTCATTAGCAGCCGCTGTCAGGGTCCATATTCCCTATCTCAAATCCCTCCCCCTTCAATCCGCCGATAGGGATAGGCATGTAGATATGGATGGAAAGCCAGCAGGGAGTGCGAAAGTGCCTATCGCCCCAACCAAGCAATTACATATTCGATAATGTGAGGCAAACCAAATGAAATTAATTGCACATTTTAATTGACAACGCATCAAATCAATTTGCATGCCAGTCACTTCACCTCCCTGTTCGATTAATGAATGAATGAGTGTGGCATGCAGATGAATGCAACAGAATGGGCCTTTCCACCCAGTCCGTCAGCCCTTTTCGCATGTATAATGAGCCAGTCCGGCAAACCAGATGCGCATTTCGCAGGTCCTTGACGGCCAATAAATTACCCGAGCTGAGCTCTAATCTCGTCTATATTGTTTGGGCCAAAATCCCACGGATACATTGCATTGTATCTGTATGGGAAGGGGGCCGAAATAACTTACCACACCTGTCGGGTTATATTAATTTTGGATGTCGAATAGCCGTTTAGCTGTAAATTGCCTATTTTCCTAAGTAATTAAAATGGCTTTCATGCTGACAATTAAAATATTTATTTGCGCTTAGTAGCAAGCGAGTTTTTATAAATTTCACATTTTGGGCAACAGCAAAATGCTTTTATCTTTTCAACAATTTATTGACTTTTATTCATTTGGCAAGTGCTTTGCATTGTAAAAAGGTCACAAATTGTATTAAAATAAGTAAATATATAATTGGCAGATCGAGTAAGGGAACTAAATAAAATTGCAAAGTGCCAGGCTATCAGATTTAATTCGGGGCAATTAAAAATTGTTATTTTTTATAGAACACATGGCATTTTGAATACAAATAAATTGGCTTTTTATTTACAATGTTAGCAGTTAATATTGTTTAAAGTCTTTGTACATTTATGGTGATTTCATTTGCTTACTGATCATTGAACAAAAATTGGTTTAGCATTATTTAGTTGTCACAAGCCAAAAAGCAGATACTTAAGATACTTTTCTAATTGAAGATTGAATTCTCTAGTTGTCAATAGTAATACACAAAACATATAATAATTATTTTGTACAAATGGATTATAGCTACTTAGACCAATTTTAAGGAAATCGGGTGAAGGTAATGTGCAATGGGGAGTGATTGGTTGGCTGGATGTTTGTGGATCGAGGAAGGTCACTTCCAGTGCACAGTTGACCTCTTGATGCAGCAATTCAACGCACGCCAAGATAATTAATACTTGATTAAGGCTGGGGATGCAACTCGCTGCTGCGTGTGCATTTAACTACATGTGTATTTTTCACCTTTGCTTAAGTGGCACAAAGTTGTGGCCCAATAAACTCTTAAAGTTTTGCGGTCAACGTCCCGGTGGGAGGAGGACTCCTCCATCTACGATACGTGTATCCTTGTGGCAAAGTTCTGACTTGAGAGCGCCCGCCCGCAACTGCAATTTAATGCCCTTGTACGCGTGCATGTAATTTATGTTTTTCAACTTAATTAAAGTTAATTCTTAATGCCGCTGCGGTGGGCGACAGGTTTTCCTTGGGGGGCGTGGCAAGTACATCAAAGGCTGCCGCAAACATTTTAACACCACTCGGCATTTTCGTGCTTGTGACATTAAACAGCTGGAACACTTTTGTCATGCAACGAGGTCAACAATGGCCAGCGAGTCCTTGCTCCGCCTGGTATCCTATTTTTTTTTTTGGTTTTTTGTTCGCTGCCTCTTTGCAACTGCTCATTTTCAGCTGTTTAATAAAAATGCCAATTAAATGCATGTCGCTGATTGCCACACGCAGCATCAGCGGCTGCCGGACAAACAGAAACACTCATCCAAAACCTGCAAATGGCACACAAGTTAATTATAAATTGCAAATGGCAACAACACCGAATAAATATCATCAGCAGCCACAAGCACTTATCTCCACAAAAATCTGGAAAATCTTGAAAATAGCAAAGCTTTAACTTTTGGGTTATTAATAACGAATATAAAAATGTACTAGTACTTGTAAAACTTGCATATTAAATCATTGAAAGTGAATATATTTTACTTTTTTTTAGGTTTTAGTTTCCCCTTTGTATGTATACCCCATCAAAGGGTATTAAACATAACTCAAATGAAGATGAATACGCTTGTGCTGAAATGAAGTTTTAAATTTGTATTAAAAACACGATGAATTAACAATAGTATTAAGGTTTATTGTGCCATGGTACGAGCTTCAATATTTAATCACCCCAGGCTTCAATCACTTTGAAGTGCTTTTATTACTATCGGTATTATTATTTTAGGCAATCAGTTCGTCAGTTTTGTGAGTCTATTTATTTGTTTTGATGTGCAATTCAATCTGTGTCTTGTTTATTTTATGTAGCTCAAAAAAATAAACCAGTTCAATCTACAGTTCTGTCAATTGCCAGATGTTCAGTGTTCAGTGAGGGTTTTCTGTTTGGAAAACTACGCTTATGCTCGTAAAAAAGTCGTTGGAGTTCCATATAGTTTAATATCAAGTAAATATACCTATTTTTAACATTATCTATAGATATCTATTCATATTTATTTGGCCAATCTGTTCTCTTTTCCAAGTCCTTAGTGCTAAACATCATCGGTGTATGGGGATATGCTGTCGAAACTCAAAGGACAATGGCTGTGCATGATTTGCTCGCAGTTCTCCTCCCGCAGATGCGGCATATGCCGCTTGTCGTGCTCATCCAGTCTGCAATTAAGTAAAGTGTGTGTGGTTAGGCGCATTAATGTACATACGACTGGCAGGCACTTACGTAAATACGTATTTCAAGAGCTTAAACAAAAATCCCTGACCATGATCCCCGGCCAGGGCGGTGCAATAGGCCTTCAGGACACACGCACGTCCATCCAGGCCACTGCGATCGATTAGCTCGTGAAGCAACTCGTAGGTGTCCCTGCGAAAGGGTCTATTCTCTTTTTTGACCAACACCGGCGTATTGGCTCGAAAGCCATAGCCATGAGCCCACACAATCGGCGATTTGATCACATTGTTTTTGGCATTTACGCGGAACTTTAAAGGGGAGTTAATATATGTATTGAAATTTTTCAGTTAGCGCTACTTGATCTACCCACAAATATACGAGTTGTCTCTATAATATCCAAATATCGCTTGGCTCGACTATGGATGGCGGTGGAATTCCGATCTTGGCCTGCCACCAGGGTCAGCAAAGTGAGAACTAGACCCAACCGAACCGTGACCATTGTAACCAATGTAAGAACTCAACTAACAGCAAAGAATGGATTGGAAAGCATATGATTGTTCTTAACTCAAATCAAAACAGGTTTCTTTTTGTTCATAGACTTATGAGTATAATGCTAATTAAATGCCAAACTGCGTTCATCTCACGTGGAATACGGAGCATATGATCGACTTACCGGAATATCAATTTAAGCATTTTGAAGAGCATTCCACTCTTTTGTTTGGGATTATCCACATCGTTAATGGCAGTGCAGAACGACTTCAGCATGCAAGCTCGACCATCGAAGCCATGTCTATAAGGAAAAAGGATAATAGATTTAATAAATTATTAAATATAGTATATATAGAATATATTTATATATATATATAAATATAAATATAGAATCGGCAATAGAAACGTACCCATCCAGAGCAGTCTCCAGTTTTGAGAAGAGGTCCCTCTTGAACAGGCGAAAGAAGACGGCATTATCCTTCTTCTGCTCCTCGATGGAGGGAAAGGGATAATTGGCACGGAAGCCATAGCCGTAGGCATACATAGTGTTGATTTTCCACAGATTGTTCTTGCCGTTGGTACGCCACTGCAGGACATCGAAGGGAGCCAATTAAAACTGGACACTGTACACCTACCATATGCGAGTATGCACCATATACGCACCGACATACGTGATCCCTTGCTGAATTGGAGATAACGCTTGCCACGACGCAGAATCCTTGTGGAATTGCCGGATGCGGAATCAAAGTCGGAGCTGGGAATATTGCTGGTCGATGGACTGGCCATGGGGCTATCGAAATGTTTGGACACTGCACTGAGCCCCTCGAAATTGTCAACGGGTTGGGATTGAGTGACGGGCGGATTGGACGCCGGAATGGGCACCACCAGGAGCAAGTGCAGCATCAGTAATGCCACCGCTGACAGGTGAGTCATGTTGCTGAATTTCCAAATGTTCACTAATTATTACTTTCAACTGCTAGGGATTTTCGCCCCGAAACTACTTCAATTCCTGACGTTTTTCCGGCTTAATTGCCTCGCTCACACTGTTCGTCGTGGACGGGTCTTGTGTCCAGTTCCAGTTCCCCTGGGCTACTGATATAAGCTCGGATATATTTAATCTGGATGACATAAATACGAGAGCCAAAAAGAGAAGCAAACAAACAAACAACAAACAATGAATTTGTTCTTGCTGGCGTTGCTTATTTATTTATTGCTCTGTGTGGTTCGGTGACATCTCGTGTCTTGGTCATTCTATCCATTCTGTCCATTCTGTCTGCTCCATCCTGCTCCGGAATTCTAGTTTCTACTTCTGGACATGACGTTTACTTGTTAACACTTTTCTCTCCATCTTTCGCTGAGCTGCTGCTTCTTGTTGACGTCCCCAATTTCCCCGTTTACCATTATAAATGGGGCCAGCTTGGAGCATGCGAATGAGGTGTGAACACCTGGAAATGATTCTTTACGGCGCGGTTGAGCTCCAGATTAGCAGGAATTAGTAGTAGTGGTAACTAGATTTAAATAAGTAAATATTTTTCTAGGTTATTGCAGTCGTTATAGGCTGATAAAAAGTTAAAATTGGATTTAAATTGGCTATTTTTCTGATGTCTTCTTTCATTTTTCAATTCAGCCAACTCCAATTGTCAATTTACTATTCTGACACATTTTATTACGCTCTAAATCTATTACAGCCCATATTTCTCAAAGCCCAAATGATGGCTGGTTTTGGCCAATAGTCGTAAATATGTCAGCCGGTCTCCTAATTTTCACTCATTGTCTAAGACAATGCCAACTTTTCTTTTGATTGATTTCAATCGAAAAAGCAGCAGTATAGAAACTTTGGCCAATGTATTTTTATTTGGCTCCAATTGAGGTTCGTTTGCCACTGGCAGGATAATAATGATGGACCAGAAGGTGTCAGGAGACCGACTTCCACATCAGTCAGCTGGAGTCGGCCCACAGACACCATCAATTCCACTTGGCTGCGGAGGAGGGATGTCGCATGCCAACTTGCAGCTGGCCAGAAGATACATGAAGTGTCATTTTTTAACCTGGCTCAACAAGTGCCCTTTTGCACTTCACTTCGCACTTTCCCCCATCTGGATACGAAGTTGACATTTAAAAGGAATTTGATGCGAAACACTTTTAGGAATCGGAAATTTATTAGGCGTAATAATTTTTAGGCGGTGTGGTATATTTTCCAAATGCCAGTTCCAGCAAAGAGAAATGACAATTGTACTGGGTGCAGTCGTCGGTATGGGCATTCCGATATGCCTGATCGTAGTGCACTATATCCGTATTCTCGTGCAGTTCTCGGGTGAAAATTCTCTGCTTTGGCAAGCTGTGGATATGGAAGGATATTAGAAGATTTCGGGTGTTATTAATTGGAACTTACCTGAATATAGTACGAAGCATCTCGCCCACCAAGCTCATCTTGGTGCGCTGAAAGTACTGGCGACTCTCGCAGAGGGTTCTCAAGATGCAGTCACGACCATTATAGCCCATGCTAAATGGATAGTAAAAGTACAACAATTAGTTTCAATGCCAGATTTCTTTAAAATAAAACATTATTTAAGTCATAAGCACGAAAAGATCTACACCAATAATTCAAAAACCCCCTTACTTATCCACAACTGCCTCGATCTGTCGGTAGATGGCGCTCCTCGACCTTCTACGCAGGACTGCAGGAGCCACAGGATGCGTGGCAAATCCGTGAAGATTCTGTAGTACCCACGTGGTATTCGGCAGGTCATAAGCCACTCCCCAATTCAGACCGAAACTGTTGTAGCCATAATACGGATTGCCAATGATGCCCACGGTGAAGCAGACGGCCACCTGATCAAGGATACGGTGACAAAAAAGGACTCACTGCAGGAGGGGATTGGTCGCGGGACATGACACATACGGAAAACGAGGAGCCCTCGGGAAAGCTGAGATAGCGCTTCGGACGACTGAGCACTCGCTGCCACCGGCGGTGCAACAGATGCGAGGATGTAACCAGAGACTCCGGCGAGGAGGCGAATGAGGATGTGGATGCCGTGGAGTCATCCGAACGTTCCATCATAGTCATCAATGTTGGCGGTGACCATAAATCACGGCTGACATTACCCGGGAAAAACGAGGCAGCGGCGTCGGGGAACGAGGGCGTGGCATTTGTCGTTGCAATTAAATCGTAAATCAAAAACTTTGCAACAATTAAACGATAATTAAACAATGCGGGGTGCGCGTAAATCATGGCAGAAAAGAGGACCAACGTGGCACGTGCCACTCTAGCAGGCGACTGAAAACTGCAGACTGCAAACTGCAGTGGAAGCTCCAGTTCGGGCCAAGACAATGCATCGGTTGGCCCAAAGGAAACTGGCCCAAGTGCAAATGTGTCAATTGTCCGTTAACGTTTAGAATGCTCTTCAGACACTTGCAGCAGTCACGTTTACAATAAACATGGCACCGGCCCAAAAGGTCGACGGGCGGCGGAGGAGAGCGGCAAGCATTCAACTTAATTGAATTGCCTGTGCCGACACTTGCAACTGCACCTCCGCCTGCACCTGCATTCCCATCCACCTGCATGCCCACCACCACCTGTCGATGCCAGGCGAAAGGTCGGACTGCCTGGGCAAAGTCAAAGATGCGATGACAGAGATCGATGGGCTGGACGGCCATGGAGTCCATATTTGCCAACGCTGCTGCACGGCGAAAGTGCAGTGCAATATTAGTTCACACCTCGGGTGATTGGGTGACTCAAAGGGTCTGGCTAGCTTGGTTTGGACTGGATAGAGGGTTCTACCTATCGAGTATGGCTAAAGTGCAAAACTATGCTATTGAAGGGAATTTGGTGTGATTAAACATAAGCTTTTTTAATATTAAAAGGAAATATAATATACTTTTTCCCAGATTAAATATTGGCCACCACACAAACTGGCACACAATGAACTGCTTAAAGAAGTGTTCCACCACAAACTATAATTTCCAGGGGATTTTAAGCTTGGTAGTGGGGATAACTTTTTAGCCCCCCTTCACGCCAAATCCCCCCCTCTGAAATAGTGGCGGCTGTCAACTTGAATGCTGCGGCCAGGGCGACAGGCGAGCAAACAAACAAACAACTTCATTAACCCCATAGGGCATACATCGCATACACAAGGACTCCCACTGCCAGTGCCATTGCCACATGCGAGTGTAGATGTATACTATATGTGCGGATATATATCCCGACATATCGGATAGAGGCAATTGAGGCCAGGGAAGGCGCTTAGCTGACCCATTAGAGGGAGAGGCAGTCGTAAACCAGAGGAGCCAATGCCAAAAGTCAGGGGCAAAATGGCCGGGCATCAATTGTGGGACGCTAAGCAAAACAGACAATCGAAAAGCGAAACCAATCGAGGGAAAACAATCATGAAACACAAGACGAGCGAACAACACATAGCACACAGGGCAACACACATTTGAGATACAAGTCACCGAATTCCCGACACGTGAAGCTAAGATCAAAGCCAGGGGAAAATCCAGCGGAGGATGGCAAAAGGAAAAGCCAGCCAGCCGGTCGAAGGACAAATATGGTAACTTTCTGACGACCACTTGAAGCTTAGTCGATCCCAGGAATTGAGGCAGAAACTCAAGTCGTATCGAAAAGGGGCTCAAGTCCTTTGATTACCATGACAACGCCCATCACCGAATGTATCTCAATGTGCGTATGTGTGTGTGTGGGTGTGCGGATCGTTGATAAGGCATTTTACAGATTGCAGATAGTTTAACGGCCACCCGCCACATAACTCTGCCCCAATTACGGCCTAATTTGCTATGCATTTTTCGCATTGGCTCCAAGTTAAAGCTGCCGGAACCGCAGACTTCAGACTTGAGACTCAGACGCACGGTCCTCTACGGATATTAAACTATTTCCGAAGCATACAAAAAGCCAATTTAAATGCTAATATAAAATACCAACATTTTATTATTATGCCATGAGCACGCATCGCAGAGTAGGGCGGTAATATGGGCGTTTTTGGGTGGTGGGCGTGGCCTGGTAGGGACAACGACCACTTTGCGTGCGAAGTTTCCTTGGTCGCACTGTGCGTGATAAGCCAAGTGGCTTGGCTGATTTTGGCAGCGCAAACAGGACGACGAGCAGGGTGTCCTGCCACTTGAGCCATGCAAAGTATCTACATATGAGTGGGTGGCTACATCTGTTGAGAGCCATACAGTGCGTTTCGCAAATAAAAAGCCCCCAAAGTCATTAATCAGCGCGAATTTATGCGAGTAATTCAGGACTGCGACTGAGAAGATTTGCGTTTCTTAATTGTGCTAATAAATCATTATTACTGATAGGATACATTTAAATTATAGTTATCCACTTCCTTTGATACTTTAAACTATTTCTATTATTTGCTTAAGCTTATCTTGCAGTTGTGAAGTGAACTTTAATGTGCTCCCTAAATAGTTTTCTTTTATTTGTACTTAATTGATGAGCTTATGCACTTTGGTAATACCAATTCACAGAACACAATAGATTTTAAATATTCTTTGTCTGCTATGAAGGCGCTTTCAAATAGTTTGTGCCAAAGAAATCTCACACCCAAATGGACCTGAGATGGTCAAGTGCCTTTGACCCATGAATGCCGATCCAGAATCCCGGCCCACTCACCTGTCTATCATTGTCTCCAGGCGGCCATAGAGCTCACGTCGATGTCTGCGCTTGATTTGCGCCTGGGCCGACTTCTTTGTGGTCCACCCGTGGGCATTCTGCAGCACCCAGGTGACATTGGGCAAGTCGTAGGCAACGCCCCAATTGATGCCCAAACTAAGGTACAGCAGGTTGGGGTTGCCAATAACACCGGTGGTCAGACAGACAGCGCCCTGGAACACGGCCACAAAATGTTTTATTTAATCAAGTTAGCATAGTAGCATTTAAGTAGATTCCAACTGGACACAATCTTGTTTGCATGATGTTTGCTAAACATTCATTTGGATTGGTTTTTCCTTTTCCTATTATTATATTTTCCAGTGCATAAAGACGGCATGTTGTCCCATTGTTCGAGGGTTCGTTGACTCACCGATACTGATGAACCCTGGGGAAAGGCCACAAAGCGCTTGCCTCTCGAGAGTTTCCGCTGCGACGATGGGGCCGCATGTGGTGTCAGTGGGTCCTGGTCCAAGTCCCGGTCGAAGTCCTGTGCGTTCCCCTGTGGGACGACGCTGTGTCCTGGCGGAGTCAGCGTGACATTGTTGACTTTGCCGGCTTCGTGACTTGTCGCCGGCGGAGCAAATTCATCCGGCAAACTGCTCTGGCATTCGCCCAAAAGCCATGCCGTGAACAAGAGTGTCAGCCAAGTCGCAGACATAATTCCAACTGAATCAATGATTTGGCCCTTGATTTCTACCATATTCCATCCAGCGCTTTGTCTTAGCGTTCTATTAAAATGGCAACTTGTTAATTGAATTAGAGCCTGGCCAAGTGACCCCTTTCCATACTAATGCCTTGACCAAATAGCTGCTGCGTACCAAATTGGATGGCCACGCGAACGGAATGGGAACATTACTTGTTCAATCTGGAGTTAAGTGTCGATCCGGCAGCAGCCTGGTTCTTCAGTTGTCGGCCATCTTCGCCATGGAAAACTTAATATGGCTTAGACTGGCGGTTTGCACCATTTTGGTGGCCTTAGTTTCCGCAGGAAATAGTACCACTTCCCTAATGTCCAAGTCCAACTCCGGGAATAGGGGAGTGACCTACATGCACGAGAAGATACATCTACTCCATCGTCAGAAGCGCTGGCTCACTTTTGAACTGGGATCTTCTCTAACGGTGAGTAAAATAGTCATGTAACTTTTACATAATGGAAGTTATTATACTTATACTTACTTTTGCTGATCACAGGTGACTGCGAATTGCGCCAAGGCAATTTTAGATACGATACCCAGAGGACTTCTCTGGCTGGCAGAGATTACCAGGGTTTATGAACTACCTGCTGCCATTGAAGATTGGATACCCAGGCATGTAGGCAAGCCGAAGGCGAAGCTTCCGTCTCCACCTCCGCCACCGCCTCCTCCACCACCACCTCCTCCGCCACCACCACCACCGCCTCCACCTGGTGTTCCTGGCAATCCAGTTTCACTGCCACCACAGCCCGTGATTGTGCCTCTGAATCCCGCAGATCCCATACAGTCCTTCTACTTCGCCTACCCGCAAGGCATTCCCACGCTGAGTCGCCGCAAATCCTATTCGCAGCAGATGCAGCTGGGATGTCCAGCCTCCCACCTGGTCAAGGATATGTACGGAACCTACTACTGCCGACCATCGGCGATGTCCCGCCGGCTGAGAAGGGAACTGGAGAGCCAGGGTAGGAGGGTGATCAATGAGGCACAGAATCCGCACGGCATGCTCTTCGATCTGATATCCATAATGGCCACCATGTAAGGATTGACCCTTTGTATAGTATGTATAGTCAGCATTCCCATATCAATTTTTAGGTTTAACTACCAGCCCAACTACTGCGTGATGCGCACCCTGTGCGAGGCACGTCATCTGCTGGCTCCGCCGGGCCTAACGCTCTTCCACGACATCTTCCGCATCATGCTGCGCTACGTGCATCCGGAGATAGCCCACAAGCCCAAGTATCGGGAGGCCTTCACCGCCGGCCACTCGCTTCACCAATGCGCCAGTTTGTATGGACCACATTGCCGGCAGAGTTTTTTGCTGCTCATCAGCGAGAGGTTCCAGGAGAAATACGCGAGTTGATTGAATGAAACCGAAAATATGGAAAACACGCCAATGAATTTATCAAACTGCAAGCCTCAGCTGACTGCTATGACACCCTATATAGAGTTAATGCACCGCGTTGCATGTTCAATTTGATATAAATATAAAGTGCAATAAACGGAATTGTAAATATGCAGCGCTTTCTTAATGCAGATTCTTGAAAATATCCATAAACTTTAGGTTTAAATTGGTATGCATTAATACTTTTTGAACTTCAATTGTTAATATGTTTTCTATTTGATAATAACTATCCATTATAATTAATTTTTAGAAGGCATGAAAGGTTAATCAAAATATAATAATTATAGTATTTAGAGTCCTTATTTACTTGTCGCTCAGTTTTGCCTTTAATTTCTTGCGTTTATTGAAGCTCGTAACGATGTTAAAAAATCAATACTTTCGTGCATTAAGCTCGCACAAATTGTGTAATATTTCCACAGTTCAAACAATAAATACAAATGAAAAATGAGTGCATAAATTGATGAGCAAAAAAAAAAAAATGAATTTTATTGTGCGCCACAGCAGAAAGTTGAATGGAAATTAAGTAAATACTCGTACATCGACATTTTTATTGACCATTTTTTTTTAACAATTTGTGGTGCGCTTCATCGAAAATTGCAGCGCATATGAGTTCGACTCTTCATCCGTTTTGTTGGTTAAAATTATTGTTTTTAGTATTACTCGCTAGAGATTAAGTAGCCGAACTGTGGTGACATAAATGTATATCTGCAGCTAAAGTAGGGTATGGAAACATTGATAGATTCCCATGTGCATGGAACCCACTCTCCGGGGAGCCGAACTGCCAATTCCATAATTTGTGCTGTTTGTTTTTCGCTTCACAATGCTGACAATTGGAGTGGAAGTGGAAACAAAACAAGTGTATTTCCCACTGTTGACAGAAATTTACATGCTACAGCAATCAGTGTTGGCCGCATCGACGCACGATGGCCAGGGGGATCGGAGATAGGGAAACCCAAACCCAAACCCAATACCAATCCCAATTCCGTGGAGGAAGGAAGGAGGAAGGAGGACCACCACCCAACAATGGGCACTTGTTAAAAGCGGACTTTGCAGGCAACCGCTAATCAGTGCAATCAACACGGCACTCGAACTAATAAGCCGCTATAGCGATGGGTTCCCATTTTCAGTTTGGCTTTCAGTTACCAACGGAACGTTCTACCAACAGCATGAGGCTCTCTCGTACTGGCCACTTCAGTTTGCTGGCACTTTGCCTCCTGCTGCACGAGGTGCAATCCCAGGTGATGTCCATGATGTCACCAGCTGCAAATGCCAACCGGACAGGGGAGGTGACCAAAGTTCTGCGCCGGCACAAGCGTTATCTGGCATTTCCGGAGGGCTCGTCGGTTTCGGTGTGAGTGTGTTGATGGCCAGTTGGCCAGTTGGTCAGTAAAACGTCTCTAATGGAAGACATATCCTGCAGGGCGCCATTTGCATGACGATCGGCATGATTGGCAACCCCGATGTTGACTATCTCAGCTGGGCGGTCAACTGGGGCGTGGCCTACGATCTGCCCAACCATCAGTGGGTCATACAACACGCCCATGGACTCAATGCCACCCTGGCCAAGGATACCATCAAGCGGCGATCCCGGCGAGCATTTTATGATGAAGTGCAGTCCTTGTTTGACAAGTGAGTGAAAATGAAGTCAAATTTATATAGTTTTGTGCCCAATGAATCGCATCTTGCAGCATGGGTTTCAATGGTCGTTCGTGTGTGGCTCGAGCTCTCTGCGAAAGTGCCAGGTTCATGCTGCCGTCCGAGGAACGGGGTAACATGTTGCAGGAGTTGGTCAGGACCGTCTTCAGCCTGCCCCCCTCCCCGGTGGCTGCCCACGAACCACAAGCCCATCATCAGTACGATCGTATCTACCGTCGATCCAAGCGAAACTCACGCGAGTGCCATGAAATCTATCCAGGATGCCAGTTTTCACTGCTGGCTTTGGCATTGGGCAAATATATGGCGGCCACAACCACGAAGTTTAGTTCATTCAACTATATGTGAAAGAAAAAATGATTTACTTGAAAAAAAGAAAATAAAAAGGATTAACATTAATTAAACAGTTGTGGAAGTTATTTACTATTATTATTTATTCACTAAATCACCTTGCTCATTGATCCATTTCGAAATAAAAGACTTGCTGTTTTTTTTAAAACAAATTATTTTCATTCTTCTTTATTTAATAACGCGTAACATTTATTTATATAGTAATTGTTTTCTTTTAATGTGTTGTCGTTTTTTAATTGTTTTCAATTTTAGTGTTGTTTTTTTTTTCGCAATTCTTGCTATTATTTCAATTTGTTTTTGCGTTATCTTAAGTTCGTTAATTAGTGTCTTACATTTAGGTTGTTAATGCATTTCCATTTTATACTGTTGTTTTAGTCAACATATTTATGCTTCTATCGATTTCGTTTAATTTGTTTAATACCTTCGATTTGTTTGTGTATGATCTGGTAATTTTTGATCAATTTTCAATGTTCAATTGTTTGCTTGCTGGCTGCGCGTGAGTGTAATTAATTTAGTTTCGGTTTTTTATGTAATATGTTTGCTGTTTTGTTGTTCAAGAGAGTTTCGAATATATATTTAATATATATAGTAATCATATATATATTTACGCACGTATTTGTTATGTGAAATGTAAATGCAACGCATTTCCGTTTAAGTTTAAGTATCGTGTCACATTTATCTGAATTATACTGTTGCACAAATGTCCATTTTACCATCTCATTTTCTCATTAGGTTCGCATTTTGCTGATCTTGCTTTGATTTGCAGTGTCAAATTTAGCTTAGTCTATACTTAGTCGCAAGTATTTTACATAAATCGGATTATCGTTACTTAGCTTACTTACGTTATGCGATTCCATTTAACTAAATTTTCAATTTAGTCGAAATTGATTCTCGTGTAGAATTTTTAGCGAGCGCTTGGGACGCCTAACTAAATGTTTACTCCATACTTGTATTTATATCTGGCTTTATTTTACTGCGTATATGTATGTATATTTATCGTTAATTATTTGGTTTTGGGTTTTATTTTTTTGTTGAGCAATTTGCCGTTAGTTTGGCCCGTGGGCGCTTTATCTTTAACTTTAATATTCGTGGTGTTGTTTTCCCCAGTGAGTTGCAAGACTTTGAGATTTGCCATTTGCTTTGATTCGTTTTTTTTTGAGTTAAAAGTCTTGACGCTAAAATTGATTTTGGTTTTCATATCTCGATCGAACGAATTGAAAGAAAATTTACACAAAACTTGCAACGGAAGCACTTAAACCTAACGGCACCTAATTTTTAATACAAAAAATATACATACAAGTGTATATGCATAGTGTATACATAGGAGGTATGCCTATATACCTTCAAATATATGGTTAGTACAATTCTTATACACTCGAGGGATTTGTAGTTTATGAATTTACACATTTGATTTTGGCTTTATCTCGCACACACACACATGCAATGCCATTCACTCAATTTCATACACGAAACGCATACATACACAAGCATAAAATATTCGAGTATATTCGTGGAGGTGTGTGTTTAGCTTAAGGCTGTGTGTGTGTGTGTGTGTATTGTGCTGCTGGCGAATCTGCGGTTTTTTTATGTCAACGATTGAAAACCTCTCTTCGAATATGTGGAGGAGCATCAAAAATAGATAGATTCAGCTGAAATACCATTGCATGCTTTTAGGCGCATTCGTGGGTTATTAGCCCAAAATTAACATTGCATACTTCTGGGCACCTTTATTTGTGATTTCTTTGCTCTATCGATTTCTGATGAACCTTTAGTAGTTCGGAATCATTGAAAAAGCCAGTTTCTAACTAAACCAATTGTTTTGGCCTTGCTCTCGGAAATATTTTACAAAAGTTGTCTGGTTTTCCATACGTAGTTGCTATAAATCATGGGTAAAACTCTAATTGCTCTGAAATGTGTACGCGTGTATCGTGCGTGTGTCGGTGTCTAAATTTTCTAGCTGTCATTGAAACCGTTTTTAATGAATTAATTTATGTATTTTTTGATTTGCCTCGCTTCTGGACAACTTTGTAAAAGTTTGTTAGCCAAATAATACTAATCATTCGGCAACTGTATGTACAAGACGAGCTTTAATGGAAATGGATCGATGTGCTGTGCCTAGAAATTCTGGAAAAGTGTTGTTCATCTATTGTCAGGTACTTGATTAGTTGCTGGGAACCGAATGGGGTCAGAGTTCAAGTGAGAGAGTGAGAGCGAAGAATGCTTCGTGGAAGGTGTCTTCATTGAATATCCTGTTAACCCTAAAGAATGCCATGATTATTCGCTAATCGAGCTTGCAGGATGCACTTTTAGTGTGTGTGTGTGTGTGTGAGTGTGCTTGGGCGTTTGCTGGTGTGTATTTATTTGTGTGTGTGTGGTTTGCGCTTCAGATATTTAGCATTTCTGCATTAATCAGCGCCGCAGTTGCTTCCAATTCGATTTGTTTACTTGTTTTTCTTGTTTAGCAATACGCAGACTTTGATTCTTGTTGTGTTTGCTACAAAAGACGACCTTTGATTGGAAGACATACGATTTTATGTTTTTTGAATCTCAGGGTCAAGCCGCATATTTATCAAATACCTCAATTTCCTGTTTACATCGTAATTATTTTGCTTCAGTTAGCCCACTTTGCTTGATTTCATATATTTTTTTGTTTAATAACTATTTCGCGTTTAACTAATTATGATAATTGTTAGTGCTAAGTGTGATTGGCCTTAAAATGGTTTTTCGTTTTGCTAAAATGAAACACATTATTGCCCGGTGTAAATGCCCCTATTAAAATGGAATGCAACGCGAATTATATTGAATTTCTTGGGAAATATCTAGTTATTTCAAGTATATCCTATAAGGGCATTATACTCGGCAACTGTTGAGTAGTTTTCGATACTAATCTCCTCATGAATTTTCCTGTGCTTTATCTAAGATTTGTGTGTGCTCACAAGTTCGTTGTCCTTTGTAACTGTAATCGGGAAATGAATTGTACTGGAATTAAATTCTTTTCGCTTGCTGAATGATCGATCGGTGATGGATCCTCGTTTGCCTCACAATATATATCTATATATACAGGTATGAACTGCTTCAACTGCGTGCTTCTTGTGTATGCATTGCTGTGTGTGTGTGTTTGTCCTGTGGTGGTTATTTTAGTTATATACACAATTATTGGTGAGTTGCCTATATATTTAGTACTTAGCTTCAATGTTAACTTCGAGCCCCGATCTGCATGATCCTTACGACCCTTACGTGACTATAGCTCCTCCGCAAAGGATCTGTTTTCCATTTCCGTGGACACACTGCGAAAATTGTTTGCTCTTAACTAGTTCGTATATCATTATACTCGTACTCATATCATATATAGATGATACATATATATGTGTATATTTTCTAAATGTTCTATTTGCATTTCACATCGTCTTATTTGTGGCAGTATTTAAATTACACGGTTTCTTCTCGATTACCTAAATTAACTGCTTAACTCTCCGTATCAAGCACACTAAACATTTAGCTAGAAACCTAGGGAAAACTTGAACAGAATCGATTCGAAAAAGGCAAATTCAAAATGTTTGACATTACTAGCATAATATACAGATAGTCGCTAAATTCCATTTAATTTACTCGTTAATATTTATGAATCAATGCTGAAATGAACTGTACAACTATAGGTCCGACCGATCGTGAGTGGGATCGAAAGACCGACTGATTGAGTGATTGAATGAACTATTGTTTGCTTGTCTGCTTGCTTGTTTGTTTGGGCGTTGCGTGTGTTTGTGTGTGTGCAGGACGAAGGACCGGCACACCCACACGCCCACACACCCACACAGAGCCAAACCTATTTGTTTATAACCTAAAAACACAACCAATGAGAGCATATACACTTCTATGTATTTGACGTTAATTCGATTTTGTTTTCTCGAGTGTCTTCACTTTTCACTTTTCCTCCTTGTGTTTTGCATTATTTGGTAAAACGAGTTTTCATTTATTTCTCTATTTATTTAGTTTTTTGTTTTAGTTTGGCTTTAGCGTGTCGATTTCCCAAGTGAAACAATTTACAAAAATGGTTTTTGTTGAAATGAATTTCATCTAATTGTTCTCCCACGCATCTCGCATATTTTTATGTGTTTTTCGCTTTTTGCATTTTTATATTTGCATAGTGACATTAGGTTTAAATATGCATAAATGTTTTATAGGGGTTTTACTCGTTTAGTTTATTTTATTCACAGAAAAGTTACGCCATTTACTTGTCATTAGTTCTTTGTTTTCATTTCGCTTTGCTGCGTTTAAATATATTTAAATAGTTGATTGTCTAAAACTATAACAAAAGGTTTGTTAAGCTGGAAATCTGTACAAAATAGTTTAAAATTAAGAAGCTTACAGTAAATAGTCGATTCAACAATTTGTATGCATTCAAACAAAACTTATATCAGCACACTAAAACTATTCGAATAATTCCTAATAAACAAACATATTTAAAGCTTAAGCAAGTGTAAATTTAAATGTATATAATATTTACAAGTCACACCAAAAATGGCTGATATTTTTTGCCTATGATTCTGAAGTTTAAGTTAGATCTTAACAAAACCAATAACTAAGAGCTGAATGTATCGTTATTGTACAAAATATATTTTATTTTTCCATTTGGTAATACCGGTTTGCCCTTTTGCTTTAAACTATTTCTTGTGTACGGACTTTTTGTAATTCAATTTTGTCCTCTATGAATAATTTTTGCAATCATTTTTTTGCCTTGTGTCAGTGGTTATTCTGTTTTGCATTTTAAAAGGTGTCATGTGTTGTGTTCCATATTCTATGTATTTATGTGTGTGTTTTTTTTCTATATATACTTCATATTTTTCAGACTTTTTTATTTTATGCTTTTCGATACGGAAGTCGAGAATGTTGTCAAATAGTTTAAGCGCTTTTTTTCATTTCAGTTAGCAACATTGTGTGTGTCAATTTTTTTTAGTTTAAATTTTATAAGCTCAGTTTAATACTTTCAATATATGATGCACAATTGTATTTCCTGTTTGTGTAATAAATGAACGGGTATTTTTGTGGATTTTGTTGCTGCCTCTTTGCATTGTTCATTTAATCGATTTAATTTAAATGTGACATTGGTTTCTTTCTAATTTAAGTCCTCGCATTTGTATTTAATTACTTGATTTATGATATTTCGACGTTTATTTTATAGGCTTTATAATACGTTTAGTTTAATAGCTAGATATTTAAAAAATGTTAACTGTTGATTTTTATGCACTTTACATTTTAATACACCCAAAACGGCATCCGCTATTTAGATTTTCCTGTTTAGTTTTCCTCTTTTTTATCGCTATCGTGTGCTTGTGTGTGTTTCTTTTTTGGCTGTGTGCAACGTGATAAAATAGTTGATTATAAATTAATTGCAACTTTAAAATTTCCACATATTTCCACCCAGAACAAGTCCAAAATGTATATCATTTTCCAGCCCAGCTCCGTGCCGCTTTTTCCGTGTGCTTAAACAGTGCCACATTCGTTGGCTTGGAAAACTATTTTAATTAATTCACACTCACAAATGTTGAATATTTTCGATTAGGAATTTTAATTAAACTTTTGCCGCCTCGCACGCACAACTCTGCTGACGCAACATTCAGACATTTCTCGTGGCAACAATGAGCAACACCCAGGCCGCTCGACAACCCTGGCAGTGAGCTCAGGGTTGCCGCTGTCGCTTGTCGCGACATTCTTTGCTAATAGTTTCCACAGATTTCACTTATGCTTGGCAAGTTATTGTTGCTGTAATTTGATTACACTGAGAGGATTGAAAAGATTCTAGCAGGCATTGGGAATTTAATTAAAATAAAGTTTTGTTTTTTAATATTCAACAAAAGTAAGAGAAAATCAAATTGAATCTATTATTTATAAAATTAAAAACTTAAGTTTTCAGTGCTTTTCCAATCGTGCGAGTGTAAGTATTTGTTTACATTTGGCTTTTTATTAACTCGCACACAGCCTCTTATGCACACAGCAAGGCAAATTGCATTCCGCACTTAATTTGTTGCATGCCTTGCGGCGTTGCCACGCCCTCTTCCGCCCCAACACCGCCTCTTTTGGCGCCACCTCTGTCGAAAAAGCAACGGTGGCTCTTGCATTTGCTTAATGTTTACTGTTCTTGTTGCTCTAGCGGGAGAAAACTTTTCCAAAATCAATTAAAAATGCAAAGGCATAAATGAGGGGCGAGCGGGGCGAGTGGGCGTGGCAAGTTTCGTTTGCTTTGGCATTTAAATTGAAGGTGTTCTCTGTGTGCCACTCGACCCGAGCCATTGGAATGGCTAGAAACCAGAGCCCAGAACCCAGACCTCAGACCTCAGTAGCCAGAACTCGGAGCTCAGAACGGTACTCGCATGGCCCGTTGAAAGTAATTAAAAACTTTTATTTTAAATTGAACTTGCCAAAGGGTTCGGAACGCTCCGTATGCTCCAATGAATGCATAATGAGTGCCGAGAACTACAAAGGAGCTGCTTAAATAAACGGCAAGGGCGGAGTGGGTGGTTGGGTGGTTGGAAAACAATCAAAATCTAAATCGAAATCAAGTGAAAATGGAATTCGTATTAAACGCAATAATTTAATTGATTAAAAGGCTGCAAACTAAACAAATATCCATTCGCTTTAGTTATTGTTACTTGTTTACCGCCGTGTCTGTCTGTTTGTGTGCGTGTTTTTAATTGAAATTGTTTTGTGTTTTGACTAGATGCAATCCTATAAATACGTATACGTACTCTATATATATATTTATATGTATGCTTGCACGGTATAATATATATTTATGTACGTTTGTGTGTGTGTTGGTTGCTCGTGTGTTTAGTAAAAATGTGTGACTTTAAAAATGTGACGACGACTCGCTTGTATCGACATTCAACTAAATTTATTTCAGAATTTCGCGCTTCTTACGAGCCGATTTGTCGGACCTCGTGTTTGTTTTAATATTCAATTTAATTCAATACTAGATTTGCTTAGCTACCACTAGTTACGACTTATTGGCTAATTAAATGTAGTTTATCGTATTAACTTCACTTATTTATGCTAAAAATAGATTTGAATTCAATGCGATTTAATTGTACCCATTTGCGTGGGCGCATTTCTTCAGTGTTTTGTTTTTGCTCTGCTAAAAATAATGCGAAAAATATGCACAAATAAATAAACCATTAAAATTGATTTTCTTCTTCATATGTATATTGTGGCACGCACACACTCACACAGTCTTCTGCAGAAGCACCCACACTCACGCACTGAACACATGCAGTCAGATTTAAATTTAAAATGCAATTTTAAAACATTTTCATTTGTTTTTGCTTCTTTTGGTTTGCTTTGTTGTTTTGTGTTGTGTGGAACTTTAAAACTAAAAGATGTAACAAGGAACTTTTTGGCGCTCAAAAATACAATATAACTTACAAAACTCCATACGCTTTTTACAACACTGGTTCGGGAACCACGTAAACTTCTTCGACCACACAATCATACATCAAGTACATCAAAAAACTTACAAACTAAGCTCCGCTCCGCAGCGATCTTGTGGCTTGCGTCGCTGTCCAGCACTTTCACGGTTAATCAACACTACAACTCCATCAAATTACATTACATACATATTTTGATCAACTGCTCCAAAAACTTGCCTCCATTCGATTGTATCTCAATTCATTTCGCAATGTTCACTTCACTCGCCTCGCGCATATTTACGATGGGCTCCACGAGTCATCCGTTTCGTTGGTGCTGCCAGCACTACTTACAATAACCTTTGCAACACTACCGATGACACTGCCACTGCCACTGGCGTTGCTCATACTGATGCTGCTGTTAGTGTTGTACAACGCCGAGGAAATACTCATGGTTTGGCTCATCGTATATTATCCACGATCATCGTCGCGAGCGGCGAACAGGGTCCGCAGCGAGCTGATGATTAGATTCCACCAGCCAGCCGCGAACCCAAGTGGTCGCTATAAGGTGTTCTCGCTGCCCATTTTGAGCAGCTCGAACTTCTTCTTGGCAATCTTCGAGTAGAGTATATCGATCGGCTGCGATTGGTCGTACAAGCTGGGAGCCTGCAGGATAATCAGCGCTGTGCCGACCACGCAAGCGATCGCGAAGATCCACAGAAACATACGATCCAATACCATGGCAACGTACTTCCAGTCCTCTTCCACCTGAAAGGTGCGGAAATAAAGTCGGGATGAGTTGGGATTTCATTGAATTAAATAAGAAAATTGTCAAAAGTAGGTACATTTACTAACAAATAGCTACTTCAAAGCTAATGTTCTAGCTTTTCAATTTAAAGTAATTGCTTGTATATTAATAAAGAAACGTAGACAGGAAAACTAATAAGTCTTTCATTGCTCCTAACCATCTTCATTAATCATTTTGCCATTCGAATAAAATGGTTTTGGCACATCCAAATTAGATTTGCGGTCCGGTCTTTGCCAGTTAAATTGAAATGTTCCAGAGCAAACATCGATTGCAACTCGAAGCCCACACTCACCGCACACTCCATCTGCACACACGCATGCACATAGACGATGTACACACACCACCCTTGCAACCAATTGCACACCCAGCAATTCGCCAACAAATGGCAAACTGCAGTGCAGGAACCGCATGTTGCAAACTCTTCGTATTTGCGCACAAACAACTCAATCACTCAACTCCAAACGGTGGCGACAGACCGATTGCCCTTCACTCGGCACTGCTGGCGGTGCCAGAGCCAACGTGATCCAAAAAAGGATCCGCCAGTAGCCCACTCGTTTGATTCCTGATTAGAAAGGACGCTAGCAACGCTATTTAACCGGCTCCGGCGGCGGGTGTGATTCGCCCGTTTTGAAATGCTGCGTGGTGCGGAGGTGTGGTACAGATTATTAGATTCGTTTCGCAACATGGAAAATTAATAACATCGCGGTGTTGCAAAGGGACGAAATGCGAAATGTGAATCAGGATTGCGAGGAGAAACTGAAATGCAAGGATTTGTTTTGCAATGGAAAAGGTAGTTGGACACAGCAACACTACAAGCCATGGACTTAAAATCTTCATAAATGGCTTAAAAGTTGAATTAACTTTGCTTTTTACTAGTACTATTCTGTCTACCATGAATTTAATCCTCTTAAGCAAGGTTTCTTATATTTTTTATAATAATTAACTGAAAAGCAATTATATTTATGATAAAATTTTGAAATAAACAAGATTAAATTAAGTTTAGAAGTTAAAAAGAGTATGGCTACATAGTTATTACTTACACTCTCAAACTTATCCTTGTTCTTCACGTGCTGCGCGATGAAGCGGGATCCCTCGATGGTCTTCTCCATTTCGCGGGCGTAGGGCTTCTCGAACGTGGGACTGAGATCGGCGGCGGCGGCAGCGGCAGCGGCGGCTGCAGCGGCCGGGCAGCAGCCGGGACTGATGTCTCCGTTGAGGCCCGACGGGCTGAACAGATCGTCGTCGGCGCCCGGGAGTGGCAGTGAGGAGGGCAGCGGCGGTTCCGCGAAACAGTGGGCGCTAATCCCGCCCGCCGCCGCCAAATCGAAGCGATGCGAAGCGGGTAGTGCTGGGGGAAAAAGAAAAAATATACTGATTAATTTCTTTAAAATCATTGAAAAGCACAATCCTTTTAACAGAAATAGCCTTCATGTTTTTGAAATTAAAATTACTTATGTGTCATTGAAAGTAAAACTTCTTATTAACTATACTTTCCATCTTGAACAGACGCTGCTTTTACGTAACTTTCTACAGATTCAAAGGCCCAATTTGGGGTAGATACTTTTTTCCGAGTGTTTGCCAGCATTAACAGCATTAGGCAAATAAAGTTTTAAATGCAATTTGCAACTTTTCTGCATTGTCTTCGCCGTCGCCATGCTCCTTGGCACAATGTCCCCGAAGGAAGTGAGTGGACAAAGAACCCTCAACCTCGAGGGCGGCCCAACAGAAGCAGAGAAGCAGGACTTCAGGTCCGGGGATACAATAAGGAAACTCAATAAATAGTTTTCTGCATTCTGTTTTCCATTTATTTCGCTGGGCCATTTGAAGGTTTCAGGTCTTTTCTTTTGCGATTTCCCTTTCTTTTTCGCGCGCTTTGAAAGCCACTTGAAGTAGAAATTATTTCATTCTTTGACCGTAAGCTTAAAATTATTGCTTCTCGCGGCGTATGCGCAATATTACGTATACGCCAAGTGTGCCCTTTAATAAAAAACTGCTTCTTTACTCTTGACTCCATTTTAATGAGCCATCTAAATGCTGTCAGTTTGGGGCGACAAAATAGCATGAAAGGCATTTCCTAGAACTTATAATGCCTGGACGAAACTTTCCCTTTTGGCCGGCGTCCTTGCAGGTGCACTTGTTAATTGTCATAAATTATTTCGCCCCGCCCTCCGAACACGGCATCATTATAAAGCGGTGTGTCTGAATGCATATAATTTCCATGTTGTTGTGCATATTTAAAATGGAATATAAACTGGCAAGTTGCAAGTTTCCCGTCGCTCGCTGCATGCACCGTTGGTAATGTGCTCACTAAAGCCAGTTGAAAACATTCATAAATTTCTCAGCTGCAGGATGGGGAACTACAAGAAGCCCACGAATCCCAAGACTCCAAGTTCTACACAGAAAGTTTGCCATCAAGCGGAGCGGGAAAATGGGTGGAAAACTTTTGCTTCTTTTGTATGGGATTCGCCCGCCAGAAGGAATACCATTGTTATACGGAATTGGGTTTATGGATGAGATAGTGGTTCGTACCTGGAATGCCGTAGTCGCCGCTGAAACGCTTCGAATCGTAGTTGACAAACTTGTCCACATCCGGCGGCAGGTGATAGACATCGGTGAGCACCTCGGGCGGCTGGTCCTCCTCGGGCTCCTCCTTCTTGGGCCGCTCGATGCAGAGCAACTTAGGCAGGATCTGGATGAAGAGGCGCTGCACCCAGGGCGCCATACGATGCGTGACAGGGGATCTAAACAGGGAGTGTAAGGATTGAAATAAAATCCAATAACACAATAGATTTTTAGTCCTCTCACCTAAAATTCACATTGAGCACGGCGATGGTGACCACGACGGAGAGGGTGACCAGCATCATGGTGAAGAGCAGATACTTTCCCAGCAGCGGCACCGTCAGCGAGGTGGGCGGAATGATCTCGGCCAGCAGGAGGAAGAACACGGTGAGCGAGAGCAGGATGCTGATGCAGAGCGAGATCTTCTCGCCAGAGTCGCTGGGCAGGTAGAAGACCAGAACGGACAGGAACGAGATGCCCACGCAGGGTATGATCAGGTTGACCGTGTAGAAGAGCGTCTTCCGGCGGAGCGTCAGGTTGAACACTATGTCCAGATACGGCTCCTCGCAGCAGCTGTAGAACTTCTCGTTCCGCACCGCCGGCACCCGCATGATGTCCCACTCCACGGAGATGTAGTAGTCCTGCAGGTCGATGCCCACCTCGATGTTGTCCGAGTCGGCGGTCTGCTTCAAGTGCCTCAAGTCCACCTGGAAAGGATTCGATAAATAACTATTTACTTGAGTGTACTGCAAACTGCTTTATATTTTGTTTACAAATTACGTTTTAATTCAACAACTGGCAACTGATTACATCGATTCAAGGGTGAGATAATCAGTATGCAGGACCAGCTGGTCTTTCTTTAAACTTGCTGATTTATGGCCGGCAACTTTGGCAACTGCTGCACCTGTTCACCTCGATCCAACACCAGACCAGGCCAATCATACATCTATTTATGTTGATTTGTTGGCCCATTTCCCCAGACGAAGCTTCCTTGGAAACATTTGGGCCAAGTGCCGCGCTCACAGAATCGGAAAATCAGAGGTGATGGAAAAACGTACTTCTGACAAATTTTTGACAATCGTCAATTGCACGGAGAATCGTTTGCCGTGAACGGAGATTGAGTTGGGGATGCGGCAGGCGAATGGTTCCTATTCCTGTTCCGGATCCTAACTCAGCGACAGATGGCAGGAATCGCGATAAGTTCGACTCACGTGCGAACCGAAACACAAATGACATTTACGCTTGTTACCTTTATTTCATTTCCATTTGGCTTGATTTGTCATTGGTTGTCTGTTGCTCATTTATTTATCTGTGGGTGGGTACTTCTAGTAGAGTCTTTTTCTTATAATAAGAATTTATTTTCTTTCCCTAATATATCAGGACACAGGCTTGTATTTGATTTATTTAACTTTCTTTGAAGTTTTAAAGAACATGTGGTCCTATTGAAATCCTCCGAATTCTGTGTTTCAAACTGGTCAAATGTAACAACTTTAAGGACATCTATTCCTCTGAGACAATCGTCATTAATACCTCGTCCTGCACTTGTGCTGACACTATAAAAATCCCAAAAAGCGATCCACAAATTTCACAACCCATACGAGTTGTAGAAAAGTCGAAACTCAATGAAGCATGCTCGAAATTTGTGATGCGTAAAGGGGAGGAAAACGAAAATTTATATGTAGAATAATGTGCTGTCATTTTTCGATTTTTCCCCCCTAACTTCCGATTTTCCTTCGCTTTTGTTGTTGCCCATAATGAACACAATAACACAGGAAAGAGGCGCCATATAGCAATATAGCGCAACAGTTGTGTTTTTCTCCAATCATTTTAGCCATACACTTGAAATAAGCGGGGTTGAAAAGTGGTGAACATATATTTTTTTGGTATTTTTAGCAGTATTATTCTTGGTTGTTTGTTTAATTTAAGGTAGTAAAGGACATGGGAAAAGTTTTTTAAATATTTTTTTACTTTCGAACTTCGTGTTTCAGTTGCTTCTTTTTTCTTTATACATTAAACCATGCCGAAACAAAAGTTTTCCAAAAAGTCGTGGGCGTGGCTGGTTCATTAAACGCAGCTGCCAGCTGTTATCTCACAAACACAAGAACACACACACACATGTGCATGGAAAATGGAAAATGGTGGATGGGGGGAGTCCCCCACTTGATTTATCACATGACAGCAAGTGAAACGTGTCAAGTGTATAAAAAAAGTAGAAAAAAAAAACAAAGTAAACATTAACGGCAGATTCGAAATGAAAAACGCGCACATATTTAACCACGAAAATCCACCCGAGTGAATCATAAAAAAGTAACGCTCAATGCCATTATTTTAACATGTTTAAATGGTCGTTTAAGCGCCACTTTCTTTTTCCTTTTCCTTTAAATTAATGTTTTTTTAATCGAGTCAAGGCAACGTTTGATTAGCACTCAGTCAGATAGAATCAAGCTAAAGCCTCGTTCTGGGTTTTATTTTGCTTCGATTTTGATTGATGGGCCGGGGGATAATCTGTTCGTGGCCAGAGCTGCCAGCTGTTGCCTCCCTTCGGTGGATGAGTTCCGGGTCATCCCCGCCATCAAATCCCCAACTCACCATGTAACCATCGTAGGTCCAGGAGCCGAACTTCATGAAACATGTCTGCTCGTCGAAGGGAAAGTACTCGACATCAATTTCGCAGAAGGATTTGTAAATGGCGGGCGGTTTCCACACCACTTTGCCCGTGTGATGAAGAATTGCTTTTGTCATTATTGTCACTTCATAGTTGCCATCGGCGCTGAAATGGAAGAAAGACCATGCAAAATATGTTAGATTTGAAACGATTTCCATATAGATTGAACTAATATTTTAGCTATATAAAATGTATATCTTGCAGTGATTTAACTTTTAAATATATATCTGGATTTAAAGAAAGAATTTCGTTGGGCAATGGAACGTTTTTTTCTCCGTCCGAAATCGACTGAAAGTGCCGAACTAATTAAAAATACATTTTAGCTTCTAATTACGAATTCATTTTAGACTGGGAAAAACTGCGGCTAATGCTAGGTTGTTTGCGTACTGTATCCTCTGGCAAGGAGGCCACGCCCCCCTATATAAGGCATATAGCATCGGCCGCTGCTGACGACGGTCCATTAGCAGCAAGGTCCTTT
The DNA here is from genome assembly GCF_004382195.2 of Drosophila sechellia. Classification (NCBI taxonomy): domain Eukaryota; kingdom Metazoa; phylum Arthropoda; class Insecta; order Diptera; family Drosophilidae; genus Drosophila; species Drosophila sechellia. Next base: position 22,949,354 of record NC_045952.1, read on the forward strand.
TCGGATCCTCTGGCTATGGCCAGTGGCCAGAGACTCACACTAAATCTAAATCCGAAAGCAAAGCGTTTTAAAATGTTATTACAAAAACAACAGTGGTGGCGGTGGCAGTGGCAATGGCAGCAGCAACCATTAATGGCTAAAAACCATTTAAAATGGCTGTCGGCAGTGCACACACACACACACACACAGGCTCAGGGAAGTGAGATGGAGATTAAGGATGGAATAAGGGGGGAGTGGAGTAGCAGGAGTCTGGGGCGACAGAGAAAGAAAATCAACAAAGCGAACAAAAGTTTATAACCAAAACCGAAAAAAAGCCAAAACCACGCCTGGGGGTCACCGCAATTGCAGCCATTATCTTAACGGTGATTCACACACAAAGCGAGCGACAAGCCCACACACAGATATAAGTATATATATATGTGTGTGTATGTGTATGTGTATAGAGCCGGACAACGCGGCGTATGAGTGTCATCGCTGTGGTCCTGGCAGTTATCCTGGCCAAGCCGACGGCGCCTGCCGCGTCTATCAGCGCGTTAATCTCAGCGCCGCACAGCGAGCGCCATCTTTGTATCTGTGCCCCTGCGCCCCCAGTCAAAGTTTTCAGGCCACAAATCGAAGCGGTCCACAGTGGGGCCAGATGCCATGGAAAGTGATCAGAAATAATCAGTGATATGTATTACTTTGAGAATGGTTTGAAGGCAAACGTTAACCATATCCCAACTATTTGTTATTTAAACTTGATGAAATTATTAGTTGAAGTTCGAGGGCTTCCACACACAAAGGACTTCGGTTAGTTGTGTAACGTATTCGTGTCAGTTGGCTCCACTGTACCGTCACGGAATCAAGGGAGTTGGCAACCCGCTGGCGGGCAGGAAAAACTTTTTGCTGACTTTGTTGCCGCTGCTCCCGATTCCCTGGCCATGTCCTTTTCCGCCCGCTTCCCTCTGACCACCGCCGCCGCCATCGCCATAGCCTTTGTCTTGCTTCTTGTGCTCAACCCATCCGCCCATCCGCATCCCTTCGTCCTTCTGGTACTTCGCCATGCCATTTTTATTTTTTTAAATCTAATGAAAGATAATGAAATTTTATTTCGTTTCTTTTGATTTCAACGCAGTTGTCGTCAGCTTTCATGCTAAAAACTAAAAGCCAACAGCAGTTGAAAAAGAATCATATATAGGGGATGCTGGGTGCGGGGTTGGATGGAGGAGGGTTGGGCAACCAGAGTCACCAACAGACCAACCAGACGCCCATCTAGCAACATACAATAATAGAATTAAAGTGGCTGCGGCTCCTGTTCCACTGATTCCACTGTATTGGTGTGGGTGTGGCCCTTTGGCCGAAGCCCGGGCCTCGCAAAAGTTCAGCTGATAATAAAGTTGTCAACAACATTCATTTAATTAAAGAAAACAAAGCCAAAGCAGAGCACTTTGGGAATAGTACCGAGTGCTGAGTGCACGAAGCCAGATCCACATCCCAATGTGGCCAAAAAGGGCGTCCGAATGGGGGGAGTCTAATGCCCAGGCGGAGATTTATGGCGTTCAGCTAATATGGCATCTCAAAATGGTAATGCGTTTCGCCCATGACTGAGTTGGTGTGCGAACGTGTGTGTGTGTGTGTCGGCTTAGTGGGATTATTTTTCCAGCCAAATGGGGCAGACGTATGTATGGGCGTGGTCCTAAATCTGTTTTAAACGCGCTGGCCAGAACTATTTGCGCACAGAAAATAAAACTTAATGCAATCATTTATACGTCACGTTATCAAATGAGATTGTTTTTCATATGAAAGTAAGACAAACATTTAATATTTTGATATAATCAAGTGGCAAAAATATAAAAGAAGTTGCCAATGTTTCGTTTAGTGTCGAATGAATAGAAATTCATAATCTGTGGCATCTGCTCGGGCTATAATATCATGAAATCCTCTTAAATAGCACAGATATTTGAAACGATTAAATGAAATCAAATAAAAGTAATTAAGTGACACAAAATTTTGAGCAGAACATGGCCGAATTTTGCTCTCCATGTAGACAAACAGTAATTATTCGACGGTTGCCAAATAAACTCATATGCGTTATGTGTGTGGAAATAAACCACTAAGTGCGGCCGGAGTAAGCTTGGTTACGGCTTGAATACGGCCAAAACCGAAACCGGGGTCTTGAATCAGTCGAGTGCGATTTTAATATCTTGGATCAACATGAAAATTAATTGCTGGAATTAAGCGGCTTTCACAAATACAAACAGTGGCCCAATCAGTGGGTGGTGCTCGTCGTCTTTAGGGTGGCAGTAATTCCAAGCAGTCGGTCTATTTTGGCGGCTTTAAGTGGATTCCATAGTTGCCTACGGAGTATGAGTGTCAAATAGCTTTGGTAGTCACGTCTGCCGGCTGTATGCGCATTTGATGAGCTCACATGCGAGTGCTATGCCGGATAATTAGGCCGGATCCCAGGAGGCCACTACAAGCTGAGTGGAAAACAAATGCAAGTGGTAATTGCAATTAAAAATTAACAAAATGCTGCCAAAAATGTTGCAATTTGCTGCGGTTCTGGCCGAAAACAAGACCGAATGCCAGAACGCGAGCAATAAATAACAACTTTTGACGCTTGTTTTGAATTCTTTTGTGGCATTTCCCCAGCATTTTGGCCCTGAATGTGCCGCGTTTTTGCAAGGATATGAATGTATGCGTGTGAGTGTGTTGTGTGTGCCACAAATGCCGCACGCAACGCACGCAGGTATTTTTTTTGTTCTGTGGTGGTTGTGAAGGGCCGGCACAAATTCGGGCCATTTACAAAGGCTGGCCAACTATTTATTTTGCTGCCATTGCGCGTTTAGCAGACAATTAAACATTTTTCATTGCATACAATTGGGCGCAGGGTATTCCCATTCCGCCACTCATACGCGTACAGAAAGTTGCATCGTAAAATAGATTGCCATCGTCCTTGTTGCACGCGTGTGTGTGTGTGTGAGTGTGTGGGTATGGGTACGGGCAATAAACGCGTTTTCCTCCGCCGGCTGCTGCACATGTATTTGCATTTAAAATTACAGCCAGCAAACGCGTCTTTTTTGCACTGCAACACTTGGCGCTTAATTTCTGCATAAATTTTCATGCCCGCTTGTTTGCTCCAAGGATCTACGAACGGAAACAAATCAAACTGAGCGAGAGCCCAGCAGGCAGGATATTGATATTGACATTGAACTTACGTTTATTATCCTTGCGGCAACATTAAAAGCCTACAAGATAAATATTCGACTATCATTCGTTTAACTTTTACGAATTTGGCTCAGATTGTCGGCCGAGATTCTATGCGAGGAATGCCATAAAGCGGCCCGTAAGCCATCACCTTAACTTGACACTAAATTAAATGGACTTTGGCCAGGCCATTTAGATTGGCATTTGGGAGAAGAGGAAAAGAAAAACACGCAGCACAATTAAGTGCGTTGAACACAAAGGACACTTCAAGTTCAATTTTATGTGGCAACAAAGCGAAAGCGCTTCATTATGGTGCGTACAAATTATTTGCAGTTTAAAAAAGCGTCCCAACGACCAAAATCCTGGCCATATAACACCCATGGCCTTCTTCGGGTAACACCCGCTTCCACTTTCTTTAGTTACAATGCCTTTGTCGCTTGCTGCTGGCTGGATGGCAAATGAAATTTAAGCTTTTTCCAAGCAATAAATTACGACTTTTTATGACACTGCCGCCAACGAAACACCCCGAAAGTATTCAATGCGTATAATTGCCGCTGCCAAGTCGCTGGAGTACAAAATGTGAGCAACTGCCCCCCTCGTTTCAACACACACATAAAGGGCCCATAAAGCGCGTAAGCCGATCTGGCGCAGCAACAACATCAACAGCAGCAGCGATGGCCAAGATATCCTGACCGATGTCCTGGGAAGAGTACTCGAGCAGCTTGGCAAATCGACAAAATCAAGTGGCCAGGCAACCGAACTGAAGGGCTACAGTGGGCCGAAGTCCTCAAAAGGATTGCAAAATGAAATTGGAAAGCACAAGGAATCGATATGCTTGGCTAGAATATATTTCAATAATATTAAGTTGAATTTTCCCATGGAATATAAAGGCTATTACTGTTGCTGTTTTAAGAGCTCTTTAAATTATAAGTTAATATGTATGTTTCGCTTTGAATCAATTTCATCTAATTAGTTAAATTACTTTGACTTTGAATTTCCCTTTAATTTCTCGACATGTTCCATTGCCTCTGTATCACTGGATACATTTCGATCCCTGTCCCCTAATTGGCTTCACTCCAGCAAATTATAATAATTATACCGACCCAACGAAAACGTTCAATTTGAGAGCACTACGGACCCTGAACTGTGGACTGGGGGCCGAAAAGGACCTTCCCAGGACACTTAGCCAGCCTCCAGGGAGGGCCGAAAGGCAACCGCAATGCTCAAGTTACATTGAAATAAAAATACGTTAATCATCGCCTGATAAATGGCCTAGTCCAGGAACTGTACAGCTTGGCTTTGATTTATGCCGCCGCCCATTCGGGGCAATTATGCAAATGGCCAAGAGGCTCCAGGCTTCCAGTTCCTAGCTTCTGGCTCCAGGCTATCGGAGGAGCCTGCGATGCTGACTGCAGGCAAATCCCGGCGTCGATGAGCTGGGCGAAAATTAGTTTGGTACTTACTTGTTATAGAGCACAATATCCGGTAGCCATATATGCTCGGAGGGAACGTGCAACGTGTCCACGCCGCCATAGTCATCCGGATTCCATTTCAATTTATAGTCGTTCCATTCCTGAAATTGCAAAATGCACATTGTAAAGCAGTGGCACACACACGGCAGAACAAAAGATGTCACTATGCGATGGGCAATTATTTATGCCCGATTGCCATAAATAATAGAAAAACAAATGTATATTTGCGGGTTGAAAAATTAGAAAATATCCGCACTTTGAGTGCGGCTATTCAGCGTTTGCTCGATCTATAAATATTTTATTATGCGGTTGAGGGCGTTTAACTCTCGTGTATGGCTGCAATTTCAATTTCATTAATTATGCATTAATTCATTGGTCGCTAAGCTGTTGGCATTACATTACATTTTCATAATACAATTGTGCTTCGATGTTGGGTTTCAATGTTTAAGCACGAAGTACTACTTAAGCCAGGGGTATATGCGTTTTTTGTATACTCTGAAGTTCTACAATTAATGTATAAGTTTTACGTAAGTTCAAAATAGATTCAAATTCTGTTATTTTTAAATAAATTTCCAATTATACAGAGACAATTAGCTAAATATTATGTTTTGTGAGGTATCTGTTAGTCGCTACGCTTTCTTCTGATATCGAACTTCTTTTTCATTGCTCATACGCATAACTGTAATTATGTTGATTGCCACTTTCCATATACATATATATATATTTATACGACCACGCCAAGTGGGAGCCATCACACTGGGGATTACCAGAGTTGATATTGGGTTGGGGTTTCATGGTGGTCAACGGAGCAGGAGCACGCTCGCTTTCGTGCTGACCAAGCACGAAATTCCCCGATAATTGCAAATATAATTGCAGAGTGGGATTCCCAACTGGTTTAATATTGATCCGACTTACACAAATCGGGTGTCAATTGTCCTTACATGCGTTTCAGCCATTATGCGAAGTAAGTGAGTTACTATGCTGTTTATCTAGCTAAAAAAGTATTATACTAGTGCTAATTGCTCCTAATCACAAGAAATTCGAGCAACATAACACATTTAGGCCTGATATCCCTACTCTCGCACTATAATTATGGAAATACATGGCTCATTTAACTGCGGTTGGCCACCTGCTTAAAGGCAAGTGCATCTGCCAAATACGTTGGCCAAATACACAAAAGCTTTTATGGCGCTACGTGCGCAAGCGTTTGTGGCTTTATTGACAGACTACCGCCCACTTATGAATGGGCGTGGCACACCACGAAACCAAATGCGAAAACAAATAAATTGCAGTATAATTCATGGCAATTGGTTCCTGAATGCGGCCTTCTCTGGCCATATTAATACAAATTATTTGGTTGTGTAAGTGGCAGATATTATACCAATGTAACAATAAGATTAAACAAATGATCACTACCACTTCTTTAAGCTTTAAATATGTAAATAATAGATAAACCTGTATAATTTTTTTAATACAGCTCATAAAATACTTGTAACTTTAAATGGAATCTATTTAAATTTCTGGCGAAATGCAATTCGGGAACACAATGTGCCATTCAACATGCAACACACGCTCATAATGAGGACCGAAATGAGCACTTGCATTTGGCTAAAACAAACACAGATGCACACAATCGCAAATTGCTTGGCAAATGCATAATTTATATATCATTTTGTATTCCGCTTTTGTTATTGTTTTCGGTTTTAGTGAATTGTCAAACCAAATACTTTGGATAAGCTGCTGCCACTATTGACTGCAATTTGTGTGCGAGGAATTTGCTGTGCATGTTTTATGCAAAACCGGAAAACTTTAAAGTCCAATCCCCTCTCCCCCAGCCCAAAAACAAAAATTTTAAGAGTGTTTAAAAGCAGCTGGGATAAAAGAGGCATTACGGACCAATTGATATTCCTCTGGCTCGTGCTTTTTTCTTTTTGATATTTTTTTTTGTTTTTTGTTTTTTGGGCTTGTGGCCAACTGCTGCTCGCCGCATTAGTGCAAAGCCAATGGACATGTCGAGTGGCAAGCGCACAGGAACTGGAATTGGAATTCGGAGTGGGAGTGGTCTCGAATGTCCTGCTGGTCCTGCGAAATGGAGCCCGGCCACTTGGCCAACTTAGAAGTTTGGCATAATCCGAGCGCGTCGAAATTGGCTGGCACAAATTATTTTGCATTCGCCAGCGAAGCATGCAAATGGCAAATTCATGTTCCTCGAAAGCCAAATCACAGTTGAGTTGAGCAAACGCAATAATATATGTCCAACTATTTCAGCTTGTGTGCCTTTTTCAGTCTTATACGTGTATGATATAAACGAGTAACTTACCTGTTCCACCCAGACATTGGTTGTCATAATTTGATTCTTCAGATTCTGCAAGTAAACGAAACAAAGGCGTACAGATTTGTTAGACTCGAATGTTAACAAGTGTTTCATTAATTTAATGCTGACAGTTTCCACTTCAGCTGAATTGTGTGGGGGAGCTGCGTGGGTGGCTTTTCCAACAGCCAAGCACCAGAGACCATCAAATGGAACTCGTTGCGCCCAGAAAATGTTGTTTTAGTGAACTGAGCACGGGCTCCACTTCCACTGCCACCTCGATGCAGCTCTTGGCGCTTAACAAATCTATTTCGAAGTGCTCCGAAAAGTCCAAGAGGGTGGCTCCAACTGGGGCGAGTGGAATTGGTTTCGGGATGTCGTGCAGTGAGCTCCAGTCTCCTATAACCATTCAGTTTTAATCAATTTATATGCTAGGGATATCATCTTCCCCCGGTCGATAAGCGAAACTTTTGGCTTTAAGAGCAGCTAAACCTTTCCGCTTGCTCAAGTGGCCATTGCGGTGAGCCGCTAATCGCACGGAAAATTGCTAATTGGGAAAATGATTGTGGGGGGGATTGTTCAAAAATTTGTTAATATGTCTATATCATAATTTTTAGCCAAAGCTATGATAAAAGAAAACTATCGAAACTATCAAGTTTTAGCCAAATGTGGATTTCCACATTTTTCGGTAAGTAAATAAGCGATTTTTGACCAAAACATTGGAAATAATGGTTCAATTTTGAAATGGCATACCTCGATAAGCTCGCAATTAATTACCAAATCGGCTGGAGTTCAAATTGGCAAATTTAATTTTTTTGAATTTTTTTGCAAAATTTTATGATGGTTACCCCTTATAAAAAATACAAAAATCGAAAAAAATTTTTTTGCTTTTATTTTCACCTAAGTGTTCAAAAATAATTAGTATTGGTAAAAAGTTGTTAGAAACTGTTTTCATTACGTCAGTATGACCATTTTTAGCCAAGTTATGCTGAAAATCCCAGTTGAAAATAACGAATTTCATCAAAAGTAGTTTTCGTCATTTTTCGTCAAATAATAATCGTATTTTTGGACAAAACTTTGGAAATAATGGTCCAAATATCGAATGTCATATCTCGATTTGCTTGCATTGAAATCCCCAATCGATTAGAGTTTAAATTTGGCAATTTTATTTTTTTGCCATTTTTTGCAAATTTTGATGATGTTACCCCTTACCAAAATTGCAAAATTTGAAAAATTTTTTTTTTTCAAATTCCACCAAATAGTGACAGAAATAATTGGTATGGATTAAAAATTAATAGATTAAAATAAAATTGTTTCAAGGATGTGTTTATATGACCATTTTTATTCAAGTTATGATGAAGAAAGCACTTTGTACATACATATCCTTATATTATCTGGCTCATTCTTAAAAATCTCTAGGGAAGCTACTCAATGTGCTCCTTCATATTTCGTTGCAGGGCGGGCGAAACTCATTGAATGTGGGGAAGCTCAATAGAAAGAATTAGAAAACGATAAAATTGCGGAATAAATTACTTAAGCGTTGAAAAATGTAATTAACGACAGAATGATAATGATGCGGCGTAACGCGTTTCTCGCACTTCTTTCCGCCGCAGAGTTAGGACCTGGAATCTTCTGAGGATGGGGGTGGAAAACCTCAGGGACCGCGGCAATATGTCGAGGCACGCAGTGTTAATAGATTTTTCCAGCCACGCAACCCAGGCAGCCGGCTCCCGGATCCTTTATCCTGGTATCCCCCCGGTAATCACCCGCTCCGAGGACTCTTAGTCCTTCTGTGGACCAGACCAGACCAGAGCAGAGCAGCCAGCCCGTGGAAAGGTCATTAGGCGAGGGCGACGCGGAAAACTGGCAATATAACGACAAAGCCAAGAACCAAGCAAAATGACTAAGAAAGGCGATGAGTATGGCATAAGGAAGAGATAAAATATGCGGCATCATGGGAGCGGGAAAGCCGAAGGATGCGCAGGATACGGAGGGAAGATGAGCCGGTAGCCTTTATGCTTTATGTGGGACATCCGTTGCAACCAGTGGCAGTAAGCGGAGCACGCTGAAAAATGGGGATATACTGTATTCGGAGGTGATACCATCAGTAAAGTAAACAAATCTAAACTGAAAGTAACTAAAAATCAATGTTCCGTTGCGAGATAATAACGAGTTAAGCTTTGGTATTACAGTTCTATATTATTCATAAAGCTTACTACTGATTTGCTAGGTACTTAATTTCTTTAAATTATTTCTTTCAGTGTGGCAAGCGCATCAGCACAGTGGTTGCGCCGCAGCTTATCTCATAAGAAATTGAGAAATTTGCAATCAGGATGCCGACTTCCAGAGTAGTTGTAGTGGTTGTACTCGTATTAGTGGCGGTCCTGGGGCAGTTCGCACCTAGGACTGTAATTGGTGTTGCTGTTGTCGTTGTTGCACGTCTCGCCTATTCGCACATAGGCGGGGGCAAGGATACAGGACTCTGCCCTCCCCCTCTATAACACGTTGCAGGATATGCAGCATTTAAATTGCTTAAGCCAAGTGCTTTAAGCAGTCGTCCTGCAGCAGGATTTGCATCCTCTGAGTATCTGTGTGTGTGTGTGTGACAGGTTTACCTACTCGAGGGATCCGGATCCCCCAGTTCTGGGCAGGAAGAGGATTGCCCGGCGCCGTGCCCATGACTTGCCTGACTGGGCTTGTTTACAATTTAAATCGAATTTCCTGTATGCTGTAAATAAACTTTGCAAAAGGCATTCCACTCGGCACACAAAAAAGTGTCCTGTGACCACAGGAGCCGCCTTTGAAAGGCGGTGTAAGCTGAATAAGCAGTAAATTAATTTCCGAAAATATCATGAAATACTGGCTTATTTCAGGAGGCCTTTCTAATTCCGACAATTAGTAGGGGCAAAATGCAAGAGGTCAACTTAATGCACTTGAGAAAACTCAAAGGGTCTAGGAAATAGGAAATAAGGTCTGACTAGGGTTGTAAGTAATTTTTTGGTAGCCCTAAAACGCCTTATATAGTTCCATTTTAAATTACATTTATATTGACCTAGTTGTGGTAGCACTTAAGATATCTTCTCCTGGTATTTCCAATTAAACTGCAGCTCTGTAAATTCCACAGCACATTTATGTACTTCAGCATAGAATGTGAAAAGTTAATTTGGTTGGGATTGCAACAGGAGCACACAAAAGACTTTGGGCTTTCCCGGCTGAACAGAGCCCAATTTCGGTCTCCGTTTCAATTTCCCCAATAATATGTGTAATTTATGGGCAACATGCAATTAACTGGCACGAAAATGTGCAACATTTGCCATTTGAATGCGTTTTGGGTGGGCAAATGTAAGCCGGTCTTACAATGTAGCTGGTATTGTGATGGCCAACAGGAATTGCCTTTCTCGTCCTGCATGCACAGTATGTCTGTCACCTGGTCGAGCAGCAGTTATGCAACTAATAAGCCCAAGGTACCTGAAGCCAGACTCAGGCATGGATCAGGTGACCGAGGAGCAAGCAGATGGAAAATTGCAAATTACAAATTCTACGGCCAAAACGCACGGCTGCTTTGTTGCTGCCCCTCCCACATACTTTTCAGACTCCCCTCGCTCGCTCCCTCTCTCGCTTTCTCCCTCGTCCTTCTGACAGTTGATTGCAATTTCCAGGACAACGGAAAAAACAAAAAAAAAATGCACACAAGCAGTGATTTCAGTGCGGAGAATTTACAAGCAATTGTATGCCAATAAGGAAAAGCAGGCAACACGTGTGTCCCACAACAACAGGACCAAATGGGGAAGTGGGCGGAGTGAGCGGAGTGGGCGAAGTGGGTGCAAAGCGTGGACTACCACTAGTGGACTATTGCAATAAAAGAAATTCTGCGAATATTTCAAGCCAGTCAGCAGTCAAGCGCACACAGGGCGGCTGTGCGATATTTCTCTGTGCACCAGCTCGCACACACAGAAAAGCAATTTCGATATAAGCACGTTATGCCAGATGCCCAGTTGCCCAGATGCCCGGCCACAGTGGCGTGGAACCTGGGGAAATGGCTTAAAAGGGTTGATTTGGCCGAAATAATTTGGTCCTGTTCCCGATTTTCTGGTGATTTGCAAAGAAGTAGGAACTCTTTTGCAAATACATAATAAAAATAGCTAAAAGTTAATTTACGCTAACACTTCGATTGCATGGAGAAAGCATGGAAAAAGATATATGTATATTCTCTATTCTTCCTTTCAATTCCAGCAATAGATTAAAAGAACGATTTATCTTACTCCTTTTTTTTAATTAAACCTGATTTTGGCGAAGATCGGTGCCAATGTGCATGGCTTTGACTCCTTCTGCATCTGACTGCTGCTGCTCCTGCCTGGCATGTCCTTTACTGGTCTTGGTGCTTAGCGCGTGATTTATAACAGCAGGGCAAAAAACAAAAAAAATAGAAACCAAAAAACTAAGCCATAGAACAGGCATAGCAGGGCAGGCGGCAAAGAGCAGGAGCTAAAGCTCAGCAGCGGAAAGGGAGCTACTGTGTGGCCAACAGCACGTAACTGTTAGCCGGTTACCCATTTCCGGCTGTCATGTGCAGCCACACCGAGCAGAAGATTGTGCTCCATTTGCCTGGCCCCAACCGATCTGGCCCAGCTGCATTTTAAGCCAGCTTCTCGATATTGCCACGAGTGCATATATGTTTGATCTATGTATGTATGCGTGTTGCTTAATTTCAAATGCCGATGCCCCTTTCAACTGGCAATTGCATAGTTAATCAGGAAAACAATCAACTGGGCCAAAGCCCTTGATTTATTATGCAAACAACAAAAAGCGGCGGCACAATGGGGAGTGGGCTGGCTTAGTTGCCTGGCTTTTTAATCGCCGGGTAAACAGTTATTAATTGTGCGCCGATTGTTTGCTGCGGCTTACACAAATGCCGTTGCCTGCTTACCGGCGTTGCGGGACTTTCACGAATTAATCTGTTATGATTGTCATTTGATAAGCTTATCGCGGAACAACGCCGCTAGCTGGGCTCACTTGTCAAACAAATGGATTGCTCAGTTGGGCGGCATCGTTAGCAACAAATTTCCACCAATTGGCACGAGATTTGGAACGGGATCAAGGAGGAGGTGGACTTGCTCTCCAATTATAACCATCAATCTTGTAATAACTTTCCGATTTCTTTGCAAACTAGATAATGATATTTTAAACATTTGAAGCTTTGAAATTAATTTAAAAAAGAATAAGCTTAGTTGCAACTCTTCTATACCCTGGTCAAAACGCACTTTGAACACCCCTGAGAACTATAAAATTGAAAGTTTTCCAGATAAACGCCCCATTGATTTATGTCTGAAACGTGTTACCACACTTTCATTGGCTGCAAAAAAGGGTAACTTTGACCAGAAGGGCACTTACCACATCGATCAGCTGGGAGAGGCGCAGACCCATCTTGACGGTGAGGCGGTCCGAGTTGTTGCCCACGGGTCGGATGAGGCGATTGTAGTTGCTCAGCAGGTCGTCGTAGAGTCGCTTCGCATCTGGGTTGGCCAGGCCGCCGGTGGCAAAGTGTAATGCTATGAATACAGCTGTGAATAGCACGCTACCCATCTTAGGCCAGGTCCAACCCTGTAAAGTGGTGGAAATAGAGCAAAAATAAATATGGAAATAAGTTGCGGGTAATGTCTTTTGGCAGTGCGGATTTAGTTCAGCTTGCATTAGCATTATTTCAGTATAAAACATAAAAACTTTCCACTGCAATTGTGCAGGGGAAACAGAGCGGAGTGCGAGTCGTAAATTTTGCAAAAGTGTCAAAAGTCTTGGAGCTTTGTTCCCTTTTGGGGCCCCAATAGCACCATCGTGCAGCCATAAACACCATTTAATCTTTGGCTCAAACACTCAAGACACCATCGCAAACAAGCATGTCCACATTTCTGAGTGTGAGTGTATCTGTGTGTGCTGGAACATCCTTCCGTTTCCGTCGTCTCCCCATTCACTCGACATTTTTGTTATTGTTCAATCCCAGAGTCCAGCCCACACAATTACCCATATACTACACAGCATACACCACCCACCCACTCAATATGCGTTTCTGCATTTTATGCATAAAAATCCCACCGTTATTTCAACAGACATTCTCAAGTGCTGTCGTGTACAGCAACATTGGGCGCAAACAAGCCATTATTATCAATTCCTGGGCATTCTGGCCAATTAGAAAAGTGGCCAAGATGCAGAGAAGCGCAGAGAAAGAAAGAAACGATACATGTGCACCAGTAAATATTGACCCAAGTAATTGAGACAAAAGCAAAAATAAAACTGAAATATTTGGCAATGCAACTTCACGTGGCACAAACAAAGCGCATCACAATGCACACGAAGTATATGGTTATTTACATATATTTACATATTCTTGAGCAGCTCGATCAATTCTGGCTACTTCGGCTAACACGGAATGGCCACTTGACCAAGTGGTTTTATGCCGACTCAAGATTTGCCCAAGCAAGGCAACTGTAACTTAAAACTTAAAACTTTTTTAACTGAAAAACTGTATACTCAAAAGTTTGCTATCCTTAGTTTTAGCCTTTTTCCTTGAACTCCGCAAAAGTTTTGCGCAAAAAAGATTTTATGTGTCAGCTGGAAAAGTTTTCCATAATTTGATGTGCACATAGAAAATCGTATGTGATGACTCAGATGGAGGGAGAAAAGAATGTCCTTGGCCAATTACATTTATCAATTTGATGGTTTGGCAACAAGGCTAAATTAATTATGCTAATTCGATGTGTAAATTGTTTGTAATTTGTGCATTGATTCCATAAAAGTGCGGCTCCCTTTCGACCCGAAATAAATCAAATCACATACCGACGTCTGCATAATTCAGCACAAAACACGTGTCAGTGACCGCAGAGCAGAGCAAAAACAGCATTGAAAGAAAAAAAAAATAATAATAATATTAGCCGGGAAGGCAACATGACATATACACAAAATGGCGACAGGACAACGAACAACCGAACAACGAAAATGGCAGGCATAAACAACGCCAACGAAAATGAATGTCATTTCGAGGGCTATTTATGCGCCTCTTAGTTTGCAGCTTATTTCATTTTCATTTCCATATGACCATTTATTTTTATTTATTATTTATACTTCCCCCACACACACACGCACGCACACCCAATTTCTGGCCACAATTTGGCTTGCTGCGTCTGTCAACGCTGCGTATGCGCAATATTATTTGCTGACTATTTATTAATATATACTGTATGTCAGCTCTGTGAGTGTCTGTGTGTGTGGGTGGGTGTGGGTTTGTGTGTAAACTTTTTGTTAGAGCATAGAGCTCACCATAAAAACCAGACGATGACGTGTCCTGCCCCCGAAAATAGCTCGCAAAGCCATTAATGAAAAATGTAAACTGCAAAACTTTCTCATGGAATTTTCGCTGGCTTTTTTTGTTGCGAGAGTTTTAGAAGGACTACGATTGCTGGTCGACTGCACAGTGGAGTATGTATTCATATCAAAACTGCATAATATTTTACAAGTTTCGTACTAAATCCCTTTCATTTCCATTTTTTTTAATTATAGATTCGGATCATATAATGCTATCTTGCTTAACAGCCATTACTATTATGTAAAGTACCCGTGTTACACCACTGTTCTCAATTTTAATTACACAAATGTTTCTTCTCCATTTTGGTTACACGGAGTTGGCAGGATAATGAAGCCAAAAAACTGACATTGACTGCGGGCCACAATTTTAATTGCAATCGGAAAAGGACCAAAAAAAACCTAGATAAAGAGAAGAGACCGGCTTAGTGCGGAACGAGCTTGATTTCAGCACTTGCAGGACAAATTCTCCGCTTTTCGAAAGGGGGATCTGTGAAATTAACGCTCGGTGCTTCATCCTCATTTGCGGGGATTGAAGTCCACTACGACCGCTATTAAGTCCAGCAGAAGCAATATGAGCAGCAGTTCAGGTTCCCCGCCAACAGCAGAACAAATTGTTATGTAATTGCCCGATGTATATATTTTTTGTATGTATAGATGTAGTCTAGATACACAATCCACTGCAACAGTGCCGCACAAAAGCAAGCGCCGCCATCCTGTTTTCCTGCTTGCTGCCATTTTATTAGCACTTGTTGGTCGCCGGAGGGGTGATGGCATATAAAAATAATAAGTATCAAAAATAACTGACCAGCTCTATGGCCGTAAAGAGAACGAGAAGGACATTGAATGCACTCGACGTGTCCGACGGCGGCTATAATTTCAATCACTTCCCCAGCAAACTGAAACTGCAGCAGGAGCAGCCAAAATGTGGCATTAAAAACACTCGTAAACGTTGCAGGATCGCAGGACTCAGGATTGCGGCAGAGTGGACTGGCGAGTAAGCCGAGCTGAGGGGTGGATTTCAGTGTATCCGCTTTCTCTGCTCAATTTTTTTTTCCATCGCTTTTTCACCCGTTTGAGTGCAGACAGCGAAATTGCAGCAAATATTGAAAGAGAAACTATTTGTTAGCTAGCCGTCAATTTGTTCGTAATGAGCTGCGGCTGAGTCCAAAGTCCGGCGCTTTGTTGTTGTCCAACTTTTGTTGCTGGCGCTTTTGCTGTTGCTGTTGCTGTGTTGTGCGTTGTGCCACAAATGAAAATGTCTTTCAGCGTGGTAAATATTTTATGTCATTTCTGTGCTCGTCTTTTGTGCGCTTACTTGTAGTTGCCTGGGTGCTTTATTTTTGTTACTTTTCTTTTTTTGTTTGGTTCGGCTTGTTGTTCCCTTTTTCTTTTTTTTTCTTTCTTTTTTTTCGCTGGCATTTTTAAGCGCCAGTAAATTTTTTAGTAGGCAGAGCTGCGCAGAGCAACCGCAGCAAAAGCAGCAACAATAACCAAGTGAAGCTCTGCCGGAAACGCCGTCGACGGCAAAATGGCTGGCGAGTCAACTTCCGCTTGCTGTATGTGAGCTGAATGTGTGTGTGTGTGTGTGTATGTGTTGGTGTGTGGGTGTTATGGGTGCTGTGTGATTGTATGGGTGTGCGCTCTGGGCAGAGGGGCCCTTGCAATTTTCCAGTCGAGTTCGTTTTTCATTTCCGTGTTATTTGTTTTGCATGTGCCACTTCGTCCCTTATCCCATTTCTTTGTTACTCCCTCGCCGCCTTTTTCGTTGCATACTTCTCGGCTGATATATTAACATGGCCGCAACGGCAGCTGCCATTTTTGGCATTGTTGCTGTAATTGCTTTTGTCTCTGCGCCCCCGTAATTGAATTTCACTTCTCCCCCTTTCAAAAAGACCCGTCATCATCGCACTTAATCCGTTTGTTCCCCATGCGAATCAACTCGTTTCTGTGCCACAAAAAGTTGCACTCACGAAAAAAATGTATAAAACTGCACTCAAAAGAGGTGTTAACTTTGACACTTTAATCTTTTCAACTGCCCATATTGAATTAGGTGCCATAATTCTGTAGTACCCTAACTAGTATTTATTTAACTCTGTTAATGCTTAAGTTCCCAGCCAACTCAAGCCATTCGAGTGCCTAATTTATTCAAATATGTTTTATATAATTGCAGTTGGTCCGTTCTTCGCATTGATTGGCCAGTTATTAGCTGGCTGACTATCTGGCTGAGTGCATTTTTCCCAAATTATGCAAATTTAACTGAGAATTATGTGCGGAATAAGATGCATGCATAATTTATACATATTTTTAAGTAATTTCTTGGGCAAATGCTAAAGGGTGCAGCTGTGTAGTTGTGCTCGGAAAATTCATAGCCAAAAGCTAAAAGTGAGCACACAAATCGAATGGGGAAAACTTGGTGCTGTGATGGGGAAAGCCAAAGGGATACATGTAGAAAGAGAGTTGTATTATCAAAGGAGCGCACACACACAGCCGTAATCTGGCTAAAGGTGGTCCAAAATACCTGGCTGAGTTTTTTGCGTGTACTTTTTGCCGGGTAAAAGTAAAAGCTGAAATTTTGTTATTTGAACTTTTGCTTATGAGCGCCCTCAGGTAGCTTGTTAAACATTCTTTGGCTGCCTACATATACAAAAATATATATGGACGCGTGTGTATATGGTGTGCTTTTTTTTGGATTTTTTGTTGAGCAACGAGAGGAAAACTTCAACTTGAAACATGAAAATTTGCATATGATAAGCAAATAAGCAGATGTATGCAAGGTAGCTGGGCAAAGTTTTATTAGATTCTTGATTCGTGAAAGGAAAAGGGCAAATCGGGGTTGATGGCACGGGTAGTGCGCTTTTGCGGCTTTTTCTGGCCAACGGATATGCTATGAATATGCGTACCGAAAACCTTTGCAAATATGCAAAACATTTGAAAATTATTTTTGCATAAATAACATTGATGTAGTCTCACGTGTGTGCGGCAGCCAAAGGGTTGCAAATGAGCTCAAACATCTGAGCATCAGGTCCAAAGAGGCTTACCAACTACCCTTGCAAAGTCACTTGAGCAGGGCAAATGATGTGCAAATGTGCGTGAACCGCACACAAATGGTGGAACTGAAACAGTACAATGCGGCGTATGCGCAATATTTAATTTCAAGTGCTTCGAGCTCTCACACGCACGACACACAGACAAAGCTAATTTTCGCTCAAACAGAGAGTGAGCGGGTCTGTGTGTGTGGGGAGCGTGTGTGTATGTGTGAGGGGGGAAGCATGAAATGCACTTGCTTTCACCATCAGCGTTTTAAATAAAATATTAGCATTTATTGCCTTCTGCACTCAGCGGACTATTTAGGCGGGGCGGACGGATGCACAGGATGGCCAGGATGCCAAGGATGCGGGGTGCTGAGATGGAATACCGAATGGGAGTCGTAACTTGCCCTAAGTGCTATGCAAAAGGGTTGCTGCCCCCATCCCAGGTAAATTGCTGTTGGTACTCCTGCCGGGGAACCGGAAACTGCAGCATCAACAGCAGCGGCGCTAATGTCGCAGCGTTACTGTGGCATATTGGAAAACCATTAGCTACTTTAAAATCTTCTCACAAGATTTTACAAATTATTTAATTAATTGTATGAAAAAATGAATATGTGCTAACAATTTATAAACTACTTCAGAACAAATGGGAAAGATGATTTGTTTGATGATGATGCATCTGCCTGATTGTCAATCATCAATAAAATCAAATCCTGGCCCCCTTGAAACACCATCCATGAGTGTGGTAATAGATGAAAGCCCTCTGAACCACTCTAGCTAACTTATTCTGCCAATTACTTAACAGATGATGTGTCCAGCTCGAGTGCAAGCTTCATCAGTCAGGGCCATGAGCAGGGCGTTGCTGCGGTTAATTTGGCTCAAAGCCACACAAATTGCTGGCAGTACTGCAAGTACTTGCAGCGTGAATTCGCAACTCATGCAGGAGTAACCAGGTCGTAAGCAGCGAGTGAGCAGTGAGGGGGACACAAATGCTCGCACTTAAACCAATTGAGCTTTAAACGCCGGACTGACAGGGGCAACAATGGCAACAATTTCAGCAACATTTACCAGGACTCGGGAGCACGACAATCGGCAGCAGTGACAGCTCAGCTGGATGGCGGCGACACAATGGGATATGGATATGGATTGTGCTGGAAATGCATCTCACTCATGGCCCGTTGACTCCACTTTGAGAGTCATTGTGCACATGTGTGTGTGTGTGAGTGTGGCACTTCCATTATCCCATCTGCTTATCAATAAGCAGCAGTTCCCGCTGGGACGCATAAGTGCCAAACTGTTGAATTCACTTTGCCGCCAAACTTGCGAAACTATATTTCTCCTGAAGGATACGGCAATTGGCCAGGGACACAGGTGCTGGATTATTTTGAAATTTTTATTTTTTCGTATTTTACGGCAAAACTTGGGCGGGAAAGTTGGCTCATGCTAAAGCTCTTGAAGCGCTTTTATTTGGTCATCAAAAAGTTTCATACGCCCTGTTGACCGGGCCGAGTTAATTATGTTTATGCAATGACATTTGCATAAGAAAGAGCAAAAGAGCAGACAGACGAGTGGACTCCACTTCGCTGGACTTGTGGGTACATCAAAATTTCCAACTTCAGGATCACAACAAGATGTATGCATAATAGCCCAAGGTGTTAATTTAATAAACGAATTACGAAAACATGAAGTGCCCGAGGCAGGAACTGAAATGTGACGGTTAATGCTAATTCTCAGACGAGATATCCTTTGCATAATGTCAATTTCAGATGGACAATTATGCTAAGTAATTTCGACATGACAAGCTCACTGAGGAGGTCATTTAGGAATACCGAAAGATAAATTGTAGAGCAATTAAATCCAGGAATATCTTATCTTCTCAAAAATCTGCCTAACCACACTTATATGCTCAAAACTCTCTGAAAATCTTAAAAAGATTTAATTTTTTTTAGTTTCTGCTTTGTTAATCAATGTTATGACCATTAAAATATGATATGTACCAGTACTCATCTGAGTTTACTTGGCAGGCATTATTGGCCATCCAGTTAAATGGGTAGTTCCTGTCGCAGGGGCTGTCAAAGCTGCAAACAAGGCTTCCATGGTTGCTCTAGGTAATTCCGGCAAAGGGTTATTTCCCTCCATTCCCGTGCATCGCTGGATCTTTCGAGTAATAGTTTCATACACGCAGCTAAAATTTGTGGCATACTTTCTGGGGCCGCCAGAGAAACTGAAACTGCTGCTGCTTTGGCTTCTGCTGGTGGAGCAGCTAACAACTAAAGAATGTTGGGACTTGCGGCTATGAAACAGCATGCCAAAAAGCAAATAGACGCCGGGGTTTGGGGCTGGGGCCCTGCCACGTCTCGAAACTAGCAGATATGTAGGTTGCCACCACCTCCTCCACCGCCTCCTTTTCGCTGAGGGGCAGCTACCCGTGAACTAGTTTCGCGTTCGCTTTAAATTATCTTTGATGCGAAAAGCGTGGGTGGTTGAGGGCTGGGCTGGGATATGAATTGCCGCAGGTGTCAAAAACACACAGACAAAGTCAATTTGCGCTGGCAGACGACAGGACATGCCGGCGGATGGGAATGGTTTGGCTAAGGGAATGCTTGTGAAGGCATGGCTGTAGGTGGGTAGTTTCCAGTGGGCTGGCGGTTGGGGGGAGGGGGGAAGGGGGGGGGTCAGCGGGCGTAGTGGCGGTAAGCGTGTGCTGCTCATTACGCGGCGCCTTTGATGTGCAGCAAGCCGTCGTAAAGTGCCGGCAGCAACAACAAACAACATTACAAGCGCCAAGTGGCCCGCTTTCTGCTTGCTGCCTTCTGCTGGCTGCTCTCTGATTATAATCATCATGATAAGTACTCTATATACCACGTGCCACGCCACTAGTTGGCTGCCTAACAATGGCAAGCCGCAAGCCACCGCCAACGCCCGCCAACACCCGCCAGCCCACCCATTTGATGTCGCATTTACCGCACCAACCGCCCGCCGGCGACGGAGGGGAATCCGAATGGGAGCGGGAAAGGGAACGCGAATGGGAATGGTAATGTATCCCCCTGATTTTGGGGTGGCTACAGCGATTTTAATTCGCACCTGCACGACACACAGTGCCTCGTGTTTATCTTTAATGCATACAAATAATGCACAAACTGCAAATGCTGATGGCAAGGGCGATGGCGATGACGATGGCACCCGCGACTGGCAACTCGACACGCCATAAAATCAAGACAGACGACATTTTAGAGCCGCCAGCAGGAATATCTGACAAATTGGGGCACGCCCTTGCTACAAGAACAACCATCTAATTCAGCCAAATGGGCTAAGCGCTACACAGAGAAAAAATATCCTTAAATCCCTATGACTTCAGTATCGTATGAATTCCCTTTCATATAATATTCATTATTGCCACATTCAATATGAATATGATTCAGCTGAAAATTAATGACCCTCTTAATTCTTTGAACTATTAAAATAAATTTATAATGCCCTGATAAAGTTTGATTGCAATGAGCGATATGAAACATATTTAAAGGGCAATCATATTACCCTTTTTTTTGCTATTTCTATTTAGAGCTAATATAAAACTTTAAGTAGGATTATATTTGGTTAGTGGAAGAGCAATAAAATGAGTTTCCGCTAACATCACTTTAATATCGAATAGCAATCTGAGCCAACTAAACTTTCATAAATTTCGACAACACTCATTATCTTTCAGGCAGTGTCAGAAGCAAATTGATAGTCCCAGTTCGATTTTCAGCACTTGGAGGAAACAAAGAACAACGGGCTGTTGGAATGTCTTTTACCCATTTTGATAGATAGATAGAGAGATGCTCGTGGAGAGCAGAGGAAAAACAATGCCGACAGCTGCCAAGGCCTGTCAATATTTCAGAGGAGCGGCTACATTAATATAACAAGTCCAAGTCCTGGCCTCCTCGTTCACCTATTTCGTACTTCGAGTGATTTGGGCAGAAATAATTGGATGTATATGTGAGCTGGGGCATTGGCCAGTGAGTGGGTTTGTGTAGACCCCTTGCCAATTTCTGTCATTCGATATGCACAAAAGATTTATGAGTTAATTAATGTAGCGAAGTGCCCGTTGAAACGGATTCATTCATTCATTGTTGAGCATGATTAATGCGCTCGCGGTTTTTTGTCTCGGCCGGAAGCGAAAACGCAATTGTTGCCGCTACCGGTGTTTTAGTATTAAAGTGTCAACAATGTAAACTTGATGCATTAAAGTGCATCGAATTGGGTCAGCTGACTGACGCGTCTGCTTCACTTGGTAGTCGTAACTCATTCATAGCTCATAAACGGTGCTAATATTGAGTGTCGATTTTCCACCACACTGGCCCAGGACATTGCACCAATGTCTCTCTTTCACACTTTCCCGCTTTTCTCCGCCATCTGTGTCGCTTTTCTCCATCATCTCTCTGCTAGTGTGTATGTGTGTGAGTGAACAATGCAGCTGTTTTCCTCGGCTTCTCTATTTTCTGCGACCCGCTTTTTGTGCATTGGCGCCGAGGACTACGGACTACCAACTACCGACTGTGGAATAAGGACTCAGGACAACGGACTGCGGCGGCAGCTGGTTCATTACGGAAGCCAGTATCCTGTTAATAGTTTAACATAAACTGTGGTAAAAAGTGCACGCCGGCTGCCGTCGGTTTTATTGATTATCCTTGCTGCTTCAGGACACTTACACTACACTCGGTGTGCTGCACCGGAAGTTGACACACTTAGCAAATGGCGGCCACCCTCAAGATGGCCGCCGCCCACCGGATGGCCTACAAAATGGCGGGCAATTCATAAAAATACCACATCGGCGAAGTTTAAGCTGGGCTTCAAATTAAATTTCATCGCTCGTTTCACTTAACCTTTTCCACAGACTTCCTAGTTTGTATCTATTTCCAAGCACACACACTTTCACGTACCAACTGCAGCGTCATAATTCATATTACTGCTGGTCATAAGATTGCGATTCTATCGCTGGACGAGAAAAACCTACATCTGTCCCAGGCAAGAAGATTCATATACCCTTTACTACAAACTGAGAGGGAAGTCTTATTTCACAGTCAGGAAATGTTGTTTAATGCAAAAGAGACTTTAATGTCTAAAGGAATAAATCATGACTTACTTATAATACTTGCTTACTTTGTCGTCAAAGATATTAAATTTATTGATTAAACGACGAGTTCGATTGTTCAAACTAAGCAATTTATATTTGTGATTTTTCAGCTAGCTAATAGAACTTAAAGTATATTTCCCGTCGAAACCCACTTCCATTCCATGGACTGTTCAACTTATTTTTTGTTGCGCCACATGCTTTGGACAAACCATAGTCATAAATTTAAATCAAACCGTCTGACAGGCGACCGAAGGCGATTGCAAATTTATCTATAAGAAGGGCCAGACAGCATTTGAAACTTGGACAACAGATGTCCGCTATAAAATTATTCCTATTTCTTGGCTACGTATATTGTATACATAGCCAGAAATGTATATAAATTATATACAATAAATAAAGGTTTTCGTGGTGGAAATGAATACCTAATATATCTGATTTATTCGCCAACATTTCGGTGCTTTGACTAATTATGTGCGGAGTTTTTAAATGCACGATTGATTGATTGATGGATGGGTTTGTTTGGCGCTCATTATTTGCAAAATTGATATTGTAAAACAGATGTTTCCGCTCCCACTTCATTGTTATTTAATTACCCCCAATAGCGGAACACGAGTTTGGCGCTTGATTAATGTTTGACCATCGCTCTCGCAGTTCGCCAGTAATTCGCAGGTAGGAAATGAGCGATGCAATCGATAAATGAATAAATGACAGCTAATTAATCCAAACACGCACACACAAACACAATCGGATAATTATTATGCTGCCCGCCCGGACATTCCTTGTGTCCTTGTTGCATTTTAAATGCATTTCCATTCGCCACGAAGGGCGAAAAAGTGAAAAGCATTAAAAATTCATTAGCATTTAACTGGTACGGCGCATCGATATCCTGCGATACAATGCACTGTCAATTAGGCAGCAGGTCGATTTCGATTTTAGCCATCGTTGTCATAGCTTCGCTCCGGGGCATCAAATGGGCCATAGCTCCGGGCCAAGTTCACCGAAGTGAGAGCTTTATTGACTTAGCAGCCATTGTGGTCGCTCTAGGTCGCTTTATACTCGGCTGGATACCAGATACTATATACCAGATACTGGGACCTCAGACCCCGAATAAAATGGACAGCTTGGAACACCCACAACAACTGCAATCTGGATGTGGATGTGGACTCGGTTGCGGGTGAATTGGTGGCTTGGGAGAAGTTCCATTCGGTCTGACTTATGCATTGCCACGCATGAATTATTCAAATACTATGCCCATGCTATATATGCATAGCTGCGAGCTAGAGGCAGAAATGAAAATGAAAACGAAAAGCAACCAAACCAAAACTCAAACAGCATAAACTGCAGCCACTCGAATTGGATTGAGTTTTCTGCTGCAAATGCAACTGAATTTGCAACTGCAACTGAGCTCTGCCAAAGGGGGCGGCATTGGGCGTGGGCGTGGCCGGGTAGAAAGTCTCACACACACACACACAGCAACACGTACGACCAAATGCGACATGGTGGAACAGAATTATGATGGAAAACATTGGAATGCATAGCCCATTTAAACGCAAGGTTAGCAAACCAACATGTTCATTTGAAGTTCGTCTGCGTAGAATGCAAAAAATTCAATTTCTCTGCGAAATCTCGACCAAATTGTGAAAAATGGGGGGGAAAAAACTAAAAAAACTGGCACACATAACGGCTGCATAACCAGGCACAAAAGCGATTACGCCAACATCCACGAAACTCCCATTGAAATCGAGAACTACCCTCAATTCCACCAGCTTGGAAACTAAATTATTGCATAACTTTTGGGCAAAGGCAATTTGATAAATTGCCGAAATCGCTGCAGATTCTGGCAAAACCGAAATGATGTGATTCCTTAGCACTTAGCCGGCTCAGATCCCCACATATTTGCTCAACTTAATGGCTAAAAAGCAACAGAAGCGCGTAGTTCGATTATTTAATGCAAATCCAATGCATTGTCAATCAGCCAGACAGACTCCTCATCTGCTCATCTGCTCATCTCCTCTTCGACGGCACAGTTGGCAAAGCGATTTTCCATTTTCAATTTCCAATTTCAAATTTCAATTCTATGCAAAGTAGACGATGACTATCCATACCCCACACCGCCGTTGCTCCCATGAACAATCGGGTGTATGTGTGCCAACTATTGACACAGAACTCTCACTCACACGCTCATCCAGCCACCCATATTACCATACATCCTCGTGGACACACACGCACACCATCGCATGGCAGAGCACTTGAGCAAATACCCAACGATCCGAGGAGCACAGGAGTTGGGCATGGGATGGGATCTGTTCCGGCAGCTGAATTCGCTCCAATTAATGCTGGAATTTATGCTAATTTTGATAAAATGGTTTTCTCGAGAGCTTCGTGCAATGAGTCCTCTCAGTTTCAGAAATTTCACCAGAAATGATGTATGCTTTAAATGTGTGTTTATATCTATGGAGCGCATTAATTAGATGGACAACCTTTATTTGGTTCGTATTACTTTATAATATAGTAAAAAAGTTAATAATCTGAATCATCAGTTGATGAGGAACTCATTCATGTCTGGCTTTATCTGCCGCACACCATCGCCTCTAGTTTACTTGCGCTAATAGCATTGAACGAGCTCGAAATCAAAGCAACGACATCCAGCTGAGACTCCCCGATTTGCCACACCCCCTCAGCCCTATATATATTTATATGTATATGTATGTGTGTGGGTTTGTGCCGCTCTTTTGTCTCCTGCCGCGTGTCGCAAGTGCATTCAATTACTTGATGTGTCTATATGGCAGCTACAATGTCGCCCCCAATGGCCCCTCGATTCCTCTTGAATCACTACGATTCCTTCAGATTCGAGCGCGTTTAATACAATTGCTATTTTGTAGCGAAAGCAGGCGGGTTGGCACAAAAAAAGAGAAAATTGTAAAAGGTATAAAATTGATGGATAAAATGATGCAATGGCACTGGCTTTTCCAGCATCCTTACGGGATTTTTGCCGAGCACTGAAAGTCCTGTGATTGTTTTTTGTTGCTATTCCCATACAAAGGTGGAGGATAAAATATATATAAATAAATATGAGTGGGCTGTTTAAAGGCTATAACCTGCTGACAGAAGGATGAGATACACCTTCATCCGTCTTATTGAAAACATTGCCTTATCTATACGTATTCAATTTGCCATTTTACTGTGCAGTTGGCAAGAGCCCTAGGATAATAGTAAGTAGTTAGGGCCAATTAGGTACCATTTGAAGTACAAATCAACAATAAATTTCTCAGCCACTTATCTACAATTTTCCATCTCACCCGTGTTTCCCAATAGATGCATTTGTTAATCAACTCACCTGCAAGCAAACAAATTAAAATTTCAATTAGCAAATGGTTAATAAATGTCACACTCATGTAAATAATTAAGTTGCAACCTAAGCAAACGTCAAGTTCACAAAGGCCTCAATGGATTTGCGACACGAAAAGCCGTGAAAGTATCCGGAAAACAGGAGCGGACAACTATTGGTTGCTCTTAGCAGATTATCAGTACAAATGTACTGCACATTATTCCGTACATCATCGCACATAATCTCCGCACAAAAGGCAGTGAAGCCCAAGGAACTCGAACAACAATGCCAGATGAAGTTTGATAGCCTTAAAGTGCGCTTATCATTCGGGATTTAATTGAAAATTGCTGTTGACCAAGGAACATGGACATGACGTTTGAGGAAATGAAAAGTCGGCGGGGCAAAAGTGAGTGCACAGCAGCTGGAAGCTGTCACGAGCTGGAAAACTCGCCTCTGTCACCCAGAAGGCAGGTGGAAAGTTTCCACTTTCCGCATGCGGAACCGCATGTGGCTCTATTATCAGGGCATCAAAATGTTTGGCCGAGCTGCACTTGACTAAAAACCGAGCCCCAAATTAGCAAGAACTCTCCATCTAAACCGCAATTGCACTGAAGAAAAAAATGCGTAAGTTTTTCTAAGCAAGAAAATAATTTGAAGTGAGTGTCATAAATATCAACCATTAAGGTCAACCTTGTAATTGTAATATATACTATTAAATGGAGCTTGTACCAAATTTTCACATTTTTTCTCAGTGTAGCCACTTTGGACGGTTGCTTTCTCTCATAAATTCTAATGCGGGTGTGAGTGTGTCTGTGCTTTTGGGAATTTTGCGTTGCAGGGCGGTGAGGTGCCAGGGGGCGGGGCTTTGCGCTGTGGGCTGCGGGCCTGGCTGTTAATAATGCGTTGTCCCGGCTTTTTGTGTTGTCGCAGCTGCAAAACTCATGCTTTTGATATGGCAGATAAGCCCAGCATAAAATATTTTATTAGCCAGCGACTGCATTCGTCGGTAAGGATGGGGTGGGGGTTTGTTGGAGGGAAAAAAGGAAAATACAGCAAAAAAAAAAGAACAAAAAGAAGAGCTCCAGCTCGACATAATGACGTCGACGGCGGCAGCAGCGGAAAAAAGTGCCACTCAACTCAAACACTCGCATTTTTTGGCGTTTTTCTTTTCGGCAGCTTAGACATAAATTCCTTGGCGAAAAACGGGCATGGCGAATGGGTTCAGGGGTACGGAAAATTTTCCATTTTCCACTCACCCGCCAAAGGATAATGAGCGTGTGGTCGTAAGGGTATGCGGGGTTCGTTGGACTTGAAAGGTTTTTTTTGTGTTTTGTGTTTTGTAACCATTGCGAAAATGAAAATTAATGAATGCGAGCAAATGCTTTTGGCATTGCGCCAGGCAAAGGCAACATACCAAAGACACTAAATTAAATGTCATATGTCAACTTCTCCCGCTCTGTTTTCCAGCTTTTCTCTGCCGCTTTTCTCCTCCTCCTATTTGCCCCTACAGCCGTGTGTGAGTGCGTTTCCCTTCAGCCGTTCTGTTGCCATTTGCCTTCTGCTTATTCCCTATTTTGCTGCTCACTCGCTGTGTGTCTTGGCCAAGTTCATTTAGCCGGCTGCCAGCAGACGGCCGCCTCTAATGCCCGCTTGATGTATTTTAAATTAAATTTCAATTTCAGCCGCTTCGCTCTAGCGTAATT
Organism: Drosophila sechellia; assembly: GCF_004382195.2. NCBI lineage: Eukaryota > Metazoa > Arthropoda > Insecta > Diptera > Drosophilidae > Drosophila > Drosophila sechellia. The sequence goes on from NC_045952.1 coordinate 22,976,855, forward strand.
TAATCCAATCCGTCTGAGAGTTCAATTCGATTACGCCCAAAACTCCGCCTCAGACGAAAATACCAAAAAAATAAAGAAAGCAAAATCGAGCCATCAGTGTATAAAGCCCGGCTAAAAGCTTTGTAAGTAGTTAGGAAAAAATATTAATTTAATTTCCGGTTAACACTCACGTGTGCCAGGTGTCATCAGCTCAGCTCGCCCATTTTTTCATCTACCGCGCGGCGCGTTAAATTATTTAATGGCTCGTGTCAAAGGTAATAAATGTTCGTTCTGCGTGCACACCCCCATTTTTTTTTTTTTTTGTTCTACACTTTGGCCCGCAAGGGTTAAGGGTGAGGGTGTGGGTGGTGGACAAAAGGAAATAAAGGCAAAAATCGCACTTAATGCACTTAATAGTTCGCGCATCATTAAGTTGGATTGCACGGAAAAAGGCAACCGCATGAAAGAAATATTCTTATTCCTGTTTTTTTCGCTAGGTTTCGCTGCACTTAATTGCAAATCAATATGGCAAGGGCCGATTGCTAATTGCACACTCCGATTCGGTCCGTATAAATTGCATTAAATTACCCGGCATTTTTCTATTTTTTTTTTTTTGCTCACAGCATTCAACCAATAACAAAATTTTCAATTTCCATGCAAAGCAGGCATTCCACCCATACCAAATATCTCGACCTTACCCACAGAATAAAAAAAAAAAACTCTCGAATACTGTAAATAATAAATGAGATCGGGACTAGAAGAAGTTCTTACCCTTAACCGCATGACTTTTGCTTTTATGGCAAGCGTTTTTCCTTCGATTTTAGCCATTTCACACTCGGCCATAATGGCCGGGCAAAGAAATTGCCAGAGCAACAAATAATAAAATGCGGTGTGCTGATGTTGTTAGCACGATGACTTTGAAGTGCTCATCTACTAGCTGGCAGCAATCAAATTTACGGCCCAGAATGGAATGCGGAACTTCCAGCTGGCCTAAAGAGTTAAGCCCTGTGAAATTATAGCTGAAGTATGGATTTAAACACGCCTCCCATCGGATGACAAAACAATTCCTGGGGCAGTTCCTTCTGATCCCATTGCCAGCCACGTGTATAACTTATTTATAAGGCTTTTACGCACAAATACACAAAAATGTTGCACAGGCAGCGGGGGCAGGGAGTTGCGGAAAAACCGGTGAGTGTGGGCTTTTCCGGGGCTTTTGTGTTACTTTAACCCGCTTTCAGCACAGAATTTGCAAATGGACTTGGCGAAAGCGAAACTTGTCCTTTGTGTGCGCTTTACACATGTTTTTTTTTTATTTTTTTGTCCTGGAGTACAAAGTATATAATATATATGTACTATATATCCCTGGGACAGTAGTTACATGTAGGGATGCCCGAGATAATTGCGTCTTTGTGTGCCCAAATATCCATGCGTGCGTATTCATAAACATTTCCACAGAAGTACACATGCATATATATATATATATATATATATATACTATATAGTATATACAACCAGAACTGTCAAGTGTGGCAATGAAATGGAGCTGGCAGCCATTAAAAATGTAAAATAGGAAACAACACGAGCCGCAAAGAGCAGCGAATACTAATATTTTTTTACGACACAGCATTGTGCAAATTTGTCCATCTATGACATAAGCATAAATTCCAATTTCGTGGGGCACTCAAGGGTTAAGCGAAAAAAGTTTCGCTTCGACATCTATTGTAAATTATTTTTTCGCCATAAAGCAGCTTAAATAAATTCGTAATTATTTTAAATGTGCCCATGGTGCCACGCCCCCAGCGAAAGTTTTGGCCAAAGTTTCCATCGCCGCTCATTAAGTAGCACAATTTCTGTTTTCTTCGCCAAGTTTTCCTCGCCAGCCAAGTGGGCGGGAAAATGTGGAAAATGGGCAAACGGGCCAGGGGGCGTGACAGAGTGGGCGGCTGAGTGGGTGGTGGTGGGCTGAAGTGGCGCCGCATCACACGCCAAGTAATTATGAATATTTTAACGAACTTTTGCCACAGGCAGCGGCAAATCAAAATATTTCATTCGACAGCACAAAAGTTAGAGCGAAAAATAATTCCATTCCGAAAATAGAAAGGCGGCCGAGAGAGCGAAAAGCGTAAAAAAGCACAAAGAATAATAATTAAAACTGCATCAGATACATTCTAGCAGCGCGCGATGGCTGCATCCAGATAAATCATTCGCTATTTAGCACATCTCGGGTAATTTAAATAATTAATTAAGCAAAGTTGGATAGTTTTTCGGGTGAACCGAAAGTTTTGCCACCCGCAGCAGCAGCGATTAAAGGAGAAGATAAAATTGAAGAAACCACAAAAAAATTAAGTTATAAAATTATATATTTCTAACTCTGCTGTAAGTTAGTCCGTCGCATCCAAAACTGTCGCCTGAATCTGAACTTCAACTTGGCCCGACTCAAAGCTCTTTGGCCTGATTAACGTGCACATTGCGTATACGCAATCGATCCGAGTGCCAGATGCCAATCACTGGTCTCACTGGCACTAAGCTGCCTTTTTGTTTGGGTGCATAAATTGATTTTGGCCTTAAAGCCAATTAAGTGGGTCAGTCCGTTGGCCCAACTCAATTCATCTCGACTTGGCCAAACTTGCGGCTTTGTTGGCCCAAGTTTTGGGATGCGCTTAAGCGCATATACTTGCAACATACTTTGTGCACGTAAAACGTTGCTGCACCGGGCAGGGTGTCTAATTATCATAAAAACAATAACGTCCCAGTGATCTTAATTGAATTTTACAACAATGCAGTAGCCGGCGGTCTCTGCAGCGCCTGATAAAAACACCTGGGCCGGACTTCTTGACTGGCAGCGCATAATTATCAGCTGACAGAAAAAAAAAAGAAAAAGAGAGACTGTTTATTTTGCTTTGACATTTTCGAGGGGAGATGAAGCCGCTTAATTTTATGCAGAATTTCAATGACTTGGGTAACTTTGCGCCACTCAGCTCCTGAGCTGCATGGATTAGCATAAAATCAACGAGATACAGCCACGCCCGCTTTTTCCGGGCCAAAAGTCATTTCGGTTTTCAATTAAAAGCCTGCCAGCTGACTTGGCCATACATACTCGTACATCACTTGAGCGGCGCGTAATTCACCTGCATCATCAATCTAACGCCCGAGTCCTGGAGCCACCGGGCATCCAGGATGCCCAGTAGGATGCCCAGGTCTGTCGTAAAATGCGCGGCCAAAAGGAAAACAGGATGTGGGGCGCTTATAAATTTGCAAGAACTTGGCAGCCCCGACTAACTTCGAGCTCGTAATTCTTTGTGCCAGCTAGAAGGAACACTGGACAGCACAGATTGCATACAACCATTGAATATTAATAGTTCCTTCATGGGATTAACAGGATCCCTTGTAGAACTACAAACATTTTGGAGTTCTGGAGTACCGAAAAGAATGAAAAGTATAAATTATTCAAACGAGTTTCCCTAATTTTTCGTGAGTGCAGTGAGTAATTGTATTCGAATACCAAGTCCATTTGATGCGTTGCTCAATGGAGCGAAAGTTGTGTTGACCAGTGTAAATAATTGGCTCGCAGCAACCACTACATCCAGTCATTCATCCATTCATTTGCGCCATCATAGCGTGATTTGTTCGTGGGCAGGTGCGGTAGATTTATGCATGTGGTCCTTCGTCCTTCGAGGAGTGAGGGACAGCGGCCAACGGTAGTACGAGTAAAACTAATTATGAAAGTTTACCTGGTCGGGTGAACGAACCGACATGTGGCACGTGCAGTGGCAATGTCATTACTCCAGGAGCCAGATAATAATCGTGGCATTAATTAATGGAACAACCAGAAGGTATTCGCCATTGTTTGTCCCCGCGCCAGTGTATTTCATTATTTTTTGTTACATTAAAATTAGAGCGAAGTGCGGGAACGGAAGGGGCTTTGTGGCAGACGAACTGCGTTTGTGGTTTTGTGGCCATTAAATTGCGCCATAAATATGCCCCCGAATGGCAAATGGACATTGTAGCCTTTGTGATTGCAGTAAAAATACGCATTTAAATTTCGCTTTCATGGAAATTAATTAGCTACGAAGCCGGAAAATATGCTGGAATTGACCGGTCTGATCTGTGGAGATACAATTGCCGAGGCGGGCTTCCGCCATTCCTCATCCTCAGCCTCATCCTGTCCGGGTGGGTTTATCTTGGCCCAGTCCTTTCACCCACCGCTACCACTTTCCTTGTCGAAGGACATTGGTTTCGTTATGATTATGTACTTCCTTGCTGCTAGTTTTCTTCTTTTGCTTGTCGGACCAACATCATAAATATCATGTCTGCTTTCGTTTTTGCGCACAGGCCAGCTTAGAAGATTTATGTGACCCGGCACTCGAAACCGAATCGGAGCGGAAGATTGAGGGGAAAACTTTATTTCCTTCAAGAGCAAAGACTTTGGACTCGTATGTGACATAACTTTGATTGCGATTGGGTCGGGCACTTGGTCGGGGAGACGGGGGAGGGCGGGGCAGCTATTTGCAGATACTCGTATCTAATATGCAAACTGACAACTTAAGTACGCACATAAACGAAATCTAAGACAGGCATAGACAACGTTCAGCACAAACAGACTGCTCTCAAACACCACCGAGATTACCCACATACATATAAGTACCTTCCACCACCAAGGCCGCACTACCCAAAAACCAAACGAGCCATTCGTGCCACTTGACTCCCCTCCCGCTCGCTCCACGCTGCTTCAAATGACAAGTTAATCATTTATTAACGTTGACATGTCATTGCTCAAGTATTTATTTACTGCCTGGCTGCGGCAACTACACATACGCATTCACATTCGGGGCTCAGAGGTTTCCTGGGCCATTACCTCTGCTCAAAATCCATCCCCTGATTCCCTTTTACCTGGCTGCAGCAAGGACTCACAAAAGTTTCATAATACTTGGCACAAAGGGATATCAAATAAATACATTGCAAATCAAATCTATTAATTTTACGAATGATAAAAAGGATACCCATTAAAAAGTCACCTCTTTTTATGCGGTTCTCTTGTAAAATATTGTTTATTATTTTGTTGTTAGGCTAGCACCCATTTTTTCTCTCTCTGCACCTTTGGAGGATTCAACTCAAAAGCAGATGCAATATAATAATGGCGGTGAGCAGCTGCAAAATTATTTATAATAAGCAGGCGACAGCTGTTGCCAATGGCTGTCACAGGATCTGAGGTCCTGGCTTTGGTTTTGGCTGGATTCGGGTGTCGGTTCCCCGATGACAGCAGCCAGCGACAAGCGAAATGCCTAATCCTTGAGACATTTTCGAGCTTAATTGCGTGTTTACCGTGCTCTTCACTTACCGCTCTTTTGCTTCAGGTGGACTCTTCGAGGGCTTAGTTTTTGTTTGGACCCCAAAACACACACACACACACACTCACATACACACAAAACGGGGATAATATGTTGCCCCATAAAGTATGCTACAAATTTTTATAGCCGGCGGTCTCTGCAGCGCCTGATAAAAACACCTGGGCCGGACTTCTTGACTGGCAGCGCATAATTATCAGCTGACAGAAAAAAAAAAGAAAAAGAGAGACTGTTTATTTTGCTTTGACATTTTCGAGGGGAGATGAAGCCGCTTAATTTTATGCAGAATTTCAATGACTTGGGTAACTTTGCGCCACTCAGCTCCTGAGCTGCATGGATTAGCATAAAATCAACGAGATACAGCCACGCCCGCTTTTTCCGGGCCAAAAGTCATTTCGGTTTTCAATTAAAAGCCTGCCAGCTGACTTGGCCATACATACTCGTACATCACTTGAGCGGCGCGTAATTCACCTGCATCATCAATCTAACGCCCGAGTCCTGGAGCCACCGGGCATCCAGGATGCCCAGTAGGATGCCCAGGTCTGTCGTAAAATGCGCGGCCAAAAGGAAAACAGGATGTGGGGCGCTTATAAATTTGCAAGAACTTGGCAGCCCCGACTAACTTCGAGCTCGTAATTCTTTGTGCCAGCTAGAAGGAACACTGGACAGCACAGATTGCATACAACCATTGAATATTAATAGTTCCTTCATGGGATTAACAGGATCCCTTGTAGAACTACAAACATTTTGGAGTTCTGGAGTACCGAAAAGAATGAAAAGTATAAATTATTCAAACGAGTTTCCCTAATTTTTCGTGAGTGCAGTGAGTAATTGTATTCGAATACCAAGTCCATTTGATGCGTTGCTCAATGGAGCGAAAGTTGTGTTGACCAGTGTAAATAATTGGCTCGCAGCAACCACTACATCCAGTCATTCATCCATTCATTTGCGCCATCATAGCGTGATTTGTTCGTGGGCAGGTGCGGTAGATTTATGCATGTGGTCCTTCGTCCTTCGAGGAGTGAGGGACAGCGGCCAACGGTAGTACGAGTAAAACTAATTATGAAAGTTTACCTGGTCGGGTGAACGAACCGACATGTGGCACGTGCAGTGGCAATGTCATTACTCCAGGAGCCAGATAATAATCGTGGCATTAATTAATGGAACAACCAGAAGGTATTCGCCATTGTTTGTCCCCGCGCCAGTGTATTTCATTATTTTTTGTTACATTAAAATTAGAGCGAAGTGCGGGAACGGAAGGGGCTTTGTGGCAGACTCTTCGAGGGCTTAGTTTTTGTTTGGACCCCAAAACACACACACACACACACTCACATACACACAAAACGGGGATAATATGTTGCCCCATAAAGTATGCTACAAATTTTATACTTTCTAGCATATTTGCCGCGCATAGCACAAATTTCTGACGGTTTCGTGCCCAGTGAAAATGTGAAATATTTTATGGTTTACCCCGAAAGGAAATATAAAAAAAGGAGCTGCGTTGATGAAGCCAAGCTAGAGGAAGGATAGAAAATACCAATCAGCGTGACTGTTGGCTGAACTCGTGCTTATCGCCGAGTTTTTGATTTGCCTTCAACTTTCCTTTCACTCCGTTCACATCCTCAACCCGAGCATCAGCAGCCCAGACTTTCCATTGCCCCAAGATGAACTCAGTTTTCTTTTGAGGCAGTCTCATCCTTTCCGCGTGTCCCGGCATCGTTTTGCTTCTTTTAGTTCTTTTTTTTTTCTTTGCGGCCCGTTTTTCAGTTAGGCGCCTGCCGCGGCTCAATTATATAAATTTTTATGGGGCCCCAAAAGGAAAAATTTATGCGAACGTTCGTTTCTATTGTTTACACAACAAAAACGTGGCCCTAGCCCCAGTCGCAGCCCCTTTGGCACCACTCTTCCTGCCGTTTCTGCCCTTTTCTGGCTAACAAGTGTGGCGTGAATATGTCCTGGCCTGGCCTGAATCGCTAACTAGGTCTCTGAAATAAGCCTTTTGCTTGAGTTACAACCCACAGAGAGCATATCTCTGCGCCTCTCTGTGATTAATAGTTTTTTCATCGACATTCAGGGGTCCTGAACTCAGAGAAAAAGAATGCCATACAAGCCAGCAGCAGGAACGCTTCAGTGAACTCAAAAGTATAAGTAAATTCCATCGAGTTGCCGGAATAAATATACACCCTCCAATAATTATCGTGGCTGTGTGAAAAAGTTTGTGTGCCGAAACTTTTTTCCTTTTTGGCCGAAAATTCCCCCTTTCAGTTAGTTTTATTGGCTTTGCCTGTCGTTTCTCACACTGCCCTTGACTGATATTATGCCAGGGGGATTACTTTGATGGCAGCAGATGAATTACAGCCACAGTCGGCCACATAAAACTATACCCATATCGATCGGAAGGTGCTGCTACTGTGGATTCTACTGCAATGTGTACATCAGGTTGGCTGACTAGGCTGGCGAAAAGTTTTATTACCACGGCTGTGAGAATTCCTCCTGTCGAGGAGGATACTTTCGGGTTTTATGCTCCGAGCGGAGTCAATGAATTGATTGATGTACGCCTGGTTGCGAAAGGGAACCCGAAACGGCATCAAAAGAGCAGCATAGAATGCGCATAAAAAGGCCAAAAAGGCGGCGTGGCATGAGGTATCAGTTTCGTTTGCCATTTTGGCCATTTTCGGGGGGGCAAGAACCCAAGCAGCTCACACATGCACATAAATTACGGGTTTACGCTGACATTTTACTATTTGCCATCGCTGGCTTTTCATTTTTGGATGCGAACGCACTAAAAAACCAAAGCTAATAGCCATGAGCAACTTGGCTTTTGCCGAATGGCCATGTTCGTCCCACCACACACACACACACACACTCACATACAAATGCAGTTGGCATAAACTATAGAACTTTATGTTCCATTTGTGGGTTTTACTGTTTTCCCTTACTCTTGGCCGGGTCAAAACTTCAAACAAGCTGAAAATTAATTTAATACGCCATTTCCATGGGGCAGCGGGAGAAGCCATCGGGGATCCGCGTCGCTGGATGCGGAAAAAATGATTGTAAACGGGGAAAGTCATTGGGGCAAGCAAATGAAAATGTAAACTTAAGTGGCACACACGCATTTTTTCCAACCATTTTATATGCGTGTACAAAACGCAGGAGAAAGCTGGAAAAAAGCTGTGCGAAAAATTTGAGGAAAAGCTGGTTAAAGCAAACGAAAGCCGAACAAGCGGCTAGCAAACAAGCTCGAGCGCAAAAAAAAGGGCCAAGCACAAGAGTCTCGACTCTACTGGCGCTCACTCCATATTTTATTTAACAGTCGCTGTGCGAACACTCGACACACATTCGGCGCTAGTTTCGGCCACCATTAATTGGATGTGCCAGTTACAATGCCATCCCACCCAGCATCCAGCTCCCAGCTCCCAGCCTCCAACCTTCAGTTTCCACCTTCCATAGCAACGCTCGTTCGAGCGGCGCTTCAATTAAATTCAAATTAAGCCACGACCTAAGCCCAAAACAGATGGGCAGAGATTTTTGCAGCTCTTGCTGCCAACGAAAAATAATGTACACTGAAAAATGTATATCTTGTTATAAAAGTAATAAGAGAGCTCACACATAAAACTTGATCTATTAAATAATTTATAAATTTATTAAGATAATACAAAATATATTTAATTGCTAATATTGCTAATCGAAACAGAAAACTATAACAAAACTACCACATTTGTCCCGCAGTGCAGCCAATATCGCAGCACAAACGACTTAAATGATGCCCCAATGACGTCGCATAAATATTTCGTTATAGCCGTTCGGCGAAAAAAGCGGCAAGCGGCCAAAAAAAAAAGGAAAAAGAGCAATCGAAATGTGGCAGCAAATCGATGGCACTTGCGCCGCTCAACGTGGCGTATGCGTAATGCAGACACGGCACAGGGCCAAGTGCCGTTTGCTATTATGTCCATCGCCATTATTTATGGTATCTCCATACGACTATCGCTCGGACCTTTGAGTCTCGAGACGAGGCAGCGATGATCAGCGGTTCAATTATGTGGAAAATAACCATAAATCACGTGAACATCATATCTCTGCAATTGAGTTTCAACTTGCATTGATTCCATGCCCCCAGGTAGTATCTAGTATCTGATGGCTTCTTTCCTGTGCGGTTCTACCGTTGACGCGGTTGAGTCGGTATCCGGATCTGAATCTGAATCCGAATTCGAAGCTGAGAGTGAATCAGAGGCGTTAGCTTGTCGCACTCACACACACTCACGCACTGGCGAGGAAAAGAACGCGGCATTATTCGATTCTTATTGTAATCGCATGAATATATTTCTCGCATTATAATGCTCAGCTGAGCTTCAGTGGCTTTTTCCTGCGCAGTCGTTGACTTTTTGCATTTTTAATGTGTGCGAATCCCTTCCGTCCCATCCACTCCCTTTCGTTTTTTCCGATTTTCCCTGCGTATCGGCGCATGTGTGTGAGTGCGTTCAATAATTTCCGCCACAGCATTTTGAGTTGGGTACGCTGCCAAATAGAGTGTAACGTGAGTTGTGCATGTGTGTGTATGTTTGCCAGGCGCCATCAACTTGAAAAAGTGTCAGCAGGCAAAGCCTTAAATCTCTGCCTGCCACTTTGTGTGTGTGTGTGTATTTGTATGGCACACACCTCTTCCGCCTTTCCGTTGCCAGAAAATCGCATTTGTATCACTGCATTTGGCATTTTCCGTTTTCCATTTCGACCAGCTTTCCCCTTGCCATTCTTGCTTTGGCCACCCGGCAATTTCTGCCGCCTAACAAACCGGAAGGAAGTAAGTTTTTACACGCAGCCAGCCAGGCCGAGATTCAGAGATTCCGACTCGCCCGTGGGCACGAAGCTGTGATGCTGACTGCGGTTTTCCACCTTATCCAGCCCCGTGTTTTTCCCAGTTTTCCTCCAGCTTTTCCACCTCGTTCGCTTACAACCCGCTTACACCGCGCCTTCAGCATTCAAGACAGTTTATTACGTTGCACGCGCGAATTGCACTGCTTCCAGCCAACGAACCGAATTCATCCAGTCCAAAAAGCGAAATTGGCATTGAGACCGAAGGGGCTAAAGGCTTCGTTTTAAAGGCCTGGCCCATTCTTCGGATATATTTCGCTGTTAAAACGTACCTTTCTGGCCAACCCCAGTCGATACCAGTCAACTGCAAGTCCCTGGCAGTTGGGCTTTAACCATTTTTGATAAACTTTTCGTAAGGACCTTACACCAGTGGCTGCCATACAATTTGACAGCTTCCCATGCTCCTGCCACCAAACTTGTTGGTCTTCGGCGGGAAAACTTTTGCCTGTGGGTGAAAAAGCCATCCCCGAAAACGAGCTCCACTCATTACATACAAGATGGGCCGTGCCCAACCCTTTCGGAAGCAATTTGCTACCCCCTTAAGTCATTTAAATTAAATACACTTTAAACTAAAGGCAGGCTTAAGCGAAAGAATCGCGCAGGACAAGAGTCCAGGGGTTTTCCATAGCAAAAGTATCCGTGTCGAAATCTTTTCGAGAACCCGCATGAATGCGAATAGCTGTGACTGGTGCGAAAGATATATACATATATATTTTATATAAACGGAGCCCGAGGAAATTAAAGTGGTTTTCTTTTTCGGATTTGGGGGTTGGCTTTCCTACGTCTGTGTAAGTCGGTGGGTGTATGTGTGTGCAAGTGTGTGTGTGTGTGTGTGTGCGAGTATGAGTGAGCATCTGAGTACAATATTTCGGAAATTACTTTGCCCTGCTGGTGGGGGCTGCTGTGGTAACGCTGACACCACTCTGGACTCCGGTTTTGAAGTTCAGTGGGAATGGGTTATCCTTCTACCTGAGCTGGGTGTACGAACTTCCGTTCGCCGACATTTGGCAAATTGACATTTTTATTTTTGCCACACAATACTTTTTCAGTTGTTTCGTGAGCTCAGCTTGCCACCCACCTGCCCGGAATATTCGTCTAAATGAAAACTCGCTGCCACCTTTTTTCCGGTAGTTGGGAAAAAAACACAAAGAAAATCTGTTGGAAATTTGAAAAGGGGTTTGTTTCATTTTTATTCCCCATTTCCTCTGCTTTTTTTTTTTGCTGCTCTTGGCCTTTGTCTTTCGTGCGTGTCTCGATTACTCCTTTTGGTCCTTTGGCTCCTTCTGCTCCCCTTGCTCCGCCTGCTCTCGGCGCTCCCTTTGCTCCTTTGGGCCATTCATTCCAGTTCCACTTTTTTGCCTGTGTGTGAGTGAATGGCTTTCATGCTGCTGCCTAAAAAGTGTTGAATGAAAGCGTCTTGAGCCTATTATGCCATAGCCTATATTTAGATGAGTGTTCTCGGCGCCGTGTTATCGTGCAATTTTCATACAGCCCTCCTCTGCGACTTTATCAACGCAAATGGAGAAGGAATTTCCTCAGCTTGGGCTTAAAGGGTTGAAAAAAAACAACATGACACCATAAAAGACACTAATTCCGGAATTTGGCCTGCAACAGCTAGATTGAGAGCAAATCTGTAAAGTGGCAATCATTTGAAGAGGAAACGTGTGTTCAAAATGTTTAGAAAATAGTTGAAAAGAAATATATTTAATTTATTAAAACAATTTGAAACAAATTCATTTAATGCTACCTCAAGGCCAACCCTTTATGTCAATCATTTTTACAGTCCCCAGAATGACTCAACTCATATATTTCCATTTTCATGGCTCCGCTTACATAAGACATATGAATCCAAGCGCTTAGAAGCATCCACTAAACTTCCACTTTTAGGCCAATTTGATTATGGTTTATGCATAGACATACGCTGCTCGTATTGGTATGAATATGTGTACCCATGCATCTGTTTGTTTAAGACAGTTGTCCAATATGACACGCATACATAACTCAGAAGTTGTAATAGATATGCACATAAAACTTTTTGGAACACGAAATTCTCTTTCCTTTCCCATCATATCTCCTGTTTTATGCAGAACGAGACGCTCGGAGTACTTTTCTTTTTTCGGTGGCTGCATACATTTGCGTATAATTTTACAATGTCGTTCAAATTCAAGCAACATCAATAAAATCTTGGATCGCTTCTTGAATATATTTATATACATTCTTGTGCCCTATTTATTTCGCCTCTTAAAACGAAGAGGAAAAAGGGACTTCCCGCCATACTAAATATATATATATATATATGCACGAGAAATGCATGCAAAAACAAACGGAGCAGCGTGCATATGGGAAATGGCGCAACATTTTATAGCGCCAACTTATAAAAAATATAATGGCTGAATGGGGGCTCGCGAGGCAAGGACCAACTTAAAGTTGATATGCCACCAAGCGACCCTATAGCAACTTCGACTTCTTAGATTAACTGCCAAGCGCACACACACACGCGCACACATACAGTTGAGAAAAAAGCGTAGCGGATGAAGATAGAGAAAAGAGAGAGAAGAAAATGGCGCAAGAGGACATCGACGGAAGTCTGTTTGTCCTTCTCATCATTTGGTGCTGGCAAAAAAGGAAATTTTTGGCAAAATGCGAAAAACAAGTAAACGGAATTTGACAAACAATTTCAATAAATTTCTGCAAATAACTGACAGAGACAGAGAAACAGCGAAAGAGAGAGAGAGAGAGCGAAAGCGAGAAGGCCGACAAAATCGCTGACGTCGAGGAGTTCAAAACGAAATTAAGAAGAGGAAGTCAGGCGAGCGGAAGGGATAACAAGTCGAATGTTGCGTTGACAATATTAGTTGATGTTCCGCACAAACACAGCGAGCACACGCACACACACAACACACACACACACACGCAGTGGTTGTTATTCCAAGAAAAGGATCTTGGGAGCGAGGCGAAATGGCGGCCATGTCATATCGTAGCTCATTGGTTTGCCTGTCAGCTGTCAGCACGTAAGCCGCTCGTTCGAGCGACTTTGCCTCTCTCTCTCGCTCCGAGCTTCCGATTTAGTTGACCAGCACCCATCGCTCCATCTCACGAGTCCTTTTGCAGATTCGTTAGCCCTTGTCTGTGGACTAAGGCCCATCTGCTTGGCCGCTGCTCCTTGGAATGTCATGACATGTCAACATTTAACACTTTGTCCTTTTGCTAACCGAGGTCCTTTCCTCCTGGCAAACTTTTTCCTGTTACTCTGCAGCATTTTTTCCTGATTTTTTTCTACCCCTGTCTATTTTTTTTTTTTGGTTGCGACAAAAATTTGTCACACGAGCAAAATGTTATCGAAGGCATATTACATGCTGTGCTTCTGGCTTATGAATTACGAGTTACGAGTTGCGAGTACATTGCATAACTGTGGGGCAGAAGGCAGCAGGAACGAGGATGACTGAAACGTAGATTGGATTTTGGCTGGATGTAATGCGAATTCGGGAGTGACTACTCACTGATGATAGCCAAGTGAAGCGAACGTGAAAATATTTAACCCAAATTCATGGCTTTTATCGACGGAAGAGACGGCATCCTGTGATACGAGGACTACCCGCCGGATTGGTTTTATTTCCATTTATGTTATGGAGCGGGTTGCTTTGTGAGCTGTGTGCTTGTCTGTGCCTCTGGCCAGAAAGCCACCCATCGGACTAGTTTCTCGACTCTCTCCTGACGCACCGACTGCAATCAGAGATCAAACTAGCCAAAGGCAAGATGGCACTCCACTTGATTGCCAATAATAATCGCTGCTTCCTTGGCTCCTGTCCCAAACGTGCCTCCAGTTAGTCGCAATCACAGAGGCAGACACTTGAGCAGGGCAGATGCACCAAAAGAAAATAAAATAAGTCGGGAAATTGGCCACTTTTTCGCATTGAAAAAAGTCGGCTTCGTTGGTTATATGTATATAGGTGCAGTATATCCATTTATCGTCTATGTCTAGTTGACTTTCCTTTTAGCAGATACTCAATATACAAAAGTATTTGAAGTCCTTCTTTTAATCATTAACATGGGTTAACATATTGTTTTCTTTTTATAACATGCAGTACATTTTCTCAGTGTGTGCGATAAGGAGTTTCAAGTTTGCCCTGGCAACTAGCAACACCAAACTTTAAGTGCGCCAATAAAATGTTGTACATTTTATTACGATACCTAAGCTGACACACACAAAGACATACAGCAACGTAATTATGATACAAGTCGAGCTGAAATCATATAAAAATTTATAACTGAAATGCTGATGATGGCGACAACAACATTGGGGGCATTATGCATGGTTTATTCTTCGCTAAGCCGCAACAGCGGCGACATGGAGGGTTTTCATTTTAGGGTTCGAGTTTGGCTTCTATTTTTATGCGACAACGTTACATTTTTTATGAGTATGCAGTGTGTATTACGTATACGCCCCGTTTTGTAGTGTCAAGGTGTTCGACGTTCAGCCCAAGTGCCCCATTCAACCCACTGGCATTCGCTTTGGCTCAGGGACCCATAGACGGTGCTAAAATTAAACCAGACGTGGCCTGCGTACAGCAACACATGCACTTTGGGCCATTGCCATTGTTGTCATCGTCGTTGATGAGCGCGAAAATCACAATTTTCCCTGCAGTACAATTTGTCAGGGGCTTTTGCGTTCGCTTTCGCTTTCATTTAATCCTCCTTTTCCTCCCATTTTCCTCTAGTATTTTTCACAGCTTTTTTTTGTGTCGATGCAGTCTCTGGCGAAATTTGCCTACAATGACAATGTTGCTGACAGCCAACGGCTTCGATGTGCGCCTGTGGTTTGTCGGTGGCAGCAACAACTCTGCTGTTATCCTTTTATGCATTTTAATTTCCACAAGCACACACACACACATGGAAAATAGCAGTAGGCTGGTACACGTGCGTGGCAACACCCGTGGGTGTTTTTTCCCGAGTGTTTGTTTGTGTGTGTGCGGCGATCATAAAAGCATCGCATTAGAAATTATACGACTGTCGCTGGCAGAGCCACGCAGATACAGCTACATATCTGCACACACACAGAGATACACATACAGATACTGATACAAGCACACACAGATACAAATACAGAGTGTGCTGGGGAATTCATTAGCACGTCTCTCGCTGAAAGTTTGCCCACGTCACGCTGTCGCAACTTTAAAGTGCCTGTTTCCCATTCCAATTCCCCAGTCCATTGCCATTCGCACACCCCCCAACCACCCCACATATTTTTTTGTGCCCCCTGCGTGTGCTTATCATAAATTCATATGTGCTCCACTGTGTGTGTGTTTGTTTGTGTTTTATTAACATTTTGGGTGCATTAACCTGACAGCTAATGGGCAGGCGTAGGCCCGAGCCACAGCACAGATTTTCACATTTTCACATTTTCCATTGGCCTCCGGATACGGAGGCTCCGGCTGGCAAGATTGACACGAGATCACGTAATGGTCGTGGGAAATTCTCGGAAGTAACTTGTAAAGATGGGATAATTGAGTTTCGCGTCGGAGGCTATCTTCGCAGATCCTTGAGGGGCCAACTTCCTCAAGAAATTATTGACAATTATGGAAACGTTTTCATGGCAACTGTATAATCTTGAAATGTGTAAATTCTACGTCATGAGTGAGTAAATGCGTTTAGATACTGGCTAGTCACTTTCTTATTTTCATATCTTAAGCGTTCTTGCAACACTATACTACATACGAGTGATATAATTGATGTACTAAATATACACTTACCGTTGCTGCACAGCGCGTTGCATTGCCTACAGATGACAGGCCGTCGTAGCGTCGCCGTCGACCGTATTGCTGATGCTGCAGGTTGCAGTGTTGCTGCTGCGTTGTTGCTGCTGCTGCTGCGCCGCCTTCGTCGTCGCCAGTGTTGTTGCTGCTGCCCGGCTCCTCGATTAGTTGCTGTGTGGCGAGCAATGGGCAGCTGCCGGCCACGCCCACTGCGCCCAACAGCCCGCTGCTGCTGCAGTTGCTGATGTTGCAATTGCTGTTGCTGCTGATGTTGCTGCTGCTGCTGCTGCTGCTGCGCCGTCGTCGTCTGCGATGGCGATGATGCGGGTGGTGTTGTCGCTGGCGTTGATTGTGACGACGGCAGCGTTGCTGTTGCGCCGCGGCGTCTATTTTAATGGCAGCTATGGTGCTGCTTTACAGCAGCACACCACCTGTCCGCGGAGGTTGTCCTGCTCCCAGTTGCTTCTCTTGCCAGGTGTTTCTGCTCCTGCCGCTCAGTGTTGCTGCTGCTGCTGTTGCTGCTGCTGCTGTTGCCACATGCCTTGAGCTGTTGCGTCAGTTGCTCGCTAACGATGACAATTCCATAAACATGCTCCCTGTGTATTCCTTCCTGTCCCTGATGTTTCTTTTTGGTTTTGCTTAAATTCCTGATTACGTTTATGTTGCTGGCAGCACTTTGTTGTGGATGTTTCTTCGTTTTTGATGGTGATGGTTCGAAGCAATTCCAGTTAGCAGTCTTGAATGTTGTTGTCGCTGCAAAAATGTGGCAAGGAAACAGGACGAAAGCTTAATGGAAAGTGTCAATTGAAAACTAAAAGAAGGCTGGAAAAAGACATATCCATAGAAATCATCAAATACATTTAATTTATAAACCAAAAAGTAATAAATCAAGTTAAGAGTGTGCCTGTTGGCAAGTTTGCAAAATAGTAATAATAATCATGGCCAAAAATTAATGAATATTGTACTATCAATTAGGCTAAAAACGAGCAGAGCAGCCAAATGGAATTAACCAAAAACAGTTGCCAAGTTGTCGAGTACTAGACTGCCGTCTCCTGGCCATTTGGCACACTTCCTATCGAGAGTTGGCTAAGGTCGCCGGTGAAGGGGGTACAGTCTGATGCGATTATGGCCATATCTGGCGGCATCAGCATGAATATGTTATAAACGATGCGAAATCGGAATGGGAACAATTTATATTGGAAAAGCGTTCCGATGCGGAAACGAATTTTGTGTAAATTATAGATTTTTTCCTCTGCTGCTTCGGCTGCTGCCCGGTTGCCTGGCAATTTATCGCATTTGAGTTTTGGCTGGCAATGATAATTTATATATATATATATATATATGTGTACTGACTTTTATATGTGCCAACATGGTGTGTATCTGGTGTGGTCGGGTCTGGTCTGATTCGGTCTGGCTTGGTCTGGGCTTTGGAGGGGCCACACCCAGTTGACAAATTGCCAGGGGAAAATTAAATATTTTTTTGCAGTTGTTAAATTGCAATAACGCTGAACGGGCTCAATTTCGTAAGGAATTCGTTGGCGCAAACTTTGGCAATACCGATTTAAGCCAAACTTAAATGGCAGCCTTTAAAGGCCGGCAGCAGCTACGAGCAAAGTTCATGCGGCGTCCAATTTATTATTGCTTTCCATTCAGTAATTGAGGAATGCAATTAAAAGTCACAAAATGCACAACGGTGCGGAAAATGTTGGGCCATTTAAACGAACAAAATGTGCAGTGGGAACATTTGAAATGCTAAAAGGAGTCCAAATGTGGAATGCAAATGACAAAGCCAGGGATAAAGTGCAAAAGAGGAAAATGGGAAATGGAAAAATGGCAAAAATGTGGGCAGTAAAAAAATGGCAAATGGCTGGCAGCAGGGAGTTGCAAGTGAAAATGGAAATGGAATGAAAAGCTAGCAACTCTTAATGAGTGCGCTGACATAAAAATAATTATGAATTAAAGCCAAAGTTGTTTGGTTATTTTGTGTGTGTGTGCTGGTGGGTTTTAGTATGCCTTTCAGTTGGCTCATAACTCAAATGCATGTTAAACAAACAGAAGCGGGCATGGCCAAAAGGACGAGGGGCCAGGACGAGACACAGTTGTCAACGAACTCGGCTGGGATCTGTGCCGGGTCCAGTTTGTTTCATTGTCTCCAGAAATGCGACGTCATCGTCAGACGTAGCTGTCGTTGCTGCCGATTTTGCTGCTGCTGTTGCTGTTGCTGTTGCTGTTGCTTTTGCTGCTGCTGCTGTCGTCGGCTGGCGCCCGTTGTCTGTCTGCATTTTCATTTGTGGCGCATAAAGGGAAGGAGCCGAGGAGGCACAAGAGCTGCCAGCAAATGTCCATCAGCCAGCAGCACACACCACCACTACCAAAAGCAGCACCAGCAAAACCAGCGACATCGATGTTCCCGTATCTCTGGGCATCTCTGGGGCGCCTCCATGTGCGCTGCTTTGTATGTGTGTGTGTGTGTGCGTGGAGCATAAAGGAGCAGCGGACTGGGAACAGGCAGCGAAACAGGCAATGCGGGCAGTTGGCTTAAAAATAAAAACGCCATGCCGCGGAGATGGAGCAGTCTTCTTGTGTAGGCACTGCGGGTCGGCTAAGTGCAGTGCCACATCGGCCACAATGATTCGCCCAGATTTCTGGCGGAAAGATAGTGAAGCGCATAATGCACTCGGAAGTTGGCGCTTAAAGCCCAGATTGAATGCGGTAGCACGTTCTGGCCAAGTGCGGAATACGCGCCAGGGAATCCCCACTAATGAGCTGGCTTAAATATTTTGCCAGACAGCGGAAATAGAAAATTGAATGCTATAAATTGTGGTCCACAGCGACAAGGCAATTCCATGCTGACTGCAATCGAATTTCGCTTCCTGGCTGATTAAAAATATATATCTTTCAACTGGAGTGCACCAAATAATTTGGGCACAAAATTCAGCTGATTCATGCGTATAATGATTTCTGTTTGAGAGTAGTACTTATGCCCCCAAGTTTCTGCCACGCGCTTCGTTTATTTTATAAATTGTTTGCTCAATTTTCCTTTTCCACTGTGCAACGCTAAAATAACAATTGTGACGGCAACTTTTGTCCGAGCAACTTGCAACTTGCTTAATTTTGTTTGCGCTGCACAAACTACTTAAGCGTGCAGCAGGATGAAAGGACGAGCGGGTCATCGACTGAGACAATTGTGCCACGTTCCCTCCGAGATAATACATCAATTTCAAATTATTTGCAGAGCTCCTCTTCGCTTGCCGGACTCAATGGACACGGGTGGATGGATGGGTGGCTGGCTGGCGGGCGTGACACTTGCCGGCCAATATAAATAAACACTCGATATTCAATTTAGCAACGATTCATCAGCATATTGGCGCGGTGTGGGGCGTTTCTGGGCTGCTGGAGCTGGGGAACTTGAGAACTTGAGATGGAAACAAAAGGCGCTCAGACAGAGACCAAAAATCAACTTCAAAAAAGGCAAATATTTGCGCAACAACAAGACGATGGCGCTGCCTGAATAGTATATATACATAGATATAAATGTACACACATATACATATACATATATATAGATAAAGGAACATTTGTGTGTCAGGACAAAGACAATGGCATACAAAAACAAGGCAGAACAGGCAACTAAGCAAGTGGGAATTTGCGTTAAAAACAATAACAACGAAAACAAAAAAGCAGAAACGAAACGAAAAGAAAAGCCGAAGGAGACTGTCTGTCTGTCTGTCTGGCTGACTAGCTGAC
This sequence comes from Drosophila sechellia, assembly GCF_004382195.2. NCBI lineage: Eukaryota > Metazoa > Arthropoda > Insecta > Diptera > Drosophilidae > Drosophila > Drosophila sechellia. Next base: position 22,996,548 of record NC_045952.1, read on the forward strand.
TGACTGGCTGACTGGTTGGCTGGCTGGCGTACGGGGCGTATGGGTAATGTGCTACCTTGCTGGTAGCAGGTGACTGCAGGTGACTGCAGGTGACTGCAGGTGGATGGGGCAGGAATGGTGGCTATGTAAGGGGAACCAACTGAAGGAGGCGACTGGCGAAACTGGGATAACAGGTCGGAGCGTATTCATTAGAGCAAACGAGAAAAACGTTTGAGGTAATAATAAAACGAGAAAATCAACACACAAAGGCAGCCCAGACATGTGAGCCTAGCGAAGTCAACATTTGTTTACACGAGTCACTGAATTGTGATTAAATTAGCAGGCATGCCATTAATATGTAGCAATGTGAACTTTTTAAATGTATCGCGGTATTTAAAATATATCAGATGGAACATTTGTACTTTTTAATGAAAAATAGCAGTCACTGAACTTTACATGTAAATTTATGTATACTTCTTGTATGCTTAAAAATTATATTGTGTGGCACAGTTTTCAATAACTACGCTAATTCCTTTAAATACATATATATCCTATATTTGATAGTTTTTCAGCAATATCATGACAAGAGTCTGGCATAAACACTAGGCTTGCCTTTGCCTCAATACTCAAGTACAGTGAGCTCGCTCGCACACTGACACACATTTCCGATGCCCCTGTTCGCCTGTCCGTCCGTCTGTTTGCCTGTCTGTCCGTCTGCTTGTCTGCCTTTTTGTATGTCTGCCTGGCTGGGGCGTTGAACGCCGCCGCAGTTGGGAGCAACAGTTAAGCAGGAATCATGTAGCACACACTTTTGGGGGGCAGGGAGGTGATGCCTCGCGTTGCGGGGGCAGTGGCGACTCTGACTTACATTACAGGGCTGCTGCTGTCATCAATATTTGAGCAGGAAAAACTGTCTGAACGGACGACCGATAGACCGAGCGGAGCGGAACGGAACGCAACAGAACGTCTCTGAACGGACCAACCGACCGACTTGGCCAAACGGAATGGGCTACGCGCGGCGGAACCGGAAGCGAAACTCAATTTCAGATGCGACTCACGGCGCCGTTAAGATTAGTTTGCTGCTTGGATGCGATTGGCGGACGCCTTACACTGCAATTGCTGGCGGTCCGCTTCGGCTGAACACTGGCACACACACTGGGAGACGCGGCGAGTGGATGATGCGGATGTGGATGCGGATGCGGATGCGGATATGGAGACGGATGCGTATGCGGATGCGAGTGCGGATGCGGGACCGGGCTCGGACTCGCTGCTCTGCAGCAGCCGCAGATGGGAGCCGTTGCGGGCTAGCGGGCTCATTTGCCTGCGATTTGTGGCAGCATTTTGTTGCGATTGTTTTTTTTTTTTTTGGTTTTTTGTTGCGGGAGGTTACTACAAAATATTCGTTGGACTGGCTATGTTTTTGTGTCAGTGTAGCGGGTTTTCTACGTTTTTCTGTTGGATTTTTGTTGTTTTTTATTTGGTTTTTTTGGTTTTCCTTTTCTCCTTTTTTTGGGGCTCTGCTTTTGCTTTTCTTTGTTTGGTGAGACGCGGCGCTTGTCACTCGCTCGATGCGTACGATTTCTTCAACCCGCGGGCTCTGAGGCAACTACTGATGGCCGCCGCTGCACGGCAGACTTTTTCGCAGCTGGGGCCGCCGCCGCTGGTCCTTTGGAGTGGATGCTGCTCGGGATGTGGCCGTGTGGCGCTCGCCAACGCTCTCGCCGCCGCTCTGCGCATGCTGGGCCACAAAGCGACAAATTTGAAGAGCGGGCAGCCACCCTTTTGCTCTGAATCTCAGAGATACCAGGACCTTTCTCGCTCTCTTCGAGTGGCAGATCCCTTGGCATGCTGGTAAGTAAGCAATGGGCTTACTTACACAGCCTTCGTGTTTGGTAATTTCTTGGGCTAGCTTGAAAGTAATTAACAAATTTCAGCGATGCGTTGATATTTTAGATTATAGATAGGCAATAGATTTTGGTGCGAAAGTATGTCTCAAGATTTTAGTTAGATGTATTCCCTTTACGAAGCTGATGTTTGTGTTATTTCATTGGATTAGTTTTGTAATTTTGTTCTATTAACAAAATAAAAATAAAAGCTTCTCTTAGCCTTTCACTCTCTTATCTGCAACTCCAAAAGGGCGTTTTACTTTGAGCCACATGGCAAAAGTCTACAAACCGAGAGCATCCTTCGCCCAACACTCACTCTTCCGTTTGAAAGTGTCTCTTTTTTTATTTGGTGTCTCTTATGGGTTTTTTTTTGGCCACCACTTCTCAGTCGCCCGCAAATTGTTAGCGAGAAACTCCAGGGGTTTTGTGTCGCCGCGAGTTGGGCGGACAAAAAGCAGCCAGGCTAATAATTTACATATAGGGCGTGGATTTTTCTCCGGCCGAAAAACTCTCCAGCGGCGATGAATGCGTGTGCTGCTTAATCAGAGCAATCGCTGCCACCCACCGCCCGTCCTTGCCACACCCCCGCCGCCCATAGCGGCCACCCACCACCGCCCCGGGTGTCCAGTCGCATTTGTTTGTTTATTTCGAAACATTGTTGTCCTTATTTCGGCATGCCTTTTTTTAGCCCTCTGCATTTTCTGGAAAGAGAGAGCGGGTTTCATTATGCGTGTGAATGAATTTTATTTGGCAACAATATGCGTGCGCGTGTGTATGTGTGCGTGCTTGTACATATGGGTGCAAATGGATTTGATGTAAATTGCAATTTTATGCGTATTTTCATTTCGTTTGCGCTGCTCGTCCTCCGGCTTCACCCTCTGTTTTCCATCTTCCTGTTTCTGTTTTTCTGTAGCTGTTCCAGCTCCTGTTTGTCCTGCCGCCGTGTCCTGCTGTGCGTGTAATTGATAATGGTCTCGATTGTGGTTTCTCCAACCCACATTTCGCCAACAACCTTTTTCTCTTTATCTTCGCTGTTTTTGTTTCTCCTTTCTGTGTTTGGCTTTCATTTGTCTGTGTGTTGGGGGGAATTTTTGACAAAATGTGTGCCCTGGCACTTTGTGTTTTTGTTCCCGTTTCTGCCTCACTTGAAATGCATTCCAGTCGCATGTTGGCCAGGCCAATTGGCCAGCTACCCTATTTATTTGCATTCAAACACGTGGCAATATTTACAATCGGAGCTCGTCCTATGCCAACTGCCTTTTTGTTGCTCCAAATTCGAGCGACAATTGAATAGATCCAAGCTTAGCCATTTTATTTTGGGAGTGTATTTGTTAGCATGTTACAACATTTTGACTATGGCCAATGCTATTGGAATATTTCAGTCTCTTGCGGCTTTTTTAAACTCGTAAAAATCTTTTGGGCCGTTTTCTATATTGTAATATTAGACGAAACATCCGGAAAGTGACTTTTGACTCAAATTTTTGGTTTCAGAAGATTTTTTCAACATAACTTAGCCAAAACTGGTATATATAGACGTAATGAAAACAGATTCTTATAGAGTTTGATGAATGATTTTTATTTCTTATACATTTATGTTAATTTTGGGAAAAAAAATTTTTTTAAATTTTTGCAATTTCGGTAAGGGGTAACATCATCAAAATTTGCAAAAAATGGCAAAAAAATAAAATTGCCAAATTTAAACTCTAATCGATTGGGGATTTCAATGCAAGCAAATCGAGATATGACATTCGACATTTGGACCATTATTTCCAAAGTTTTGGCCAAAAATACGATTATTATTTGACGAAAAATGACGAAAACTACTTTTGATGAAATTCGTTATTTTCAACTGGGATTTTCAGCATAACTTGGCTTAAAATTGTCATACAGACGTAATGTAAACAGTTTCTTACAACTTTTTACCAATGCAAACAATTTTTTAACATTTAGGTGAAAAAAAAAATAAAAATTTTTTTTCGATTTTTGTATTTTTAGTAAGGGGTAACATCATAAAATTTTGCAAAAAATTGAAAAAAATTTAATTTCCAATTTTGAATTCCAATGCGTTGCGTACTTAAATATGAGTCTAACAAAGTATGTTATTTAATTTTTTGAGCAATATTTTTACTGATTCGGCCAAAATATACATTGCTTTTGTGTATTTAAAGGTTTTTAACACGCACATTTTGTTCAGACAGTGCGTGACAAGCCTGCGCTTCCACAATTCAATCACATTTGCTGCCGACTGTAACCGTTTTGCTTTGGGCGAACTAAAAAGGGTTGGCTGGGTTGTCTGGTTTTGATTATTTGGCTGAGCAAAGGTCATGAATCGTGCTGAGAAATCCAAATGAAGCGAATCCAAATGAGTTCGGCCAATGAAGAATAAAGTAATTCTGCACCAAAGGAGCGGACAAGTGCTCGATTTATATGTGCTTCTTCTCAATTAAGTTGTTAATTTTAACGTGCAGCTTTTAGTCCCAGGCAGGCCACCAACTACGGTTAGAATATCGTCGTCACATCCCCCGCACTTCCGGTGGCTACAACATTTCGCAATTTGGCCAGCACCCAAAGGTATACGTGTCGCACTGGCCGGGACAAATGGCAAATAGCAAATGGCAAACGGCAATGGCAGCAGAACGGCAAATGCCAGACATCATGGCCAATGGATGGCCGCTCATTTGGCGCTTAAAAATTATGGCCACATGTGGGCAGTAGCGCCAAAACCAAAGCCCAGACATCCGCGCTCGTCGCCTTGGCCATCGTGTTAACTGAATTTTGTTACGTTAGCAAGTTTATTGTGCCCACTGCTGTCGCAAGGATCCCCCATTATTGCATCCCCATTTAAGTGCGTGTGTGTGTGTGGGTGGGTGAGCTAAGGGTGGAACAGGATGATGTGTGGGGGTTTAAGTTTAGTGGGTAATTGGTAGGCAGGCTGCATCGTGTGCAGAACACCTTGACTCGGACTTTGATGTAAATAAGTAAATCGCCCGGCCAGGGGGGCGTATGGGTAACGTTAATGGGATACAAGTGGTGTGCGCCAGGTTGGAAGTGAGAGATGGAGAAAGCGCTCCAGACTGGATCTGGTTCCAAGCCTGTCTGGGCATATTTCATTGTTCCATGGCATTGTTCTTGCCGGGCTTACAGGAGAAACCCGCTTTCCAGCTGGCATGTACAAAGGTCCTAATGCTTTGTCACCAAAGGCAGTTTAGTGTTGGCCAACTCAGGTTGCTGCTGCAAAATGGCTCAGAAAGCAGTCGTTAAATGTGTTAAGAAATATATAATTAAAGACTTTCGTCTTTGGAAAAGTTAAAGTTAAACGAATTCACTATATTTATAAAATGATCAAGTTTCTGGTAACGTTTTACCACTCAATCGATTCATGGGCTCTCAATTCTTTAACAATTCCCTATCGACCATTCAGCTTTTGTGTGCCTCCTGGCCAATTATTTATATCCTGAATCAGATGTAGTTCCAGATCATGACATCACTAAGCCAGCACCTGCATCTAGTTACCTTCGCTGGGCGTCCGAAAAACTGAATGGATTTGGCTGCCTGCCTTCGCGTCTTTTGTTCGCCAATCCAATGTGGTTGTGTGTGTGTTTGTGTACTTTTCTAGTTGTGTGTGTCCGTATATTATTGTTTTGGCTCTGTGTGAAGTGCGCTGCTTGAAATGCTGCACATGCCTGGAAAACCGCATGCCAGGGCTTAGAGGACCGCCGCAAATATTTCGGGGCTGCTTGGCCAGAGAAGCCCCTTTGCCCATTCCACTGTCCACTGTTTTTCCCCCGGCTCAAATTTATGGTACCGAGCAGGCCCACCTGTCCCGCCTTTCAGCGGCCAGAAGCACAATAAAATATTTTTTGCATTAGGCAAAAATTTGTTGAAAATATTTGCAGGTTTTTTCCCCGGCTTGACCAAAGAAGGGCAAAAACAAAGTGGGGGCTTGGGGGCTCTGGGTGGCCAACGGTGGGGCTCGGCAATTAGGGGTGCTTAAGGGTTCAAGTTGTGGAAAGGACGGGAAGTTGCACATTAAGCGCTTCATTAAATATTTAAGTTTGACCTGCTGGCGCACGTACCACGCGGCGTATGCGTTATAAGAACGTAGTGGGTAGTGTTTTCGCTGGCGTTGCCTCTGTTGTTTCTCCACAAAAGAAGTGGATTTTCGTAGCTGGTGCAGCAGAAATAATGTTAAGTGCGGCCGCGAGCATGAAACTGACATGGTTTTCAGCGTTTTCGCATTTTTCTCCTTCCCTCCCTCTCCACTCCTTTTTGCCCCTATTTGCCAGCAGTTTTCTTTTGCATTTTCACTGTGTAGCACTTGTGCGACGCTCGCAGCGAATCATCTTGGCTCGTGTTTTGCCTTCTCTATCCTTTGCGAGTTACTTTTTCCATCTTTTCTTTTTTTTTTTTTGCTCGGCATTTGGCCTGGCATTGAACCAGTTCGTTTCTATCAATTGGAGGTTCTGGGATTTGGATTTGAGTTCGGATTCGGGTGTGTTGAACCAGCTCAAAGAGACTCCCTTCCTGCCCAGCCGTGCCGATACTGACATAACTTTTCCCGGCCCGCAATATGCATATTAAAATGGCGGGATCTCTTCTGTCTGATTGCCACTGCACAGGGCTGCCGTCTGCCTTTCACTTTGTGCCAGAAAGTCGGTCGCAAATTAAAAACCACGGCTAACGACTAGGTGAGCACCCACCTCTTAGATCCTTGGTGCCCGGATTCGCACATCACTGCGAACCCGACAGCTCTCATATTCCGTGAGCGGGCTTCCAGCACTCCAGACTGGCGAACACTTAACCGGTTTCTGTAGCCGCTTCCCTTTCTGCCAACGCCTACATTTGCTCATTTGCCGCACTGACTTTTTGGGTCACATCCTTTGGGAGCAATGCGTCAAAATCAGTGTCAACGCGCAGCGGGCTTCTCCTTCGCTGTATCTCTTCCTGTACTGCAAGAAAATTTGCATGAATTTAGTTAATAGGTACATAAATAACAATGCTATGCAAATAATACAATAAAATCCAAATGTGTGGATTATATAGTTTTGGTTTACATGTTAGGTCAAAACATATACTATCCATTGGCTTTTTAAGCTATCAACAGCAATTAATCAAAATATTTAAATTTTTTAAAAATTTTCTCAGTATGCACCACCTCTTTTTATCTCATTCTGGCAGTGTGCGTGTTAAAAAATTAATTTTTGCCGGTATGCAAGCACTTCTAGCTCGCACTCCCTTTTCGCTGCCAGCTCGCAGCCAAAAATTGGCATAGTTCGCCTTTTGAAGGTTGACAATAAATTGCCGAAAAAATTTGAAGGGGCGAACGGTGTGGGGGGGGAAACCGTGCTGCAATGTCGTTACCTTGGGGCTTATCGCGTAATGTCTTCATGGGCGTGGCTGGCAAATGGCAACCGGGTGCCAAGCGTTTATCGCACAACTCGCTTAAGCGAAAAGGCCAAAATGCCTGATTTCATAAATAGTTTGGCCATTTCGATCGACCGCTTTTGGGCGGGGTTTTCGGTGATTAATGCAACGGCAATCCGAGCAGATAGATTTAATGGGTGACGAAGGCACCTTCGCGTTCTTAACGATCCTTCATAACTGTTCGCTGCGTTTTTGAAGTGCAAGTGCGGCTCCTTCAGAAACTTGCTTTATGGCCGTCGTTGATGACTTGAATAATAATCATAATAATAACAAGGACGAGCTGTGACAAAAGCACACCTGCCGCACACAGACACGCTCACCTGCAGCAACGTGCACTCACACACCCACACACACTCACACTTTCGACAGCAGGTGCGCGTGCACTTGTGTTTGTGAGTTTCGTGCCTGTTAGGCTGCCACTCCCACTCTCGTTGCCCGAAAAACGCCCATGACGGCACTTGAAGTGTGTTTAAAGATAAAAATGCAGTTTATCCTCTTTTCAGTGCAACTAACTGAAGCTGTGTGGGTGTCAGTGTGCGTATCTGTGTGTCTGTGTTTCTATGTGTATGTGTACATATATCCACGCTTTTTGGGCTGCTGAGTGCTTTAGAAAGAATTTTTGTTTTTGTCCACACATTCTTGCTGGCGTGTGTGTTTTCTGTGTAGGCTGCTTCTGCTTCTGCTTCTGCCCGCCTGCCACGCCCACCGTCCACTCGTGCCGCGCCCATTTAGTCCACTGCCCCAGCTGAGACTTTCCCGCGCCTGAATACTTTTCAATAGTTCTTCAATAGTTTGCCGTCAACACTCTTTCAATCTGCTCCCGCTCCTTCTCCATGCACATGCACATCGACTTTTCACCATCCATTTTCATTCAGTAAGGCAGCCATTCGCTTTGTTCGCTCCTCTGAAAGGATATCTCCACTCTTTGGGAGCACAGCGAACTCAAGTGCGAAGTTGTTCGCCATTCAGGATAATAATCCATATTTGGGTTATGGGCAAATTTAATTGATTTAAGATAAGTTTGAAATGAGTTTCAAGGCAACCATTCTGAGCTCTAGATTACAATAGATGAAGACCCTTCTCTACCATTTATAAAAATATATGAACTAGCACCCACCTACCATCCAATATCTAGAAAGTGCACTCCATGAATCGAATTTAGACGCTAACTTACATACTCTTGAACATAAAGCAAACAATTCGGAATAATCAAATGGAAATCAGGCAGAGACTGCCTAATAAAGTCAGCGAATTACCGTGGCCAAGACAACAATCAAACACAATCAGCAAAAGTCTACAAAAAATTGAATTTTGATTTGAGTCCTGCCTCCGCTAATAATGAAAATCAATTGGGGGGCGCATACCATTCTAGGCGGAAGTCCACAAAAAGCAAATGGCTTATAAAAATGCGCAATTTCGCATGAAATAGGATACATTTCGCCTATGCGCAGCAGGCATAAAATTATATGAAATATAAATAAGAAAAAGTTGTTATGAATATGAAATGAGAGAAGTTTTTGGATAGATGCCGGCCTGCCACCCAGTCGCAATTTCAGCAATCAAAATAAATATTTAAACATAATCGGACCCACAATTAGCTGGAGACTAACCCTTCTTCATCTTTTTGCCCGGTCTGTGGTAAAAATAAATTAGGCTCCCCTTGCCAACCAGCTGCAATTGGCCTTCATTTGCGAATGAGCAAATAAGTGAGTTAACTGTAATTTCGGGCTAGTAATCATTAATAATTTATGGCCAATAGGCCTTCGTCTTCTCTCTCTCTCCCTCTGTTACCAACGCACATAAGCCAGGTCCGAGTGGGCGGGCTTGGTGGCCGGAAGGGGCGTGGCAAAAGCCAGGGGTCAGGGGTCAAGAGTTAAGTTGAACCGAGTGGCACTTTGGCCCGACTGCCGCTGCCAGGCACTTGACGTTTGGTAAAGCAAATTTTAAATAGCACAAATACTTGGGCTCCTTTTTGTTGTACTTGTACTTGTTATTGTTTTTGTTTTTGTTTTAGTTGTTGTTGTGCCAGTTTTTGTTTGACTGGCAACAATTGACTGGGGCCCTCGTCTCTTAACCCAATGAAGCCAGCGACTGCAGGTACAAATGAAATGTAAATAATTTAAGAGGAATAAGTTTAACGGCCAGCACCTGAGTCTTGTTGATCTTTCAATTTGCTAAAGAAATAGCGAGAAATCGTAGCAATCAGAGCAATGAATACAATGAATCAGGAGTCAGTTTAAAAGAAGAAACAAAGTAAATTTAATTAACTGAATTGAGCCCATTTCATTGGGTCCTTGTATTAAAATGCAGTAGGGTATTTTAAAGATTCTTTCTTTACACAACTAATAAATTATTGAATAGCCACCTAAGTTTGGCATACAAAAACCGAGTGTTTTTTGGAATCACTAATGTAATAAGCTGGTTTGTTGAAATATGATTAAATTAGAAGGCAAGTTAATGATGGCGACTTCCGTTTAGCTGCTTCCATTGTCTCTCATTCAGGCTTTTTCGCAGAATTCCCCGTATTTCGGTTTTTGCCTGGCATTACTCACGTTCACGTTCATTGCAGGCGTACGTGCTAATGCCGGCATATTGATAGAAATCCTGTAAATATCCTGTCAACACGCCGCATCAGGCAATGAGGAGAAGGCACAACACGGCAGCCATTTGGCAGGACGAAAAGGACTCGAGAGGGGAGAGGTGAGTTGCGAGTGGAAGTGGGAATGGCCATGGAGGCCACGGCAGTCACACGCTAATAGCGACAGCTGCACGTCGTCGGCGATAACAGGATCCCACATTAAAGCACCGTCAGATTTATTTTTAAAGAGGCCCCAGCCCCTCTTCGCTCTGGCCGCCCATCTGGCAACTTAAGACATCAAATTATGACAGGTTGTGGCTGTTTTCGAGAAATTCTACGTACCACGGTTCCATGATGGATTCGCCCAGCTTCTCGGCTTGGTTGGCATGGCTACATCGAGATGCTTAGACTCACTAAGACGAGGGAGTGACTACAAGGGTTGGTCTTTTTCCATACAGTTTAATCTCAACGATGGTATGCTTTTGAGTACTATTAAAAATTAAAAATATACATATATTTACTTACACTTTAAAAATCGAACATGAATTACATAAATAATATTGGGTCCTAAGAGTTTGATAAGTTGCGAGCTTTTGCACTGATTCAGTTTGTAAAATATTATTTATTGACTGCAAATTTTTCTATTTACTTTTCCGCTTCCTAAGATTGCAGTTAGCAAGTTTTCTTTGTGCAAAACTAAAGTTGCTGATAACATTCAAGAACACTCCACAACTGCAGCAATATAAATTTAAGTCTGGCTTATCAGCGAGGGGAATGAAGTAGTCTAGTGATTACAAAAATAATACTTCCTGCTCCTCTCGCCCGAGTTCGGTTTTAATACTGCAAGTTTCCCTTTCTTTTAAGCTGATCCCGAGTCTTATCAGCACACTCCAGTAAGCAGCTGCTCCAACCTGCTCCTCAACCTCATCTCAGCTCGCCCACTGGCGCAACTTTAGCTGCACATTTTTGTATTCCTCTTCCTGGAATTTCACTTTATTATAAAATATTGAAGATGTACACAATACAAAAAAGAAAGGAAAGAATGAAAATCGCAGGTAGGGGCAACGGAAAAAGGAAATCTCCCCCCAAAAAAGACAGACGAGAGTGAGGACTGTCGTTGCCGCCACTCCCCCCGCGACTTTGAGTAATGACAGCAGCTGCTCTAATCGAAAACGTGTTTAAGTAGCTACCTGAAGCATTTAATAATGCGAAATAAAAATGGGCAGGACCGAAGGCACTGGAAAATGCCAAAAGTCGTAGGCGTGGCCATAATTGCGCGGCACGGCACATAGCCATTTTGAAGTTAGTTACGAAAGACAATGGCCGCTGCGAGCGGAAACGGAAGCGGCGGCTTCATTTTGCTGTTTTGTTGTCTGTCATTCGCCGTCAGGTCCTTTAAGTTCTGTACGTGCGGTTGCTTTGCGGTTTGGCTTGTAGTTGTGAGCGTTCTCTGTGTTGGTGAGTCCTGAGACGGTATGTGTTTCAGTGTGTATGTGTGTGTGATAAACATAATAAACATTCTTATCCCGACCGGAGAGGCATACACGGGCTTAGTGTCTAACAAATGTGCGCCGTGTGACAACGCCAGCGACCAGAGTCGCAGGGTAAGGTGCCGCCTGCGGTCTTCACATAGGCATGCGTGTATGTGCACTGAGAAAAATTTGTGTTCATATCTGAAATCTTTAAAAATATAATAATATTCGAATTTGCTTAATATCCAATATATAATAATGTTTTCAAACCATTTTAGTTTGCTTAGCCGTATAATAAAGTGCACCACATTATTTCTCTCAGTGCTCTGCCTTCTCGTCCCTACCGAAACGCATGTGTGTGTGTGTGAGTAAGCGGAATGAACGGTAATCCGTCGTGTTTTGAATAACAAAATTTCCCGTAAGAGATTGTTGCACACTGGAATTCGCCCGGACCGCTAACAAACCGCAAGCAATGTCAAGTGGCACGAGGTGGAAACAAAAGACACAAGCAGGAACTACGACAAAAAAATGACATGTCCTGGGCCACGCCCAAACCAAAACCGCACTCTTACACATGCAACTTCCCTTTTTGTGTCCTCAAAACAAAAAAAAAAAAAAAACAAAAAAAACAGGAAAAAGGGAAAAAAGAACACTCAAAGGATAAGGTATATCCTGGCCAAGTCGCGCACGCACATTTCGCACAAATTCCCGTCGAGTTTGTCAATAAAAATAAAGAACCCTGCCGCCTTTAGGCCAACTTCCCATTGCGTGACAATCGGCACCTGGTCTCAAAAACATACAAACCGGCGAATGGGACGCCCAATAATTGATCATAACATAATTCCCAGCCTATCAAATGTGAATCATTCATTTATACTTGCGAGTGCTTGTGAGGGTTTACATAGGCAGTTGCAAAAGTTGACTTTTCAGTTTAAACTGTGTTTGTTATTCACCGGCTTACATCTTTGATGTGTTTTCCTTCTAGTTAAGGGCTTACTTTTTGTAAATATTTATTATGCACTGAGAATACATTTTACAGGTCAAATGCTCAGTAATGCAAGTAAGTTCAAATAGAAAAGCTGTCAAATTTAATTGAAAATCTTCACTTCACTAATTTATAGAGTATTCAATCTTCGACTTTTGTAACCCAGCAGGTGCTTAAACTATGCTCCTCGGTTTTCAATTTCATACCCGATTCGTTTTCTTTTGGGAAGCTTTCCCTTTCTGTTTTTCCGACTGTCTCTGGTGCGCCTGCTGTATTAATGGCATTTATTATTTTCTCGTTACACGTTGACTTTTGTGCGGGAATTTCTCAAAGCGGACGCGTCCTTTGCCTCAGAAGCGCAACAAACGATAACAGCTGACAAGGATAAAGTGCAAACGCCGTCATCGGGAGTGGGTCGAATAGGAAAATTCAAGTAGTTGGTCACCTGGACAGCCAGGACATGGTGTAACCATCTGTGAGTGCCTGTCTGGCTGCTCGACTTCGGATTTGGCCTGGGCAGGCAGTTTTTCTTCATTTCGAGCAAATCTGCTGGGCCAGCGATAAAGCACTTGGCATCGCGCCTTGTTTGGCCTTTAAATTAAAATTTATAACAGCCGACAAGTCGCGCCGCATCGCTGGGGAAATGGGTCGCGCTTAGTTAATTGGACTGGCTGATGAATTGTTGAGCCGTTGGCAAATTAACCCTCATCAGGTTCGGAGGGGTCGCCTCGACACCTCCCTTATCCTTCTTATCCGGCGGATCCCTGCTCCACCTCCTGCCTCTGTTGCACACATGAACACGCACGTAGGACGACAGGTGACGGGGCAGATAAATTGCGGCTGATATATTTACACACAAATGAAAAATAGAAAGAAACAAAAAAAAAAAAACGAAAATACAAATACAAATACTGGGATAAATTTATTTTTTGGGTCAAATGGAAATGCTTGGCAATTACAATTTTATCTCGCATTTCCTTGAATTCAATTACTGCTGAGAGACTACTATCGTTTCAAAATTAATGCTGAATTTATTAAGAATTCACTTAAAAAACACTTTTACCATGTTGGAAATAAATGTATATTAAAGATATGATTAGAAACAAATCAAATAACAACATTAGCACAGAACAATCTTTCAAAATCACACTTATTCCACACACTACATTTTTGATATAAGACATGCACACCGGAAAATGTCTGGTAGCGTGGCTAATTGCATCTTTATGCTACATAGGAATAGGTGGCGCATTGAAGGACGTAAACGAGGGACGCATAGCGGGCCCTCTATGCTCAAACTGCATAAAAATTCAACGCAAATGTACCGTCTCCCATTCTGGCCTATTTTGTAAAAATAAAACGGATAGGGAGAAGATATTGTTTTCAAACAGCTTAGGGAAAAAATTATACACTTTGGATGAGTGTGTTCCTCACAAGTACAACGTTACGGGTAAGTGTGAGAGTTAGCCCTGTGCTGCCACATCGCAACTAATGCGTCTTAAAGGTCCGCTCCTGGACTGGTGCTGTCTGTGGTCGCCGAAGTTGGGCTGCCAGCAATTGGCCGGAATCTACTACCAAAACCAAACTCGCTGGAGGGACACCTGCGAGATTTGCCTGCACTCCTGCATCTGCGATGAGGATACGAACGGTGTGGTCAAGTGCTCACCCTTGGCTGGCTGGCTGGCTGCCCTGGGCATTCTGGGCATCCTGCTGTCGAGGTCTTATCTACGGTCTTGAGATGCGCTGCTTTGCATATCACTGGAAATTCAATAAGGTTGCATCCATGCGGGAATTTCGAGTGGCCGGGCACATATCGAAAAACAAAGTGGCCATTGCACTTAGCCAAGGCGAATACAAATCAAGGCAACAATGGGTCTGCCACTGTCCCCCAGCGACACGGGGCACATGACTCTGGCCAAAAGGGGAGCCGTGGCATATCATATTGTTTCTGTTGATTTTACTCGGAAAGTGCCAGGGTTGAGCGATATTCAGAAGTCGGAATAGTGGCTTTTCAAATGAACATTGTAAATTAAAAGCAGTCCAAAAAGCAATTCAGAAAAGCTGTAAATATGTATTGATTTTGGTTCTATGATCTAAAAGTATAGTGATCAACTCGAGTTCTCATTGTTTTGCATATTGCGTTTGTTGCTTCACGGCAAAGTAGGTGCTTCATTCCGCAGGGTGTGAATGTATGTATACACGAATGAAGATGAACCAAAATTGGAGCAAGCGTTCCCTTTTCGAGTCGAAGTCCCAGAATGGACCCCGGCCTTTGTCTGCCAGTTCATTGGCCCACTTCCCGCCCTTACTATATGTTGCCCAGCTGCAGCGCCCAAAATGCAAATGAGCAACTCTGGATCTGGTTCAGATTCTGATTCTGATTCTGGATCTGGACACTGGATGCTGTATTCGGGATGCTGGCTACTGGCCAAGCGGGAATGGGGCCGAAAGCGAGTAGCCGAACAAAAAACATTAAACTGAGTGTGGCCAACTTTAAACGAACCGAGTGCCGACAGCATAACCCGACCCACTGCGTTTGTTATATTTTATTTACTAAGTGCAAATGTTGTTTGCAGTCATTGAAATTGAAACAAATATATATATACGCACGCACACCAGCACATAAAACCCAAAAATAAGAGCCCAAAATGAAACAAACACACACACATACAAAGAGACAGCGGAAAAGCCTAAGCCATTTGTAGCCCTTTTGTGAGCAGCAACAAACACGCAAACTTAGCTGCCTCATCATGCCGCCATTAATGTGCATGTGTGTTAGTGTGGGGCACCTCTCGCTCTGTAAAAGTGTGTGTGTGTGTGTTTGTGTAAAAGTTATAGTAAAAGCGAGACGCACGTATTTTAATATGTGCCCCAAAGCAGAAGAAAAATCGCACGTACGTGACTTCATTTGCTCAGCTCTGTCCCATTGCCTCTGGCCTCTACTGTCCTCTGCTTTTCCCACTGTGCCTCCTTTTTTTGGGCAGGGTTGCCATCGATAGTTGGTCCTGCGAGCTGGATTGCCAGGCCGCGAGATATCCGCGGATTATTTGCCACTAATTTGCAATTATACTGGGTTTTAACTACCGATTAAAATTCATCGGTTAATGTAATTGTTCATTATTAACAACAATACTTTCATCGAAATAATAATAAAAAAAAACAAAACAACTTATTTTGCAACTATTTATGGAGCTTAATAATAATTAAAGCTTGTAAAGCAGTAAAAACCATTCTTTGTGCTCAAATCAATAATTTAAACAAAGCAAATTTTTAAAACGCCAAAACTTTAAGAAAAAACATAGAACAAAATGCATTTAAATTAACCATCGACATTTATGTAAAAATAAGAACACACTTAATGGGCCATAGCTAACTTGACTAGCAAAATTTGAGTTTTTAATCGCCTCCAAATAAATTGATTGCATCTAAAATAAAGCTTATCCTTTTTCATGGCCTTTAATGCTACGAATTAGGATTTGCATGAACTTTGGGTCTCACCCAATTGACTTGTTCCCCCATCTCGCACAGGAATATGATTTTGTCGTGTCCTGTCTGCTTCTATTCTGATCCTTTGGCCCCTGCCAATTCGTCCTGTTAACCTTTTCCAGTGCTATCCCTGTTGGGCAAGGACGAATCAATAGCTTCTGGCTGGCTGGCTGGTTGGCGGATCAGCCGTCTGTGAGCGCTCGTGCGTGCGACACATGTTTCAATTAATAAATGCCATTGTCAAATCACCTGACATTAGGCCAGGACGCCTTGGTCCTGAAAAATGCGCCTCATAAGTTATCGACGCTGGTCCTTCCGACTCCGTACAGGAGTCGGGGTAAGCGCAATGGCATCGGACCGTACAAAATTAGCGTCATTATGCCAGAAACAGTTGCACGCCTTCCAGCTATCCAGATATCCTTCCCACCATATATCCCAATGGATAGATATATATTTGTCTAATAACAACAACAATCATGCCTAATGCTGATGATGATGGGCACGCACTGAAAGCAGATCAAACGTAGAGCTCGATAAAGCGAATTGGGGGAATATACATATACATATGGCGAAGCCGTGTGTTATACGTGTGTGTTTGTGTGTCGCACGTAGCAGATAAATGTCCGCTGCCTGGCGGCCAAACAGCCGAAAAGTAGGCAACATTGCGACTTTGCCAACTGCATAGCCATCTTTTATACCAATACCCCTTACCCATACCCCACGGAATGTATCTCTTTATTTGCACAGCATTTACATGATGTGCTTGCGGATTTTATTTATTTATTTTTGTGGCTCGCCTCCTTTCGGTTTTACGGTCTTTGTTGGGCCCAAAGTCGCTTGAACTGGGCGCTGAGCTCATTAGGGCCATATAAATCAAGCGATGTATTTATTTTTATTTATGAACCGCAGCTGTGACGCCTCACACACACACACACACACAGAGAGACGTACAGTGAAAAGGGGCGGGGTTCTGGCCAATTTAGTGGCCACAAACAAATTGCTTTAGATTTGTATGCCCTACAAAGAAGGCCCACTAATTGAAAACTATTATGAAAGATACTCTGACCCTTGTGAGCCATATATTTCCGGGATTTAAATATGAAGCGTATTGGACAGTCGGCTTAGACCAGAAATCTTTCAGCTCTTGTTTCTTATTCACGGTATTATTACAGGCCGAACCGAATAATGAGTGTCCTTAGCTTGGGGCCATAAAATATATATATGTATGTAGATATAGCCCCGGCCCCCACGTACATAAACGCCTTTATATGTTTGGCCGAAAATCGATTATTTAAAATAATAAACGTGAAAAAATGCTGAAATTGTTCGCACATGAAGCAATCAGGCCCGCGAAACCCACAACAAAACCCATAACAAAAACAGACGATATCGGTGTGTTCGGATATTGAAATGGGGCCAAGATTGAGGAGTATGGGTTCACATAGAACCGAACGGGCGAACAGTTGATTGAATATTTGCGCATCGTAATCATTGAAATGTATGGCATTCCAATTGACGTGAAAGGTACAACAACAGCCATAAAATGAAATAAAAACAAAGAAATGCTGGGCACGACCAACAAAGCCACGTGTTTTAAATATGATTTGGCGGATTTATTTCCCTACTTTGCATTTGCGGCTCATTAATTTTATTTGCTCGCCTCCGAGTAAAAATATGGATAATCAATGGACGGCTTATGATTGAATCGCAGTAGCTCAAATTGCCATCAATCATGTGCGTAATACAATCAATCGAAAAACACCAAGAGGCTCTTTGCTAATTGAATTCCTTTAATTGCCATAGATCTAATTCGAATCAGTGAGGACAACCCAAACGTTTGCGTAATCAGCAAATTTATATGCCACAAATCTGGAAAACATTTAAATTCAGCCACATAAAATGTAAATTAAATGGCCTCCGATGTGGCATAATAAACTCATTTGATGCAGCTACCAAAATGCTTCCAGCCATGGCGAAGTCCTCTTGCCACCTGCAAGACAAAGGTTTTATTTATGCAATTGCCAGACGAGAGGCCATAACTTTGTGTGTCATGTCGGCGATGTCTCTCGATTTCTTCTCGGCCTCTTGGTGCTGGCCTGCTTGCTGATAGTGTTTTGTATTTTTGGCCCAAACTACACACGCACTCAAAACGAATCTCAAACTCAGACCCAAACAGACTGGCGCACTGTGCGGCGATAAAAACTCGGACCACGCAGGAGACAGTTAACCAACCTCAAAGGGCGTGTAACACACACAGATACGTGGCCGCTCTGAACCCGGCTAACAGTTGTTCAAAGTTATGCTGTTGTAGTTGTAGCCATATCCAGATGACATTCACCAGATATAAGGCTCACACACACACACACATACACGCTAAATATTACGAGTGTTTTTCTTTTTTTGCTGGCAAAAAAGTTTGCTTCGCTCTCGCCAGTTTTTTTGCTTTTTGGGCGGCAGCAAAAAGGGACACAAGTAATTGAATTTCAATCGCAAAACCCGCACACACCCTAACACGCTCACACACACTAGCACAGTCTGGCAATTGCTTGTGCATATGTATGTATGTGCAGTACACAAAGTGAAACGACAAACAACTCGTAATGCGGAATTTTCATATTAAATCCGCTTTTCAGCAGCCGCTCAAATACACTCGATGCCAGCGAGTGTGTGTATTTTGCGCATCTTTTCGAGTGAGTTGAAAATAATGGCAATTTAATTCAGGGTCACTAATTTTTCTGCCACATCGCACAAGAAGACCGCATCACCAGCACCAGCACCATCACCATCGACATTCGACTCAAGGCGGCAAGCGAGTGGCGAAAGGCAACATTGCTCATACGCCACGTTGACAGCTTTCGGTGGCGTATGTGCTCGTGTGTTGGTGCCTTGGAATTACTGGCTGACTTCTTAAGCTGTTTAATCTAATGTAGCGCAACGCTGGCACTCCAGGCCAGCGGACTGAAAGCCAAACACCAGCAGCCACTTTTAAGCACTTTGAAACTCATTTCCTACCCTTAGCCACATTGACATGCACACAACTAGCGTGGGTGTAGGTGATCCGTTTTTAGGGATTAGGGTAGTTCGATTTTTAAGTAATATATAACAACTTATTCCTGGAATTACGCATGGATAGGAAAAATGCTGAGTACCAAGTACAATATAATGGTTTTTGAAGATATTTTTCTAGCCATAAATATCTAACTCGAAAAAGGACTAGTCACCCTAGTGAGACTGTGAGTCAGGGTTAATATTGTTGCGGGTGTGCTGTCAATATCAACTTGAGTTCTAGGGCCTAAGCTCCGCTTGTTGGCCGCTGCTTCCGGTCACACATATGGCAGGACCTCAGTTGCGGCCTGGCCACTCTAAGCCAGCACTTTAAATTGGCTGTAAGTCCGGGGAAATAGACAAAAGTAAATTCGGCAGGGTTGGCTCTGGCGAACAGCGGATACCCTTCAGAAGTTTTGCCGCAAAAAGCCGGTACGTCTGGTAACGCGCTCTATCGAGTTAAGTGGTCCACTGCGAGGCAAAAACCCGCACTTTGATGTATATAAATAACCCGTCCAGGCGGGCATCGATCTGCCCCGCCCCCTAATTGATGGTCGCATTTATAGTCGACCTTCATCTTCATCCTTTGGCTCTCAACTTTTTGCAGTGCGCTTGCTGTTTACTTAACCGACCGCTGTCCGTTTTCGGGCCCATTTGGGCCACGTTTCCGTTCATTTCACTTTCACATGGGCAATTGCTAATTTGCAATTCTCCGTCCAAGTGTGTGACGAAGTGTTTGTGTAAGTAGCATACTTTTCGGCGTCACGAGCCGAGCAGCAGGACTTTATTTTCAGTCGGTATTGTAAATACATTTATACGCCGCTCATTGGTTTCCGGTTTCGGCATCGCTTGTCAGCGGCAACCGGAAACGTAATCTGCCTGTCATCCACCCACCACCATCACCAGTTACAGTTACTTCTTATTTTCATTCTTATTTTGTCCGTCTTTATCTCGGTATCTTCGCATTTCCGCGGATCGCTCGGTTTTGGCTTTCAGCTGCGGTTTGCGTTTGATTTCCTGTTTGTCTCCGATTCGCTTCCTCTTTTGGTTTATGGCTCACAGGTTTGCTCCTGTCCAAGGACCCATGCTGGATTGCTTATATCACCGGCCACATGAATTACTTATTTCGAGCGGAATTAAACGCACAACAGAATTTATACAAGCTCATATTCAATCAAACAGAAACCTTGCTAAAAACTTTGGCTCGCCGTTGAAGCGTGGAAAATGTTGCTACTATACAAAACTGCATAATCATTTAATTTTAATTGGTTTTCATTTGTTTTTCCCTGTTTTGGTCGCTCTATGTGCATAACAGCACAACATGCCGGAAAATGCCTTTTGGAAGCCGTAGAAAATGCAAATTCATTATTGGGTCTCGAGTGCGGTTAGTGTTTGTGGCTTTGCTGTCCTTTTTGCATTTCAGAGCGGGGCTTTAAAGTTCATGGTTGATTAACTCATAAATAGCGAGTGTTGGCACATCCTGTTCAGCCAACGTCCCCTCGCTGGCCCTTCGTCCTTTTTGTGTGGTTCCCGGTGAATTTGAGCATGCATGAACACTGCGCTGCCTCCTTAAAGCAAATTAAAATTTATTTAGTGGAAATATGTTAGTGAGCACTCAATACAGCGAATTTCCCTGCATGGGCATTGTTCTATAAACATTTTCCTCAAGTGCGCAACTATTTATTTTGTTGGCTTTTCGTTTTTTCAATAATCTCCTGTGGTTCTGTGAGTTATGGATTGATTTTTCAGATAGTAAACCAATTTTATATAATATAGAGCGTCAAGTTGGCATCCTTGAATAGCCCCACCTGCACGGCTACTTAACCGAGGATACTCCCGATTATATATATTCCGGTGCTCATCTGCTCGAGCACCTGCACTCCGGCAATTAAATGGGGCGCAGTGCAGGAGGCGCTAAGTGTGCCTGGGAATTGCAGTGCCATGATTGAAATTATTTCTGTGTAGTGCAGCACACATTCTGCATTCTTATTTTGTACTTCTTTCTGCTTTTTTGTACATTCTTGTGCATTTTTGTGTACGTACGTATGTTTGGGACCTGGGCCAACAAATGAGGGGCAGCAGCAGATCCGGCAGAAGGCCTGCCCTAGAGCTGCACAAGTACATGCAGCATGAACTGCACTCAGCTGCTTGAAAACAATTTTACACTGGATTATGAGTGGGCGGATTCGAGGATGGGATGGATGGATGGCTGAAGGAACGAGGTGCTGAGGTGCTGAGGGGCGTGGCAGCTGAAGATGGGTCAGCTAATAAAGCGCCACTCGGTACTGTTTGGCTGGAAGCCATTGAGAGCAGTGTATACTCCTGCTTACTTGTTGCATAATATTTTCCTTTTTATTAGCTGCACGCCAGGGGCGAGCAGTTTAGAAAAGTATGCTACAAGCTGGCCTCCACCTCATCCGCTTTGCCGTCCGAGCGACGCTCTCAGGGATTTGCCTTAAATCTTCAAATGCTTTTTCAAGCTGATTGCTCCAGTCGGAGGGCTGAAGGTAATGAAATGTTTTAGGCTAATACAATTTGATGTTATGCCAGGAAAAGGAGTCTCAGTGGCTGCAAGGACACGCCGTGGTGAATGCAGCAAATGCGATTGCAAGACAAGTTGCCAGCTGGCAGTTCTCCTTAATCAGCAGACCGACCGTGCACGTGAGCGCCCTCTGGCGTGGCGAATTGTTGAAGCATTACTTTGGCAAAGAAATTGAAATTGCCAACGCCACACACACATACACACTCACACACACTCACACACACACCGAATGCAACACTGAAAGCAGCTCGAGAAAACCGGAAAAAAGAACTATAGTATCTAAAATATTTGCACACAAATTAATTTCTTTCAGCTGCACTTTTCCCCAAGCCACGTTTTCCACTTGCTATTTGATTTTCATTTCAGATACGGCTACGGAAATCCGCTCACACCAGCTCATACCAGCACATACGCACACAGACACACGTGTACAAATCGGGCAACTCAAACAATGGTCCGCCATTGTACATTACTCATACGTACCATTGGCCGCACACTTTTCAATTATCAATTGCAAACGCTTGTCCAAATATTGATATGGCCAAAACTTGATAATCGAAATTCGCCCAGTCATTGTGTGGAAATCTGAGACAGCAATATTTGCACTAATCGCACATAACTTCCTCGGGGCTTGGAGTGAAGGGCAGGGATTTTCAATTATTTTTGCAAGACATTTTATGTAATATTTAAACTGCACGTAACATAAATTTGAAGCACCAGGAAATGCGCTTCCCGTATGCAAATGAACTGCTGCCACTACAATGCTTTCAATTATTGTCGAGGATTCGAGGTAACCAACCGCTCGACAACTCCGCCTATTAAAATCAAACTAATTAGAACTGCAACTCCGGCAGCTCAGCTTCGTTATAATTAGTGGAAGTAGAATGGAATAGAGGGGGGCAGGAGCAAGAGCCCAGAGGAAAAGCCACGAAAAATTGTTTGATAACAAACATCTTGCAGCTTAAGGAATTTCTGGAAAACAATTGCCGAACTAAGCGCAACCACAGACACAAACACTTTGGCACTTTGGTCGGGTCGAAAGGGGTGGAGTGGATGAGTGGGGAAGGGGCGCCAGGGAAAATAGCACATAACCAAACAAAACAGACAAAATTCTGTGGAAGTTAAGCCAACAAGTTATAAAATACTCGAACAAGCCGGCATACAGATGCAACTGCACAGCCATGCACAGCACAGCGCACACACATACACAGCACACACACACACACACAGATGCAGCGACAGCAAATAGCTATATGGCTATATAGCTACACTGCTATACAGCCACACATCCACAAAGCACCACTGCACACCGAGGGCAAACAATAAACAGCAAGTGCAGAAAGTATGAAACGGAAATTCTGCATTTGACATAAACGCCAAAAGCACGCACTCCGACACCCGAGCAAAAGCAAACAAAATCAAAAATCCAATCCAAATGTGCCTTAAGTCGCGAAAGGAATACTCTCATGGCGGGTATATCGACACTAGCCAACATTTTATTTTATTTTAAGATTTAAGAATCCGAAAAATAAATTATCTCTATAGAAACTTATATATTATCCGAATACCAACTCTTTAAAAATGAGTTTGCTTTTAAGATTTAAATAGTGAACTAAATAGATCTAGAAAATTTTAAAAATTTAAATAGTGAAATAAATAGCTCTAGGAAACTTTAAAAATAACCGAATAGTTTTAGATGTTTTATAATTAAATTTTATAGTTCTATAGTTATGAATATAGTTTTTTTTTTTTGTAAGAAATATCACATAGAGTATCACCTATGGCGCAGTAATTAACTAAAGTTTTAATAAGCTTTCCTTCCATCTCCATCCCATGTTCCCTTATATTCTATCCCTTTAAAAACCACTTATTGTTCGAAATTCCCTATTCGAAATTAATTACAAATCCGATCGTTCAGCTAATAAATCCGCAAAAGAGGCTTTACAGCAAAGTGATGGAGGATGCAGCGGCCAAAAGGATTCGGGTGCCAAGGAACGAAGCCAGTAGTGCACAGATGCCAAGCAGTTGGTAGGAAAATCGCAGAAGGAAACAGAAACTGGCTGCTAAAATTTGGAAAGCGTTTCGCACTGATTTTCATTGGGTTACTCTGGCAGGTTCGCATTTGGAAGGCGAGAGACTTTGTCTTTGGGATTTTTGGCCCATCTGCATCAAACTGGATATCCTCAAGTTTTCGTTTTGCATTTTGCGTTTTTCGGCAGAATCTTTTCATACTTGCTATCCGTGTTTTCTTTTTTTTATTTTTTGTTTCGGTTGGAGGAACGAGTGTGGTGGCTGGTATTGTTTTCTGCAGCTCGTGCCTTGTGCAATCTGGCATTCTGCATTGGCATCGCATTGTTCTCACGGCTCAAGTGGCAGGCAGCCTGTGGCTTAAAATATAAAAATTTATGCCAAGTGCAGGCCTTGCTGGGCCGCCTTACACATTTCCATTTTCCATTTGCTCGGGCTTTTTGGTTTTCGGTTTTTATTTGAGTTTTTCCCCCTTTGTTGCCGGCGACTAATGGGTGTCAACGCTTGAATGCAATTTGGAGCATATTTCGTGGTGCATGCGGGGCTTTTTGCGGTCTTTGTTTTCGGTGTTTTGCGCTCGCTGCAAGGATAAAAGCTTTTGGTGAATGGCAACCGCTTGCGGTTATCATATGTCAATCAATACGCTGATGACTAATGGATGGCAGCCAGCCAAAATCAATGTCAGGCCAATTTACAGACAATTTCATAAGCGGAATTGACGTCAAGACGCGCGTAAGCACATAAATCACCGGGAACAGCAACAGGACGAAGGAGACGGAAGGAACCTGAGCAGCGCCACCTGCCAAACGAATGGCATTCAATCAAGTCAAGCCAGGCCTTATCCCCCACTCGCCCCACCCAAAGAAAATGCCATGCCGAAATAACAATAAAAGCGAGTGGCCGCAATAATCTACCCAACGCACCAACCATATTGATGACGATGACAGTGAATTTGCGAAGGGATCCCCCGTATATATTGACATCCATAAAATCCAAGACGGCGCAATTAAAAGTATGAGATCTGTGCCGGATTTATGCATTTACTTGGATTTCTGTCAATTTGTATAAATTTTTTATGATAATGAAGCGCAAATATTTCAAGAGCAAACGACAAAAGCCGACTCGCATAAGATAATGTACTATATATACAAGCGAGAGAGAAACACTGAAACAGTGGAGGGGTACGACCGGCCATAAAGACGACAGCGTGGCGCTGCTAACAACGAACCGGAAACAGGAAATGCCAAGTGGCAGTGCCAAGCTGGAGGACCAAAGAGAGAAGATAGCCATGAAACGCTGGGTAAATTGAGTGCTCAAACGAAGTTGGCAAAACATTTACCAAGAGTTTGCCAGACTAGAGCTCCCTAAATATTCCTCGGATAATGAAGCAAGTGTGACAAATTGTTGATTTTCTTTCAAAATTGACTAAGACAAAGATAGATACTCTCCTCCATGGGTATAAAATCTATTCTGCCCGATTTACGGCCATCAAATCATCAGACCCACTGCCCGCCCACAATTGTACCAGTTAATTTAGTTTGCATGTTTTGCAGCGACTTTGCCAAATCGCAGGCAGAGCATTTCGCACAGACGACGAGGCGGTGAAAGTGCTGATGATGACAACGACAATGAGTCCTGGGTCCTGGAGCAAAAACTTGACAAAGTATTCATAGTAAATCGCGCTCTCAAAGCGAGACAGCGAAACTTGTCATTGCAAAGTTGCTAAGTCAGAAGCCTGATGACTTTGTGTCACTCGCACTCCTCAGACACTGAAAGAAACAAGTACATACTTCTTACGTATACATATGCAAATGCATGCAAGTTTTCTAATTGTTTCTAAACAACTTAGAAAGTATATGGATTCGTATATTTTTAAGTTCATGTTGTTCGCCATAAAATGAGAACCGTTTCTTTTGTTATTTCGAATTTAATCGTACTGTTTTCAGTGCACCCAACTCGCTCCTTCTTCGTTTTGATAAAACTGTGTGGGCGTGTACATAAGCTTGAGCTGATGGGCGTGGCGGCCGCTGGTTCTGCTGCAAAATATTATAATAATATTATTATTATATTATTTGCTGCTACTGGCAGATTTGACTGGCCAAAACTTTGTTGGATGCTCAACGGGCGGTTCAACTTAAATCCTAATCACATACGCAGCCAAAGAATCAAGTAAAGCCAGCCAAACAGAAATTCAAGTACGAACCGCCAAGTCATCACCTTAAGGGCCAAAACACACACCTACACACACACACACAGTTACAGTTACACTTACAGCTACGCTTTCACTTATACCCATACTGGCATACCAACGCTAATGGCAAATTAGATTGCGCATACGCCTCGTTTGCACTCGAATTCCCTTTGATTTGCGAACGCGAAATCACGAAATTCACACGGACTGCGAGAAAGCAAACTAATGCGCAATTAATGACATCCGCTTAGCGGCCCAAAAACTATGCAACATTTTTATGTCGAGCGGCAATTTTACGGCGCCATAAACACGCCACCAATGGGCGTATAATTCCACCTCCACTTTCAGCACGAATTGTCGCTGCTCATCATAAAACCCGGTATCTTCATTAATTGACCGAAAGACTCGAGAACCACCAGTGTTCTCGCCTCTGCCTTTGATTTTCTGGGTCCCACGTTTTTTTTTCTTTTTATTTATTTTGGTTTTTGGCGCGCTTCACGCGAAAATGCCATTAAATTGATGGGTCGCCGGTGCTTGCACGATTCCACAGTCGACAGAAACAATTAAAATCGTTATAAAAATGTTATATGCAGGTTGGTGACCTCTCGTCCTGGCGCTCCACCCCGCCGGCCGTTCGT
This sequence comes from Drosophila sechellia, assembly GCF_004382195.2. Classification (NCBI taxonomy): domain Eukaryota; kingdom Metazoa; phylum Arthropoda; class Insecta; order Diptera; family Drosophilidae; genus Drosophila; species Drosophila sechellia. The sequence goes on from NC_045952.1 coordinate 23,022,802, forward strand.
CCTTTCGTCGCTTGTCGCCTGTCGATCTGGACAGTGCTGATAAAAGCAAACGGCTCTTAAACGTGTCAACAATGGGCACGACAAGCGCAGCAGCCTCGAATTGATGAACAAAGGACTGTGCCGGCTCCAAATACCGCCCCCAAACGATTCACCCCCTTCCCGTCCACGTTGACAAATTTTTTTTGGAGAGGGTTGCGCGGGACAGATTTTCGCAATCAGTTTTATGTTCTACAAGTGGCAGGCAAGCGCTCATTGTGATTGGCCTGCCATGGCCAAAAAAAACAAGCCACCAAACTCACATGTATATATGTGCATAGTTATGCACTGAGAGAAAAAATATATAGATGTTAAGTAGATAAGCTTAAAAATCGAATATTAATATATAATATTTCTATATTGGTAACACAAGCAGGTCAAATGTAATTGGAAAATTTTCTGAAAAGTAAACCAGCAAACTTTGAACCTTTGTATCCCTGTGCATGTACATATCTGTTGTTTCAGTTAGGGGAGATTTATATAGAGACACCAAACAGTTTTGCAATTAATTTCTGGCCAAAAGCAGGAAAACGTTTCTTGTTGCCGCTGGTGTGGCTGCCATAAAAGTTAGATAAATGGTACGAATATAGACAAAAACTTTCGATCACGCAGCCACGCACGCATTTTATGGAGGGGTGAATCCGACTGGCTTTTCGGGGGCTCGAAGGGGGGTTCGAAAGGGGGTCGAGAGAGGGTCTCTGGTCGCGGCTTTGTCAGATTTTGAAGTGGCAAGCCAAAAACCAAGAGCAAGCCAAGTGGAGCGACTGCCGATTATTTATAGTTGAGAAACTTTTGTCATTTACGTTCGGAAATTTAAATTTTAATTGAGTTTTCTTGCAATCAGAAAGTGGGACTCTGGCGGCAGAGGGACCAAACTCAGGTCCTTAGGTCAGGAGCTAGTTGCGAGTCCGAAAGTCAGGTGTTGGGCTAAACTTTGGCCTCGCCGCCTGATGGGCTGAGCTTTGTTATCGAAAATGGCGGGCCATGCTGATATAAGTTATGACATCAAAGATTTCATTTTCACCGAGATTGACAGAACCAGCAGCTCGGATTGATGGCACCTGTGTATATCTATATCTAGGGTATATCAAAGTCAATTCACTGCCGACCCATTTTCGTTGTTGATTTACCAGGACGAAGTGCAGAGAACAAAACTTTCTCGCTCTTGTTGCTAAAATACCGCAATACCGAAGAAGAAAAAAAAAGCATCTAGCATCATCTCAAATAGTAAAAAAGGAAAATAAAAATAAAACTTTGAGTTGCAAACAAGCTAAAAATTGTTGTTTGCCATTGTGGCAAACGCTGGTTGTTGTAATTTTGATTGCTTTGTTATGTGGAGATGTGGGTGCCGAGTGTGGGTGGCAATAAAACGTGAGGATCTCTCCGTTCCCCTCACCTTCCCTTCATTCCGCTCCATTCCAGACCCGCAAACATCCGAGAATTCAAACATGTGTAACTCTTCGGAATAGGTTGGCTAATGAAAGCAATAACAACCGTCGGAGGGAGCAACCGTATCAGCAGCCCATTCAAATGAGGCTCAAACAAAGGGTATAAATAAAAAGGGTGGCCACGAAAACAGCAATAAAGCAGCTAATAGACTAGATTAAAGTTGTTCCGCCAGCAGGCGCATAAATTGCTCATTGAATCTTTCCCTTTTGGCAGAAGTAAAAACGCTGATGCCACCAATTTGACCCGAAAAAGCGAAAAAAGCAAGCTACAAATGCCAGCTAAAAATGCCTTCAATGACCGTAAGCCATAAAACACACGCGGCTCAATGGCGGCACGGCCAAATAACAGAGTTAATGTATCTTTATGGATTCGGCCGGAACTTACAGCCGAAACACTGACCAACAGGGCCGAATAAAGCCAAATCCAACTGGACTTCGGCTTAAAGTTTGGGCCTTGATTCTTAGCCATTAAATTCCAATACGACTTCGTTAAAATTACATTTCTCTACAAGCACAACTTACATTTATTTGTCAAACTATGTGACGCAGTAAAAATTAAACCTTAATTCTCTTAAATCACCGGCGATGAAAACATGTTAATTTCAATTAACCAATCGAAAAAGCTGTTAAATTCAATCATTTTCAATATGCGGTAATTAAATTTAGCTAGCCAAAGGTAGTCGTCAGTCTCTCCCTAGCTGCGTTATGCGATGAAATGGCTCGGCTGGTTTTCAACACGGCAAACGCATTACAGGCATCACAGAGTCTGCAGTGAGGATGGAAATCAGCAGCCGGCAGATAGAAATACAAGTATGGGTGGCAAAAACCAAACCAAAACCACAGAAACAACTCAAAATCGCAATATGACACATATGTGAACAGACGTTGCAAAATGCCAAACGAAACGAAATGCAAAACCGAGCTGAACCAACACCCATGCAAAAGGCAAAAAATGTAGCCAGCATTGCAGCGCTAAACATGCAAAGTGCACAAGTGCTGATAGCTGTGTGTGTGTCTCTCAATGTATAAGTGTGCGTGTCTGTGTGTGTGTGGATCCTGGGCGAACTGCATGTTAACGTAGATTTTAACGAATGTTGACAATTACGAAAAATTTGGTTTCTGGTTAAACGAAATGTGGGTCCAACGGGGCGTATGAGTGTTTGCCAAATGTGCAGCGGTATGTGTACACACGTACATGGTTGAAGTTTTCCTTGCCTTGCCTCATACTTTTTTTCCCCCGAATTTCTTCTTTTTTTTCTGCGTAACTGTGCTGGGAGTATTTGTGGGGAATTTTTTTGGGCTGTGGCTCGCCGGAATCGCGGGAGAGAGCCCAAAAAATATGTACGGCCAAAAGAGCACCGAACCAGGCCGGAGTTGTAATGGAGTCTGAGTCTTTGAGGGATTAACCCATCGAAGAGCGCATCCTGAGAGAGAGTCCTGCGAGCATCCTGCGGAGAGTGTGTACCAAAGAGAGCCTCCGTCTAGGGCTTGGCTTTACAGTGTGTCACAGGATGCGGCTCTCGCAGGATAACAGGGTGAATGCGAAAGGCGCAGGCGCTGCGCAGCATCAGCGGATGCCACATTCCTATGATATCCCGCCGGCGACAAAGCTACAAAACGGAGGCTGCCAGAGGTCCTGGCCAGGCTACAAAAACAAAACGCGCGTCAGTACGAATCCTGTGAATATCTATGCAGGACAGCACGGAGCGGGGCCCAAAGGCTCGTTGAAATCTAGTGAAAGTCCGTTAAAAACTGCGCATAAAATTCTTGAAAAATCAGTTAACAAGTTAGAATATTTTTTAGAAATTTTTAAGCACGAAATTGAGTTGGTGAAAATTGAAAAGACTTTTTAAATAAGCTAAGGCGGCCGGAGCAAAAACAAAATCAGCTGCCTGGGCGCAGCGGCTTCAGCTGCTCAAGCAGTGCGCCGAATCGGGAATCGGTTAGCAGCAGCGAGACTTGGAGACTTGTAAACACTTTTAGGCCATGTGCTAAAAGCCAGTTACTCGCTCTGCCCCACGAACTGCGTCAGAGATTGAGCACCAAGGGGCAGCCAAGCACCTAAGGCGGGCAGAAAGGTAAACAAAAACCTGTGCGCGTGTTTTGTGCATCAATAAAACACCGGCACTCCGCCCACGCCGCACAAGCGTCACGGTCCTTTTTTCTTTCCGCCGTGACGTCACCATGGCTCCTGGCTGCTGCACCACACGACCCCGCCCCATCGCCCTGCTCGCCCACATCTGGCGCCACTGCAAGCCGCTCTGCCTGCTCCTGGTGCTCCTGCTCCTCTGCGAAACCGTTCAGGCGAATCCCGATGCCAAGCGACTCTATGACGATCTGCTGAGCAACTACAATCGCCTCATCCGCCCCGTGAGCAATAACACGGACACGGTGTTGGTCAAGTTGGGCCTACGGCTGTCCCAACTCATCGATTTGGTAAGCAAAATTAATTGGCATAATCATCGAAGTTCGGCGGGTGGGGGGATTTTTTAATTAAGCTCGAGCGCTCGCGTTTCGCTACATTTGCTGGCAAAACAACAAGAAGTGCGTAAAAGTTTCCAGCAACTTTCAGCAGCTCGTAAATAAAAAATGCAAAACAATAAACAGCAACAAATGGGGCGAATCGCGAGCTGGCAAACAGAGAAATCCATGGGGCTATAATGACACCCCCCACAAAAAAAGAGGGATTAGTGCTGTGAGTTAAAATTACAGAATAAGAAATGGCTTAATTGTGTTATTACCCACATCTAGCTAGATTTCTCTCCGTGTAGACCCTATATTAAAGTGGCATATTTCAATTCGCAACATCAACATTATTCCTGTCAGTACTGGTTGCCTTGCACCACCAGAACACCAGATAAATCGCTGGCATTTCTCAAAAAACTTCGGGCGAACGGGGAGCACTAGATTTTTATAACATTTCACTCCAACATTTCATTACATGGAGGGGATCGTTGTCTGCGCTTGCTTAAAGTTCCCCGGCCAAGTCATTTGTCAGCCGGCGGAGACTGCAAGTCCGGCTGCAAGGGCCGCCACTTTGGATGGTGGCGGTGGCGGTGGTGATGGTTGGCCCTGCCACCAGAAGGCTTAAAAGGTAATAAAACAAGCCGAAAAGGGAAAGAAGCCGTAAGCTGACAGCAAAAAGCACATTAGCCGGGGTACCGGGTGCCCAGGACGAGAAGTGCAAATGATATAAAGAAGCGCCTGGGTACGGAATAAAAAAAAGTGAGGGGAAAAATGAATAAAATGCAAATCCCACTTGATGCATGGCTGGGCCTTACATCCCCAACTCCACTCCGCATCGCTCCACTTGTTCACTTTTGCGGCTTGTAGAGCTATCCGTACATATATGCGAGTTTAATTTTTTGCAGAATCTCAAAGATCAAATTCTAACGACCAACGTGTGGCTGGAGCACGAGTGGCAGGATCATAAATTCAAGTGGGATCCCTCGGAGTACGGCGGCGTCACAGAGCTTTATGTGCCCTCCGAGCACATCTGGCTGCCCGACATCGTGCTCTACAACAAGTAAGTAGTCGCAACAGGACCTCGAATACAGACATGTACACTTAAAGCCCAATTTGTATTGCATGTTAAAATCGCGTTTGTTGGAAGCCCAGAATCAAAGCTATTTCTTCCCTTCCCTCTAGTGCCGATGGCGAGTACGTGGTCACCACCATGACGAAGGCCATCCTCCATTACACCGGCAAAGTGGTGTGGACTCCGCCGGCCATCTTCAAGTCCAGCTGCGAGATTGATGTTCGCTACTTTCCCTTCGATCAGCAGACCTGCTTCATGAAGTTCGGCTCGTGGACCTACGACGGTGATCAGGTGAGTGGTGGCGTCATTGTCTTCTATCTGCTGCCAGTGCCATGCCAGTTGAGCCTCAGATAAATGGGCGTGGCCAACGATTTATGGTACACCATTTATCTGAGAGATGAGATGAGGAGATGAGGTAGCGACTTACACGCCTAAGACGCGGTAAGAACATCGAAAAGGCGTCGTTGGCAACTCGCAGATTAAAATGTGAGAAATTGTAAAAGTGTAATTGAAACTTGTCTAACCGCTGCACACACACAAACACACTGGCGCTGAAAGAGAGCGGCACTAACTCACACAGAGGCACTCGACTGTGTGTGTCGCTGTCATAAAAATGCGCGGCCATAAATTAAGCCAAAGTGCGACTTCCACCCAACCCAAGCAGCTTCCGTTTCCGCTGACCCTTCGCAGTGCTGCGAAGAGGGACAGGTGCACTGAGAAAAATATTAAATCAATTGTGAGTTCAAGTATGGGACATTGTCAATTAAACGAACTATACAATTATAATTTATAAGATATGTACAATGATAAACGATTAGTTAGGTGAAAAGTTCACTAGTTATTAGAGAGCAACCAGACACTAGTTTTTTTTTTTTGAGTGCTAAGATGGGTATTGGGACAGGCAAGGGAACAGAGCTCTTTTTCACCGGGCGTTTGTCAACGCATTTAAATTTCGCTACTCTTTTAACGACTGCACTTTGGCTGCCGGTCGTCTGGCTGGCGTAGATTGGAGGGAGTGGGATGCGCCAGGTGGCGTTGTCACGGCAAGTGGCAGTGAGCCGGACAAAGGAGGCAAAGGAGCGTAACTTTAACGGCTCCATCAACGGGGCTCTTCTCGATTCACAGATCGATTTGAAGCACATCAGCCAGAAGAACGACAAGGACAACAAGGTGGAGATTGGCATCGACCTGCGTGAGTACTATCCCAGTGTGGAGTGGGACATACTCGGCGTTCCGGCTGAGCGGCACGAGAAGTACTATCCCTGCTGTGCCGAACCGTATCCGGGTGAGTTTAGTGGAGTTTAAAGCTTCCCATCGCCAGCAATTACGCGAAAGCTCTACCCAAACTCATCCCCTGAAAAATATCCCTCTCTCCCCTTTTCCTCACACACTTGTATCCCACTTCCTGCGCGACTTCATGGATTTGTAACTGCTTCAATGGCTGGACGGTTTAGATATCTTCTTCAACATCACCCTGAGGCGAAAGACTCTCTTCTACACGGTTAACCTGATTATTCCATGTGTGGGCATCTCCTACCTTTCGGTGCTGGTCTTTTACCTGCCCGCCGATTCTGGCGAGAAGATTGCTCTGTGCATCAGCATCCTCCTGTCGCAAACCATGTTCTTCTTGCTCATATCAGAAATTATACCATCGACTTCACTGGCATTGCCGCTACTGGGAAAGTATCTACTGTTCACCATGTTGCTGGTTGGGCTGAGTGTTGTCATCACGATTATCATACTGAACATACACTACCGGAAGCCGAGTACGCACAAGATGCGACCCTGGATTAGGTCTTTCTTCATCAAGAGATTGCCGAAACTCCTGCTGATGCGTGTGCCCAAGGACCTGCTGCGTGACCTGGCGGCCAACAAGATCAACTACGGCCTCAAGTTCAGCAAGACCAAGTTCGGACAGGCGCTGATGGACGAGATGCAAATGAACTCCGGCGGCTCCAGTCCAGACTCCCTGCGGCGGATGCAAGGTCGTGTGGGTGCTGGTGGGTGCAATGGCATGCACGTGACCACGGCCACAAACAGGTGAGTTATGCTAACGAGTTTCGGGGTAAATAAACCAACTTGGGTCTCAACAAGATGTACTAGCACTTATTTAAGAAAATGTTGTAACAATTTAATACCTTTTAACATACGGTCCGAAACAAAGTAGCAGTTGTAGTTTGTGATGGACGAATGTATAACTTTTAAGCCCCGCATCTGTGCATATCCTGGCACAAGGACACTGTGTTGACCTCTCATCTCGAACTTACAGATTCAGCGGCTTGGTGGGGGCTTTGGGCGGCGGACTGAGCACCCTGAGCGGCTACAACGGACTGCCATCGGTGCTATCCGGATTGGACGACTCTTTGAGCGATGTGGCCGCACGCAAAAAGTATCCTTTCGAGCTGGAAAAGGCCATCCACAACGTCATGTTCATACAGCACCACATGCAGCGGCAGGACGAGTTCAATGCGGTGAGTCCGGCAGCTGATTGAATTTTTAATTGGAAATTCCGTTTGTCCACGGGCGTAGCCGGAGAAGAGGAACCGCAAAAATCGCGTTGGCCGATGATGTTGTCCTATCCGGAGGCTCTCGTTCAGCGGCCACTGGCCACCCACTGACTGATCTCCTGGAAGGCGCTTGGTTTTCCTTTTTTTTTGCCGACTTATTTAAGCTTTTGCCATATTTGCACTTAAAGACTCGACCCGGCAAATCCACTTTTAATTGCTTTTGTTCAATTGACTGGCAATTGGCAACCTCCCACCAATGGAGCCACTTCATCTCTTCATCAGCGGGTTCAGCAAAACGTTTCAATCAAACGCGGAATGTTCTTTGTTGTGCGATTCTGTGTGGCGGTGTCTGGTTGCCATGAGTTTTCCCCACAGCCCGGTTTCTTCTTCGCATTTGGCCCTTTTGAGCCATTTATTTTTTCGGGCTTTGCTTTGCTGGCGCTGCGATTTCGCTCTTTGATTGATAACCAAACTGATGCCGGGCATAAGTAGATTAAGCGAAGTCCTTAATGAAAGCCAATCGCTCAAAGTGTGGGCTTAAAGCGCAATTAACCGTCCTGCATGCGGGCAACTTCAAATTGGATGGCAGCCAAAAAAGAAAGTAAAATTTTCACATGAAAACGTGACTGATTTTTGCTCTTGTTGAACATATTATTCAGCAATTTCATTGCAATCATTTTTAATAGTTCAACTTTATATAAAGTGTGCATAATTGATATAAATTCATTTTGGATTTACCATTATATCTATTAACAATGTGCCTCTCTTGATTTATTTTCGTATTTTCGAATTTCGTATGAATATTTTAATAACTTTTATTAGCTCAGCACTAAATGTATATAATTTACTTATTTTTATTTTCCGATTTCGTATGGATATTTTAAGCATTTTGTTTATTTCAGCACTCAATGTGCATAATTTAATGAGACCATTTTCCTTTTGCAGGAAGATCAGGACTGGGGCTTTGTGGCCATGGTCATGGATCGCCTGTTCCTCTGGCTCTTTATGATCGCATCCTTGGTGGGCACATTTGTGATCCTGGGCGAGGCTCCGTCGCTATATGACGATACCAAGGCCATTGATGTTCAGCTATCCGATGTTGCCAAGCAAATCTACAATCTAACCGAGAAGAAGAATTAAATTCACGAGAACGTAGGCTTAAGACAATTTTCCCTAGTTTAATGCAGTGTTTTAGCAAATTGATGCGAATGAAAATTAAAATACGTTATAATAAAAACGTTGGCCCCAAAAGCAACCAAGCAAAATGCTGAAATGCAAAGCGCTCGTTTCACTCTGCATGCCAAAAAGGTTAAAGCAAAAATTATTACAAGAAAAATGCTAGCAAAAATACTCGTACGTAAGAGGATGCCAACGGCTTTGGCCACGACTACACACACACACAGCACGCCCCCTTTTTGCCGCCCACTTTTCCCGGTGGCTGTCAAAACTATTTGCCAAGCATGTGTATCCAACAGCCAGCTGCTGCATCCTGCTCCTCCACCGCCTGCTGCTCCTCGGTTTCCATGGATTCAAGTACGAGAGCATGCCTTGGTCTTTTATTTGATAACTGGAAAATTAACCTTTTGAAAATGCGGCAAATGCACAGGCAACGGATGCCAACTCATCGGAAAGATGACGTCGGTGCAGCCGGCACAGAGCTGCTGGGAATATAAGTTGATAATGAAGGGTATGTGCATGTAATCCACTATAATCGCCGGGCTATTAAAATAAGAACAGCCGAAGATGACGCTTTTCCGAGATAATTCCCCGAATTTTCCAGCACTTCTACTTAAGCGCCATATTCACGGCAGACTGGTGAGGAATTACTTAAAGTGACTCGGGTATAGGGTACTTATTTTTACTGAGGTATATTGAAAAGACCTCTAGGCAGATTGGCATATAAAACTGTTAAGAAGCAGCCAACCATGCATGGCATTCCCAACAAATTACTAAAATTAATATTGAAGCCACAGATGAGACCCTTTTCGTATGAAAAGAGATTTATTACTAGCAGCATCATGAAGCCGCATCAAAGCAAAGGAGTAAACGAGCCCCCAGGATCTGGGCAAAAAATACCAGATCCAGCCAGAAACCATTTCTCAGCTTTCCACATCTTTCAGTATTTCAGTTGTGGAGGAGCTAGAGGCATCCATTCTGGTTGACTGACTGGCTCGCTGGCTTAAAGTATGCGGCAATCAAAAAATGTCTGCAAAACTATTTGCAGCAACTGCAAAACTATTTCTATACAAATGTCACAATTTCTTGTTCGTCGTCGTGCATGCTGGATTTCCCTTGCATTTGCGCTAGCTGGCTGCCTGTTTGTGAATGTCATTCAAATTGATGGGCAACAGAGTGGCAGGCCAGCCGCAGTGCCACGCCCCCTTTTCTTACCCAGCCGGGGGCTGTCAATGTCAGTTTGCGCAAAGCAATTGCAATTTCTTACTGACTGAAATGCAACAAAAGGAGCGGCGAGCAGCATGACGAGCGTGAGTAACGCTGGCTCAGCTCAACAAGTACGGCTCTCTAGACTCCAGGGATCCCTGCTCCTTGCTCCTTGTGCCGCAGGAGCTTTGCAGGATTTGGGTGCGCATATATTTTGCATACATTCCCCCCTATCGGGAATCACTTTATGCACACACACCCATTCACTCACTCACTCATTCATTCATTTTGCTTGGCTTCGGTTCCGCTCCACTGTCATGTTGACAAGTTCAATATGCTGCGAGCCACCCACTTCTGCACCCACAACCACCCACAATCCACCCACTGACTGAGTGACTTTGCCAGCTTGTCGCTTTTCGCATTTCGAGTGTGCGTGTGCATCATTTTCGCTACTTCCCGTCTACTTTTCACAGTTCAGCGAGCTGCTCTCCTTTATATCCCCACTGGCCCCCTTTTTTGTTTTGTTTCACGGCTCCAATTTAAATTCATATTATTTGTGCTCCACATGTAAAAAATTCGTGAAATGGGAATGGAAAGTGGCAGCTGCAGCGATAAACAAAAAGAAAGTCGGACTTATGAGGCAGCTGGATGCTCTGCAACTATCATCTGTCTGAGACCAAACAATAATAAAGAATTTTTAAGAGATATTATACGTTTTTAATAACTTTCATTTTCGATGATACTAAAGACGGTCAAACATTGAATTGCATTGCGTCCTAAGCACTTTTAATTTTCATTCTTCATCGAAATTTCTTGGCACAAATTGAGTTTTTTCATAACTTTACCAAAAATTGATTGCCATGTCAAAGCCAATCCAATCCATTCAGTGTACCCTGCGATTGGCGCAAAATATTTCCCAATGCTGCACAATTTTTGTATACATTCGTATATTTTAAGAATTTATTTTTATTCCCACCTCCAGTTTTTGCTTACCACTTTTGAGTGGTTACAGTTTGATGCATTTTTTTCGGTTTTTTTTTCACGTATAATTCATTGCATACTTTTTGGCATGCAATTTCATTTCCCGCTGACAGCAGAGTTTGCAATTCGTTTGATTTACCATTTATTTATGTCGTCTGACAAATTCAATTTGATTGCTTGAATCCAAAACATTGAGGTCGTCGGTGGGAAATGCATTGCTGTTTTCCACACTTTAAATGCAATTTCTGGAACGGTCAACGGCAAAAGTTATTCTCCGGGTTTCCGTTTCCGTTTTAGATCTCTTTTCCCCCTCCAAACCTTTTTTCCCCATGTCGTTCCGGCTCAGTCACTCTGATATAATTAACGTTAACGGAGTGGCAGCCTTTTAGGTTGCAACTGGCCACGCCCATCGCCCTTCGGACACCATAAACTATCCTCAACCCACCACCCACCGCCCCCCAAACGATTAGGGCCGCGTGTCACTTGTCTTATTTTATCGCAAAAACAATTTGTCGTCGCCTGTGGCTGGCGACTTGCGGCAGAAGTTGCCTCGACAGCATTTCCCGTCTTCGGTGGCAAATTTTATAAACGATTTATAAAAGTCATTGGTGCAGTTGTTGGCAGGCAAAACTCAAGCACAAACTCAATTCGTTGACATGTGAAAACTTTCGACGGTTTCATTTATTTATGAATTGTTCGCTCGTAAAGTTGCAGCAGCAGCACACACATACACACACATCCACACACTCAGATCACATCCAATTAGCATATTAAATTAAATAAATATTAAACTAACTGCCACAGGCCCCCGACCACCACAAACCACATTACGTATACGCCATGCAGTCCAACGTTGTCAATACTTAAAGTGATCAGCACCGCCCACTCACACACACACACACACACCACACTCATACCGCACACGACCACACCCACACAGTGGCTAAACTGTCATGCAGTTAGTCATTCACTCATCAAACAATCCACCCACCCATCCACCCACTCCCAGTCCCCAAGGATTATGTGCCAGCGGCTTTTACGAGTCCTGTGCAGGGCCTGCTGGTCTGCTCATAATTTATGCCACTCATCTTAATAATTTTGGGCGCAAAACTTCAACTACGAGAACGTGTAGCAGTGGCAGGAGCAGGAGCAGTGGCAGGATCTGCAGGACGAACCAGAACCAGGACCAGCAGCAGGCAACCCAAATATTTTAAACATTTACTTAGCCAGCATAGAAGCTCCATCGGTTGGCTGGTGCAGGCAGGGAGATAGAAAAGCCAGTTCAACCAGGGTCCTGAGCTGAATGACCCTTTGATCTAGTTCCATTCGCAAATTGATTCACTTTATCAGCTTTCATCTTTAAATGACTACTTTCGGAACCAAGGTAAACTTCCAATGGCTTTATTTGTGGCAATTTATTACCTAAGAATCTAAGAGCAAACTATATGTTTGAGTTTATATTAGATGCCACTTAGTTGAAATGAAGCTAATTTAAATTTAAAATATAGTTCATACCTTTAAATTTAAATTTTCGTGGTTGCATTTTTTGTTTTTATTTTAATATATTTTATGAGTTTTGTTCACAACTGAGATTTCATTGAGAACTATCCATCCCTGCGTGTTTTTAGCCAGTTGGTTTTACCTTTGCCTTGGCATATTTCATCAGCATCGTCATCATCTTGTCACACAGCATCTTTTACATTACTGAATACACATACACGCCCCCACCTGGTTCCATGTCCTCATCCTCGTCTCCATACCCAACCCCATCCTCTTATCCCAACCGTATCCCCATTTGCTGTTTGTTTTAGTGCCAATGTAGCATAGTTTTATGCATATCCAAGTAGTCCTATGTGCAACGTCTTTGTTATGGCATAACTTCATGTGGGCGTGTATGTAAATGTCCATGGGGGAGTCTTTGGGGCAGAAGCAATGACTCCCCTTCTTCCGTGACTTGCTCTCAGGCAAATTCTACTTATATTTTCCCCCTAGTAAGTCATAGTCCCGAAAAGTGAAGTGTTTTCGCTCCATGAGCGTGAAAGTATCGGCAGAGCTGTAGAGCAAAAAAGTATTATCATATTTACTCAAAATTCCATTCAAACTGGGGATTGAGCTACATTCAATTGAAAGGCGTTTTACTTAAATACCAGCAGAGTTACGCATTCAATTTCCGATAACTGTTCACGATGTTTAAACAGTCGGCAAGGAGAGTATTAAGCAATCTCAACGTTTTAAAACCCCAAACAGGATGGTTGAAAAAGGGTTTTCAAATGAAGATCCCAGTCTGGCAGTAGCAAGTTGGCAACAAATGCTTAAGCTTACCGAATGACTTCAGGTGTCATTAAAAAGGCACTTGCAGCCATTAGACTTGCATTTACCCCCAATTCACTCACACCATGCACTGCACTGCAAACAACCTTCGAAAGCCGCCAGTGGCAGCACTTTGCCCAAATCCAATTAACTTGAACTGCAGCCAGCACACGCACGCCCACTCCCACCCACTTTCACCCGCAACCATCCATAGCCACCCATAACCACCCACATCCTCGACCCAAAGAAAGTGCTGCAGCGAAGCCCGGCGGACATTTGTCGGGAAAGCTAAGCAACTAGAAGAACGACTGCGGATCGGGCCAGCACCCATGGAAATCCCCCTTGCATTGGGTACACTTGGAAAAAATACTGAGCAACTAACTCGGCCACAAACTATAGCTTAAAAACATTTACAAGTATGCAAAATCCTATATTGATTTATTATCTGTACTTAGAACCATCTCTTTCTACTCCTAAAAATCCCAGCTTAGTTTGACCTATTTCTCGCAGTGCACACTTCTGCTTCGACCGACGTCGTACCGTTGTCTTCGCCCCTTGTTTGCACTGCAGATATTATAAACATTTTTCGAGCTTTTGCATATTTTAAGTCGTCGCTGCCATTACTCAAGTGAAGCCAAAATGACTTAGGTGACAGCGGCAGAGGCACACAGGACACAGCTCGCAACAACACCAGCACAATGGAGCATTACAAATATCCTTTTGAGGCAGCTGCCGGCTGCGGAGGCCAATGTCGCATAATAAAGGGAGCGGCATTCTTCATTCAGGGATGCACTGCACCCAGGCACCCTTCCAGCTCATCCCGCCCAACCGACCCACTGTCTCCTCTTCCCGCTCCAGACAAAGCGCTCTTGCAGCGCTGTGAGTGACTTGCAAACAAGCAGGATCAGGAGCGGGAACAGAGGAACAGAGGAACGAGATGCCCGGCAAACTGGGTCATGTTTACAATTAACTTTTTGGCCCATGGTGGCGGGCGGGCCTCCGCAGCAGGACCTCCTCCATTTTCAGCCACAACCGCAGCCTCGGCCGCATCAGGATCCCAATCCGAATGCGAATCCGGCTCATCCTGCATGCATAAAGGACTCGCCTCGTCTCATCTCGAACCGACTCGACTTTCGGTGTCCGCGACGGCTTAGCGTGTTTTCCGTTTGGCCTGGCTAATGGCTTGTGACCCACAAAAAAAAAAAAAAACGAAGGGAAATGAAATTGTCGGGCCGACCGGAAAGGAGAAATGCACTCGAATGTGCCAGGAGTAAATATATATCCTTGAAACATTTTTGTGCATTCAAAGAGTTTCGGAGAGAGTAATGAGAATTTTAGAGCCGCCGCCCTCAAACATTATTAAGCGGTAATTTTCATTTGTAATGAGCCTCAACTGAGCTGCCTCAACTCAGCTGGCGCGATGCATTATGCAGGTCCTCAAACAATTGCCCTGATTAAAATATCCTTGATGGCTAAGACCCGCTCTGGATTCTCCGGCTGTGTGCAGGCCAAACCAAAACCTCGAACCGCCAAACCGCAAAGCTGTCAGCGTCGATTTTAATAAGCCTAATTAATAGCACACCGCACAAAGGATATGGTGCATAATGCACTCAAAACTCCATTACGCGGAATGAAGTGAGTTCATTCGATGCTAAAATTCAGAAGGACATTTAGCCAATTTTCAGAATGGGCACATATTTCAAAGATATAATTCTTAGCCGGAAACTTTAGCCGGGAAACTGGAAATATTAAGATTTTCTGATCTGATTTTTGGAAATAATGGTCAAAGTGTGGAATGATATGGCTCGTTGAACTCTTTTAAATCCTACATACTGTATTAGCGTAATTTACTTAAGCATTTATCGAAGCAAATCGAGCTCAATTCAAGCGATGCCAATTAAAACGACTTGAAGTTAATTACCTCTTAGTGCAGCAACCTCAGCATTGTTTGCAAATCAATAGACGATGTGTCGATTAAGCCTTTAAAACTGGCATTAATGTGGCTCGACTACCCAATGGTTTTGCCTAATGACCAACAATAAATTCCAATTCCAATCCTTCCCGGAACCCAGAACACATCCGCCAGCCTGGGCAGACCCAAAAATTCAATGCATAATTTCAAAGAGTTTGCACCTTTTGTTTTGTTTGGGCTGGAATGTGCCACGTTTTGTTTACTTTGGGCCCAGTTAGGTCGATGGTTGGTCCGTTTGCGGATTGGGAACAGGCGCAGGCAGCCAGGCTTGAAATTATGCTTCCTGTAATTTGACATGCAGACAAAACCATTTAACACCCCGATGGCTGCATTGTTCTGGCTTCTCACTTTGTGGTCAACGGGCTCCGGGCGAATTTCCAGCATTTATTATTTAAAGCCATTCGGCAGGATAATAAACAACGAAGAGCTGCGAATGCATTTCGTCCTGCCAGCAACCAGCAACTCCCTCTGCATTGGTGATTAAAAACTCATTAGTACTCAATACTTTTTGAGTGGTGCACTAAGATCTGGGATATTGCTGAATTTAGTGGCTTTGCAGGACGCAGAGCTTTAAGGACTCGCCTTTGGCCGTCTTCTAATTAACTTTTATTACAGTTTATTGCTGCGCAGCATCCAGAACCGTTTTCATATTTTAATTATATTTAAGTGTCATGATTTTTAATTGTAAGTTATGGACCAACACAAAAATAACATAAAGCGGCTATGGCGGCAGAGCTGCAAACTGGAGCAATGATACCACGAGACCAAAGCCACGCAGTGTCCTGTGCAAAGCGCTGGTCAGTGTCCACTTCTCGGATTGTGGCAACAGGGGCGCTGATCTAAGGGGTTACCACTGCGTTAAATATATAAATTATGATGCATTAAAACACTTTTATATGTTGAACTAGTATTTAATTGAATACTTATATTCAGTTGGGTTAGTGATTTTATTCTAATCCTTTTCAGGACGCCTCTGCGCCGCATTAGTTGGCGACCGCAGGACAACAGTCAGACCACAAAACCCGAAATCCGAAACGAACGTCAGAGCAGCACGCCACCTCATCCCTCAATCCTTGGCCACGCCCCCTGAGTCGCGACGCCTCCTATGCCACACCGCATCGCCCCCATCGCACCACACCCATGGCATAATTATGCGCTTGAGTGCTTGATTATGATGGCGCTTGGCTGACAACGATGATTACGTAGCCGCTCTGTTGTTTGTTCATTAATAAGTGCAACAAAAACGCGTCGCCATCTTCCATCGCATACCAGTGCACACACATACACAGCCGCATGACACACGCACACACAAACACACACACACACATTGTCATCAGCGTTTTGTAGTTGTTATGCCCTTTTATGCGGGACTTGTCACTTACACGCAAAATTTAGCAAAAGCTCCTGCGATAGCGAGGTGTTGTAGTTGTCGTGGTCGTTGTTCTCCACTCAACCCGCATTTTTGTGTGCCTGTCTTTGTGCCACGTTCCTCTGTGTAAGTGAGAGTATGTATGTGTACATGTGTGTGTGTGTGGGTGGGCGGCACTCTTAGTCGCACTATTCACTCGCGCTCAAATTGCATATTTTGCAGCTTGATAGCTCATTACGCTGACACTTGATTGTTGCACGTACCTTCCAAAGAAGCTGAGGCAGCACCACCAAGTTTCCCTCTGAGAATGTGGGCTATCTATACACAGAGATGGCAGCGTGAAAAGTGAGAGAAACTCTTAGAGAATAAACTATAATTATATCAAAAATATCCTTGAATATCTCAAAAATATGTGAAATAAGAAAATGGTCTTTAAATCACCTCAAATATTTGTGTCTTGATTTGAAGATTTAATTTGTATTTATTATTGCTGTTACCAATATTAAATGACTGCTTTCCAATCTGAGTATCGAGTCACCTCCGAGCCTGCCATGTCCCAATCTATTACCGAATTTAAGCGTTTAAGTGTTATTACACGCACACAACAACAGAGTCGCACAGGATACTCGCTCCAGCGATGACAACAACCTTTTGGGAAACTTTTCCTGCATTGCCAACGACATTAAAAATCCATTTAGCGTCGAGCTCACTGCAGTGAAATCAGCAACAACTAGGGGGCGGCAGCTCATCACCATGACCCCTCGAACCTTAACCCCCTCGTCCTTTGACAACCCCTCGCTAATAACCCGCTGAGTGTCTGTCGTCATTGCTTTTGTCATGCAAGACAACGTTGGGTTTATTGAGTTAGCTGCACGAAAAGAAATCTTTTAAACGAAAGTGAATGCGGTGAAGTAACAAATTGTGCCCGACGCTTTTAGCCATCTTGGCGGAAGGCGACGGCGATTGGAAAACATGTGCATCAGCAGAAAACTCAGCGTTGGATTTGCAGGCGGAGTCACTCCCTTCACTTTCGTAATTAAGCGCTGCGTTGCTACGCCCATGTGGCGAACTCTGAAGCCAATGCTCGTGTCGCTGATTAGGCGCAATTAACATGCTTCACGCATAATGCTGGTCACACTGCAACGTCAACGCCCACGCACGGCCACACAAAGCCCACGGGAAGTGGATGGGTTGCAGGTCAAGGGGCGGACCTCACAGTGGGCTATCCTTTCCACGAACGTCGCTTGGCAGCGCACAAAAGCTAATCAAGTGGTTTAATTGGAAAGCAAACTCGCATTTAATTGACACTCGTATCGATAAAAGAAAGCTCGGTTAATGAATGCTGGCCGCGCAGAGAAGCCAGTCAACTCATCCTTAATGCCGCTTAAGCAGCTTTAATATACTTTAGACGTGACTTTTAAGCACCCTCCGCACTTTAATGAGCTCTTCAATGGGTTAGCTATTTTACAGATTCATATTTAAAGGCAGTTGCTGAAACTTTGCGACGTATAGTGCTCAAAAGGATATCACACTGCTGCGTAAATTAAGTAAATTACGAATACAGAAACAGAATCAATCTCCATTGAAACCCGACCACTATTCCCAGTCAATGCCATGTTTATCTTTAAATACTGAGCATATGCTAATGCATTTTCCACTCAAGGGCTGGTTCAGCACTCTGAAAAGATGGCCAAGGAGAAACTTCTGAAATCAGAGCTCTCCAAGTCAGTCAGCTCAAAAAACTTTCCCCTCGTACCAACCGGCACTTTGGTCTATCGAATTCCCACGAAATTCTAGATGCTGCATTTATTTTGTTTTCAAATACAACACAAAGGTGAAATGGGGAAAACGATAGAGAAGAAAGAGCGTTTACTTTTAAAACTTAATTTATATGCACGCACACACACACACAGAGTCACTCATACAAACATACAAAGGACCAAAGGATTCAACTTACAGAAGAGGAAATTTCGCAGCACACAAGAACGAATTGCTTGCCCCTTTTCCACCCACTAACCCTCAAAAGCTGGACACCACTTTGAAATATTTTTCTGCAATTTTCAATTTATTTCAATTTTTCGGTGCTTTTATAGTTTCGCTCGCATCCTGATCCTGTTTGTCCTTTTTCCCAATGGTCGTTGCTGGTTTCGGCGGAGGGTGCGTGACATGGCTTGTCTTTGCTTAAAAATTTATACTGCGCAGCCAAACAAATTTATGGCTTGACAATGTGTATAAAAATGGGGTCAACAAGCTGTCCCCTCTCCTCGATCCCCATGTTAGGTGTCAAAATGGAGCTCGTAAAACAGGCAAAAGGCGGATTTAAGATATTTCGTTAAGTGTATGCGCTGAAAAAACCCCTTTATTCACTTATAATTATAGTATTTTTGAAGAAAGTAAGCAAAAATATACAAAAATATTCAAATTTCCATTTAAATACTATATATGTCCTGTTAAGCAGCTACCAAAAAAATATAGACTGATGTGTTTAAAGTAGACTTTTAAATAAATATATATCTCCCAAGATGTTAATAAATATGGGTCAAGCATTCAGTCGACACATGAGTGCACTTCGTTTTCGTTTTGGGACTTGGGACCGGCAATGTCCCAATAAAAAATTGTTTAGCTATGCTGTTTTGCATAATTTGATTTACGGAATCCAGCTTTCGATGCCACTTGACTATTCAGAAGGCGTCGGCCCATGGCTCATTATAATGTTTGGGCGCACAATTAGTGGCCGGCTAAGTACAATAAATTATCATAATACGGCAGAAAATATTTACGGGCTGCCTGCAAATTGGATTGCAGAAAGAAATGAAGTATATTTACTTGATCCCGGAGACAACAATAAATCCGGAACAATAGTGACACCAAAGCAAAGAGGCAAACTCATTACAAATTGCTGCATTAATTTCAACTTGACGGGATGAAATAGGATGGAATGGGGCGAAAAGGTGAGAGGCAGCCACTTGAGCTGCAGTCCTGTTCACGGAAAATGCAATTAAAAGGCGAAGGGCACAGGACATCTGCAGGAGCAGTGTGCTGCGGAGATGAGGGAGGGATCTGCGGGGATTCGTAATTCAATAAGGAATAGGAAGACTGGATTGCACAATGCAAAGAGCATGGCAGGCGACTTGAAGAAGATTGAAATTAAGTGCCGAAAAAGCAAATGTACAGAACAAAAATCATCCTTTTTCGTTTATAATTTATTGGATTACATTCGTTTTCCGATTTTCTGAGACACTCGAAAGTACGTACTGTGAAATGGGTGTTTGTTTTAAGTTAATTATGCTTAAGTTAGGTTTTCGATAGATAATTTCCTGATTTGAGCAATCATGCTGTTGAGTACAACGAATTATAATTAAGTTAAATTTATCTTAAAAAAATAATTTTTCCCAGCACTCAACAGTGTATGTGCCATTCTATTTAAAAATAAGAGCCAAAACAAACTGGTCAAAAATTGCGAAAAGCACGAGGATGAGGAACGTGGGCGTCCAAGGGTTAAGGCGATGGACAGCTGTTTCCGCTGATTAATTGCCCAAACGCAAGACATGCAAATTAAATTAGCCAATAAACGGCGGGCGGCCTGACACCAATACCAATACCAAGAAGCAAAGCGGAAACGGAAACAGAACTGAACGATCCAGGCCGAACCGTGAAAGTGCCAACTTAGAAATTTGGCGTTTTTCCTCCGCCATTTATTTTATGTTATTCTTTCTTTCTGACAAAAGGTTACACGGCATTAAAAACAAATGAAGCCCTAATGGACTTCGAAAGCAGTCAAGGGGAAGGATAGCAAAGGCCATTGGACAGGAAGACGAACCGAACCAGGAAGAAGGCCCCGAAAGGATGGAAGTAAGGAAAGACCACTGGGCAAAGGACACAGAACGGAGGCCGGTGTTGAGCCAGTTCGCCTGCCACGGACCTGGCACAAATAATTGGTTTAATTTTTAATTGACGCGAAATTAATAGCCTCAGCCGGTGGCCAGGACTTCGGGCGGAGTGATAAATGAAAGCAGCGAAGGTTACGTCAAAGTTTTGACCAAGACTTTCAAAGGGTTATACCCTAGGCATGTGAAAGGTGGGCTAGATTGGAAAATATGCACTTTATTAATAAATATTTAGCGCTACAAAAGCATTACTTATTAACAATAATATGTTTGTTCCTTAGCAAAAAAGTACCATAAATATGTACCATCTGAATCCTAACATTTATCTCTGTTTTTCCCAGGCGAATACTTGGCAATTCTTGAAAACTAACAACTTTAAGCTGCACTTGAAAGTAATAAGAATTTAATTTTAATAGTGTTAGCTTGCTGGCAAAGTGTTTATACCTTTCCCGGCCACACCTTTCGTTTAAAAATTGAAAAACTTCACTCGAAGTTGTGGGTGGAGTTCAAACTAAACTTAAGTTCAGTTTGGCTCATTAGCGTTTTTGGTCAAAAATTATTAATAGCACGGCAGCGCCCCCTGGCGGGCGTGCAATTAAGCAGCATTTAAATTTAATTAGGCAACAGTTTGCCAGTATCCGCATACCTCTCCCCTTTCCCTTAATCACTAATCAGCACACGAGTATGTGTGTATGTCTACAGGCCTACACGCTGCGCCTGCAGGTGTGTGTGTGGAAAAAGGTGTGCCGCTGCTGGTGGCTAGGTGTCCGCTAGTTACTTAGTCCTGTTTGTGTGTGTCTGTGTGTTGGGATAAACTTTTCAACTTTTGCACGGCGCAAATGTTAAGCGCGAAACTTTCGCCCTCTCGACAAGTTCGACATGAAAATGGGCTGGGAAAAAGGGAAAGTCTTAGTTGCTGCTTGGTGGCTTGAAAAAAAGTTTTCGCATAACGGAAACGGAAATACACGTCAAGTGTGTGGACAGGTGGTTCAGGTTTGTCTGTGCGTGTTTGTGTGTAGCCAAAAAGACGAAACAACTATTTATTCAACTGCCAACAGTTTTCGGTGGTGGAGCGCGGAGTCATCATAAATTAAGAGTTCATGGGCCAAAAGTTTAATTAGCCGTTGGAGCAGATTTATTTGGGTTAATGCCTGAGATACGAAAAAATTAATTAGATTCTACAGATTGATTTAATTGACAAGAAATATACTCGCAGTGAGTATTAGCTTTGTCATTCTTTAAATTAGCTTTAAAAATAAATTTCAAAACCATTTTCTATTCCACATATCCTTCCTTCGCAATGGGCTCTTCTCAACCAATTTTTTGCGATTGTTCAACACGATTTCATTTCCAGTCGCTAAGAGATTTCCTATCCTTAATGTATTTTCACGCAACCCCATTTTTACCCCCGCTCTATACTCGTATATTACCTTTGCCCCCCTGTCACGCCTTAATGTGTAAATTGCTACACCCGCTAATGCATTTATCCTTGACAAGCGACAAGTAGAACGAATAAAAATAAAGGACATACCCGAAAGTAAAAAGAGGAAAGCGAAGAAAAGCGGGGGAAGTACGGAATCAGCATCGCCAGAGCCACTTAAATATATAGTTGATATATTTTACATACACGAAATTGGTTTTTAACTGTATTCCGAGGACAAGCAGACAACCGCAGAGGGCGGGCCAAGTGGGGTTGGGGATTTGGGCTGGGGCCCAATGGAAACTGAGCCTCTTGAAGCGGCTGAGCAATTTCGTTTAACAACCACTCGTTGTACTTATTCCTCCTCCATTTCAGATTTTTTTTCCTCTCTGCCAGTTGTTGGCCCTGTTGTTGCTCTTGCATTGCGCCATTTAATGTAAATCGTAAATTTAAAATGTCATGTAAAATGTTGGGCGACTGGGCTGGGACGAAAGGGGCGTGGTAGCCAGCACTCGAAGGATCCGGGGCCTCCACTTAAGCGACAAACACACCGAAAGACAAAAGCAGGGAAAAAAAGTGCAAGAGGAGGCGGCGTGGGAACGCAGCGAAAAATTTTATTAAAAGCCGTCGACTCTGATTGTTCCAAAGACAGGACAATGCCATGGACGAGGGTCCTCCATCAACCGGATGTTCCCGACATGAAACCGCTTTAGGAACCACTTCAATTGGACTTCATTTCAGTTGGTTACTACATGGAAAATTGTGAATGGCAGCTAAGCAATATTATATCAATATTTAAAAATTCACATTCATAATAACAACTTTATTATCACAACTTTATTATCAACAACTAAGAGCGGATAATTATAATCTGTAGACCTTTGGGATTGGGGATTGCAGAACGCCCAACTACTTGGGTGTCCGGGATACGAAAAAGAGGCGTGCCCGTATGTTGAGGTTTTTTGCCTTTAATAGAATTTTTATGAACTTAAGTAAAGTCGTGTCCAAATCCCACGCAGATTACACTCGCACACACGCATCCACAGAGATGAGCGACTTTCCGACTTACGCAACAGCAAAAAGCTTTCAAAAAGGCTAAGACCGCCCATCGGCCAAATGTGTGGGGGCGGGAGGTGGGGAGGGATGGGGTGGGATGGCAGGGGTGTGGCAGGACGAGTGCGAGTGCGTAAAATGGCAGTTAATCGTGAGCACGTACCAGGACTATTAATAAAAGCGTCTTTAGACCTACATTTTGTGGACATTTCGTTGCCATTTCGACTGCACAACAATGAAGCCGCAGAAGAAGCAGAACTTTTGCGCATCATTAATTTCACGCAGTCTACAACTGTCGAGCCTCCCCTCGCACTCCATCCCCCTCCATCCATCTATTTGTCCCTTCGCCCCATAGACAAAGGCCATGTGCAGCTGAAAACAATACAAAACAAGCGGGAATGCTATAGTCGAGTTCCCCGACTAACAGATACCCGTTACTCAGCTTAATTGAGAAAAAATTTAAAAATTGTTCCAAAGTGTGGGCGTGATTAGGATGTTATAGTGGGCGTGGCAACATAGGTCATGCGTTGCGCCTATGTCTCTAGAATCCGTATGCTGAATCTCAACCTTCTAGCTTTTATAGTTCCTGAGATCTCGACGTTAGCTAGATCGACTCGGCTATTGATCCTGTTCAAGAATATATATACTTTATATAGTAGGAAACGCTTCCTTCTGCCAGTTACATACTTTTCAACGAATCTGGTATACCCTTTTTCTTTTCGAGTAACGGGTATAAAAACAGGATGAAAAAAGCCAAACTTAATAACAACAAAATGGCCTTTGCGGCCTCATCTTGGCACTGGGTCACTCACACTAACAGCCAGCCACACACACACACATGCCAGTTGCCAAAGGCACAAATTTTGTAATTTATCATTGCACAATACACGGACTCACCCATATGTTTGTTGCTCGAGTTCTCTTTGTTCTGGCCAAAATGAACTTTAGAGTCCAAAAGGACTCGACCCAACTATTAACACCCGTCAATGACCCTTGAAGGATCAGAAGTATTCTAGATCTAGACCTTACCCCTTAGGATCTCTGACGGGACTTAGCGGGATCTCTGGCGGTACCCGGCGGGACTTGTTCCTTCGACTTGTCCCGCAAACAACTCGGTGGGACACGGCAGGTTACGTTGGCGTGCTCTGGAGTGCGGGCGGGTACAAGCACTTAACTATTTCCCTTCTCATTAACAAAATATACAAATCAAGCCCTCTAACTCGATGCAAAAAGCTGAAAACAAAGAAGGAATCACTTTTAAATTATATAAAGGCCAAACCGAAAGTAACAAGCCAACCGCTGTGGTTCTTGCCAAAACACAACACCACGGATGCGGATTCTCGGATACATGTTCAGCTAAATCTAAGCCCCTTTGGCGTATCAAAGTCATTCGCACATAGACCGCATTCAACTCTAATTGACGTGCTTTTGGTCAAATGTAGCAATACCCTGGCTGTGGTACATACTTTTTCCTGTCACGCCGACGGACACGGGGACACACGAGTGCATTTCTAGGGTGTTCATGTGTCGGAGGGCACTGCCAAAAGAATCTCTGAGTTCGGTAACAAATTTACCTTGCACACAGCAAAAAAAATTGGGAGCTACATTTGCGCAGAAAAAGGACATACATAAATGGATATGATAAATGTATATTTATTGCATTTTACAATTGACCTACTCCTTGTTTTTTTTCGTGCACCTCAAGTTGCACGAGTGTGTATTTGGTTAGTTGGTTGGCCAAACTTAGCATCGCACGTGCTTCTCCCGGTTGCCATTTCCCCATTTTGGCCATTTCGAGCTGAATCTTGGCCTGGCCAGAACCAGATGGTCGACTAGCCCATCGGCTAGTTGCACTCCGCGCCGCGTTTCCTTTTGCGGCATTTTAGTTTATGGTTTTGATTTCCGTTGCGCAACGCGCTTCTTAATTAGCTGCCATTTCACTCTCAACTTGCCCTTTTTTCTTCTGCTTCCTGTGTAATTGAGCGTGTAAACTGGGCTTAAGTCACTTAACAGTCGCTTAACACATGCAGCTGAAGGGATGGCACCAACGAAAAAAAAAAGTGGGCACAAAATCAAAAAGGGATCTGCTCCTGACCCGAGAGTCGTCTTACCAATGCCTTTTTTTCCGGCGGTGAGACGTGGATGCGGGTTGGCTGGGCAATTTGCATATTGTTTTGTGCTTTGCTGAACTTTAGCTTGTGCCCGAAAATGTGTTGCATACTTTGCGGCTTTATGCAAATGCCATCACAGTGGTCACTGACAAATAGGGGATGCTCTCGTTGGCCTGTTCTCATTCAAATTACATTTAAATTATTCCGAGCAATAGCAATTGAAAGCATTCTTTATAGAGCTCGAAATGCCATACAAGTGGACAACATGCCTTTTGGCGCAATTTTGTGACAAATACTTGGTTTATCAAGCGGTTTATAAAATGAGCGCTTTATTTTAAATTGCCATATTTACTAAGATTACCTGCATAGTGTGGCTCAAGAGCTTGCATCTGACCTCCACTGTAGTCGAGGTCTCCAGGAGAACAGGACCCGGCACAAGTTTGCCGCTCTGCATGGCAAGCAAATAGAAATTAACATGACATACTTCGCCCAGTTCGCAGCTCCTCATCTCAGCTGGTGTCGGGAGTGGATTTGGTGCCTCGAAAGCCGTTGCTGCTGGTCCTGCTGCCGCTGCCGCTGCTGCTGATGATGATGAAGATGGAGATGAAGATGGTGCGAGAGATGGAGGCGGTCCAGGAGGAGGATGCGGATGTGGATGGCTGTGGAGCTACGCATGTGACGGAGCAACAACAATAAGGACAGCGACAAACATGCACAGCGGGGCACGGCCCGTAGAAAATATGAAAAATGTAAAACAAAAATCTGGCAGAAACTTTTCTAATTTAAAACTGCCAACACACAAAAAAAGGGAATGCCAAAAATAAAATAAAGTACAGCAAAGAAAGTCAGAAAAACGCCATTAAGTAAGGGGGTTGGGAGTCCTTAAGCAAATCTTAATAATATCTGGATCACAGCTATGTTAAAAAGGGTTCACATAATGAAAGTATTTAATTACATCTAAAAAAATATAATTTTTTTGTCATATTATGTACAGGAGAACTTACTTATATGCAGCATCATAAATTGAAGAGCCACATCGTACTTATCACAGGGTTTTTTTGATTCTACACTGCAATTGCCGAAATTCCTTTATGTTCTCTCCCGGCTCTCATCATCAACACGCCGCCTTAAAGGATGTTAACCCACCTCCTGCCAGTCAAAGTGCTCAGCAAATTATGTCTGTTGACGGTGCCGAAGTGAAAGTCCTTTGCCTTTGCCAGCAGGACCTGCACATGCTGATGAATGCGAGGCCCAGAGATTTCAACTTTCTAATTTAATGCGACAAGGAGACAAGTAAGGCGAACGATGAAGGAGACACAGACAAAAGGCAACGCAGAGTGCGGAGACAAATAAATGATACTGCAAATTATTTGGGCAGCCAACGCGGCGTATGCGCAATGTCTGTTTGACACAGCATAAGCGAAGTTTTTGCCATATTGTTTTGGCTTTTTGCCTCGCCAAGAAAACGTTTTATTTCCACACCAAAACTTTCGTGAAAAGTCATCTCTTAATTGAAAATTAACAGCCACAGAACAGATGTCATTGTGGTTTTGGTGTGATAGCAGCTGCCAATTGGTATATATACTACACATTATATTAATTCATAAAATTCGGGTAAGGCTTAAGAATGAAGTTATAAGTTAAAACAGAATTTTTTATTTAGTTTCCATGTTTTATAGCTAATTCGGTTTTACAGCATTGCAGGATGATAAACACTTAGACATAAATCGTTGCCGCATTCCCAGCAAGCAACTGATTTCATTGCGCATCATAAAAAACACAGTTCCGAGCCTCGGAAGCATTGTTAACTCAGACGGGAAGACCTCGGGACCCCAATTAGGTTAGGACCTGACGGACAATGTCCGGCGGCAGCATGAAATTGTTTTTGCGCAAAGGAATCTCGCTCAGCTGGCGGTCGATGGGCGACCGGGTGTCATACAGCGATGGCGACTGACATATTATGGCCAAGGTCCCGAACACACAGGACAGCGTGAAGAGCCAGAGGAAGAAGCGGTCCAGCACCATCGATACGAACTTCCAGTCCTCCACAATCTGCGGCGATGAAACAATAAAAAGTAGATTTTTAATATCATTCGTTTCGTATCGTTTTTGCGGCTGAACAAAATTGATTTTATACATTTTCGCCGGCTGAAAAAAATGAGGTGGGGGGGGCTAATAAAATATGGCCCTGCGGCTGGTTTCCAATAAACTTGAATCGCAATAAAAATCTAAAGTTATGATTTAATATTTTACAATTGTTTGCTGCACATTTGGGACTTGGCCCAACGTTCAATGCATTCAATTCCAACTTAAGGGCAATAAACAATAATAAAAGTGGCAGGCGAAAGACCCCCGCGCCAGACGCCAAAAATATGGCCATGTAAACAATAACAACGCCAAGGACTCCAGCCATCATCCGCCAACCAGCATCTAGTACGAGTATCTTTAAGCAGGACACGCGTCAATAAAAATGGGCAACAAAAATAAGCACGGCGCGGAGATGGCGGCCAAGTTGAGGAGCCTGTGTACCCACCTCGTTATCCTTGTCGGCATCCTTGATGTGCTGCGCAATAAATCTGACCGCACGCAACGCCTGCAGCACTTCGGGTGTTAAGTTGCGCGGTATCACATTGTCGGAATCTGTCAAGTTTCCGCCATGAAATGGCAAAAAATTGAAATAAAATATTGGAATAATAAATAAATGTGAGTATCAAGAAAATCCCAACCCCCGGCTATGTGTGTGTGCGTGTGTGCATCTGCAAGTATCTATGTATGTGGGCATTTATGGGTTCGCATGAGTGGACAAATATTTTGGTCGCTGTCAGGACGCAAATTAACGCCGAAAGGCAAAAGGACTCTGGCTTAACGAAGCAACTAAATTATGCACATCCTAAAGATAAAGTAAAATATTTAAGGGTGACTTATAAAAACTTATAAGAAGGTTGCTTTCACATAAATGAATCATTATAGTAATATATATTTCAATAGCTTTAGGAATAAGATACAGTTGAATGAATGAATACCAAAACTTCGTCACCACATATATTCAAAAAATTTCGTTTCACCACTGTGATTCAAACCCCCTTTGCAATTCTATTGACCACGACCATGCTAAAATTTCGACGGCATAAGCGGTTTTTGCCACCCCATTTTATTGATTTATTTGGCCAGCTATTTTTCAGATTTCTGTGCTTGAGTGATATATATTTGATTTCAATTTGATGCCGGCAGACATGCAAAATATTTGTGTGTTTTATGGTTAGATTTCGCGCACTCACCCACAGAGTTCTGCATGCCATTATCGTAAGCGCCATCCTGGCTGTCCTTAAACTCGCTGGGAAAATCGCTGATGCTGTCACTGCAGGGGAAAACCAGCCCATGCCACAACACAAACAGGCAAAGTCAAGTGTTTACTTTCAATTTCGCGAGTTGCCACTTACCGCACATCGATCTCATTGGTGTACCCGTTGCTCGGCGTGGAGTCGTCGTAGTCGGGCAGGGTGTACTGCGTCCGCCGCATCATCATCAGCTTGGGCATGAAGTGCAGGAAGAGTTTCCGCACCAGCGGCGACATATTGTGCGTAGATGGAGATCTGTACCGCAGATATGTACACATTGCAAATATACCAGCGAAAGCAAAATAAAAGGTCGCCACCATAATGTGAATCTTACAAGAATTAAGTACGAGGGGTACAAAGTGGGAAGTACGAGGTATGCAATATGAGGTACAAAATACAAGGTACGCAGTACGAGGTACGAAGTACGAAGACGAAGTAGGAGGTACGAAGTACGAGGTACGAAGTACGAAGACGAAGTAAGAGGTACGAAGTACGAGGTATGTATGATATATGAGGTACAAGGTACGAGGTACGAAGAACGATGTACGAAGTACGAGGTATGATGTATGAACTATTAGATACGAGTTACGGAGTATGATCAAGGATTTAAAAGGTAACTTTTCCCATGCATTATTCCCCGCATCGGAACTCACCTGAAATGGATGTTCAGCACGCAGACCGTCGTCCAAACGGATAGCGAGACGAGTATCATGGTAAAGAGGAGGTACTTGCCCAGCAGGGGCACGGCCAACGAGGTTGGGGGGATAATTTCAGCCAAGAGCAGGAAAAACACGGTCAACGACACGAGTATCGAAATACATAACGTAACCTGTCAACGAAATGTTTACACACAATGTTTCCACCTGTCGATATCTCTCGGCTATCGCTGCCCACTCGATCCGACAGATACACGAGCCATCGAACGGTCAAACAGTCAAACAGTCAAACAATCAAACCAACAATCAACCAACAACGACATTGAACACATAACAACAACCAAATGAAAACACAATCATAATAATTTGTTTAATTAATAAAGCCAATTACTGGTACGAAACATATGATTGGCCAGGGAGAAAATATATTGTAATATTAACACTCCAAGGCCTTAAAATAAACATACGAATACTTTAACAAACAATTGGTCTTAAACAACGAAATGGCTACGTACATCAGGACTGCATCGCGTATCCTGTGACCAAGCTAAGGACCCACAACTAACACACTCGCGAACGCACAATCTATCGGGATGGGACATCCTGCACCCACCCACATCAATCAATCATACGAAGTTTACACGAAAACAATCAACACCAACAAATCAAAGGAACAAAGCGCATTTTACTACGTTTACGTGTGAACTTTCTGCGTACAAGTGTATCTGTGTCAATTAAAAGATTCACTGTGTATCTTTTTGTTCGAAAGTTTGTAAGTAGTTAAGTTTTTGAGACAAAAAATGTTATATTGAATCACTTTGTATTAAATTCCCGTCTTGTTGAAATGTTAGAATTTAACATTTTTAAAGTTACATTGCTTAAAAATCTTTTTCTTATCAAATTGAACAGCAAGGACTGAATATCTATATAGAACCCAGAACGCAGTAAGTAAGTGATATATATTACTTCATGGCAATCTTACTTTGCTTAAAAACCTTACAAATTTCAGTAGTATTACATGCTATTTAAAAAACTGAATAAACTTATTTTTGTACGCTTCATTTGGTATCGGGTTTATACCATATATCAATCTCGATGGGAAGCATGTATGTATCTTTACTTGAGCAATACGACTGAACGAACAAACTCTATAGCAACGATAAAATGAATTCAACAACAAACTGCACGAGTCCAGTACGTGTTTGTTTAAAAAGTATGTGTGTGTAGGTGTAGGTGTGCCTGTGCTGAATGCAGGTGTCCTAGGTGTGTGTGTGTGTGTGTGTTTCAGTGAGTGGGTGTGTGAGTGCGCTACTTAATTACAAGATACGCGATATGGAAAATTTTGCGAGTGGCTTTTTGACATTTTGAATTCGACTCGATTCGGATTGGGTTCAATGTCGATATCGATTGCGCATTTGTATGCATTCGATGAAAATTTACGTTATGAGATTTCTCAACTCAGGACAGCACACAGGATATTCAGCAGAAAATGTGGTGTACAGGATATACATATGTATGATATATTCATATATATTTTTCTGGGACGTAAATATCTGTGTGCTGCTTTCAAAAATTCTGATAGTTGCTGCTGCGAATGCGGAGCTAATTATTTGATAGATAGATAGAAAAAGCTAAATATCATTATGATATAAACATTAGTTACAAAATTGGAGCGTAAAATAGAGAGAGTTTAAGATTGGAAAGAGCAGGAAGTTCAAGTTGAGCTCTTCTCGGAAAGAATTTGGATAGTGTTTGTTTAAGATATTAACTTTTAAAAGCCAATTAGGAATTTGTAGTATCTGGCTAAAGAATGAAAGAGCTCAGCTTTAGGATAGCAGACTTGAAAGATTGGGGAGTGATAGTTAAAGTAATTGAAAGGAGTTCGATTTGTGCATATGAAAAAGATAGCTCATCTAAGGTATGGGTTTATTGTAGAGTTAATGTTTTTAAGTGTTTTAAGTTATAGGGAGTATAGTTAAGTGAATTTGCATTTGAAATTAGCTTACAAAATTATTTTAAAAGTATTCATTTAATAAAAATAAAGGAAGCATATGTACAAAAGCTACTTTTCAGTTTCCTAAGCTACAGGAAGTCTACTTCTACGTGTATAAATTAACAAAAACATGCCACGTGCCACAAAATAGAAGATATCAGTCTGAGATTTTGATTAGAGCTTGGAGGATCCATCTAGGTTACCTTTTCGCCAGAATCGCTGGGCAAATAAAAGACCAGCACCGTGAGAAATGTTAAAGCTACACATGGCACAATCAAATTGACTGTATAGAACAAGGTCTTACGCCGCATGGTCAACTTGAATGTGATATCTAAAAAGAGGAGATATTTAACTGAAATGCAATGATGCCAAACAAATAACATCGTACCTGAAAAGGGTTCCAGTGTATCGGGATAATACTCCTCATTCTTGGTAGCCGGCACTTCGAGTATGTCCCATTCCACGGACAAATAAAATTCCGTGAGATCGATGCCAACTTGCACTAGGTTACTGCCAGGAATCTGAAAAAGATTGGGTTAATTATTGTACAAATTAAATTATTTAGATACGTAACCTGATCCAAATGCTTCAGATCCACTTGGGCACCATTGTAGGTCCATGAACCGAATTTCATGAAGCAGATTTGTTCGTCGTACGGAAAGTATTCGACATTCATCTCGCAGGATGACTTGTAAATAGCAGGTGGCTCCCAAAAGACTTCTCCCGTGTACTTCAGAGTGGCTTTCGTCATCAGAGTTACCTAATAATATATATTTCAGTTAACTATGGACACAGTATTGAGAACATCGAAGCTTACTTCATAGTTGCCATCCCAGTTGTTGTACAACACAATGTCCGGTACCCAAATGTGCTCAGATGGCACATACAGCTGTTCAACTCCGCCGTATTCCTCCGGATCCCAGCGCAACTTGTAGTCAAACCAGCGCTTTAATAAAATACATTAATTATAAATAATAATAGTATATTTCAGTGATAACTACCTGCTTCACCCATAGATTGGTGGTCATCACCTGATTCTTCAGATTGACCTCAATCAGCTGAGACAATTTCAGACCTAACCAAACCGTCAGGGTCTCCGTGTTGTTCACAACGGGCCTAATCAACCGATTGTAGTTGCTCAACAAATCATCATAGAGACGTTTGGTGTCCGGATTTGCCTCAAAACTTATTGGAGCTAGGAAAGTGGTGGTAATTCGGGGAAAAACAGAGAAAAATGCCAAATTAATTTCCCAAACAAATGGTAAATTTCCCAAAACAAACTGCTGCGCAGGCGCCGCTCTCTTGCTCTCTTGTGGGCGCAGCCCTCCTGACATCTGTCAAATACTTGGGATACAGCATCAGGGCATCGGAATTTTCACAGGATTTTCCTAGGACTGACGCACAAGTTTTCGCAGCTTACCCGTGGAATTCGCCAACGGAACCAGTAGGAAAACACACAACAAACTCCAATGCCACATTTTGTTGCTGTTTTCTCTGGCTTTCTATGCTTTTTATTGCTAATAATTGAAGTTTTTCAAACTAAACTTAACGCATTTTGCTAGGAGTTTCCGTTTAATACAACCTCACGGTTGGAGAGTACAATCGCAACTGAGTTGAGCCTTTTGACAGATGCTTCAACGGAGATGCTCGATAGCTCCTAAATGTTTTATCTAAAAGGATCCTGCCATTTATCGTGCCTTTCGCGGTTCTTTTGAATTATTTATGTAAAAATATAATAAAATAAAACATCAGAACGAATAATAACAAAGGTTATACTAATCAATACTAACAATATTAAAAACTTAATATCTTAATGGCAGTTAAATCCTAATAATAAGAATTAGCATTATTTACGATATTGTAATATGCATTTTCAGAGGCTTAACAACCCTACATTAATCCTGTCGTCCTGACAACCTAGTCGTAGTTGCTTTGGCAACGTGAAACCAAAAACTAACCAAACACAAAGGGTGGGAAAAAAGTGGGAAATAAAGTTTGGCAAAGAACGGAAGCAAAACAAAGAAGGCGAAGAAGAAGTAAACAAACTTTCGATTTTTTTGCACTCCTGGGTGATTCACATTCAAAGAAATGGGATTCAAGGGCAAATATCCGCAGATGGTCCGGGAAACGGGCTTCAAACTAAGACAGTATCGCGATGGTCCACTGGATTGGAGACTTATGGGTATGGAAAATTATGATAATTGTAGTAATCACTTAGTTCACAGCGGTATTTCTGGCAGGATCCTATGAAACGGAGCGGATTCTCAGGGAGCAGAACTTCGAGCTGGTGGACAAGGCGTTAGCCCACCTTTCGGAGGCACCACTGGGCACAGTGCTGGAAACTCACATTCTGGACAGTGGCATTGCCAAGTACTTTGTAATGTCTCAGTATGCCATACAGTATTTGATGTGCTGTCGCACTTACCTGGACGAATGTGTCACAGATCTGAAGGAGGCGCATACGACGGCCCAGGAGGAGATAGCCACGCTGCGAAAGTCCCTGAGTGAGTCAAACAGCGAAGTGGTGCAACTGCACAAGAGAATCACCCAGATCGAGGCCATTCGTGAGGTTGTCTACCCCTGTCATCTGTGCACCAAGAATTTCATCAGCAACGAGGCCTTGAATGTGCACATTGGTCGAAAGCATCGTGTGGCCTCACCGCCAAGTCTGACATCCGCCACCGGGAAGGAGAAGGATCGGGATAAGGCCACCGATGTGCACCTGATAAACACCATCAAAATGGAGCTGGAGATCAAGCAGCTAAAGGAGCGCCTGAATGCCGCCGAGCGGAATATTAAGGAGCGGAGCACAGGATCGAAGCGGGTAAGTCCGCGCCAGGAGCAACGCCACGTGGGCATCCAGAGCAATCTGGCGGAGCCGAAGGAGAAAGACGAGGACAGCGGAGAGGCCAGGCAAAGCGAGGCCAGCGAACGGAAGGAGCAACTCACAGGATTGGTGGAGCGACTGAGCAACTTCGAGGAGTGGCAAACGCAGCTCAAGCAGAGCAACGAACAGTTCATACAGGTAGGATCAAGTAATCCTGACTCCTGTGGAAGTACCATTACAATTTCTATCCTTTCAGGACATAAACAAGAGGCTGGAGGGTCTGAGCCACGCGCTCGAGCAGAGTAAAGAGGCATCCGCCAGCACGCCTCCACTGGAAGATCGGGTGGCCACGCCGTGTCTGGAGGATCTGGAGCGCATACTCACCGAGAAGGTGGCAGAGATTGGCAAGGTCAGCGCACACAGGCTGGAAGAGGTTGTCTATCACCTTGAGGAGGGCTACAAGGAGAAGCTGGAGGCTCTGGAGCGGGAGCTTAAGCAGTTGAGTGTACAAAAGGTGCCGCCAGAGCCTGTGCAGACTGTTCCAGTTGTCTCGAAAATACCCAAACCGGTGGTTCGCAAGGAGGAAACCAACATTGATCGCATTCGCAAGCAGGTGGAGAGCGAGTTCCTCAAACAGAAACATGACGATGACACTTATTCCATTGAGGAGGTGCCACGGAAAAGTTCGGAGAATCCATTCCCACAGCTGGTGACCCAAGTTCAAGTGGTGGAAAAGGAGCAGTCAAGTGCTGGAAGTTCGGGCAGCAATCCAACTTATACGAAATCCCCAAGGGAACCTTTTCCTAGTAAGCCGGAAACGAAGGAAACCACGGACGTAAGCGATAGTCTCAGCCAAGAAGAGACAGAGAACGAAGAGGAGCGCAGCCTGACAGAGGAGGAGGGCACCGATGTTCCCACCTCCGAGTCGGAAGCACCACGAGAGGATCCAAAGCCAAAAACGATCAAGCCTTCTGGAAGAATCATAAAGTGAGTGTTTTGAAAGCTTAACATGTTCTTAGAGTATGAATAACCCCCACATGTTTCAAGGAGCCCTCAAAAACCAATTACTCGCAAGGATGCCCGGAAGATGGTCAACCGAAAGTTGATGCCTCACGGCTTCGATATGAAGTCCAAGGGTATTTCAAATACCTCCCTGAATAGAGTGAACTCCGAGCTGACAGAGCACCGCAACAAACTGAAACTGGTAAGCCTTTAACTGTCGTAAACTAATGAACCATTAACAATTTTGGAATACCCTTTAGCAACATCCACATTTTTATGCCACTCGAAATCGCATCCGCAAGTTTGTCGAAAAACTGTGCTCCGCCAAGTTCTCGGAACGCGCGGAAATGTTGCTGAAGCACAAGAGTCCCCTCAAACCCATGGAGGTTCCAGGCAAAGGGATCCCGATGTCTGCGATCTCCGAAAAGTCTGAGGAGGATATAGCCAGCTCCCAAGCAGAAGAGCAGGAAGATGAACAAACGGATAGTAGCGAGCAGCAATCTCGAAGCCCCAGTCCTCAAAGACTAGTTAGTCGCGATTTCAAGGCTCGTCTGGAGGAGATCCTAATCAAGCCGGCGGCCACTATTCGAGGAGCTTCCAAGTCGTCCTTGAGTTCGAGGCCAGTGCCGCTGCCCAGGAAGAGGGTGATGTTCAACACCACGGAGGGCGGAAGTAGCTTCAATGACAGCGATGATAACCTAAAATGAGTCAATAAATATAATATAATATAAACTTAATATTTTGGGTATTGATGTCTACGATACGTTTAATAGACAATATATTATAAGAGAAATATATTTCTTTATGAGTACTTGTCACCCATTTCAAAGGACCGCACTTTACTTATAAAATATTGTTTTTTATTTACATATTCCGGTCACACTAGCTGTTACCGATAGCTGCGTGTCGTGCAATGGAAAGGCAATCGATAGGCAATCGACTCGCGCTGTAAACAATCGACGTCACTAACCAACGTAGATGAAAATTTCTTAGTACGTCGCGAGTAAAACGTGCATTAAATGCAATAAAAGGGCAGCTGGCTAAGGATCGGAACGATTAAAGTCAGCCAACCTCAGAGGGGTGAGCAACCGAGGCAGTGAATCCGCGAATCCGTGCATCGGGCTGACCAAAGGGCGAGATTAGCGCAGCACCGAGTTTCCATCCGCACACGGACACGGCGCACACACACACAGGCACACGCAGCCCGTACCCATCGATGAAATAACATACATAACGAACGTATACCGAAAATACACGGGTTACGGGAAATAGCAGTTGCTGCAATCGGCGGATAAGCGAAATTCGGGAAGCGGAGCAAGCGGGCCCACAAAGATGTCGGATATCATGAACATCGACAGTATCATCTCGCGCCTGCTGGAGGGTAGGTGTTAGGGCTCCCACTTTTGATTACCTTTCCCCCACCCATTCCACATGCCTTGCCACACAACCACCACCACTTATCACCTTAACGTAAATTTTCCCTGTTTGGTTTTCCATTGCAGTGCGCGGCGCACGACCGGGAAAGAATGTGCAGCTATCAGAGAGCGAGATCCGCAGCCTGTGCCTCAAGTCCCGCGAGATATTCCTGTCGCAGCCCATACTCCTGGAGCTGGAGGCACCGCTGAAGATCTGCGGCGACATACACGGACAATACTATGACCTCTTGCGCCTGTTCGAATACGGCGGCTTTCCGCCCGAGTCAAACTACCTGTTCCTGGGCGACTACGTCGATCGTGGCAAGCAGTCCCTGGAGACGATATGCCTGCTGCTGGCCTACAAGATCAAGTACGCGGAGAACTTCTTCTTGCTGCGCGGCAACCATGAGTGCGCCAGCATCAACCGCATCTACGGGTAAGCGGGGGAGGTCTCCAATGACAGGATGAAGCTTGGTGAAATAGGTAGCAAACTGTTTAGTGCAGCACCGAAACAATTTGCGTTCCTGCTTAGATTACAGCAACTCATTTGATTACACTTTATATTATTCTTATTAATCGTATTTACTTCTGATGACTATGTACTTTTATACATTCTATAGAACTTATATTTGTTTATTGTTTACGTGAGCTTTAAAAATATCCTAGACATATTGATGTCTACCTATGCTTCCAAACTTATTAATACTTTCTAGTTTATTGACGCACACAACGATATCCATTACAATTAAATTAGCCATACTCCACATACATAAAGTAAATGCCACATTCTATAGCAATAATCCATAAAATTACTCAACTAATTGCACTTAATTGGCAGGTTCTATGACGAATGCAAACGTCGCTACACCATCAAGCTGTGGAAAACTTTCACGGACTGCTTCAACTGCCTGCCGGTGGCCGCCATCGTGGATGAGAAGATCTTCTGCTGCCACGGCGGCCTGAGTCCAGATCTGTCGTCCATGGAGCAGATACGACGCATCATGCGTCCCACAGACGTGCCCGATCAGGGACTGCTGTGCGATCTGCTGTGGTCGGATCCGGATAAGGATACCATGGGCTGGGGCGAGAATGATCGCGGCGTGAGCTTCACATTTGGAGCAGAGGTGGGTTCTTCGCATTGCACTATTCTCCTCAATTTTGTTTACGCATTCGCTCTTGCAGGTTGTGGGTAAATTTTTACAGAAGCACGAATTTGACCTGATCTGTCGGGCTCATCAGGTGGTGGAGGACGGTTATGAGTTCTTTGCCAAACGTCAGCTAGTGACGCTCTTCTCGGCGCCCAACTACTGCGGGGAGTTCGACAACGCGGGTAAGTGATCATCATTGTTCGGGGACTTTAGTCGGAGATAAACCTTGTTTATTTGGAGAACAACCGCGTTGCACCCTTGTACTCGGTGATTTTGCCTACCGATAAGCTGTCGGCAAGTGAAAGCTGACAACCAGATTTAATTTCAACTCGGAAAATGCGCATTTGAAAATAATCAATAATCAATACCGAGAATGAAACTACCTATGCACGACACCCGCTTCTAATGAATTGATTAATCATTATTGATTACGTTTGCAGGTGCCATGATGTCCGTGGACGACACATTGATGTGCTCCTTCCAGATATTGAAACCCGCCGACAAGCGACGCTTTGTTTATCCCAACTTTGGCAGCTCAGGACGTCCTTTGACACCGCCACGCGGAGCCAACAATAAAAACAAGAAAAAATAAACACTGCACACCGCGAACGAAGCACAACAACAACAGCAACTACAAACGGCCACACACCCAAAACACAAATAGGGAAAACAGAAAGAAGAATCCGTGTGTCCACATTCAACGGAAAGCGCAGAGAGTTTGTTTTTATCATAAACGTGTAATCGAATCGTGAGCAACGTTATATGGGGTATATGAATCTACACAAATTAGCCTATCTTTCATTTGAAAAGGAAAAACAAAAACAAAATCAAATAAGGAAAACGAAACGAATGAAAGGAAATCAAGAAACCAGAAAACACAAATCGAGACACTTTAGTTCAAACTAATGGTAGTGTAAGACACTGCATAAGCAAGAATATTTTATCTCCTAATGTATTAATTTTGTTATAATATTTCCTTGCGCAAAGCCCACACACTCACTCACACACACACATACACATGCTCAAATCATCCGTACAGTAGGTACCATAAGTGCACGCACCGATTGTATTTAAATTTGCATTTCCAACTCGCACAGCATTTTAATTGTGTAGGCCGATCCTGGCGGCACTTTTGGCAAAGGTCTTTAACCACACTTCCGTTATTCCTTGTTTTTTTGCGTATCTAAAGGGAATATTAGCAAATGGTAACAATGTTAACTTTTATGTTAATTAAACTGTACGAGAATGCTTTTAAATGTGAGTTGAGGTTACTACATATTACATATGTATGTACTCGCGGCACGATTTATTTTTGTAATATTTGACATCGATACATGTTTACTTAGTTTTAAAACGAGGAAAGCAATTTTAGTTGCAAGCTATATAAGCTTGAATTGTTTACACCAAAAATATTAAAATAAACAAATATTGTGAATATTATTTAACTGTTTGCGTTACACAAACACTCCACACACACACAGGCAAGCACGCACACACAATTTTAAGGAGAACCCTGAAAAGTATGTTTACATAGAAAAAAAAATAAACCCGAATTGAAAATCTACCTTAAGGCGAACGCTTTTGAGCGGCACTGTGTGCTCTCTGCTGATGTCAGCGACGAGGCAGATAATGTTACCCCCTTTAAATCCCCCGCCCAGACGAAAGGAAAGCAGCGGCCCCAGACCCATTAAGTGCATGTGAAACTCACACGAAATATAGAAAAAAAAATCGAAACAAAAATAAGCAAGTAATAAAATATTTGTAAACAGCAGCGCAACAAACACAGACACACACACTCTGTTTATCGTACAAGTGTACTTGTGTACACTTCGTGTATTTTGCATTCTACGACTAACGTCGCAACATTCTAGTGCTAAAGGCCGCCACATTCAATTACAAGTATTATGCCCAGGCAGGCAGGCAGCGATCCGGAGCGATGCAGCCGGACGCAAGTTACCCAAAATGGTTTCGTTTGTATAATCCAATCCAATCCAATCCCCGCCCGACAACCAAGTAACCTACTAACCACAATCGCGTAACCTACGGACAAAAAAAACAAAAGCAAAAGCATGAGTCCTCGTCTATTTCACACTCTAGTACTCTGTTCAATGTTGTAATGAATTCAACGTATATTTACGACTATATATGTACTTGTAATAATGCGATCCAGTACGACATCGGCTGTTTTCAACCCCCAAAAACACAGGTCATAAGAAATCTATAACGTAATATCGTAAAATTAAAGCGTAATTGACCTCAAGAAGGAAATTAGAAAAGACAGATGGGGTAAATTAATAATGCATTCAAAGCGTAAATTGCAAAAAAAATAAAAATAAATAAAAAACAAAAAAATCATTGAAACAAAAAAATACAAATTAAACAAAATGAACACAATGACGAAGCACTTGTAACAAAATAGCACTGTTTTATTAAAAGAAAAATTGAAATACATACTAGCAATAAATATGAAATTTGGGATGTGTTTTTACTTGAGTGAAATGCATGTTAGTTTCTTATTTAGATAGCGAATTGATTATTTATTGTCTATATAGTTGGTGTTACAATCTAAAGAAGTTCGAGGACTTTAAATTCTTATTCATAACTTTACTTTATGTTGCCTAGTATATTGCACTATAGTGTATATTTATATAGCACATCAGTTTAGTTATATCGCAGTGCGCAACTCTTTCCCAATGGAGCACATGTGGCTCCCGTGCCCCTGCCATGTCGCTCGTCCTCCTG
This sequence comes from Drosophila sechellia, assembly GCF_004382195.2. Classification (NCBI taxonomy): domain Eukaryota; kingdom Metazoa; phylum Arthropoda; class Insecta; order Diptera; family Drosophilidae; genus Drosophila; species Drosophila sechellia. Next base: position 23,062,937 of record NC_045952.1, read on the forward strand.
GAGCCTCAGCTGGAGCAACTTCTGCCTTAGGGCGTAGGGCGTGGTGGTGCTGCTGCTGCTCCTCGTCACTTCCTGTTGCCTGCTCTCATTGGCCCGATCCTTGTTCCACTTGTCCGAGCTGCCGAAAATGATTTTATCATATGCCCGCTGCAGACGCAGCTCATCCTGGCGGACATCACTGAAGCATTCGCTAGTGTTCATCAGGCGGAAGTGCTGCAGGGCCTTCAGTTGCTGCAGCTCATCGATGGCCTGCTGTTTGGGGTACTCAACTGGGCGTGGCGATGGCGTCGAGTTGCCACTGTAAACCTGACCCTGACCTTGGCTCCTCTGGCGACTGGCGACGCATGCGCTCTGCTCGTAAAGACGACGATTGTCCGTGTACCTTTCATGGTGGTTCGTGTTCGAGGTGTCAATACCTCCTGTTCGTTCCCAGCCCCATCGCAAAACCTTGGCCCTGCTCTGCTGGCGTTGCTGGGAAGAGCTGCAGCTGCAGCTGGAGCAGTGACTCACCGTGGTGGCTGTGGAGTTCCGGCGACTGAAGTCATTGACCAACTCGGTGCTGGAATGGCCTAGGCCAAATCTGGGCGCGGTCTTTAGGCTCGGACGTTTTATAAATTGGGTGGGTCGCAGGCTTTGTCTGGAAGATGAGGTCACCGACCTGAGATCGCCACGTGGATGATGATCTCGATCTTGATGCAGCGCAAGATGTTGCTGCTGCCGCTCACTTCCCGATCTCATTACGCCGCAATAGCATTTGTGCATTCTGATGATTCCAGTGATAATTACTTCTCTTTCGGATAATTATATTCCCCGAAGGGATTGCGTGCCCAATGAATGCTGAGAGACTACTGGCGACAACCGGTTTCCACACTTATGGCCTGGTACTTTATCACCAATCATCATACCATTTGTATATACCGTTAGCCGGCTCAGCTCGTTTGTTTATATTTGAACAACAATTGCAACAGTTTCCATAGACACATGTCGAGGTCCTTGGGCCGTTTATTTTTGGCCAAACACTTGCTAGCAGACTCATGTCCACACGCACACAAGTGCATGCCTAAGCCCAGTTGGACAAAAGAATGTGCTGGCCAAACGAAAGACTTAGGTAACAAACTTGAATTCGGTACCATGAAGTCAATTGAGGAATTACAATCAAAGAATAGTGTTGTAAAATATCAAAAAAGATTGATAGGATAAAGGAGAACAAAATTAAAGAATATAAAGCAAAAGCTTTAATATTTTTTATAGTTAATATACCCATACTGATTTGCATTGTTATTATACATTTTTAAATAGGAATGAAAGTGAAAATCCTAAATATATTAATACATGTTTGCAACTAAGGTTTCATCTTTGGCTTTTTCGGAAAATTTTTGATTTCCCAATTACCTATTTTACGGACTTCCAGTTTTAATGATGCCCGTTAATCCAAACTGTGCATTTAATTTAGTGGTAGCCACAAATAAGATTACCCAATTCGCTTAACCCAAAATTAGTTTTCCCATTTGTGCAAGAATTCGACTGTTGTGATTTCAGCACACCAAATGTTGCCAAATTTTGACCCAATAAAAACTAGTTCCTGTGCACTTGTAGAATGTACGCTAAAAGTCCGCTCAAGTGCCCGGATTAAGTGGTTCGATTTGACTTCCTCGAAGAGAGCGAAGCGTGAATATCGTATAAGCAATATAAACCCCATATTATGGCCATAAATTATGTTGACAACCAGGTAAGGTTCAATGAACCGCATAGCGTGGGGAAAATATTATCAAAAGGGCACAACACAGGGTTCCTGGGTGGCTCGGTCATTGGTCGTTGTCGTCACTTGTCTTCCACTTCCAGTGGCCGTCTTGGCCTGGCCAAAAGCGGCGAACCGGAAAGCAAAAGTGGTTCGCTCACTGGCTGGCTTAATGGGCCAAAGCTCGGCGCGATTGAAAATCGATGGGTTTTCGAGACTCGCAAAAGCTCTCCGACGTCCAACGTTCAGAAAGCCAAGTTGAGGCGCCGTCGCCGCCGCTGAAGCTCGGTATAAAAAGACGATCGGCGGACGCATCCCGTGTACACAGTGATAAGTCTTCGGCCAGAACCACCTGTCACCTGAACCGAAAACGGAAGTCGCGCGCGCGTGGAGCCATCTCTTCGTGCCGAGTGTAAATTGAAGTTTGGTTGTGGCTTTGGGTCAATCGATTTCGTACATCCGATCTGATTTCGTACATCCCCCCGGACGCAAAATGTCAAAATACTCGCTACTACTAATACTGCTGCTAATCGCTGCGGTTGCGCAGGAACTTACTGTAACGGCTGCGCAAGAATTGCGTAAGTACTGCACCAAAAAAAAAAAAAATACAAATAAAAAACAAATAAATTAAGCAAATCGAACATCAACTATTGCGGCGAGTCAAAAGTGCAAAAAACTTATAGATCGTATTTGCTTTGGCGCTATGCTTCGGCTACATCTATTTGCTTGGCACCACATTTATGGTTAAAACGTGATCGATATGGTTTATGGCTCTTTAATTTCGCTTTTTGGTTTGGGAGCTCGCGTTTTGGCCTGCAGACCTGAAGGTCGTTCTGTGTAAGATTCTCTAGTGGCTTCTATAGTTGCATGCAAATTTGGAGTGTTATTACAGCAAGTACAGTAAAAATCAGTAGTGTGTCACGCCGGCTTAGACTTAAGTGCTGCTTCAAATTGGGATTCTGGGATTTACCACATTTATATACTGGGTTTTTTACATCCTAAACTTTTTTAAATATTCATGGTCAATTTCAACTGTTTTCAGCTTAAGAAAGTCTGACAATTTCCCAGAACTGGAACTAATATTTATATTTACGTGTCTGTAGAACAATGGAAATTGTATTTTTAAGTGGTTTTATGTACATTTTTAATAGTTTAGAATCATGAATAATTACTTTTCTTGGTTTCAACATTAATCTAAGCTAGATTTCACTTTGGATTCCGAAAGAAATCCAGCAATTAAAAACAATTAGCGTGGGAATCACCAAAACGTTAAATAAAAATATTTTCCATGAAGTGATTAAAAATGCTATGGGCCACTTTCAAGATAATAGTTTTGGCAATTAAAAACGCGAATAATTGAGGAGGGATATAAAAACACAAGCGACCATAAGACTTTATGCGCTTCATTTGCGTGCTGCTAAATGGTCAAGATCAATTAAGATCGGTTTTTTGGCGGCATTAGAGGTTTCCAGCCGCCGAAGTCCACTGTAAACGGTAGGTTATGCAATTGAAGCCATCGTCTGCAAACAGGTTGCTCTTGGCCAGGCCAGTTTGGCGGTCCAGACACCACCGACCACAGTCCAGTGATCCACATTCACCACATTCACACTTACACTTCCGCTTGTGACACAAATTTACGATTATCGCAGAGAAGGACATACATATGTAACCGCACGGCGATTGAATTGTGTTAATTAATTCGCACATTCCACGCGGCAGCGCCGAATTTTTATGGAATTTTTCTCGCTGTGTAGCTGATTTATGAAACCGTTGGCATAGGTCATGTGTGCCTTTGTCTGCTCAATGTATTCATGATAAATGGCCCCTCAACTTGACATTGAGCCACTAAAATATGCTAGCTCACTTCTTTTTCTCATGTATTCATCCACATATATATTTTTTTCTTGTCGCCGACACTTTTGTTTTGTTTACAAACAAGTTTCTGTGGCCAACGAACTCTGGCCAATGGATGCTGGCCCAATTGCAGGCCGCTATATTTTTATATTTTGGCAGTGGCACTTCCGCAATCCGCGAGGCGGCGAGATTTCAATGTCATGACCAAGCGCGATTTAACCGATTTTCGTCTCGACTTTTCAGCCGAAGGCTTTCCCAAGTGCAAACGGGACGCGAACTTCGACAAATGCCTGGTGGATGCCGTCAATGTGGCGATACAGCAGCTGAAGGCGGGTGAGTAATCACACCGACTTGGTCGCAGACCTGGAGTCATCCTCCCACCGATTCCATTGCAGGCAATAAGGAATTTGGCATCCCGCCCCTCGAGCCGCTGACCGTGAAGAAACTCGTTATAGACGCCGGCAATGCGCCAATAAATCTGCGCCAGGCCTTGAAGAATGTGAAGGTGCACGACATGATCTCCACCAGCAAGATCCAGCGGTACAGGTGGGTTGTCAGGATGAAAATGTACCCAAATATTCATTATCAACTATTTCAACTAAAGAAGTTATGAATATATGATGCTTATATTGCTGACCTTCTACATTTCAGAACCGATCTGGACAAGCACTTGATTATCTGTGATAGCCGAACGGATCGCATCGAGATGATTGGCGACTACGAGATGTCCGGTCGCATCCTTCTGCTGCCCATCACGGGACATGGAAAGGCCAATGTCACGCTGATCAACACCAAGATCGAGCATCGCCTGATCGGCGAACCCTTCGAGAAGGATGGCGTCAAGTACATGCGACTGAAGGACTACCGGGTGTCCTTCGATCCCAAGAGGGTGTACATGAACTTCGAGAACCTATTCAACGACAAAACCCTGTCGGATGGTATGAATCGATTCCTCAACGAAAACTGGGAGACGGTGTTCAACGAACTGAAGGTGGGATATGCCAAGAGTTTCGGCATCATCTTCAGGGAGCTGTCCAACAAACTGTTTGAGAAAGTGCCCTTCGATAATATATTCCTAAGTTAAGTGCTAAAACAGCTTTCAATTACGTACCTATTAGGTAATGCTTAATTTATGTTACTATATAGTTAATAAAGGTCTTAAACGATACAAATCTACTTTATTTATTGCGATGGGGCCTTTGAGAGCTAGTCATCAGCTTAGTCACGGGCACAGTAAATATTTAACATATATTAACAACACTTTAGTTGGTTTGCTTAGGGCTTTAACCTTTCACACCTCTTAATTATTCGCCTACCTTTTTATTGCTTGTAAACAAGATAATTCGATGAATTTGCTGCCTGTAAACAGATAAAACAGCTTGCCTATCTGAGAAGTCAGAAGTCAAGGTTGAAATGACATTTTTTAATGTAATTCAAGGGTATAAAAATGTACATTATATAGTCAACAGTTTTTAGTTTGTAAACAAAAAACAAATATTTTGAAGTTAATTTTGAAATTAGCTGAAGTTTCAACATATATACAAATAATTTTATCAATAAATAATCCAAAAATATTTCAAAAATATTCAGCATGTAAATTTCTTCTTTCTTTATTTAAAAAGCCGTTAAGTATTTAGTGTGACCAACTGCACAAATGAGCGCATTTTCGACCATAGCGCTTTGATATTCTCTGCGAATGTGTGGCTGTGCCCACTGCAGTGCCAGCTTTATTTGTTGGTCAATTTGTTTAAAACAATTTAGAAACCGTGCGAAGAAATCCACCGCCGGCAACCACAAAGACCTTAAAGCCAGCCTGGATGGCAGAGAAATCGCTAGCCATGGATGGCACCGTGCCGGAGGCCAAGTACCAGAAACTGGCCACAGAATACTCAAAGGTATAATTCCGCCCCAAATCGACAGCAACAGTTAACGCCCATTAATCCAATTAATCCCCAAAAATAAACTTCAATTAGCTGCGGGCACAAGCGACGGTGCTGAAGAAGGCTGTGCTGGAGGAGCAGTCCAAGGAGGCCAGCCTGCGGGAGCAACTGCAGCAGTACGCCACCTCGTTGCGGCGTACGGAGCAGGAGGTGGACTCGCTGGGCTTTCGCAACAAACAGCTGGAGTCGAGAGTGTCGCAGTTGCAGCAGGAAATCTCGGTGCACGAGCAGCCCAAGAAGAAGGACAAGGATTCCGGTGGCAGGCGAGCCTTGCAGAGCAATAGCCGCCCAGATGCCGATCCAGCATCGGATGCCGCTCAGGAAGCCCTCATCTTTGAGGAACTGCAGAAGAAAATCATGGAGAATGCGCAGCTGACGTCATTGGTAAGGCCCAGGGGATGAAATTCAAAATTGGCTATGAGTTATGGCTCGAATGACTATGCACAGATTGACGACAAGCAAAGGGATCTGCTGCTGCACACGGAGCGCATAGCATCGTTGGAACAGAAACTGGAGAAACGCATCGGCGATCAAAACGAACTGGAGAAGCGACTCAGGAAGGAGGTGGAAACGCTGCAGCACAGGAACAGCGAGCTGGAAACAAAGCTGGTTGATGCGGCCAGCATGGTAATATTGAGATCTCTATTTTAGTATTTACCCAAAGATTCACGTGCTTTCAGCTTGGCAGCGAGGACGCACTGAGCGCCACCGGCAGCGATACTACTCCTCTCCACAATCTCCAGCAGCAGTCGAATAGCAACCAACTCACCTCCGAGGATCGCATTGCGCTGCTCGAGAAGGAGGCGGCGCATTGGAGGGCTCAATTTGAAGTGGCCAAGTTGCACCAAGCATTTGTCTCGAACCCCAGCAAGGATCTCAGCGCGTGCAGCTGCAGCACGGCGGCGGCGGGCGTCACCGTTCGACCGGCAGAGTCGGAGGCGAAAGGCAGCCAGCGGGCGCAAGACTCGCTGCAGGATCCCCCCGAGCCGCCCTCCAAGGAGCAGCTCATCTACAGTGTGTTCAGCAAGAAGTTCGAGGATCTGATGCGACTGAAAGTGCAAGCGGAGTCCAAGTTGCGATCCTACGAGCTGGAGGTTCAACACCTACAAAACTGCCTGGAGAACGCAACGCACGAGCTGAAGGCCAAGGACGATCAGTTGGCCAGTTTGGGTGGAGCCCTGCAAATGCTCGAAGAAGAGTTGGTGAGTTGTGCCTGCAGTTTTGTGCTTTTAAAACCAAGTAACATCTTGGATTTCGTTAGACCACGACGCGTATCAACTACGAGGAGCAAATCAGCGTGCTGACGGAGCAGGTCATCAGCTTAAGTGACCAGCTGGCCGCCTGCAAATGAGCATGGACAGCGTCGCGCATCCCGCCCAGCTGCTTTACTGTATATTGTTGTAAAATAACTAACTGGGAACGCCCGCTCCCCCTCCCCTGTTTTGTTATTGTCCACCCTCGACGTGTATATAACTGAACATTCTATGTGTATTAAATAATTCTCTAAAGTTTAAAGTTTACAATTTGATTGAGAAGGAGGAGCCGCAGGAGCAGCCCTGTTCCGCCAGCGGATTGGCCACCATCCGGAAACCGGCGCGTATTAGTTCGCTGTGGTAATCAACGGTGGCGCCGCTGCAGTACTCCAGCGAGACGGTATCAATCACCACCTTGGCCTCAGCCTCGCCAAACTGCCGGTCATCCTCGTTCAGCTGCTTATCCAAATCGAATTTGTACTGAAAGCCGGAGCATCCACCTCCTTCGACGGTCACACGCAGAAAGGATCCATCCACGCAGATCTCACGTAGTCGCTTCAAGCAGCTCTCGCTTACCTGGACACTAAGTTCGGGATTCGCGGATGTGGGAGCGGTGGCATGCCGCATTAGGATAAGATTTCTGTGGAAGATCAAGCACTTATTGTAGGAGTTGTCACGCAATTTTTCCTAGTCAATTTCACCTTTGCAATCCGCTCCTGGCCACTTGTCGCAGTAGGAACGCCATAATTTTACGAATTCACAGCCAAAAAATGTAATTTCAATATTTCTATTTACTATCTCGTAATCCAAACAATTTCAGCTGATTTCGCTCGATAACGATAGGTGTCGATAGTTCGATACATCCTAGTTGTGCTATCAAGGTTGTGTCCCTGCTATTTTAGCGATGTCTTGGTTTTCTAACTGAGTTTATTGCATGTAGCTTCAATATCAAATTCGTTAAATTCTATAATGTGAAAAAAATATACGGAGTTTTCGATCATTTAATTTCTCAATTTGTATTGTGGCTTGAGTGCGTTCTCCTTACTAGCTGGTATATTTAGACGCATGTAAATTCTAGAACATTGAATTAATCATCTACGGTCACACTACCGCTTGGGAGGAATTTTTGAAGACGCTGGTTGTTTGATTTTACGCTCAAACTTGTTTCGATTTCTACTGCGTAAATGCTGCCCCACATACGAATATATTACAGATATCGATAGAGCCGATGGCTCTGCAGCTAACAGTTAATGGAAAGTTCGGGGCCAACCTGAGGAGGACTATAGGACCACTGGACGATCCAGAGCAAGTACGCAAAGATCTCGAGAGTGAGCGTCGCATAACCCGTTTGAAGCAGGTAACTTTGCCCTTGGGTTCCGAGCCCATTGCGCAGTAATTGTAAGACTAAGCGTGACCCAATTTTACACCCAGGTGCGTGAGAAGTCCAACCACCTGGCACGACAGATACGCGAGGGAGTAGCTGCCGAAAAGCGGCGTCAAATCGACAAATTGGAGCAGGTCAAGCAAAGGGAGCTGAATGCGTGGCGTGAGCATGCTTTGGCCAAAAAGCACCAGGACTACCGTTCGGCCGTTTTCCAAGTGGGCGCCGCCCATCGCGCCGCAAAGGAGGAGAACGAACGCATGGAGCAGCAGAGGCAAGAGAGAATCGAAAAAATCCGAAAATGTCGCCAGCAAGCCTTGAAAAGATCGGCCAAAGCCAGCGTGGAGTTGCGGGCCACAAACACAATGAATTTGAATGCGGAGGGACGTGCCTCGGCGGGCACACAAACGCCTATAGTGGAGGACAAAGAAAACCGAATGGAGAGCGGGTGCAACAAACCCTATTGCAAGGGCAAGCGCAAAAGGACAACCAGCTGTGGATGTACCAGCGCCGATGCAGAGGATGAGAAGGATGATGACACATCCTCCGATGACGACTCATCCATCCTGATCACCGAGAGTCCGACCAGCAACCGGCGTCTCCAGAAAACTACCCCCATTATCCTAGACGTGGAAATCGAGGAAACCATTTCTGAAACCCACAAGAATCCCGAGGGTATGGATATAAATGATAGGTTCATACAAACCAACCGCAAATTCAGCCATGTCGTCCGACCCAGTGAAGATGAACCCCAACGCAGGCCGAGATTTACGCAGATCAGCGATTTGGTAAGAAAAACCGAGACCACCGTACGAGCTGGGCCAAGTCAGCAAAGGGAAACAGATCCTACTCCATCAGTATCTGCCCCGCCTAGTCCCACCAAATCCCTGCCAAGATCGCCCAGGAAATGTATAGAGCAAGAGGAGCCCGTTCCTGCTCCAGCACCCAGAAAATCACCCACTAAAACAGCTAAAGGGTCCCCCAAGAAAATAGCTACGGCACCACGTAACCAGCCGACAGTCAAAAGACCGGGCTTAAAATTGAATCTAGCTCCTGCGAAGGTAATAGATGCGGGAATACACAGAGGTCAGAAATCCAAAGCTCCAGGTACGCTGCCCAAAGTAACAGCTATACAGAAACCAGCTGGGGAACCTCCTCGAAACCTTCAACCGATTCCAGAACAGGCTATGCCAGCCATGCCAAATCCGTCGATGACCAATTGTTATCCCATGCCTCAGAATCAACCATACATGCATCCGTATGCCCAACATCCGATGCAACCATATGCAATGCCATATTCAATGCCTTTTCCCATGCAAGCCCAGTTTCCACAACCTCATCCGATGTATGCACCGCAGCAAATGATGCCAAATCAGCCAGCTGTACACGTTCCCGCTGTTACTGCTCCACCAAGCACTGCTGCGCATTCCACTGTATCCACCACCACATTTACCACGTCCTCGCGACAGGACCCAAAGACGACTCAATCCGGACGTGTTCAGTTCTACGACCATAGCAATAAATACCACAGAACGTACGAAGCACCAACCCAGTCGGTGCAGTGCAATGAGAAGGATGTCAGCCAATTAACTGCTATGGATCATGCTCGCATCGAGAACCAACTGAGAGATCTGCGGGAACAGGAACTGGACAAACTGAGGTAACAGAAACACAGAACTTATCTTAATGAATCAAATTTAAATCAATAACGTACTTAAATAGGAAAATTAGTGACGATCGTGGTCAAAAGGCTCTTGAACGCGAGCAAGTGCGTCGGGATTGTGCTGAATTAACGGAAAAGCTGGATGCTTTAACGCAACAGCAACCGCAGCTCTTGCCAACCGATGTAAGGAAATCAAATATCTTTCCTCTTGAAGTAATACAAACTCATTTTCCCACCAGGCTAACATTATACCTAGCCATCGGTTCACGGATGCGGCTGCCAGGCGAGAGCAAAAGATGAACGATGTAATGGAAGAAATGCTGCTTCGACCGGCCATCATCACCTGCCCGGAAGTGCGCACCAAACCTACTCCTCCAAACTCATCGCGCAGCAAATCCAAAGCTTCTGTGGCAGTTAATTTGGGCGAACCTCCTGTTCAAATGGGCCGGGATAATCTTGGCAGCACGGAAAGCTGCAGCGCCATTCTTCTCGACTACGTTACTGATCAAAGCAAGCAGCTCAAGTCGGACCTGCAGGCAGAGCAATCGAACTCACTGAAATCGATGAGGCTAAAGAGTTTGCTTGAGCGCATTGAGAAAATTCGAGTCCAGCTGTTGGAGGAACTGAAGGCGGGCGAGACAGGTGCATCAAAGGGTGACAATGCCCAGGAATTGAACAATATACGTCAGGAGAGAGATGATATTCTATCCGAGCGAACGAGAACTTTAAACGAACGAGAATCGGATTTGCAACAGAAGGAGGCAATTCTCGAGCAGCGTCTCAGAAAGTTCTACAAGGAGACAAAAAGTGCAAAATCCAGTGAGAGTGATAAGCCGAAATCAACCTCAAAAGAAGATGGGCCAGTTGAGATCATTATTAAGGTGAGGAGCGACGGTACTGTTAAGCAATATGTACCGAGAACTAAATCGAAAGCCAAATCCAAGCCGTCGGCTATGGATAATGAAAATGATGTGCCCCTGGGCTCAACTGAGAGCACACCAAGAGACGATGCGCCAAAGCCGACGGAACAGGATCACGGAAAGCGGCCATTCTCACAGGATCAGCGTCAGATATCCATTGATTCCAACTCCACCGCCTATCGCAGTCTGCCGCCAGTGAGCTATAAAAATATGGCCCAGGGAATTTCCTCTGCTCCGTCGGCTCCCGCTTCTGCTCCATTACATCCCGTAGTGATTCAATATGTAAATCGTCTGCTAGGAATGACGCGCCAAAGTATAGATGAGATGGGTGTGAGTTCCTCGTATGTGACCACACCCTCAACGTCGGTGATCAACTCATTGAGAAACGTAACCCCTTGTCCCGAGCCTGAAGCAGGAAGAACTGAAAGGGATCAGGATGAACATACGGAGATGGACGAGCATCGCATGGAGCGGATACAAATCTTTATTGATGACAATCGCAGCTTAATCAATGACTTGGAAGATTCAATACGTTGCCAGCAGCAGCTGCAAAGGGAGCAACAGTCGCAGGATACAGAGAAAAGTATGCGCGCCTTCGATCAAATATGGAACAAGCGTTTAGCCAAGAATCCTGAAGATTGTCAGCTAACCAACAAAGAGAAAGAGCGCACAAGAGAAAATATGCAAAGGGAAAGGCCGACTCCAAAAGGAGATAGGAAAAATGCCGCAACTCCAAAAGAAGGCGGCAAAAGGGAGCGGCAGCAGCAATCAAACGGTGCAGTGCAGCAAAAGAATGGCGGCGTGGTATCCTCAAGCTTGCCTGCCGATAAAAGCACAAACCGCTCTGCACCCGAAAAATCGAAATCCCAATCTACCAGTGAGGAGTCATCTGCCCGAAACATGGAACGCTATGCACAGCTCACGGAGAACTGCACCCAGCGGATCGCCGAACTGACGGAGCTGATCACGAAAGTGCGCGAGGAGAAGCAGCGACTTGTGGAGGTCACCCTCACATCGAACAGCGATGGCGAGCGGCAGTCTACTGAATATCTTGAGCTTCCAACTGGACAACAGCAATCCAGATGCCGGACAATGTCCGATCGCAGCGATTCTCAAACACCTTCGACCTCGGAAGCCTTGGCGCTGCAGAGGCACAAGCCGACAGCAGCCAGCAGGGATAGTGGCATTGCGGACTCGCGTCCAATTACGGCCCAGGGCCAGGTTTGTATCGATGCGGAACCCATCTCCCTTGGCTCCTCAACGCAGAACAATACAGGCCGCGGCCGAGTAAGGGCACCTCCTGCCACGATTCGTCGGTATAGTCCTCAACTAAACGCCGAGGATCTGGCGCACGAGCTGTCGACCATTACAGAAGTGGAAACGCCGGGACAATCACATATTGTGGCCGCCACACCGGTGCCCAAGCCATTCCCTAGTTTCGATCAGTATGCCAAGGAACTGCAGTTGGATCTGTCGCGGTTGGATGCTGATCAGAGCCAACGGCTGCAGTGCGAATTCAATGAGTTAATACACGCGATCAGGCAGCACAATCAAGGAACTGACTACCGTGAGTTTCCTAGCATTAATGCCTATCTTCATAACATGACTAGCACCCGAATTCATGTGGAGATAGGTCAGGATGCAGATCAGGCCACTCTGTCCCCGGGTGAACTGATGCGACAGCTGCGTGTGGTCACTCATACGATCCAAGACTTTCCCAAGCGCAGGGAATACTTTGAAAAAATGTTGGCCAATCAACCAGCCGATCAGAGGGATCTAATAGACAGTGCTAGTTTAGGGAATGATTCCTCGGATTCATTTAACGTTGAGGAAGAACTCCGCCAGCGGAAAATTCTGAAGAACTCATTTCGTCGAGGCAACGCAACTGACATCACATTGACGGGTCAGGAGGTGGCTAGCAGTACGCGGCGGGAAAGCGTCGCCCCGGTGACCAACGATCAACCCAACGAGAGTGGCATAGATCCCCTCTCCGGCAGCAACTTTTCCAGCGACGCGGATCGGAGAAGTCAGTGCTGGCATGCCACAATGCATCAGAGGCAACAGCAGGTGGATGAGTTGTGCAGCAGTACCACAGCCTCGTCGCCAGAACGGCGGCCACGAAGGTCTCGGCTACGTGGAGGCCACGAGCGCAACAACAGGTCTAAGGACGATTCCACAGTGCAGGATGCAAGCCAGATAGGAAGATCCCTTAATCTGAGGGAATTCCTTACGAGAGAGCTCCTCAAACATCGAGTGCACGACGACGTTATCAGTGATAGTTCAGATGAGTCCTTAAGGGGACACTTTCTGAAGTCGGTCCTGCATTCGCTCTCGCCCAGCAACAACACGCAAACACCAGGAGTGGGTGTCAGCCATGCCACCGGAGCCACCAACGACAGACAAAAGACATCCACACCAGTGGGATCGTTCCTTTCCATTCCAGAGAAGGCCGAGTCCATGAGTAGCACTGGCTCTCAACTGTTCTCCGGGGAGAGTCGCATCTCCCTGGTAAACTATCCAGATGGAACTCCACCCATTCCTTTTGAACAACAAAGCAAACTTAGTACAAATCAAACTCGCCAATCCTCAGGTCAAATAGGATCAGGTGTCAGGACATCGCATCGAAAGTCGCCTCGAAAATGATCGCCGAACTTTTAATCAATTTTTTTAGGTTTATTATCCATTTTATGATCCATTATCCATTTTATGACAATTATTTATATTTTACTAACTTTGCAATTGTGTGTCCAAAAGTGACTATCGAAAAAGATTGTATACAATTTGCTCAATATGTTAAATGTACAATTTTATTACCAATTTGTGTGAAACTTATTTATATTTTAATAAACTCGACGAATATTTATTAAATTTCTATCTAGAGTTTCAAGTACAATATTTCGGTTGTATGAATATTTATTTGCAGTAATGTACACAATATATATACAGTATATATATTTGATGGCCTAACTAGTGAGTAGATTAACCAACTGATCCTTTGAGGACCTCGGTGTTTCAGTTCTAGTCCGGAACCAGAATATAAGTAGCTTTGTCATGTTGTAAGTAAACATCCGATTCACAGGCGGTCTACAATAAGTTGGTGGACAAATATTACAATGTAGTCCCAGGTGGAGATTACATCTAAGTACAATACGTATAAGGCAGCACACATTCTAGACTTTTCGTTAACAAACTTAACTAAACTAAGGAAATGAAACATTGATAACATAAATACGTGTATGTGCACAAAAAAATCATTTTGGTACGGCTTTTGTTTTGGACAGGACTCCTCTTCCATTGGGAGCCCAAGAGTTGTAACCTTGAGCCATGATAAGCACCAGATTTGGTTAAATGCGATCTCCGGATATTTTTTGGGCCACCGTTTCTCACTCCTGGCTCTCATCTTCATCGCGATCTCGCTCGTCCCGCTCCCTCTGCATCCTTTTGTGACTGTCACTGGCCGTCTTCTTCAGTGCTTCCGCTTCCCCGCCTGTGGCCTCTACCATTTGCCGGAGATGTCCCTGTGACTTCTTCAGCAGCAAATACGGCACATCGAACTCCACAGCGACACCAGCATCCATTACTATAATCCGATCCGAATCCATGACTGTGTGCAATCGATGCGCAACGGTGAGCACTGTGCACTGCTTGAACTTGATGCGTATGGTGCGCTGGATCAGGGCATCGGTTCTGGGGGAATATATGGGTTAGAAGTTAGTTCTGGAGAAATACGAACTTTCGTTCTAGAACTCACTGTGGATCCACATTGGCCGTGGCCTCATCGAGTACCAGCACCTTATTGTTTCGAAGAATCGCCCTGGCCAGGCAGAGCAACTGACGCTGGCCCACGCTGAAATTGCCGCCCCTCTCCGTGACCATGTAGTCCAGGCCGGGAATAGCTCCTCTCAGCTCTACATCCTCCAAAGCGCTCCACAGCTCGGCGTCGGTATACCGCTCAAAGGGGTCCAGATTGTAGCGGATGGTGGCCGAAAACAGTACCGGATCCTGTGGTATAATCGAGATGCGGGTGCGCAGAATTTCCAAAGATATCGTTCCCGTCTCTATGGCATCGATGAAAATCTCTCCCTCGATGTGAGCCAGTCGGAAGAGAGCTCCAATTAGCGAGGATTTCCCGGCTCCTGTACGTCCCACAATGCCAACCTTCCAGCCCGCCTCGATGGTGAGATTCAGGTTCCTAAGCACCGGCGATCCATTTGGATCATAACGACAGCTCATATTGCGGAACTCCACCTGACCACGAGTGGGCCACTGCTGCGGTGGCGTTTTCTCGCTCAGCGCCGGCTCCTGCTCCAGTTCGGTGTATTGCAGGACGCGCTCCACGCTGGTCATTTGCTGTAAGGACTCGGCCACTTGTCGCACTCCATATTGCACCATTCCGGTTAAGATCATGGCCTGGGCAATGGCCAAGCCTACGTTGCCGCTATAAGTGGCTAAAAGTGGAAAATATACCAATCAGTATTTTTCTATTTGATAACTCATTTCTAATAGAACTCACTTTCACTGGAGATAATGAAGCTGAAGGTGACAGAGGTAAGGAAGACGCAACTGACACAGTCCAGCCACAAGCCTAAAGTCGTATTCACTGCCATGGTCAGCTGCCACACGCTACTGTGCACATCCTGCAGCAAATCAAACTCCTTGGCCACCACATCTTGCAACTGGCGAGATCGAATGATGGCCAGACCCGTAAGCGAAGCACTGAGATGAGAGAACACCGGACTGCGGCAGATGCCCTCCAATCGCTTGAGATCTTGCGAAGGCCTCAGGTACAACTTCAAGATAAGCACATCCACAACGGCTACCACCAACATGGCGGCCACCAAAACTGGATTCAGTATACCAATCACAATTAGAATTCCAAACATCACCAGAGCGATCTGTATAAAATCCATCATGGCCCGCGGCAGCAGCTCATCAATGGCGCCCATATCCTTGGAGAAGCGATTCAGAATCCTTCCAGACGGAGTGGTATCAAAGAATCTCATGGTGGCGTGCAGGATGCAGGCAAACATGCGATCGTGCAGCACCTTAGAGGCGTGCATGCATATCTTGAAGAACAGGAAGCCACGGAACGTGGTCATGATCACTACGGTGATGATCAGAGCACCGTATATGTAAATGCACTCGAAGGTGGTGAAGCTGGTGTCCTCTCCCTGCGACCTCTGATGCTCCTGTTGTGTCCAGATGTTGGCAAAGAAATCGGAACTGCTGCACACCACCTGGGACATCACCATGACAAAGACCATGAAGCTGAAGCTCAGAAGAGTGCTGCCCGCATGGAAGTACTCGTACCAAACGCGTGGGGAAATGCCGCCAGATGCTTGGGCCTCGGCCAGAGCATCCTCATCGACGTTATCATCCAGTTGGGTACTGTCCAGCTGAAACGGAAAATTGTTTACATAAATAAGTGCACATAAGATGTAGGGACTTTGTTAACCCACCGACTTGCTGCCGTGCACCGAGCTGCTCTGTTTTCTCAACTGCTGGTACCCATCTTTTACTCCATCGATGAAAGGTATGTCCTCGTCGTCACTCTCCAGTGAATTGACACTTAGCGGGGATGTTTGATTGCGACTGTTTTCTTCCTCCTCCTCCTTGGGTCGCTCAAGGAGCCTGGCAAAGTCTAAATCACTGTTGATCAGCTCCTGGTACGTGCCTTGCCTCAAAATTTTTCCTTGGTCGACAATCACAATAACGTCGGCCTCGGACAGGAAGTGCACCTGGTGGGTCACGAGAATGCGAGTCGCCTTTAGCTGGGCCAGTCGTCCTCTGGGTCCAATCACCTCATCGAAGAGATGCCTGCCCACGTGCGCATCAACAGCACTTAGCGGATCGTCCATCAAGTAAATTTGGGCGGGCTTATAGACAGCTCGGGCCAAGCTGATGCGTGCTCTTTGGCCTCCGGAAAGGGATGCCCCTCGCTCACCCACGAGAGTTTTGTCTCCGTTTGGCAGCTGTTGGAAATCCGTGCTGAGGGCACAACACCGTGTTACCTCCTGGTAACGCTTCCTATCAAACTCCTCACCGAAAAGGATGTTGTTTCGCACCGATCCAGTAAATAACCATGGTTCCTGGGCTGCATAGGAGAGGTCACCTTGGATAAAAACGCCTCCATCGATAACGGGCAGTTCACCCAGGAGTAACTGGAGAATAGAACTCTTTCCGGCACCGACCGGTCCAATAACTGCGCACAGTTGGCCCTTCTCGATCTGCAGATTAATGCCTTGGAGCGTTCTCTGTGGCTTTTCAGTATCCCAGCTGGCATTAATGTCCTTGATGGTCACTGCTCTGGAGTCGCCCCCTTCCTGATCTCGCTTATGGGTGAGACCTTGAGTGCGCTCCTCACGTCCCTCGAGCATAAGGAAGTCCTGAATCCGACGCAGCGAAACCAAAGCTTCCGCTCCAAAGCTGACAGCTAGTGGATACCAAATAGCAGCCACCAGTTGCAGGATGTTGTAGTAACTGGCTGCTGAGAACACAAAGTCTGCGGTTATGGTTTGGCCCATCAAAGCAGCCGCTGCCAGGGTGATGTACAACGTGGATCGCTCCGTGAACACCATGGTGCTGAGGTAGAAGCCACGCAGGTAAGATGCATATCGGATCTGCTTGATCTCGCTGCGCCGAGCTTCGGCTACCACCGCCTGGAACGGTTTCTCCCAGGCGTACATCTTGATAACCTGAATGCCCTGCACCAGCTCATTCATGATGCCCACTCTCGCGTCCGTTCGCTCCGCGATTCTCATCCGCAGCACAGAGGTTACCTTGCTCAAGGCCGTCTGCACGGGCACCGTTTTCAGCAGCAGTCCAACTACTCCCACAATTGCTGGGATGCCAATGTTCAGCCAAATCAGGTAGCACGTGAGCACCGCCTGCAATGGCATAATCCAGATCCAGTGCATGAATATGAATCCATAGTCCAGACGATTCACGTCATTCGAGAGCAGGTTGATTAGGTAACCAGCTGGCGTCTGACCAGCCGTTTTCATCGAGAGCCGTAGGGTTTTCCGGTAGATCAGCGAGCAGCAGGCTATTCGCATCCTTGCGCCCATCAGCCGCTGGCGGAGATCGACATGGTGCAGCAGGAAGCAGCAAAAAAGCGTCGAAATGACCAGGACGGCGCCCAGACTGTACATATCGTTCCACATGTACTCGACGGTCTGATCCATGATGCTTCGCACAGCGGTTGCATTGTGGTCTACTTCCTCCACTGGAGGCTGAATCGGTTCCCTCAGTTGACCCGCTTTGTCCAGTGAATTGGGGGCTGAAATATGCATGATTCATATGTATACTTTAATAAAGAATGATAATCCTTTGTTTAAAGCTCACCATCCCCTGGAGATCCGCTGGAGCCGGCGACAGCCTGACTCAGCACATAGTTTTGAATTGCCCGTGCAGTTCGATTCAGGGAATCTGATGTTGAAATATCATTCACATCGATATTTCTTAACTGCGCAACAGGAGTTTTTTGAAACTGAATCAATAGCTGCGCAAGAATAGCTGGAATCAAGGTCCTAGAAACAGATTAATTATTACATGATGAGTTAAATTAAATCTCCAACTCACTTGATCACTATGTAGATTAAGCAAATGAGGCCATTGATGATCGTGGGTCCCAGGAAACAGCGGAACAGTGCGTTTCTGAGATGCGGCTTCTGGTTCTTGCGGTGAGATCGCTCCAGTTCCTTAAACCATTGACTGAAAATTTGTCACAATTAACAAATGTTTAAAAGAACTTTGTAGCAAGTCAATCTTCCTTAGTGTTAGTTGTCAGTTGGACAGGACGTTAAATCTCAGTACTTACTCCTCCAAACGGTCGCCCAACTGCTCGGATCGATCTTCCTTCAGACATTGTGTCAGATCATCCGTATTAAGGCCTCTGCGGGATCCTCGATATAGTAAGGGTATCGCCCAGGCAAATATTAGTTGTGAAATAATATTTGCATGTTGTCGCGGATTTTTCCGCGTTGGCTTTGTACTGCTATCCATGCTATCATATGGATGGATAGCTCTCGTCTAGATCAGAAACTCCGTCTGCCTGCAATCGCAAACAAGCCACAAATAAGCGCATGTTAAATAATCAAAGGCTTAAAGATAAAAGGAGTGATTCAACTATACTCGCCAATAACAATGGTAATATAACATGTTTTAACTAAGTGTAAGAAGTGGATTACAATATAATTTAGAAATTGATTAAAAATTTTAAAAAAAAATCCATATATAATGTCTATGACTTTCAAATAACCAATGTATACTGTATTCGCCCGCATTCACATGTCTTTATCATGTTTGTATGTCGTATTAAACTAGTTGATTACTCGAAGACTAGTCTAGGAAGAGCTACTTTCTTATCAGCAAAGACCTTGACCAATAAAGAGTAGTCTATTTCATGCATAAAAGCAAAAGTACTACTGTCTATATACCTACTATATGAAAATATGTAATTGCAGTAAAAAGACACACCTTCCTGATCTTTTCAATAGACGACCATAAACTATAGTCTTTTCGTATCTGATAAGGTCTACGTGTGACTAGAAACGAAGTTACTTTTTAAATGGTTAGTTAGTTCTAGTAGACAACCCCCTATTAAGATAAATTTTATGAACTAACTGCGATTCTATGAAGAATCCCAGGATGCGTGGATTGAACTTTGCTCAGCATATAGTAGACTTGACGAGGGTCAGTCACACGATATCGGTCGTTAGCTTAATGTCTATGATTGCTATTTGCTATGTCTGTAACTGATAGCAGGCGACACGAGGAGCGTAAATCAAAACGCTTTTGGAGCTCCCGCACTCGACACTCATCTTCGTATGACAATAATCATAATGTTTATTAATTGGCAAGCAAAAGTCCAGAGACCTTCCCAGATAAGCTATTTTATAACCACGAATGTTTTTGTATCGAGGCTATATGCCAGGCGAAATTATTTTGACCTACTTGCTGCAAGCGGAAATTTCACTTTTCAAATTATAACTTTTCGATTAAACTTCACATGATTGCAGTTGTAGTGGAGTTGTTGGTCGGGAAATTTTCATGCTGCTCAGTTGCTCATTGTGAAATAGCATTAAAGCACTTAAAAAGTTGAGTTCCAACGCCCTTTAAATGCCGCTCCCCTTTTCGAATTAATAGATTTAAATTTTCTGGGCGCAGACATTTAATAAAATGTGACGACGCCAATGAATTTACGTAAATAGATAGAAAAACGTGCTGTACATCTTCCCATTTCGATTAAAGCAATTAAAAATACTTAAACCCAATGTTTTCGGCTTTTAAAGTTCATCCACTATAGCAGATTTTCATATCAGCTAGAATAGGCGGGGTCAGTTTTATCAGCCCCGTTATCTTTACTGTGGTTTAGAATTAAGTATTGTAATTATTTCAGAGACATGCGGCATTTTAATGCTGTTTCAATTGTTTAGAACGAGTTTTGTAAGCAACAACTGTGACAACCAATTCAGCGTTTTAGGTTTCATAAATATTTCCAACGAAATCTAATTTATGAACGCGCTAAATAAACACAGACAGGCGCATAACGAACAGATTGTAAACCAGTGATTAATTTATTTTTACCGGTATCGGCAAGTCTATTACAGTGAAACATCAAATGGTGGGACTCAGGAATTATAATTTCGGTCTACAGCTGGGGCGGAAAAACATCTATAAGGCAGATTTGTTTACTGAGCTTTTTAAGGGCTTTGAAATTTATCTAATCAATTGGAATCTTTTTTAATAACATATCATGTTATTGAAGTCCCACTGTATGTATCTATACAAATGTGTATGTATATACATATGTACGAGCACTGGGCCAATCGGTAAGCGACCTCAAGGGCAAACAAGTGGTTGTTTGGTGGAAAACCGGCATTCCAATCGCTTTTAGTGCCGCTTTGCACATTGGAAAGAATTCCGCAATAGTAGGAACTAATTTTAATAACGGGTTATGACGTAAATGCAGAGAAGAATTACAGCAGACGCAGACATAACAGCACATTGAGCACACAGGCGACCATCGAAAACAAAGAGCCAAAAGCGCACACAAACACGCACATCGTCTGTACATGTACATACATACGTCACTTATTACGCGAATGTACTGACTTCCAAATTTATCAATTAACCGTTAGATTTAATCGCTCGAATGACACTTACTTGTGCTATCAGAGCATTAATTGGTTCACACTACTGTGCTCTATTGTTATTATTGTACCACTCGAATTGGTCGCAACGGAGCAGCACGTGCAGAAATAGTACGAACACAAGCGCAAAACGCCGACTCACGCACACTCGCACACACGGACCAACGAAGCGCAACCGTATGCGCCAAACACGACCTCCTCCTTCAACAGTTCGGAACCGAATGAAATACAAAACAAACAAGCTTATGGCTACAGTCAATAGAGATGGTCAGCCTTCGATAACGAACGCAACAAGTTCCCCGTGATTTTCAAGTAGCTTACAACGCAGGAAACGTTGTCCAATTGGACAAAATTCCTCTCTTTTTGGTGAGAGAACAAAAGCTTCTTAAATGTAAAAAAACATTAAAGCTTTCAACATGAAATGTATAATGATGTAAAATAAAAATGTGTGAGCAAATCATTTGATTCTGAATATATTTGATTTGATTGAACATAATTTAATCATGAAACATTATGTAACGGCAACCTAAATATTTCATGAAATTATGTATATACCTATAAATTATATACATATATAATGCAATTAGAAACACTTAAACAATTGTTAATCAATACAGCTGCACAACATTTTATATCCTGAAGCACACCCCCACCGCCCCCTCTCAATTTGTGTAAACACGCACCGCAACAGTTGTTCTATTTTGGCGCCAAAAATAGCTGAGAACGTAAACAACAAAGCTCGCTCTTTCACTCAATTGCGCTCTTGGAAACCTTGTTACAGGATGTAGGTCAACCACTGCGTATGAGTGATATTGCGAAGGCAATAGAATTTCGCTTTCAGTTACCGCACTTTCAGTTGTGCGACTCGCGTACAACGGGACACTCAGCACGGCTAACGTGAAAAGTCCAACGGATGGTTTTCCCAAAGCCTGCGGAGGAAATTCGCGCGCGACTTTTCCGAATCAATACAGAAACTTGAGTGCCGGGCAGCAAAAAAAAAAACGCAATAAAAGAAAGGAAACATTACTACAAAGAGGCCGCACAATTGAATTTTATATTTGGTAACCCATTGACATTGTTTGCAAAAAAGACCAGTGACTGTCAAACTGGGCAAAGCCTTAGTGTGAAATGGGACCACTGTAAATGTCCTTTGACAACTATGAGCTCTTAAAATTTTTTGTCGTTCAAGTGAAGAAAGTTAAACATAAGTAAACCGTCTTAAGGTAAGCTATGAAAAGGGACAAGTTTTAAAATCATTCACCGCCATTTGCAAAATTTAAGTTTTGCTAGTTTATGTTTTTTTTTTGGTGTGTAACATTAAAAATGCAAAAGTCCTAAGTGGCGACTGCCCCAAGTTGACCTGCGAAAAGGTTTGGCTCTTATCGCTACTCTAGAGACACTCCCATTGGTTTCATTCAACTTGGAGCATGTAAATTACTCATACGCAGCGTTGTCCCAGGCAAAGTTTCACACAAAAAAAAAAAAAACAAGTATAAAACGCAGTGTGTCAAGTGACAGAAAGAGCTGTCAGAGAAGAAGGGTTGACTTTGGTAGGCATTTGAAATATTTATGAAAGCCAGCGCGTTTCCATGAAGCCTTCAACTGTTCTTTTTTTTTTTGCTGCTCCACTGTTGTTGCTGTTGTTTATCCTTTATTTTTTCGGTGGCAGGCTTTCGCACTCGACATCAAGGGTAATTAAAATGTGGACACATTAAGGCGTCTCCGATCCTGTGGTTGTGGTTAGTCACAAACACACTGACACCCAGATATCCTTGCAGCTGGTGACGACGAGTCAGGCGAGGGAAAATGTTTAGGATTTGCGTTTGTGCTAAGTTGTTCCCCCAAAGTGGAACGCTTTATATGCACTGGGGAATGGAACGAGCTGAAATTCCCTCGGAATTCTCCTGCCCGCGTAATTAAACAAATATTTTAATTAGACAGATAGATTAAAACTCCATGCTCAGACTAAATGTGGGATGATGTGTGATACACATACCCGCAGGAAGTCGTTTAAAGTGCAAGGAGAGTTTGACAGTCAGGCACATGGACTTTTCCTACTGAAGAATACAATCGCACTATAAATCGTTCGAAACACTTCGTTTTATGAGCCATGAATTGCAAATCCTTAAACGGAAGTTGTATATTCGAAACTAGTTTCCCACTGTTGGTTTTTCCTCAAACAATCCTTGACATTGTATCCTTTGAGCCGACCAAGCCGCATTAATAATCGGCCGCCTTTTCGGTTGCCATTGTTTTTTCTTTTTATTGCCGCAATCAACGATTTCCGTGCGTGTTGCTTCACTTTGGTATTGGAGTCCAGGACTGTCGGCATTTCGGGCCACAAAAAATAGAAACAAACTTGTGTATAATTCATAGGGCAAAAGGCATTCATTCACATCGTACTTAGTTAGATACCCAGTTGTGGTCAGTCCGACGACCGATATTAAAGCCCAATAATGGATTCGGATTACGGAGCAAACACAAAGTCCGAAACATGCCTCAAATGGAGGATAATTTAATGGTCGTAGTCTGGTTGGCGAAACTTTCATTTGTAGTCGCCTGTTTGCCCGGCTCCCATGTCAGTTATTTTATATGTTTCCCCGAGGCCGCTTTGCGTTAACATCATCTGCATATAACAACTTGGCTAAAGGTCTCTTTTTGGCTAACCAACACGTAGTCAAAAGGAAAAAGTTTGACATGCCTGGCGAGAAAGGAACGCTTTAAGAAGGATACACCCGCAAACATTTACCTGGGCCATGAAAATGGCTAAAACGTGTTCGCCCGAGTTCCACACGAATGATTAGAATGTTTACTCGAAATCTTTAAAAAAGCAATGTTGAAGCAAGTTTAAATTGCTTGTTTTCTGATTGGAAATTGCCAGCTGTGAAGCCTTGAATCAGCATTGGCTGTAATTCGATTCTGACCTCCTTTAACTAAGAGACTTGTCTGCAATCAATGCTGCTTCCGATGCACGAATAAAAATCAGAGTTAATTTATGAAAAATAATTTATGAGCATAATTTGTTTTTAAGCATTTATGACAGTGCTTTGAAAGATTTAATACGGTTCTATATGCAAAAACATGTCGTTGATCATACAATAAATATCTGTAATAAAATCCAAAATGTTTCTATAATATTTTCACTGTGTCTGCTTGACCTGCTGCACATCATCAAAGTTACCTTCAGTGGACCAGGTTTCCAGCGTTTTGCTCGACTGGCGGCGCTCCATAAATCAAAGGCGATGTGACGCAATTTACTTGCAAACTCAAAACAGTACAAAAAGTAGAATATTCCCAATTTGTTTACATTGTTCGTTCAATAAAGTCAAGGCGTCGACATCGTGCGACCTCGATTACCGCCGGGAATTGTCTTAGTTTAGTTTTGAATTAAGTTTTATGGCACGTTGACGGGGCGAAAGTTTTACTGCCACGCCCCCATTCCCGAAAGTGGGTTCAAAGTTGAAAAACCTCGAAGGAACTCGCATGAGTTAGAGGCAAATCAGAGAAGGCCGAATAAAATATTTAGGGGCAATTAAATGGGAGGCACGTGTGTGTGTGTGTGAATGAGAATGTATATTCTCGAAATTTCCCTCAGGCTTCATTGTGTCATTAATCGGGAATATGAGAATACGTATGTTTGTTTCACCGGAAAGGAGCAACTAACATCCGCTTGATTAGCAAATACACAGGGGATAAATATGACAACTAAAAATTATTCGATGTATAAGAAATAACAAATATGTTTAAGCATTTGCTTGAATATTATGTGATTATCATCTATAAATGTTGTGCATAAAACATCAATAGCATATTTTTAGATCCTTTGAATCATATAATGCGACCCTGGGCTATTTTAATCACAGAAAAATGGCGGAATTTCGCGGATATATACCATATTTTTTTCTTTGTGTGCGGACGCGTGGACCCACATCCGACATCCACTGGCTCCATTTGCCTGCCAGCTGCCTTCGTCCTTCGGCAGAGTTCTTCTGCTCTCCTGCATGTCCTGCAGCCAGACAATGTGTGCATCGGTGTGCGTGCGTGGCTGGCTATGGCCAAGTGTGGGTGAGTGTTGAAGGACATGTTCAAGTGCGCTCTTCCTACCGGACACACTTTGTTTGCTTTTGATTTGCGTTTTTTCGTGCTGCAGCACCAAGAACTCAATTCGCTCACGCCCATTGTTTACCTTTCGATTTCACAGCGATGCATTAAAAATGCATATGCCATGATTATTACACATACGCCATGTGTTACGCAGCCATTTGATATTTATGAAAAACAGAGCGGGCAAAAAAACCAAAAAAATGCCGCTTAATCCTTATTCATGGCTGCTCACTTCCACGGGTTTATTACGCCCGTGTGCGTCATCCGGCAGTGGCTCTCAAACTGTTTTGCTAATTACCCAACAACACAGCCTAGATTGTATCTCATTTGCAAGTGAGTCGGGCAGCAAAAAATAACCAGGCGACTAACAACAACAATTACCACTTGACCCAGGACGAAGGACAATCAGACCAATTACACTGGTCAACCAATGAGTGGAAAAGCGATCAGCAAACACAAATCTTTACATAAAACTACTTATTTCAACAAATAACACTGGTATTCATACTACTTTCTATAACTAGTATACTTAAAACTTAAAAATTTTCTAACATAAATCATAATGAATCATTCCACTATCTGCCAATCGAATTACGCATGCAGCTTAAGTTATCTGTGATTGCGGCTGTACAGAAGCACTAAGCTGCTCATTAATATTCAGATTAATAGTCGCACAAAGAGGTCCTTTGGTGTGCGCAACCTTGCTGTGCTGTGCCGTCCGTCCAGGACCCAGCGAATGGGGTACCATGGCGCCAAGGATCCCGCAGTGCTGCTGGTGCTTCTGTTGGCTGCTGCGGCAATGTAGCTTCCACTCAAATAGGCGAGCTTTGACTCAATGGCCCCAAAGTCGAGAGATTCTTCTAGTGGCTGGGGCTGCGAGAATTGAATTCAATTCAATTTAGTTCCGAAACGCCGCTCACAATGAAAAGACGCTGAATTCGTTCCGTTTATTACAGCATTTCGAAAGAAAATATACTGAAGTGAAGTAATCAGGTCTATTACGAATTCGTTCCGTCCTCTCGGTGCGTATAATCAGTGTATTTCCCAGATATTTTACTATGTGTAATCGAAATCCGGTTGTGTTTTTGAAAAACTCATTTGTTTACTGCGAAATATAGAACTTGATAAAAATATACAAAAAACATTTGCGCCGCCCTGAGCGATATATTCGCCCCTCAATATATATGCAAATACGTATTTAGTTGGCTTTCCGTTCGGCGTGGTTTTTGTCTGTGTGAATATTTAATGAAAGGAATTTTAGCTTCGACCAGCTATCTAAATATGTACAAAGAAATGCATAATTTTCAAATAATTGCAAAGGCTAAAATGTTGTGTTTACGTTATGAAAACCAGTACAAAAATGCAAAGAGAAAGATTTTTATTTATAGAAAAGCTAAAATCGGAAACTTTTTATATGAAATATAATACAGTGTTTAAAAACCGACAAACTCGAGTTAAATCTATTTAAATTTATGCATGAAACCATCTTGATGGCTGCACATTTAATTGATAACGAAATCTTTATTTCAGATGCACACAAAGTTTTTCCAAACCGAAAAATTTTAAAAATCATAAAAAACAAACACAACACCAAGTGAGAGCACAAGACAAACGATGAGGTGATGCCACAATTAATTTATTTATTTATCATTTATTTAAGCACATTTACACGACACAAGGGACATACTCACTCGCTACTCACTCAAGTATTCCAAACATTCACAAGCCACGACTACGTCATCGCCAAGAAACCTGAAGAGCAACCAAAAAAAAAAGAAAAAATAATACAACAAAATAATAATAACACCGTGCTCGGTTCAAGTTCTTGGCAATGGGAAGTAGTCTCTCCATCATTTTTGAAGGCAGACAAGCTTTGGCAGCCAGTCTAGAATTAAGTCCCTCTCTCGTCTCGAATTCGGGTTTCGGTTCTGACTCTTCGCTCCACATATATTTTGGATGTCCCATTTTGGGGGCAGGAGGCTTGGTGGCTATTCAACAGGTGCCCATCAGCTCAGAACGAGATGTAACAATTCCCCAGCAGTTAAAGTTGAATTAGCAAAGCTCGTAACCGGAGAGGATGTTCCTCCCCATTTTTCGGAGCAGGAAAATACAACCACCCATTTGGCCACTCCAAGTATGCAGCTTAGTGAACATTTTCTGGGCGCCTTTGTTGTTAGCAGCTAACAAAGCGTTAAAAAGCGTGAAATGCTGAGGTTGTAAATCTCTTGAAAAGTTTGGTTTCGTACGATTACTCAAGTCAAGGTTGCACATGAAAATTGTATGACCTGCTAAAAGAAAATTACGGCTATATTATAATGAGTCCCCAAAGCCACCGCATGAAAAAGAATGAAAGGTAAACAATGAGATATATTCTGGGAAATTTGAATAAAGTCAACAGCTGCTGCTAAGCGTTGAATAATTAAGGCAGACGCGAAAATAAAAGAAAAGTTTGGGGCAAAACGTGAAATGCACTCGGAAAACTGTGGAAAGTTTAGGAGAGAATATAATATCAAGAGTTCTTTACTTACTAACAAAGAAACTATTAAATGCTTTCAAATTAATTTCGGTTAAAAAATGGGACAAATACACAGCTTACCATAAAAAACGAAAGGAAATAAGTTTGCTTTTCCAAAGTTGAAATGCGTAACTCGATACCTTTAGACTTTCCTTTGTGATAAGCAAACTTGCCAACAAAGTTGGTCTTCCCTCGTCAGAAATGAAAGCTATTTTGTGTATCCACTCAACAGGTAACGCGGTGGGTGGTGGAGCACCATCAGCATAGTCGTAAAACTGTGTCAATTTACCCCACCCACATGGCGTATGAGCAATGCGAGACTCGATTAAAGAAGTGAAAAATTAAGCTAAGTAAACAAACGAAGTGTTCATAAACGTTTTGTATACTATACTTATGAATCGCGGAGCGTCGGTGAGGCATTTCAAGATCACATTTCTAGCTAATAGCACAATATAGTATGACATCATCGCAATCGTGAGCATTGAGTTCGATGCCGGCATCTTAGCCGGCAAACGCTAATGAGTCAGCTTTACTATCGGAAATATCTGGTCGAGATGCTCATGAATGTGTACACTTGAATTCTTGCAGCGATAACAGTCCATCGGTGCCCCTGGCGGAGTTCACCATCCCACCCGATCCCACGCAGACCGAATCCTTTGTGCCCCTGGCGGAGGCCAAAAAAATGAACGAATCCCCAGTGGTAACGCCGACCACGCCCACCGGCAATGGCACGCCGCCCACGCAGACGACAAATGGAAACTCAACTGTGGCCACAAAATCCGTGAGCGACGATAACAGCATTTTCTCCGTGTTCTACACGCTGGGCAAGAAGGTGGCCATCGTGGGCTCCATTTATCTGGTGGGTTACATGGACTGGTCGGTGGCCTGGTTGATAGCGCCGGTCATCCTCTCGGTGGCACGCGACCAGTTGGCCAAGACGTCGGAGAAGAAGCGCGACATTGCCAAGGCCTCGGCTCTGGCGTCCGAGAAGGACGTAATCCTGGCCAGAATCGACGAGCTGCCCGCGTGGGTCTACTTTCCCGATGTGGAGCGCTGCGAGTGGTTGAATAAGGTGAGTGGGATTTACCAAGTAAATGGTTTCACTTACCATATGAATCCTTTTTCCAGATCTTGAAGCAAGTGTGGCCCAATGCCAATCACTTTGCACGCACCTTGGTGAAGGAAACCATCGAACCCAATGTGGCCTTAGCTCTGGCCAACTACAAGATGAATGGCTTCCGGTTCGATCGCATTATTCTGGGCACCATTCCACCGCGGATCGGCGGTGTGAAGATCTACGACAAGAACGTGGATCGCAACGAGATCATCATGGATCTGGATCTGTTTTATGCCAGCGATTGCGACATCAATTTCTATTTGGGTGGTATGAAGGGCGGCATCAAGGATTTTCAGATCCATGGTTGGGTGCGAGTGGTGATGAAGCCACTGATACGATCGATGCCCCTGGTGGGTGGACTGCAGATCTTCTTCCTGAACAATCCGAATATCGATTTCAATTTGGTGGGAGTGATTGATTTTATGGACATGCCGGGTCTGAGCGACTTGCTGCGCAGGATCATCGTGGAGCAGATTGGCAATGTGATGGTGTTGCCAAACAAGCTGCCCATTTCACTCAGCGAAGAGGTTTCGGCGGTGGCCCTCAAGATGCCCGAACCAGAGGTGGGTCCACAAAGCATATTAATATCAATCTTGTATAATTGGATGGATATTTTCAGGGCATCCTGCGCATTCACGTGGTCGAGGCCAAGGACCTGATGAAGAAGGACATCAGTGTGCTGGGCAAAGGCAAGTCGGATCCCTATGCCATCATCAATGTGGGCGCCCAGGAGTTCAAGACCCAGATCATTGACAACAATGTGAATCCCAAGTGGGACTACTGGTGTGAGGTACGTATGCCTTGGCTGATTCTTGCGGGGATTCCCCCTGCCCTGCGCTTCTTTCCTTGCTTTTTGTTGATTGCTGCATGATACAATCCAACACAAAAAACCACCGATTTATTGCATAATAGTTCGTTGTTTTGCCCTTCTGTTATTTTCCATTTTGATTTTTCATTCCTTTATCATCACTCGATTACTTTGTTTGGCGCCTGAACGCAGGCCACTGTTTTTATTGAAATGGGTCAATTTGTCGAGATTCAATTGAAGGACTCGGACGATTCCAAGAAAGACGAGAACCTGGGCAGGTAAGCAATATTATCATTTCACTTCTTATGAGTTACCACACCACCCACACACTCCGCCCAAAATCCTCCTTGAAGATCCCGAGTGAGTAATCCTTGTTGAGAGCTCGTTTTTGCATGAATGAAGTGCCTCGCCTGAAACTGAGGACAATTGACTGACTATGTATCCTTGAGTTTCGTTTCGTTCCGTTTCGCTTTGCTCTATGGATTAAGTACTCTATTTGCCTACTTTCTCTACTTTCTCTGCCACCGCAGGAAACACACTCACACACTTTCGTTTTTCTAGGCGTGTATTTTTACCACCATTGGTCACTATATTGGGTTTTCTTTGTGGGACTATGATCAGACTATGCCAGGTGTACAGAGCGATGATGTATTGGGCAGGTTGTATTGCCGCACGAAACTGCATTTGTTTGTTCTATCTTCGTTTTTTTTTTGTATCTCTTGATTTTCATTTATCTTCTGAATACGTTTACTAACAAGCACCAACAAAAAAAAAAAGAACACACAGCGAAGTGATGAGAAATTGGCCAATTGAAGTGGTTTTCGTGACCCCAATAGTTTGATTAAACAAATAGCATTTGACTTGTGTTTACTTATTGTTTCGAACACATAACCTAGTGTTTAAATTTGGTTAACAATCATCAATTAGTTTGATTCGTATTTTAGTATCATTTAAACTGTAGTTACCATTTGAGTTTATTTATTATGCTGAAGTAAATTGGATTACTAAGAAAATCTCAACACTTTCGCCATACCGACCTAACATGACCCGATTCCAAACTAATCTGCATGCCCTTTTGACACACCTGTTTTTGAACCACAAGCAAAAGCTGGAGCAGTTTGAACCACAGACACACAATGATTGAAACCAGAACCACCGGCATGCCAATGACCATTTTTTGTGCAAGTAGCTAGATTCGATCCTGTAAATAACCCACCCACATTTGGACCGTAGTTTGTGTAGACTTTGCGCTGGAACTAACCATTAATAATGCGAAAATGTCTTTTAACTTGCTTTTGGTGGTTCGAACGATGAATGGAGCAGGCTGTGGTCGAGGTCTCGCAGCATGCCATACTCGTGCTCAGACTTTTTGACTGGGACCGCACTAGTGATGACGAGTCGCTCGGCAGGTTAGGCAACCATCTATTTGATTGATTGATCGATTAATTGATTGAACACCAATGAACTCACCCACAAGAACATACAAGAAAAACGGACACACAAAACTTGCTCCAATAACTTATCCCAACAAGAACTCCAAACGAGATGCCCTCAAACAGCTTGAATTTCAAGGGAACCCGTTGAGAAGTTGTCATTTTCTTTTTTCTTGTTATTTTGTTTTTCATTTTAAATCATACTTGCTGTAAACTAATTAAACTTTTTAACTACCCAAAATAGAGCCAGCATCGATATTGCCAGCGTGATCAAGAAAGGCGTTGTGGATAGTGTAAGTAAACAGAAATTTCTTATTTAAATGTATGCCAAATAATATTTTTAATAATATACTTAGTGGCTCACCTTGGAAGATGCCAAGCATGGACTTCTGCATGTCCGCCTGCAATGGTACAAACTCACCGCCGATCCCAATGATCTGCAACAGATCTTGCTGGAAACGCAACTCCTACGCGTGACCAGCATGAGTTCGGCGGTACTCAGTGTATTCATCGATTCGGCCAGGCATTTGAAGGTGCGTTTGATTAGAAATTAATCAATAAATAAGTCATATGTCAAATGAAATATCCACTCCCAGCAAGCTCGATCCAGCTCCAAGCCCGATCCCTACCTGGTGTGCAGCGTGAACAAACAGAAACAGCAGACTGCCATGATAATGCGAGACGATTCTCCCGTTTGGGAGCAGGGCTTCACCTTCCTGGTCAGCAATCCCGACAACGAGAGTCTGAACATCAAGATCTACGACCAGAAGACGGGAAACGACATTGGCCAATATACCTACACCCTCAGCACGCTGCTCAAGCAATTCAATATGGAGGTCATACAGCAGCCATTCCAACTCCAGAAGTCTGGACCGGAATCGAAGCTCTATATGTCGCTGTCGCTGCGCATTTTGAAACCCGGCGAGATTGACAAGGAATCGGATGCCTTGGAGCAAGTGGCGGCCCTCACACGCAGCAGCTCCGTGAAAACGCCAGATGTCGCTGCAGTTTCTCCTCCAGCATTTAAGGTGGGTTCAGTCTTCCACAGCTCAACGATAAACTTGCAGAATTACGTAGAATCTGTATATAGGGAATGGAAAAGAACAAAATAGAAACTAACTACGACTACACCTTCTATAAGAATTAGTTTTTGCTCCATCGTTTTCAACGTCCTCGATAGTATAGTGGTTAGTATCCCCGCCTGTCACGCGGGAGACCGGGGTTCAATTCCCCGTCGGGGAGAATCTGTGATTCTTATTTTTTGCTTTTTACTTTGTTATCTAAACAATTCTGGTTGTAATTAAATCTAAATTATCCTTTCTTTTAGGAATCTCAGGCATCCAGCAAGCGTTTGTCCGCCGAATCGCCCATCAGTGAAGAAGATCCTGTGGCGGCTACGAAAATCTCCCCGGCCATGTCGGCCTCCACCTCCAGCGAAAAGCCCATCAGCGAGCTGGCCACCTCTGTGCTGACCCACCGCTTTCCCGACTCCACCTCCTCACCCGGCGAACATGGCCTTGGACGGATGCAGTTGTCGATCCGCTACAGCGCCCAGCGTCAAAAACTAGACGTGACCATACACAAAATCCAGAAGATACCACTTCGCGATCCCAGCAACATCCCCGATCCGTATGTTAAGCTGTACCTGCTGCCTGGACGCACCAAGGAGTCGAAACGCAAGACGAGCGTGATCAAGGACAACTGCAACCCCGTCTACGATGCATCCTTCGAGTACCTGATTTCCATTGCCGAACTCAGGCAGACGGAACTGGAGGTGACGGTGTGCACACAAAAGGGATTCCTATCCGGCGGTAGTCCCATCATTGGCATGGTAGGTACCCGAAAGCAACCCCTTATATGCAGACACCGCGCGTACGTCCTTCGTATCCTTGTGATTCCCAAGTAATTATTTTGCAAGAGTACCGTATAAATAGGAAAGATATCCGGATAAACTTCGTTCTTGCTTCGGCAGAACATATACTAAAATTGGAACGATACAGAGAAGATTAGCATGGCCCCTGCGCAAGGATGACACGCAAAATCGTGAAGCGTTCCACATTTTTTTGCAACAATTACAATCGTTTTATGTCCTCTTCTTTCAGCTGAAAATTCCTCTGGATGATGCCGAGATTACCACACAAACTGGCTTGAATTCTTGGTTCGACTTGCAGCCTGAAATACGGCACGAGTAGGAAAAGCAGAGTCAAATGCCGAATGCAGAGTCTCATTACAGCACAATCAACTCAAGAAGAACTCGACACTTTTTTACCAATTGCACTTCAACCCTTTTTTATTCGTTATGTATACTTTTTTGGTCCCTAACCAAAACGAAAACGAACTCTCTTAGTCGTGCCTCTATATTTAAAACTATCAATTTATTATAGTCAATAAATCGAACTGTGTTTTCAACAAACAAACAATAAAATACTTTGATTCTAAAGGACATTTTGGAAACCTTAAGGAGAGAGTTCTCAAGACCATTCGCCAATTCTTATAATTCTCAACTGCTCTTTCCTGATGTTGTTCATTTATATAGGTACGTTTTCATACCTACTTCGTTCTTGCTTCGGCAGAACATATACTAAAATTGGAACGATACAGAGAAGATTAGCATGGCCCCTGCGCAAGGATGACACGCAAAATCGTGAAGCGTTCCACATTTTTTTGCTTACCTGCGATTGCTTTACTTTACTACTCAAATTCAAAAACATCAAACTTTCTATCAATAAAGCATATTTATTTATATCTATTTACATGAAAGAATTCCTTAAATGCGAAAAATTTTCATTAAGGCCTTTAGCTTTAAAAAGAAGATTTTAAAAAAATACACAAAGTAATCTAAAAAATATTAAATAGCTAGGTTGATAAAATTCATTTCATACGTTGCAATTCTACATTAATTTTACACGAAAGAATAAAACGCCACCTACTCAGCCAAAATGCGAAAATGTTAGCTCGCCAAGCCCAGAGGGCGCCAGTGCTCCTCTGCTTATTATAATTCTCAACGTCTTTTTCCGAAGGTTTTTCGTATATATAGACCCATTTTCACCTGAACATCGTTCTTGCTTCGGCAGAACATATACTAAAATTGGAACGATACAGAGAAGATTAGCATGGCCCCTGCGCAAGGATGACACGCAAAATCGTGAAGCGTTCCACATTTTTTTGCCTACCTGGAGCAGGTAGTTGTTGGCCAATAAAATAAAATATTTTCCGTTTTTCTGCTTTCGCCAGTATTTATTATTTTTCTTCAATATGTATTCAATTTGGTATGTATTTAGTAATTGTAATATATAGACAATGGTTTTCCGTTGACGTACATACATCTGACGTGTGTTTATTTAGACATAATAGTTATGTTTTCACATCTTTTTAATGTTCGCTTAATGCGTATGCATACAAAATTTTTAATTTTCAACACAGTTGTTTTTTTTTTCATCATTGTTTATTAATATTCTGTTATTGTTTCAATTGTTCCACCTTGGACTTTTCAAACCTTTTTCATTTCGTTTTTTAATTTTTGGTTCTGGTAATGCACTCGCCAAGAGGACTTTCGTTGTCTGATCTTCGCGGTTTTTACGAGTGCATCCACTATCTAATTTGAATTTTTTTCGTTTTATACCTAATTTAAAGAATTTGAAAATACATAATTATGCACTGTTATTAATATAGATATATATATATGTATATATGCTTTAAATGGACACATGAATCAGGCTCTTGGTTTTTTTCATATTATTATATAAATTATATTTACTTTCAAATTGTAATTCTTTTGCTTCTCCATCGAATATGAATCTTGAACTTCATTTCCAACGTGTTTTGAGGTAGTTTGCTTAGTTTCGTTATGTATATAAAAGTTGTTTTCTCTGAAGCACATTTATATAAAGCACACACATTTACAATATCCGTAACATTTAGGTATACATGTTTTGTTTTAATTATATATTTAATATGTTTATTATACAATATTAAACACTGAGGAACTGTCGTGCTTATTTCAATGCTGCTTCGCCTTGAATTCTGTTTGCTTTACTCGGTACTTTTTACACAAAGCCATCCTAAAACCTAAGCAACCTGACTTAATTATGATCATACATATTCTGTATTTTTGCTTGCGCTTGTACTTTGTGTGTGGATGTGGGTGTGGCTTGCCCGATGTGTTTCTAAAGTACTAGATTGTAATTTTGAATTCTTATCACTTATGTAATGAGTTAGCTCCCAAGACATGAATTTGAAAACCGTTAAAACTGATGGCCAATTTTGCGTGTCGATGTATAATGTATGTGCGCTATATGGGTTTCTATATTATATTTGTTTAAGCCTATGTTAACAACTACAATTTGTTATGTCCACGTGTTCATCGCTGTGGGTGATACGAGTGCCTAAGTTCTAAGTTTTTAACTTGAATCACTTTTGTAATTTGTATTTTCGTTCTCATTCTCGTTTTCTTCCCTTTTCCCTCAGTTAGAATGTACTTTTTTCTTTCGAAAGTTAATTCTTTTGATATCAATTGAACACAACACGTTAAGCAACAAATAGCAGTAAGAAAGGCTACAAATAGTAAATGGAAATTATAACCCAAAATAGGAGGATCCCGCCCCAAAGAACTACACAACAAAGAAATTTTGAATACAAATATCACAAAATTAGCATCGAAGCAGAGCAAAAGTATTCATTTTGATAATGCAAATTAGAATAAAACTCAAAGTTGTATTACTTTTTTGTTTGGTGTTTTTTCTTATATTTTTTTTTTTGTTTTTTGAGTAGCCGGAAAGTAAAAGATAAAAACTGAAGCCTTGAAAATGTTTTCATGTGTGCCTAAAAATTAATAAATTATAATTTATATTGAAGGTATTTCATAAGCATAAGCAAATCGTATGGATAATAGAAAAACTTAAAATTATTTCATTCTCAGTTGCAGAGTTCAAGCATATTGAAATCCTACGGTTAACATCAAGAAATAAAAGCATAAAAAGAAAAATTAAAATTATATCACCACGCATGTATGTATGTTTATGTATATGTATGTATATAGATAGTTATAGCATTTAAGTAAATTAATAAAGTTTCGCAAAACATTCTTTTTTGGAAACAATCGAACTTTCTTTAACAAAATGGAAAACTTAAAAAATACAACCTAGGACCATAAAATATGTATATATTGGATGAGGGCCAAAACAATTATAATAACCGATAAATGTAATATGTAGGTTCGTATGATCTATTTAAAAGCTCTCTCCCCACATTGAGTTAAATGTAAAAACCTATGACTAAAACATTGAACCAAAGTTATACATCGTTAATATAGCATTTAAAACTTAAACAGATAAATCGCAGTTGTATTTAACTTATACTCCAATAATTCTTAGCATTCCCGATATATTCTTCCAATCCAATCAAATGAATGTTCTACCCTTATTCATTAAGCAGGTAAAACTGGTAGCAAAGCCCTACAAAATTCACTTGCTCGTCTAAACACTCCGTTTCTTAACAATCTTAATGGCTAAACGAAATTTTGTATTTTTCACATTTTCTTTTCAGTTTTGTGGTGGCCTCTTTCTTTACTTGTTTGTTTTGTTTCTTTCTATTTGTTAATGTTTCATTTTCAAAAGGAATTTTGTTTTCTTTTGTTTACGTTTGTTTGGCTCTGGCTTTCCGGATTCGGCGTGGTCGCGAAAGAGTAAAAAATATTTTCTGCAATTTTCTGCCATACAAAACATATAAAGCCCAGGCTCTTTGAATCACAGTTATATCTTGGTTATCAATATTATATCACTTATGTAGAACAATTTAACAGAACGTTGTGTTTTTGAGGAGGGAAGGAGGTTTAATAAAGAATTTTCTCAACTAATTCCGAGCTCAAGAAAATTTTTCCTGTTTTTCGACTGATTCCATTCCAAAATCAAATTGTCATCCTGTCGTAGAATGGGTTTCAGTTGTTGGTGGTGTGGATAAAGTTGGCTTGATGGGCGGTTCGTTAGCTTTACATTTTTGTCCTCGTTTGGTCTACGACGATTTACGCAGCTCCTCGAGGCCTCCATTCGGCATGCCGCCGCGCATATTCTCCAGAACCTTGTTCACAAAATCCGTGGAACCACCCGCAATGCGAATTCCAGCTGCAAATTTTATTAATATGACATTAGTTCAATTGAATATTATATATTATATTATAATAAGCTATACATACACGAGGCGGTAGCGTAAATGCGTGCAATTTGTTGGTCCACCTCCTCGGTGGATTCGCCCAGGTTCTTGGTACGATGCTTGACGACCAAGGCCTGCTTTAGCTCGGCTATACCATTCATGAGGCGCTCTAAAAAAAGAGAATTGATGCATTATTATAAGGTAATGCCAAAGCATTCACATCGAACTTACTGTGTTCAATTTCAAGGCCGAAAAGCTTAATTTTGTTGGCCTCGTGCTGCGCCTTCTTCTTCAGGCGACAGGCGCGTGAGGCCAGCTTGTTCTTCTCCTTGCGCGACTTGGGGCGCACATTGAATGGCAGCTCGGAAACAGGAGTCATGTCATTGATGGTGCGGCTTAGCTTGTCCAATTCCTTGCCAATATTGTGCAGCTTCCTGGCGTTGGGAGTTAAATCGTTGCCATCGCCCTTGCGGGCCTTGCCACTGTGCTGTTTAACAAAAGAAGGAAAGTTAGTACAAATAATGTAATCTATATATTATCAATCAGTTTACCTTGTACACCTTAATGCCTCGCACGGAACATGTTGGACTGAAGACGGGGTCTGTCACCTCGTTCAGCACATGAGGATCCTCGAGCTTCGACTGAAAGACCAGTCTCTTTCCCTTGGGTCCTTTGGCCTGAACATTGTACTGCCAGAAGAATCGCTCTTTGCCCTTGCTACTGGACAAATGGTTTGGTGTCGAGGTACGCGTTTCATCTTCATCCTCAGAGAGTCCATTGTCGCTGCTACAATCGTCGTAGTTATCGCTATTCTCACTGGAATTGTCATCCTCATCGTCCTGCGAGAAGTCAATGCCATCCGGGGACAAGACACTGCCCGTGCTCAGCGAAGAGAAGCTCTCGGCCTCGGCCAGCGAGCCGGTGGAGAGTAAATGCTGTCGTGGCTCCCGTCGCATCCAGATGTGCTCCAATCCCAAGTGCGTCGGAGCCGACGAGCTGAGGCGACTTAGCTGGGAGTTCTCCACGGCGCTCTGGTAGCCAAACGATTTGCGCACGGCTGATCCGGATGTCTGATTACTGGTAGTTGTACTGTTGCCAGAAGCCGAGCTGCCAAAACCACTGCTGCCACCCGGACTCAAGGCGGCAGACTGACTTAGGATCGAGCGTTCTGGCGGAGAGGACATGGGAAAGCCCTTCTTGATCAATTCCTGCATGTTGCGCGACTTAACCACCTGGTACTGGGGTCGATTGGCGTGCGGTGGCGGCGGTGGGGTCAGTGGCGATTGGGATGCCTGACTGCCGGGCGAGAAGCTGGCGGACAGCTGCTGCTGCTGCGGCTTTTGGGGCGTACTGTGATAGATCTCATACGGACTAGTGGAGGAACTGTTCGACTGCTGCTGCTGGGATAGAGTGAGCAGCGTTTGCAACTGCGGCAGGCTGCCAACCTGCAGCTGCTGGTTATTCTGTTGTTGCAGTTGCAAAAGTTCCATGGGCGGTGCCACCAGGGCATCCTGTCCCTGAGCTTGCGGCGACAGTAGGAAATTGACACTTTGAGTGACTGCGGTCTGCGGCAAGAAGTCCTCTATGTTTCCGATCACATCCAGAAAATCGCCACCATTTAGGTCAGACAAATCGGCCGCCTGAATTTCGGCCTTATCGTTAGGAAAGATGTAGTCATCGTCCAGACTGAATGGCTCGTGTTTGGTATGGATAATGGCACTGCTAATATCACTCCACATGGCATTCGAGTTGGGTGTCATCTCGTAGAGCAACTCATTCGGGGTGGCTCCTTCCTGCAGCAGAACCTGCTCACTGACATTCAGGCTTAGGCTGTGCGACATGTCGGGCGTGAAGTAGCCACCACTGCCGGATCCTATTCCGTTGCTGCTGCCTGCTCCACTGGTGTTGCCATTGTAGAGTGTGGTGCTTAGTGGAGAAACGGCACTCAGGCTCACATCCTGCAGCAGGGTGGGCGACAGCGAAGCGGCATCCAGGGCATCCAGTCCAAAGTCCGAAAGCTCTCCCAAAGCCAAATGCGATTGCTGCAGCTGCTGCTGTTGGTTGTGGTGTTGCTGCTGCTGCTGCTGAAGCTGATTTTGCTGGTGGGTCATGCTGGGCAACGTGTGTAGAGGACTGGGATGATGGCGCGATGTCTGCAAATCGGACTGCTGATACGGATGATGATGGATCTGGTTGTGGTTGCTGCTGCGTGGTATTGTTATGGCCGTTGTACTTAGCATTACATTACAGGTATTTGTGGTGCTGGTGGAGCAGTTGCTGCTGCTGCTGTGACTACTGCTGTTGTTATTGTTGTTATTAGTGTTGTTATTGTTGCTGTTGATGCTGCTACTGCCGTATCCCGTGTTGATGGTCAACGTGGGCAGGGCCGCCCCCACAACGGTGGAGCCCAGGGAGTACAGATCGTATTTGAGTGTGTTGTTGCTGCTGTTCGAGCCGGTGTCAAAGAACTCCGATGACATGGGATACAGCTGATTCTCTGTCATTGTATCTACGGCGGGGAGTACCGCTGTGGTCTGGGATTATAGCTACTTCTTCCTCTCCCTCTCTAGATGGGCGCCCAGGCCCGACTTTATCTTGTAGTATCTGAAAGTAGGTAAGAAAAACGAATGCGTATCAGACCAGTTGCATTGAAAGCAGAGACGGCAGCTCATTAAACGAATATATTATGACTTTAATAATGACCAGACAACCTTGGCGGTAGCCAGCATTCTCACTTCCAATCTCATTGACTAGTTACTGGTTTTCCCATGGGGCATTTTAAGTTCAGCCCAATTCCGATGGTGCTGGCATTTATGCTAAGCACCCCATATGCAGCTGCTATCTAGCCGGAACCAAAGCAGCAGTCCAAGCCAAACCCAAGACAAGATTATAATTGATGGGCTCACGTGTCCATCAGTTGGCGGCACAAACACGTGATTGCATAGATTAAATAAATAAATACATACATATTTGTCATGTGTCGACATGGCTATGCTCCATCAGTTATGTCGAGGAATGGGCAGGGCTACTTAAGTTATCATGATAAGATTAAATTTAGTCGTCTCCCTTTGGAACTGTAACTTTCCCTATTCATCATGTCATTATCTTATCCCTTTGGCTTATAAACTGAACTCAAAACAACTTCGTATACCACTGAAAACTAAACAGATAAACGTAATCTCTTGCAGTCCAAAGAATTTGCAAGTCCGAAAGGCAACTCAACACTATTCAAAGTTTCCTATTGTTATGGTTATCGCCGATTTTAAGGCGAGCCTTAAATCATCAACAGTTTTGTTTTGCCCATCAAAACAACAAATAGAACAGCAAAAAAAAAAAAAAAAAAAAAAAAAAAAAAAAAAAAAAAATTCAAAACAATACTGGATCGCAGGGGAAACAAGAAATGGCGAACTTTTTGCAAAATTAGTAAGCCATTTTCGGTTTTGATTCGATTCTTTCAGTCTGAACCACTTCTCGGTCAGGTGAAAGGCCTCAGGAGCGGAACCGAACAGGCTATTGTTTTTGTGGCTCGATAATAAATATTAATTAGTTTGTTTACACATGAAAATACAACATTCTCGTTTTCCATTTAATGTTCATAAATCAGGAAAGAAAAGTGCATCTAGTATAAAGGATTTGGTACAATTTGCGCGTGCATTGTAGAAATTTCGAGGAAATGGCCTTGATGAGGTCGATTTCAATGGAAGGTGAGGCGTGGGTCTTAAATATGCTCGTTAGTTAAGTGCCCAATAATGTTATCAAATCTACATTAGATTCTAAAGTAGTTGCTATAGTTTAAGAGCATATCGACCCAGAACAAACACTATTGTGATCCCCCTGATTGGCTTATTTTTCATCCATTACAGCCGATAAGTGAGCACATTCCGGATGATAAGGTCTCCTCCGTTTTACGTTAACCAATGCGGCAGTTTCGTTTTGAACTTTGTAATGCCCCGTTCAAAGACGTGAAGGTCACACGATGTGTTCGCATGGTTGGCAAAAAGGGGGTTTGGGGGCTGTTTGGGGGGAGCCTCTCGATATACAAGGCAAACAAAACTCAAGCTCAGGCCAAATGCTACTTTTGCTAAGTGATATGCTTGTATCTCTGGCTGCTTTACATTATTGCTATTTCCTCTTGAAATTGTTTAATATTCGTCAAAGGTAGCTGAACGCGTTGAAGGCCAAACAATAAAAAAAAATGCGGAGAGAACCGACCAAACACCAAAACATAGGAACCAAAAACCCGAATGGGGCGCTTATATATTATATATTTGTATATATTCATATATATACACGCCAAACCGAGTATCAAACATGGAAATAGACGCAAAGGGGCGAATAAAACAGAATTTATTACACATTGACTGCCGAAAAAAAAGCAGAAACAAAAAAAGGCCCCAAGTGGAATCGTACGAAAAAGTGAAGAAGACAAGCAAACATTGGAGGAGCTCACAATAAAAGATAAACAGACATTTCTATATAATGAATAAAATTCATTAAATTTTTTTAATGAATTTTTAATTTTTCATTAAAAAATTCCCCACACACACCGATACGTCCAGTTAATGAACGCGAAATGTTTGGTGGAGATAGCAACGGCAGCGAAAAAGGGGGCAAATGGACGAACATCTGATCCAAAGTTTATGTAAGTACAAAATTTGTACCTTTAAGTTTCAAGTTCTTAGGGTCCACTATTTCAGAACCTCGCACTGCTTGATTTAGGGAATACCTACTGTATCTTCTCCACTGCCAAAGTAAACTAATTAAAACCGAGGGGGATGCACGTGAAGAGCATTTGGAAGTTAATTCCCGTACTGGGGGTAAAGTACAGATCTCCAGTTTGAGGCGTGACCAATGTGCACGTTATGTGACTAATTCTGAACAACGAAAGCGAAATGAAAATAAAGTCTAATCGCAAGTACATTAAAATTAAGCGATATTATGAACACATGTTTGGATCGGACGATACAGTTTATTTCAACACAACATGAAATAATGCCATAATATTAACAATTATTGAGGAAAGCAGCTAACTTTCCAGAAAAATACTGTTAGCGTGGCTTGCTATCAACAAATTAAATGACAGAGTGAGAGCGAGAGAGCGCCAAAGAGTGAGCACGAATTTTAAGCAAACCCAAGGTCAAAACTGTTTATTTTTTATATTTTGTTTTGAATGTATAATTTATCGCAGAGTTGCCTTTGTTTTCCACTCTCCTCACCCACACATACAGGAAAGCAATCTGCAGAGTTGTAAACAAAACGCACCGCTTGTAAATAATAATAAGCTTTTGCGAGAGCGTGGGCGCTCTCCTGCTCTCTCGCTCTCTCCCCTACTCTGGATCTGAGCAACATATGTTTTCCGTCTATTTGCTTTTGTCGCCATCTTCGTAGACTCTAGTTATTTATATATGCTTGTGTAGTGCTTGTGCTCTGTATATAATATATAATATGAAGCTTTTTGTAGCTTTGCGCCTGACTGACGAGTTTTGTTGCCGCCGCTAGCTTACAATAACAAAATGGAAGCTTTTACATTTCGCCAGAATTTATACTAGATTTGTGTACGCTTGCGTGAGTGTGGGATTTCATTTGCTTGTTGATTGCGCTATATGTACATACATATGTACACTTATATGTATTTACACATGTATCACAAAGTGTTGTGCAGCGTTCTGGGGGTATATTTGCAAGATTGGGGAACCGAAGCGTCCAAGAACGACTGATGAGGAAATGGAAATTCCTACAAAATCAAGGAATAACTATAAGTTCTGGCCAAAATTACTCATACGCCACGTTTGACCAAATTTGTCAATTTACGTATGAGTAATAAAATGTTAAGCTAGTCCAAAATCTTTATGAACTGGTTTTTCTCTGATATCGATCTAATCAAAAATTAAAAGATTAAATTTATTACCATTAATGGATGCAATTGGAAAATTAAAATCGAAATAGACTATTTTACAATATTAAAACCAATGTCTTGAATTGTAAACTTGCTTTTCCCACTCTGAATTTAGTATTAATTTAAAATGGATTCAGAACAAACAAGCCCGCATTATAAATTTCTATTTCATAGTGGGTGATCGTGATGATAAGTTCAGATTGCAACGCAGACTAGCTCAAAACAAAAACAAAAAACCAAAAGCTAAAGTGAAAACAAAGGCTAAAAAGAGTAAGGCGGAGAATCGCTGATCGGGAGCACTTCCGTTCCGCATTATCAATGGGTCAGTGGCAGTGGTCAATGCCATGATGCGGGGGGTTTGCGGTGTTTAGGGGGCTAGGTGCTCTATAACTTTTCCTTCTGCCCTTTTCATCGCTCTCTGGTTTGTTATTGTCAACATTCGTCATCGAGCGTCACATGTTTCCACTGCATGCAGTTTTCCCCACTCGTCTTCTGTCTCTCTTGCTTTGATATTCCCTTTCTTTCTGGCAAAAGTCTTTACCCAGTGGCTTAGTCACAGGTGGATTTTAATAGCCCTGTAATAAGGGTTTCCTAACCCACTATAGTTAATGTAGCACAAATATTGACTAGTTGCGGCTTTTGTAAACTGATTGTATCTTACGAATACATCTTACTCTTAGTTACTTTATTGCAACAGTGAAATCCCTTTTCTGTAAGTCCTGCATACGCCACTACGATAGCCATTTCTTTGTTTAGCAATTTGTGCAAGTCACTTTTACCTTTGTCTCTGTGTTGTTGCTCACACTTTGCTCTAATTTTAGGAACACGCAATTTTTGCATGCACCCATACACACACACACACTCAAAGACACCCACACAATGATAAACAAATTTATGTTGAGGTAGCCGCAGAGCCAAGTGCAAGTTCCTCCGACATATTTTTAGTGCCCCCGTTTAGGAGGAAGCACATAAAAATAAATAGGTGCACCGAAAAAAATTGTGTATTAGTCATCATAAAAATGTATCAAAATGCTATAAGTAAAACCAACCAAAAATGCAACTGAATTAATAGTATGTACACAAGAGATATTGGATTTTTCACTTTCTGCACTAGAAATATCCTAATTTTTCAGTGTACCCAATTGTCAGCATGCTAGTCAGCGTTTATTTAGTATTCATATGCCGGAATGCTTAGCATAGCATAGCGAATGTCTGGCAATTGATGATATAACACGCTCTGTCGCGTTCGGTTTTTGTTTTGCTTTTCGTTTTATACATTAATACTTCTTATACAAACAGCTGACGCAAATTGTAAATTGTTGTATTGATTGGAAGAGGAAGAGCGGGGCAAGGCATCGATCAGCGAACTCAGGGAAGTGCAAATAAACGTAGCCGTTGGAGGTGAGAGATCTAGGTTAGTATATAAGAATCGTTTCGATTTGCATATGAAACTAAATTTCCATAGCTCAACCAAGACTTTGAGAATCGCATAGAAAGGTTCAAAATAGTTTGAACCCCCATGAACTTTGCAAACCAATGGAAACTTTTACCAAGTTACTTGCCGCAACGTGCCTAAGCTTCAACTTTGAGAATCGCGTAGAAAGGCTGAAAGGGGACAACATAGTCGTGATAATAAATGCAACTTAAGTTTTGCTAATGCTTTGTTGTTCTTACTAATTGTTATAAAAATATGGTGATTGATTTGACACTCTCTCAAGTGTTCCGTGCGATGCTTTCGCAATGGGAATTCCGAAAATACCTCTACTCCCGTGCTGACGATCGTCAGTTACCCACAACAAACCCCCTACGAAGACAGCCAATCAAACAACACACAGTATATCATGTTTGCTTCCCCACCGATTCGCTAATAGATAAATAATT
Organism: Drosophila sechellia; assembly: GCF_004382195.2. Lineage (NCBI taxonomy): Eukaryota > Metazoa > Arthropoda > Insecta > Diptera > Drosophilidae > Drosophila > Drosophila sechellia. The sequence continues at coordinate 23,107,741 of NC_045952.1, forward strand.
AAAATCAATTTATATCGATTTAGCAGCACAAAAAGAAATTAGCACAAGTTGTCTGAATGCTTAAGCAAACACAAGATGTTACCGCCAGCCACTCTTGCCGTATAGAAATCAATAGGAATCGTGACTACTGAGTCTGTGGGCCATTCGAGACCGATACGTCTGTAGACGGCTAGATAGAAATAGAAATGCATTCGAAAAGGGTTCCGAACAATCGCTTCTGATGACGCTGACTCAATTCGAGGAGGAGGCAGGAACACGTGAGCGCCTCCTTATCGAGTGGCAAGAAGCCAGACCATCCAGAGGCGTCTGGCCCGTCAGCTGCTCCGCTTTTGACTCCGCCTCTTATCAGCCAACAGCCGCGTGCCGGCAGAGACGACAATGGGCAACTGATAAGCGGACACGCTCAATGGGTCAGGCACTTGCAAATTTTCAGAGCTATCCCCTAACATTTTTAGGGCTGGCATGGATGGCGAACTTATCTTATCGAGCAGCCCAGAATGAAGAGATAAACCAACACAAAAGATGGCAATGTTTTGTTCAGCTAGCAAATAAAAAATAACTTATTTCGCTTCAGGAAGTTTACGCCCCCGCATGGGATATTTGTGTGCAGTATAAATAGATTTGTCCCTTTCGAAAAGTGACCCAAGAAAAGTTGGGGTAAAACAAAACACTCCTGACTCACGAGCACTTAAAAAATCAAGAGACAGCGGCAGCAACAACAATTGATATAAATATACATATCTGTATCTGTATCTGTGTGTTTAAATATTTTTGCTAAAGAAATTTCAAAGAAAAGCAAACAAGTTTGCTTAATGGGCGCATCCGCGGAACAGCCTCTGGAAAGATCACAAAAATCTGCTGCACGACGGCAACAAAGAAAGTTGAAGGCCAGCAAAAGCAAATGACCGTATATAGACTATATAGTCGGCAATTTGAACAAATATTAATATGTAAGAGTCCGATTCAAACAAATTGATTGGAATACAAATGAATAAATAAAATTGAAAGCAAAGCTTAGCTCGTTTTATGGGGATCATTAGATCATGATGCAATAACACCCGTTTGATAGATCATCCTACAATAGCCATTTCATTAATCTATAATCTATTTTTGACAACATGTAAATTAATTATGACGTCTATAATGTGTAACCAGCTAATTAAATATGTATATTTATGCTAATTGAATAGAACCAGTTGTGATAAACACTTTTACTGACTTTGTGATTCTATGATGGCATATTGCAGTCTCTTAATTAAAAGAGCAAGTAACATTTGTAGCAATTCGAGATGCATTAGCAAAATGAAGTGTAATTGCTTTGTATTTTTGCTTAAGATGTAGTAGTATTGCCTTCGACCTTCAAAAAATGCTTTTACTAAATCCGTTAGTTATATACTAAACATACGCAATATCAGCATTCTAAGCAGTCATAGCATACTTATGGCTCTGCCCCAATTTATATTTTTAGGCCTTTTTATGTTATGATTTATTTGATCAAACCTGCCTGCCCACTTTATGGCTCTTATCGACATACTAACTCTTGAGTCACCAGCAGCACTGTAACCATCGAAGCCAGCGAAGATTGCCAAACAGAAAGTTCAGAATCCAATTAACTGATGTAGCAGCTGGACCCATGTCGTATACGTAATGTTTTGGGGCGTCTAGAAAACTTCAAAAACTGGCTCCAACTGAAGATAGGGGGTAAGTAAGTGGCTTTGGATTGTTTTCGGTTTCTCTTCTACTGCTTTTTTCCCCCTGAAGTTTAACCAACATATGGCTGCCTTTTAGGCTCAACTAGTGTGTGCGTTTGCTTCTCACGTGTTAAAGCTGTTTGAATTTGTTTTATTTCATTTCTTGTACGAAGTCAACAGTTTTCAACCTTGAATTTTCGCACTGACACTGAACTCAAGCCGAGCGAACAAAATTCAAATTGAATCAATTTCAATTTAATTTGTTGTTGCCAAACATCACAGCAAATTTCTGTTGATTTACTTTTGTTTCATTTGTAAGTGTCTGTGTGTGTTTGCCTTTGATTATTTGCACAAATGGGGAAAAAATAGACCTCTCGAAAAGAATAAAAAAAGCGAGAGAAAAAAAAACGAAGACAAGATTCATATTTTTGTATCCCAACGAATTCCATGGCCCCTTGGGGACTCTTTTGATGCCCAAAAGATTCTGTTGACGCGACAGGAAATGCTTAACTTAAGCCGCTATCAAGTCGCCTATACACAGTGTGCTCGATACATAATGTTTATAGGTTTATGTGCTATGTATGTGTACTATGCTCTTTTATTGTTGTTTTTTTGTTTGACTCGAATTTGGTTTGGTTTAGTTTTTTTTTCGCCTTTGTGGGTTTCACATTTCAAAGGGCAGGCTAGATTTTGATGTTCAAGTTTTCGGTTTCCATGTTGTGGATAGTGTGGATGGAGCCCCTTTTCGGGCTTAAGTTAATTTTTTAATTGGTCTGCGATCATAAATTACCAGTGTGTCGGCTTAGGAGAGTGGGGAGAGCACTGCTATGGGGGCTACTTACAAATTGTACTTCGCTGCATTAGAAAGTTGTGAACTTTGTGGATTTATGGCGATCCTATGACCACACTACAAATATTTCTTTCGACTGTTTAGACCAGTAAGTTCAAACATGATCATAAATCAATTTATTAGTCGATTTAATAGACGTTTCTCGGAAATCTAAGAGTTTTCAAGTAAATCATGTTAAAACTTCCCTATCATCCAATTTTTATGCATTCCTTACGGAAAATCCTTTTCATGAACCGCATGATTATATAAATAGCCCATAAACTTTTATGTTTGGATTAAACTTCTTCGTTCCGTATCTCCTTTGTCGTTTAAAAGATCTTTAAACATTTTTTAATATACTTATTTATGTTTATTCGTACCCACCTTATCTGTTTTTTTTTTCGTTTTTACACCTCGTTGCGTATAAACAAGCCAGAAAACGATGCTGTGATGATTTGTTGTAAAAGCGTTTTTAAATTACTTCCTCGAAGATTTTCAATTAAATGCACACGGTTTAAACAAATCCCTCTCGCGGTGTTTACAAATTAATTGATATTGTATTTTTGTTTAATTTTTCCTCATCTACATCCTCGTTTTCGCTTTTCGTTATTAATTATTATGCATATGATGCGGTCCACGTTTATATGTAAATTTCATTGTTATTTCATGCGTGAGTGTGAGTTGTTTTTTTAACTAGGTCACACATGCGGCGATTAAGACGAAAATTTATTTATAATGAAGCACATTTGTAGTATATCTCATCCGAAGCACAGCACACCAAACCAAACACACTCGGTTTGCTACATACACGAATTTTGATAAGGAGGAGAAATCTTATCAGTGGCGACAAAGTCGTTGTTAATTTATTATTTGTATTATTCCGTACTGCGGGTTGTGGCACTCAATAACTTTTGTTGAAACTCGTTTCTAAATTAATGGCAAAAATTTACAACAAATTCTGATTAGCTTTGTTTGCCTTTTCAGCTACTTTATTCGCTTCGGATTGTTGTCAATTTTGCGGTTTCGACCGAGCAGCTGAGCGGCAAGCGAACAACTGATCGATGGAAGAGAGAGCGGAGCCTAAACTTGGGGCTTTTTGCTCTCTCTCTGCGCTCTCCCTTTGATTTTTGTTCTTTTTGTTTTGGAGTGTGGGGTTCTAATAAGAATTTATATATATTCACGCACACAACGATATACGTTTATATTATTCGGTAGGCGAATTCCAAAGCATTCGTCAAGTTTGGCAGCGTTTATGTTTGTTGGTTTATTTATTTATGCAAATTGGCATAGTTTTTTATGTTGTTGCCTCGGAAACTAGTTCGTTTCGTTAAATGCGGCTATTTCGAAAAACTTGTTTCTATTATGACAAATCTGTTGGTTTTTTTTTATGTTTTCGGATTTATTTCAATCTTCTCGGTACGCTTTAATTGTTTTTCTTCTCTTTTTTATTTTGATTATAACACTTTCTGTGTGCATGTGTGCTTTTATGTGCTGCCCAATACACTGGTTTTGTATTCTGGAGTCTCTTTAGCGTTTTGTTGGATTATTTTTGTTGGTCTGCGCTCGTCAAACGTTCTTGACCGATTGATAAAAAGTGTGCAAAGCTCGGCGACAAAGCCAAAAAGCAGAGCGCCAAAAGCTCCCCAATCGCTTTTGTTTTGATTGTACAGCTGGAAGAGAGTACACGCAAAAAAACCGGTCTCTACATTAAATGAAAAGAATATTTTTTTTAAAGTGGTATGTACAATCAAGATGGGTTTTGTTTTTATTTAATAAAATTATACTATCCACATTGATATCAACTATTTTTTTTCGGTGTGGGTAGCACAGCTTATGAGAGAGCGCATGCCCCACCATCTCTCCCACTCACACACCTAACGAATGTCTGTTGCTTCTTTCACTTCGACTTTTCCATTTTGGAGAGAGAGTAAGAAGAGGGGAATAAGAGAGGCGGAACAAAAAGCTCGAGTACAGTCTGTTGTTTTGGTTTTTATTATTCTTCTGCTTTTTGCATTTGATTATTAAATAAATTCATTTACAAAGCTTTGCTGCCACTCTCTCCTTCTTCCTCTCTCTCTCTCTCTTGCTTCCTCTTCCTATCACCATCTATTTTGACGTCACTTTCGTTGTTTACTTCAGCTTGTTTTCCCTTTTCTTGCACATTCGAAGCCGTTGTTGTTGTTTTCGTTCGGTCTTTTTTATGCACATTTTTGTTATGAAATTGTCTGGCGCTTTGATTTCGATTTGATTTTATTTTTCGCCAGTGTAAAAATAAACTTGTTTACAACAGTCGAAAAATACAAAATACTATAAGTATTTTGCCATTGCAGAATTAAGTAAAATTGAAAGCAATAAAAGAAGCAGAATGCGCGCGTTTTTTCCTCGCTGACGTTGCACTTTTTTTTGCACCGATCTTTATTAGTTTGTTTATAACAAAACGAATCAAGAGATCGCAAAAACAGCAATATCAATTCAACTTCTGAATCCAGAGCCTATCACTTGGATTCTTATAGATACTTTTGTATCTCATTTCTTGAATCGATTTGTTTGGATTTTTCAGCTGATGAAATATGCCTTACTAAAGTGTAATGCGATATAGCTTAGTTGGCATTATAAACGGGGAAAATTGAAACTTCAGCGGATATATTTTACTCGGCTTTTATCAGGTTGGGTTTTTGTTTAAATTATATTGAATTCTGATAAAATCGTTATTTGTTTATATTGCAGCTGGCGATAAAAGCATACCAGGAATACCTGAATTCCCATTTCGGAATTAATCAGAACTGCCAATCATAGCTTTGTATGACTTTCTCTATATCCTGACCCTCATTTATGTACATTTAATATATTCAAGGATTCATCATAGATAAACAAACTTCAAATTGCATTTATTTTTGTAACTTCCAAGGACCCACTCAAATGCAATAATGATATACTCCTTAAAGATACCAGGCAACAAGAAAGGTCTGCAAATTCGATTAAATTAAATTTTAGCGACACATAATGGAAATTCTGGACAGGAGAGGAAAATAACCAACTGACGCACGGAGTTACATGTGTATATTTGTTATTTATCCAGTAGCTGGCTGTGGCAGAAAATCACGACCATGTCCTTGAATACGAAATTGCGACCCAACTTGCAGAGGGAACGCCAAGGATACGTAGGGAGCAGCAAGGATAACAGCCCGATCCCACGCTCTGTTTAACACCCTCAACAGCCACGACAAAAGCACAAATTGTTTATACGTACAAACAGCTGCGGTCAAGATAATAGCACAGGAAGTGACCAGATTCAGGATATAAATAAAAATAGTTCTTATTCAAAACGTGCTTTAAAGAAATTGTGATTTAAATACAGTTAAGCTTTTAAACAAGTATTTTTTTAAATACTCCGTTAAATTTGAATCTTGTTATTTCCAAAATTCCATTTAAAATTATTTAATATAAAATTGTCCCTTTAAGTAGGCTTTACATAGAAAATCGTTTTATATCATTTTCATATCACCCACGCGTTATCTTTGTGACCTCGACTGTATTTATCCCTGTTCAAGGAGGCATGTTGAATGATTTTCAAGGACGTGGGCGCCGGCATTTGAGTATTTACAATATATATTCCCGATACCCGACGCCGCCTACGTAACAAAGTGGGATTAGATACATAGCTATGTATGTATTTGTATATGTACTTTAGGGATGCGTGGGCTTTACGATTCGGGTTCCATGGGATGGAAGCTCCACACTTTCACTTTCGCTTTTCCTGCGCCGAAGTTCAAGGCAGTGCAAAGCTTCGAAGACCTTGAATAGCTTTTTTTCTTCCTTTTTTTTTTTGTGGGCGTTGTCCTTCGTCGGCGATTTCAATGGGCGTTTCCCCACACAATCCACAAACTTATTTATGCATAGGCGCGAGTTTTCCGTTTGCTGTGAGTTTTTACCAATTCGGAAGCACGCCAAGGCATAAATAATCCCCTATTAATTAATTAGATTTTAAGCCGCGTATCCCTTTTTCCACAGACCATCTGGCAACGCCCAGAGCTTTGGTTTAAGCCTTTCGCTAAGCTTCCCGGTGAAAGGCTTTCTCGCAAATCGATGTTGTTTTTGTAATGAATAAGCAGAAGCACAACAAAAATGCCAACCGCAGACAGTCAAGGACAGTGGGCGAACAGAGTGGGCATCGCCGAGATGTCCTTCCGAACTCGACCATTTCTGCGTCGTAATTTTCCAGCACATCAGCGGGAAAATGGGGAAAATCCACCCCCAAGGTTTTGGTTTACTCTCTTTGCCGTCTTTTTTTCTCCCCATTTTTTGTTGCTGTTTTTGTGGGGGCTAGCCGGCTGGTGTGTGTACACAACGCTTGTTAGTCTATACACTGATGCAGTCCTTACAGATATCCCCACAGCCCCACATCCACATCCAGCGGAGACGTTGTTGTGACGCGTATCGATTTGTTTATGTTTATCAAATGGAAATTGGCACAAGGGGCCCCAGACGAGGCAACACCTCATTTCTAGGGCTAAATAACAATGGCAGATTTCTGCACTGCCTCCTTCAGTCATCGGAATCATGCGTGGGTGTCAATATGTTTTCCCATTTTCTCTTGGCCACCCCCAGAAATTTTCCACTTTCTCCCCATTTTGGCCGCTACTAATTTTCACTCATTTAATAGGCTGTTCGAATTTCACAGTATTCCAGAAAAATCAATTAAATTACCCCAACTTTGGCGAATCAAAATAAAAGTATAAATAAATAAATAATCTGTCGGATGATGTCAAAGTAGAGTAATAACTTCCCTTCCACGGAATCAATGGAATTATTTAAAAAGGGCTAAGCTGCGAATCTAATCCCTGCTGAAATCGTACCACTTAGCTAAACGTGATTTCACTGAACTTTTCAGATTTTCAATGAATATACCTCCACCAGTCGCTCAAATAGAACGCTTGCTCACATGCACTCGGCATGTGATGGGGAAAGCATTTAGCAATTTGCTAGCTTGTATAAACAATTTTTTTCCCATTTTCCTTTAGCTCGTTTTTTTTCTTGTATTTTTTTTTTTTTTTTTGCTGATTTGCAAGCTACACGTTCATTGGCCCCAACAGCAACAACAAAGCTTGCAAAGAGCTGATAAAAAATAATAACAAAATATACACATATACAAAAATAACACTGACAGCGCTTTCAGCACAACTAAGCATTTATTTTGGCGGTATACTAGAGAAGCAAAAAAGAAAAAAAATAATAAACGAAGAAACCCACAGACCATTGACTCTATTTTCCCGAAGACCAACTCAAGTCAAGTTCAGGGCCAATCGGCAATCGGTTGCTACTTACTCATGGCTATATTATTTATGTGTGTCTTATTTTCTGGTTTTTGTGGAGAAACATGATTGGACCACTGGACATTATCTAATATAGCACGTCATCCATGGGAAAAAGTATAAATAACCATGGACAAAAAGCTCAAGTCTAAATATAATCAATTTAATAAATTATGTTGTCAACGAATGAAATATGTTCTTACATATTCATGAGTTATGTTTGCAATAATTAACTCCAAGAAATCGGAGCATCAAAACTTACCTCACTAATTACTTTGGCAATTTTTCAAAATGCAATGCAATAAATGCCAACCTGCAAATGGAAACAAAGAGAACGAATTTAAATATCAAAGCCAAATGTAATTTGCATTTATACGTGGAAAGAACAAAGTGCGAAGTGAGTTAGACACATTGGAGAATAGCGAAATATTTAGTTTGCTATATTAATAACTTTTTGCAGTTCGGTTCAATGATTGCAGACGACGTCGGCGATAGCTCGTAATATATATATATATTCATATATATTCGCATATATGGGATGCATGCTATATGTTTGACAATGCGGAAGTTGTTGAAATTATAACAAATCCAAAGCGAAACAAAGAGAACTGCAGACGGGCAGATATAAAATGGTTGCACTCTGTCTGTCGCCTGCAAGTATTTGCAGTTTTAGCAACAAGGCAGCGAGACATGGATCGTGTCTCTATATATATTATGTATATATACTGCATATGTAGCCAGATAAATAAATTGCCGACTGCTATCTGGCTGGCGCAATTAATGGCTAGCACTTTGGCTACTGACAAGGTTAAAGGCGGCAGATGCCGACACGGATTTACTCCATTTCCACGCGGAGCAACAATAAAGGATTATGGGCATAGATTCGCCATGTAACTTAGTTGAATTTTCTCTCTCTGCACTTACTTGTTTGGGAATTCCTATAAAAACACGACTCTAAATGCGATTAACGTGAGTAAACGATGCGTAGACTTCGACTTGAAGCAATGCTCCACTAACTCGATCCCAAGATCCTAAGGATTAGGCAACAGAAAAGCAAAAACAGGGAACCTAACAAACCGGAAAACACGACGCGAAGGACGAACAACGAATAACGAGGAGCGCGGAGGACGCGACTTGAACACAACCGACCTGTCCGGATTGCACTCGATAACTGTGTCAGCCTCTGGCGGCGGAATGCCTAGAGAGTCGGACCAGGACTCAGGAGGCTCAGTTGGTCTCAGGTTGCGGCGAACCCTCCACCGAAGCAGCACCATCCAAGCAAGGAGATGCGGGAGAGCAGAGCGGTTGTATCCTGGAATATCCTGGCTGAAGACGCGACGAAGATAACCGCCGTCGTGCGCTGGGGGGTGGAAAGACCGCCGAAAAGTAACCCTGAACAGCCAAGGATAATACTGTGCCAAATCGAAGGACTCTGCTCTCCGTTTTTCTATTATTTTCTTTTTTTTTTCGTAGACGATTTAACTTTTTGTTTGGCCAGCAAACGACGCGGGGTGGAAAAGCGCTGGCGGCATGGAGTTTCCTTCCATGAATGAGTGAGTGAATTCTCGATGCCGGGGAAAACACGGATGTGCTGCAAAGCAACGCGAAAAAAGGATAGAAAATTCACAAAAAAAAATAGGTACAGTAAAACTTTCAATTATTATGAGCTATTAGGACAGCGAAAAAACAACTTTTATTTCAAAGAAAACGATTTGATGGACACGTCCATTAGTAAAGTTTATAGAAATTCAAGTGAAATGGCGTTTCACTGGAAAAGAGTTAATCATGATTGAAGTTTCAGCTTTTCAAATGCTACATACTTAATTTTAGTATCATACTTCAAATAATTTCCCCTTTATATTGGAGCATAAATGTTAGCTGAACGAAGTAACATCTACTTAAATATTATTACCCCTGAACGCAACCACTAATTTCATTTCGCACAAGTACAGTTTGGCCTATTTAAAAAGTCACTTTCCACTTAATTTTCCTCGCTTTCGTTCCCCCTCTTGTTGATTTCCAGCGATTTGCATTTTCCACGCTCTTTAACGCTCAATTATATAGTACATCGAAGGAGAATTTCAAATGGATATGGAAATTGGCGACAAGCAGCGCGGCTGGCGATTAAAAAACAGTTTATAAATCATCGATGTCAGTGGCAGTTCGTGCACAGTTTTTCCTTTTTTATGGCGAACATCTCGTGGATTGTTATGTCCTTACAAATCTGCATATGGATGGCAGAAAATTACATACTTAACTGTGGGTTGCCGCATGCAGTTTCTTATAATGGGGTGCAGCAACCCTCTTCGAAGATCCGATCCATTCGGTTCCGTTTCGATACGATTGCTTTTTCCACGCGGAAAACTCATTTCAATCATTATTAAAATTTCCTATTTACATTTCTATTGAAACGAATGTAAATGCGGAAGGGGAAAGCGCACCTAAGGTACTAAGAAAACAAACCTGAAGAATGAGTGAATGGAATCGGAACTGTTTTTATTGCCAACGTGAAAAATTGGGAAAACATAAAAGTAGCATAAGTTTAACTACCAAGGGTAGTTAAATCGCTACGATATCATTGTCCTGCTCCCATCTCCCATTTTATATTGTTCCCAATCGCAGGGCAGATCCTTTCGAGCCAAGCTGTCTTCGCTTCCCAAGTTAATGTCCTTTGATCCATATACGTGTGCTTTGTTCGAGAGCAAACTGGAATTTCAAATTTATAAAATAATAAGAGTCTCCGGATGCTTTTCATGCTTATCTAGGGCAGCGGGTTGTCTCCTTCGCGAGTCCTTTTTTTGGACTCCCTCCATTGTCTGTCTTACAAAGTTCTGTAAGCAGTTCGGTAAGTAGAACAATTCCGCGTGGAACGAACAATGGATCTTGATTTATGGTTCCAAACTGGAACAGAAGCTCGAGTTCTAAATGGTTAAGTGGAGGAAGTGTTGTTAAAGGATTTCCCCAAGTGAGGATCATCTAAGGTCAGTTCTTGGTATGAAATGTAATATGAGAAATATAGCTCTATAAATTTATTCCATTTAATAGTTATTATTCTACAACTTTTGTCAGATTTAAAAACATTTATAAGAGGAGAAGAATATTGTTTCCTTCTTTGCTGTGTTAAGAATTCCAGTTGATCCTGCGAGATCCTTCGACTCTACCCCACTTGAACTCAGCTTAAACTCTCATTTATAATCATCAAATTTTCTCATATAGTGATCTTAAAATGCTGACTCATCTCGACACCACTTGATGCTTCGCACTTTGAACACAGCAATGTCATAACAAGCATCTAATTATGCGAATGACAAATGATCTGAGAAAAATGAATTTTCCATCCGGACCATCTTGAAGAAAACTTTTTCGAAATTTTGATGAATTAACCTTAATTTCCTGTGTCAGTGGCCGGCGGCGTTTTGAACCCAACACTTTCCTTTTTCGCCTCGGGCGGGGGGCTGGAACGAGTTTCTATCAATGGATCCTTTGTCCAAGGATTTGCACGTGTGCACAAATTAGCAGAAACTGGTTGCAAGGCATTCGCCTTCTGTTTTCCGATCGAAAGAAAGCGTAGAAACTAGTTTTTCCAGCGGGGCGCTTTTACACAGCATTGTTCTAAGAGGATAAGGTTCACAAAGCAGGAGGGGAAAACCAGAAACCAGATGGACCAGGAAAATTATGAAAATTCCTCCGGTTATTTGTTGGCCTAGCGGGGTGTATTAGGGGACTTCCCCTCTTCCTATTCCTCCAGCAGCTTGAAGTCGGTGAAGTAATAATTAAGGAATTAGTGTACGCTAGTTTTCCCATTGAGAAACTGATTGGAAGTTCCAGGACCGAGAAGGCATCTCCAACTGAAGTTCCTCCACTCAGAAGCTTCCCTAGCAACAACCCCAGCGTATGAGTCATTGGAAATCCCAGGATCGGAACACGTGGTGCCGAGGAAATTCCATCGAATCAACCGAATTGAAATTCCCTTTCCATTCAACAGGATTTCGAACAAAGGGAATTTGAATAACTTTGCCCTATGTTGTTCCAGCATGTGAAGGAATTAAAAAACGCTTTAAAGAACCAGAATCACTGTGCCAAAATCCTACACTGCATCAAATTTGTACATACATAAACAGTATTAAATTATAATTTAAGTATATCAAATCAATTTTGCGAGTGGAATCAAACTGTCAATATTTGTGGTATTCGTTAATATAAAATTGGCATTTAAATTTTAAAATTTTTATTTTTAAAAATTTTTTTCAAATTTTTATGATGTTACCTTACCCCTTGCAAAAATGCAAAAATTCATAAAATTTTTAAATTTCGAAAATGTGCAGGAAAGTGATATAGTTCGTTGGTTTGGATAATAAGCAGCACATAACTATCAAAATTTTTAATGTGAGATCATTTTTAGCCAAGTTATGATAAATAAGGCGTTTAAAAAGATCAAATTTCATACATTTCTTATGCTGATTTTTTATCTTTGGGGAAATTTTTTTATAGATATGCTATCAACTTAAAAAATATTTTTCACAGTGCAGGGCACAAACCAACCCCTCAGTTTCCGAACCAAGACCAAGGGGGAGGATCAATCTGTGGATTGTAAGGGGTGCTGGAACACACGTACTCAGCATGGGATGCGTGTAAATTTCTAAGCCATTACAATGTCATGTCACTGGGTCCTTGGAAGCACCCCAATCGGGAGGAAAAAGCCAAGGAAATGCACAAGGAAGTGCCAAGGACAAGGGTTGAGCTTGCTCTGGGGGTTGCTTTTGGACCAGCGAAGGTTTCCTTGGGGTGTCTGTTTATGATTTCAGTTTATGGTTTTCCCCCTTTTTTTGAGGGGTTAAAAGGGTCGAAGAAGGCTAAGCACTGATCTTAGCCCGTCTGATGCAAAGAACATTCAAAAATACAAAGTGCCCAAAAAAAGTTCAAGGAACTTTTCATGGTCAAAAGCAAAATAGGCAAACTTTCAAAAACAGACATTTACTTCACCATTATCTTAGGAAAATAAAGAGTTAGGATCTTTTCAATTTCTTTACTTATAAACAAATAACTAAAAACGTTAAAGTTATAAAGAAATATTTTTTATGCATTTATAAATATAAAACTGAATTAGTCAATAACTCTAAAAAAAATCAAACTATAGACTTTCTATAGCATAATTTCAAGCCACCATAACTTTGTGCATTTTTAATAACAAAGGAGTATAATATAAAAAGTGCACAATTACAACATTATAGAAAAAATCAAAAAAAATAAATTTACTGTACTGTGTTATTTATTTATTTATCAAAGGCGCACAATTGATCAAATTAGCACTCGATTGCTAAAAGGAAATTGAAACTGAAAACTATGGATTTACATACCGAACGCAAATTAAATTTACGATTGTGTAAATTAGCTAAATTTTCATTTGCACGCAAAGTAACAGCCGAACGAACGGCTCTTTGTTAGAGTGCAAAAGTAATAATCTAACGAATTGCAATTAATTCAAAGTGAAGCGAAATAAAAGCAGACTACGAAATGGCACACAAGGAATCGAAAAGGAGAACGAAGGCGGGTGGAGAGAGAGGGGAAGTAAATAGCAGTGTCATGAATGAATACGATGTGCGGAAGTGTGTATGTGTGTCAACGGAAAAGAGACAGAGCTAACGCTGATTGCGGTATTTGCATCCCGCCGCGAGCGAGCGAGATGGAAGCTGCAGCGAGCGACAGGCGCGTGCATGCGCCAAATGCCTGATTGGAATGGTACGTACACATTTCAACATTTCCACACGTTTCTGCAGCTGGAAAGCTTTTGGCGCCAATTTCGCGCCAACCAAATTGCAGTGCAGCAGCACCAGCAGCAACAACAAAATCACAACAATCAGCCGCAGCAGCAGCAGCGACAAGCCAACAAACAAACAAACAGGTTTTTAATCGGCTGACCGACAATTGCGGCTGAAGGCGAAGGGCAGGCAAAGCAGCTGAAAAAAAGGAAAACCACCGAAATCCCAATCCACAAATGCAAGCAACAACACGTCTGTGGTGTTTTTGTTGTGGTTAAGAGCGTTTTATGCTAATTATTGGGGGCGGGCAACACACACACACACATACACTGGCGTCTCACTCGCTCACACATATACAGTTTGTTACGCTTTGTTCGCTGTAACGAAAGCAGCAACAAAGCAACCAAAAGCAGAACCATCTATATACACACACACACATCGATATTCTATTGCTTACAAAGCAAAAATCTTAGAATGCTTCTATTTAGCAAATGATGTCACTTACCCCGTCTGGTTTTGAAACCAAAATGTGCGGCACACTTTCAATTTGATAATTGCAATGGGTTTTGACCAGTTAAACGGTTTATTTCGCGGTTTTAAAACGATTTGTTGGGAGCGACGAGCAGGTCGCAGGTGTAGATGAAGACTATTTACCATTTGCTTTTGCTCCGCTATTCTACACACAGGGTTGCATTGCTCTGGCGACCAGTGTTGCAGGTGGCAAGCCGATTTGGCGGGAAAGTGGCGGGCAGTTTGAAAATCACATTTTTGTACCATTCAAACAAATTTATGAATAAATATTATCTCACCAATTTACATTCTTTATTTTCCAAAATAATTCAATAAAACATAGAAAACGATCAGTGTAATTTTTCTTTTCCTTTTTACAGGCAGTAGCTATATCTTTATTGCAACAAGAAAGCAAACAACGCTTGCAACATTCACATATCCTCCACGCTGTACTTGTAGGCCTCGTCCTGCACCGCCCTCCGTTCGTTCTGCTTGTCGAACCACCGCTGCTCGTAGCCGTTGGATCGATCGACGCCATCCCAGCGATATCCTGGTCGGATGCCAAAGCGGTTCTCCGGAAAGCTGCCCTCGTACTTGGGCATCACCGGCTTGTTGTCCTGCTGGTCGCGTTTTTTGCGCTTCTGGCGCATGTACTCCAGCATCGGGTCGTCGGCGTGCTCCTGCTCGCGCAGATGCCTGTCCAGATCCTCGTCGTTGGCGTAGCGAGCCACCGGTTTGGAGGCTTCATGGACCATCTCCTCCAGGCGGGACTTGTGATCTTCTATTTGCTTCAGGCCCTTGCCCCAGCGATCATACAGTTCCTTCTTCCTTTTCTCGTGCTCCTCCTTACGGCCCTGCTCGGCGGGATCCTCGTTGGCGGCATCCCGTGCTCGGTTTCCCTTTCTGCGAGTACTGCGCACCTGCACATCGCCATCGCGACCGGAAATCTCGCTGGACATTTTCTCGAATAGTTCATGTTCTTGGCGCCGCCTTTCGTCGGTTTCCTTCTTCAGCGATTTCGCATCCTGCAGTCCAGCTTTCTTGCCATCTAGTGTCTTGGTGGATTTCGGCTTGTGTGTAGGAGGTGGAGATGCTGATTTGCTGGGCGATGCCTTGGCCCAGCGACTCTTCCTCTCTTCCCTAAAGCGATTACGAGGCGGAGGACTCTGATTTCTGGGCGGGCTTTGGTCGGAGTCGCGACGTCTGCGTGGGGATTTGTCTCGTTTTCTGTTTGGACTTTGGTCGAAGTCTCGTTTTCTTCGCGGTGGCGATTGATCTTCATCCTTGGGTCTTCTTGGCGGGCTTTGATCTGAGTTTCTTCTCCTCCTTGGCGGCGTTTGCTTGTCATCTCTGCGTCTTCGGGGTGGGCTTTGATCTGAATCCCGCCTCCTTCGCACTGGATACTGGTCATTGCCTCTCCGTTTCCTGGGCGGACTTTGGTCGGAGTCTTTCCTTTCCCTTCGCACCGGAGATTGATCGTCTGCTTTACGTCTTCGAGGTGGGCTTTGATCAGAATCTCTCCTTCTTCTGGGCGGAGTTGAATCCTGGTCTCTACGTCGCCTGGGCGGACTCTGATCGGAGTTACTTCTCCGGCGTCTGGGTGGCGATTGATCGGAATCCCTTCTCCTTCTGGTGGGTGATGCTTTTCCCGTTCGTTTTCTTGGCGGACTTTGGTCGGAGTCGCGCCTTTTTCCGGCTGGCGATGGTTTGTCATTCCTGGCCTTTCTGGGCGGACTCTGATCGGAATCTCTCCGCTTTCTGCGAGACGGAGACTGATCGCCATCTCGCCCTCGTCTAGGAGGACTCTGATCTGAGCTTGCCGCCCTTCTTCTCCCCCTTTGAGGACTCTCTTCCCGCTTTGCTGGCTTTCTCGATCTCGCTGGGCTTAAATCCCTAGAGCTGCTGCGTTTTTCTTGCTTAATTCTTACGGGTGACCTTCGTCTGGAGGGTGAGAACTCATCCTTAACCTTGACAACTGTCGCCTTGCGTCCCCACATCTCCTGCTCCTCATCCAAGGGCTCCTGTTTAATGCGAATGCCAGGTGCTCGCGAGGATTCGTCGTGCTCTTCTTTGATTTCATCCTTGACGGCAATGTTGCGCCACTTGCTGCGCACATTGGGATCCTCCTCGATGTACTCGCCCACAATTTGGGGCGCATCTTCGCCGCCCAGCAGCAGATCCTCGTCCATTTCCAGATTATCATTTTCGTAGGCGTCGTCATCGATGATTTTCACTTTGGCGTTGGCCGAACTCCTTTTGTGCTTCTTCTCCTTCTTTTTCTTCTTCTTCTCCTTGTCGCCGGACAGGTACTTCTTGAGGTACTCCTTCTGGTCGATGACTTTGCCCTTTTGCATGGACATTTTTGTGCAATAAAAGCGGGAAATTGCAATTTATAATGAATTGTTTACGTTTTTTGGGCGCTCAATGTTACCGTTTGTGGTATTTGTGGAAATGCTAGAGTGCTGTTAGGCTGCGTTTAACAGCACGCTGTTAACAATATGCAGCAGTCTGGCAACGCCAGAGTGTACGAAAATCTTATTTAATTAATGATATACTCTGCTTGTTTTTCAGTACATTTATACATATACATAGCAAATATTATTATATAGATATGATTTGTTGCCATCTCTTGATCATTACGTTCTTAAAACCTAATATTGCGCATGAATTTAAATTATTTAAACTGCGCGCCTTAGTGACAAACTGTTAACCAAAAGCATTCGATAAGGCAGTTATGTTAAGGAATTAAGGTAAATATTTACACTTCTAAGTTTATAATGCGCCTAATTGCCTGAATAAAACTGTTGCTCATCAATAGAAGCATGCCATCTGCTTACCAATTTGCCTGATTGAAGCGATTAGTTTGCGGCCATTCGCTTGCACATCTCTAACTTCAAAGCGCACTGACAAGTCAACAAATTCCTTGTAAAGCCTTTAAACTCGCAACAGCGTCTTTTCCGCTGAGAGAAATTTCGCAGGAAACGCAGAGTAGAAATTTCGTAAAAATTTGTGATATCCAAAGCCCATTTTGAATTTAACTTTCGTTGTGTGATCGAAGAAGAGGAAATTACAACTAATTATCGTGTTGCATGGGCGTTGTTAATTGGGCCGCCGGCCTTATTTTGCTGGCGGCGGCGTTATCGGCGGCGGATTAACTTCTGGCAAAAGAATGTGAATGTTTCTGTTTCCTAGAAAACGTAAGTACTAAGCAGCCGAATAAGCGGCTTAAATGCGCTTAAATGGCGGATTAAATCGAGCCACGGCAATTATTTGTCTTACTTCCTGAAAACTCTGAAGTGGCGCGTTCTCTTCAGGAGACTAAGTGGAAAGTCCTCGAGGGCTCTTACTGCAGCCTTTTTGTGTGGAATCGGCATAGGGAATCGGCATTGGCATCACATGCCTGCCAGGATGTTGCATTTTGTGCGGCAGGGGGGCAGTGGGCCTAGGGGGTTGGGCCACTAAGTGACGAGGGGTGTTTAAGTGACGAATGAAATGAAGCGCAAAAACAAAGAGCACGCGGCAACAATGCCCGAGACGAACAACAATTGGCAGGAAAAGCGTTGGCGAAAGTCAAAAGGGCTGAGGATGAGCGAAGCGGGTTGTTGTTGGTGAGCAAAGGGTCGGGGGCACCCACATATTCACATTTTGAGTGCAAGAACGCGCGAATGGCATGCAAATTAATTCGCTTAACTGAGCTTTTAAAGCGCTCTTATTATATTCCGTTGTTTTGGTTGCGTTCTCTCCATTACCCCTTTTTCTGCATTGTTCGCATTTCTTTTTGCCCAGTTTTTTGCACTCGCATTCATGAAATTTAAAGCCCACGGCGTGCTTAACCTCCCTCCCCCTACCATCATCATTATCTCTCGCTCTGACGCACTCGCTCTTACGCGCGTCTCCTTCTCGCTCTCGCTGCTTTGTCTGCCGCGCTCTACTTCTGCCATCTCTGTTTCTGTTTTGGTGCTGTCCCACAAACAGCTGATTTTTTCAACGTGCTCTCCATGCCGCTGCTGTCTCGCTCGCACTCGCTGGCCCTCTCTGTCCCGCCGCATAGTTGTGTATAAATTCAAATTCCTTTCGAAATTCTTTGCAAAGGTTTGAGTCTGCGCTTACAGCACTTACCGCCCACATTCCGCTTTCGATGACTTTCGAAAGTTAACGGAGTGCCATTCCTTGCCCATTTTAGTTAAAATAACTATGTTCTTACCTTTGAAGCATCCAAGTCCTGCGCTCATATTGCAAACATTTTTGATACATATACATATTGTGTGTATTGTTTTTACTCATAACCGACTTGAAAAGTTAACGAATCCCCCAGATTAGCATGGAAATCCATGTACGTTTGTTTCCGTCTGCTTCCTTGCCAAGCCACCAGTGGATTAGATCTAATGCCAACTGGATGAAAGTGCCTCAAAAGTATCGATTTTGGCATTCGGCGGGGCTAATTATATGATTAGGACAACTATGGAGGCCATAGAACAACAGCTCGCAATGTGTACCCTAATTAATGAGGGATTACCATACGCACATGCCACTGTGTCTTTCCACATCCTGCTGAGACGCATAGATAAAATTTAAGGACCTTTGTTACATCGCATCATTATCATGCAAAGAAACTACGGTTGCCATGCCCTGCTCGCCTTTAAATCAGTGCAACAACACAACTGAGTCCTCGCCTCGATACATAATTAAATCTGGGCAAGGACAGGAAGGCCAACGGCAATGATTTCATATTAAGGTAAATTTTTCTGCTAATGGCGGAAAGTAAGGAGCATTAAATCAATTAGTCCTCTATTCGCGTTCGCCTGCCTGCAATCGAGATTCGGTGGAATGCACAAAGGGACCATTTCGCCTCGGTAATGGGGCAAAATTTAAACAAACAAACTGCTCAATTTATGGCCCAAATGAACTGCTGCGTTAAAGCCACCGACCGGTTAAGTGACATTTTCAGCATAATTAATCATTAATCTACTGCCGTGTTATATGAAGTCGCATAATTTATTTATTCGCTTGTATTACAAGTGCTGCACTGACAGTTTGGTTATAAGCTGACATAATAATTTTGCCAATAATTAAAGCAGCTTAGGCTTAGATTTTGCTTATAATTATAATAATGGCCAGTTTGTAGCGAGCATACACTTACATATGTATGTTAATTTTGAAACATACAACACACCGTGTGTCGTCATTTAAAACACAAGACATAAGACATAAGATGTTACTATAGTTACAAGTACATGGGCACCGCAGCTGCCTATATGCAGTGGGTATTCTAAGGACATTTAAAGGCACTCCGGCGAAACAATGAAATTGCGCCAGGTATGGCTGGCCTGGAAAAATGTCCGGATTATTGGAATTACTCGTAGACGGCGCGCGGACTTATAACTTTTTTATCCCCCGGCATTTGTTTTGCATAACTTACAGTTTAACTTCTTTGGTACTTGTTTAAAGCCTGGCCTGAAACTTTTTCGCTTATTAATGGGTCTTTGGCCGCAATCCAATTAAATGAACAACACTTAGCAGAAACATTGAATTATGCAAAGCGGCGCGCTGCAGGTTTATTCATTTATTCATTCATTTTTATCAATTTCGACAGCTGCGCCCCCAACTATTTAGCAGGCAAATGGAGTAGGTTAAGATATTTTTCTAGCGACAATAGTCAATCTACCAGAATTAATCGTTCACAGCTGCTCGGCCATAATTGTGCAGCGGGCTCAACAAGAAGCAGGAAAAAAAAGGGTCAAAATATTTGTTTAAGCCACTTGCCATGTCATCCGAGTATGATATAAATTCGTTGTGCGAACACTTAAATTGCATGCGTACATGAGCACCGGAAAATGCCAAAAATTTAATGTGTCATTCCAGCTTAAGACACAGAATAGAAACTAATTCGGAAAATTTTCCTGCCTACATGAACACACACCGGAAAACCCCCGGTTTAAATCGAATTTTGGGAGGGCGTGACTGGAATATATTTAGTAACTTATGAACCGCGTGCATACTTATTGTTATTGATGTCTCAGTTGCAACTTTGAACTTCGAACAACATACCAGTACTTTTCTAACTCTGTTGTTTGTAGATTTGTATAGATTTTCAAAAGTTTAAATTGTAATGTTTTGAAAAAGTATTCAAATGCTTGTGGTTTGTTTTGGCGCACAGTATGCCAGAACCCACCACGGTTGGAGTCTGCGCTACATGTGAGCTGCGAGCGAGAGCGAGAGAGGGAGAACTCTCTTAAGCCGCCTAACAGCGCACTGTTACGCTCATGTTAATTCCAGACGCCGCTATTCGAATTGCAACAAAAGTGGTTTGCTCGCTCGAAGGCGGTTTCAGTTCGATTCAAATTCCCAACGCGTCGGTTACACCGCCCGATCCTCCCTCTCGCCGCTAACGAAATACTATTAGTTGGCGCTACAAATTGGCGGAGAATTCGAAATCTCATATCGTGTCGTTTCGCAAAGATAAAGATTTGTCTATCGTATCGCGCCGACGCGTTTTGTTTATTGGCGATTGTTTGTGATTGTGCCGAATAACGGCAATCAATGTTAATTGGAAAAGTAACGGATTTCTTGGCCGACGTACTTAAATTCCGGTGCTTGTGTGCGTTTTCCTGCATTTAATTCATCAATTTAAATTCCTGCCCCCCACACACAAACACTCATGTGTGAGTGTGTGCGTGCGTGTGTGTCCGTCTGATTGTGCGAATGTGCGAGCGCAAAAGGCCGCCGCCAAAAATATAATTTGATCATTTCGAGAAAATCTCTCACATCGGCTGTAACAACAATAAAAGCAACAACACCACAACCAAAACAACGTAGTACAACCTACAACAACAGCAACAAATTCAAAACCAACGCAAAACAAAATAGAAAAATCTCTTCTAGCGGGTTATATCCATCCGAAAGGCTAGAAATTTCGGCAAAGAGTTTTATTTTTGCTCCACAAGGGCAGGTGTACGGGGCGTATGTAGAATTTTTACCGAAAACCGAAAGAAAAGCCGAAAATAAAAATATAAAACGGAAGTGTGGGAATAGCTGTGTCCATATACTTACAGATTTTCCAACACATGAAAGTGTAGACTTTGGTCCGAAACCCGAAATACGTAAATAGAATTGCGGTCTCGAAATTGATAATAATTCCGATGCTGAGTTGTAGTTTCTTAAAACGAACCAAAACAAACCTATTAATGGAAATGCTATAAAATTCGTGTAGACGGAAATTAAAAAAAGGCAATATAGTGCAGACTTTCGCTGTTTTCGCGTTGTTTTCATAATACACATCCAATTACCACCTTTATTTTTTTTTGAAAAGATACTAAAAAGTAGAAATGTCAGTGTCCGAAAAAAGTCCGCAACTGTCTCGTTAACTCGTAAACATCGATCGTATCGCATTAAATCTCTGTGTAGAGTTTTGAAACCTTAAAACCGACCGACTACTAGCTGGGTTTAGTGTAGAATTTGGAAACTGAAAAGCAGAAAAACCACGGTTTTTCCCCTGCTAATGAGCTTCGTCGCCAGTTTCATACATATATTCTGATTTGGTTTCTTGTTGGCCTACTAAAAGAAACTGGCTCACGCGAACCGCTCTAAACTCAAACTCGCAGTTTAAGTCGAGCTCAAGCCTCTCACACACACACTCCACACACACACGCACAAATGGCTCTGGCGGCGAAAGGTTTCCCAACCGATCTGTTTCTCATGTCTCTTTCTGGCCCATTCTGGTTTTTTAGGTCTCCAACGTGGTCGACGAGTCGTGGTCAAAACGAAAGCAACGTCATCGTAAGAGAGAGAACAAATCGGCGAAAAAGCCTTATAAACAAAACACAATTTCGTGGGTGTCTCGCATCGTGTGAGAACGAAAAGCTGGCGATACAAATAATAAACTAAATTAATTAAACTAAGTAACTGCGAGCGAGCAAGTAGAACAACCGAAACTAAAACAGAATGAGTGCCAACCGAAGAAGACGCACTGCATCAGCTGCGAGTGCAATTGCAGCAGCAACAGCAGCAGCAGAAGCGATATCAACTGCACCCTCCAAAGAGCAACTTTCTCCACCGATTGCTGGTGGCAGTGGTTCAGCTGATGAGGATTTACTGGAAATGCCTCGCATTTGCCGATGCTGTTGCAAACGGGATTTGAAATTACTCGGCTTATTCGAGGCCAGCCAACCAACACTGGCCAACACAACAGTGGCATCGAACAAATCATCGGGAACATTAGCAAAAACATGTGCGACAGAAGCAGAAACCGAAACTCCACAGACATTGTCCGCAAATCCAGTAAATCCCGGGACTAAAGCTACATCATCTCCATCAGAAGCAGCTACAACGTTGTCCGCATCCACACACCGCGCGTCCGCCTCCTTCTCATCCACCTCCTCCTCGTCCACATCCACGTCTCCCATGAGGCGTCGCACCACTAACACCACCGCTCCATCCGCTCCGCCCGCTCCACGTGGTCGTAGCAGCGATAATGCCGTCGACTACACCCTCAGCGGGGCCCACAGCAGCATGGACATTGTCCTCGAGGAGATGACCATTTGGATGCTCAATGTAAGTAACACCATATACTATACTACTATACTACCATACACATCCATAGCCGCTCCTTGACGTCCTTTATGAACTGCTCAGTAGCAACTGCTAGATGGCCTGGCCACTCCGGCCACCCACCCAATCAAGTTCTCTTCAGAGCATATCGAAAAGTTTCTATGGGTCGTGTTTAATTTTTAATGTGATTTATTCTACTACACGCATGCAATAACTCGGGCAGAAAGTATTGGAGCACAGTGTAGCCTAGTAATGTTAACCAATGGGTGTTTTGAGTTCACTAATCGAGCTATGCGAAACGTCATAGCTGTGCAGTTCTATAAATAGGAAATGAATATTTCCTTCTATTAATAGGAAATGTCACTGAAATCTATGAAATGAAAACTTTGACATCGGTCGGCTGGGCGGTTGGGCCAATGTGTCCAAGATTTCCATACATTTCCGCTGCCAGCAAGTGTGATATTATTTATTTAAGAGAGTTCACAAATGCTGTGGAAAAAACCCATTACCATGTTATGAATTCGGATCGTTCTTAATTCGGATTTGGATTTTATTATTTTTGAAGATTTGCATGTCATACATAAATAAACGTAGGGAGAAATAGGCAGCAAATTGGGAATGAATGTTGTTATTGTCATGTTCTGTGGAAAAAATATAATGAATATCTCGGATATCGGGTATTGGAAATCGGTAAAACAAACCCGTTTCCCGATTGATTATAATTTGTTTTTAATTTCTGTGATATTTTAAAGTTAATAGATCAACTAATAGACGCCCATTTCGTATAATAGCAATATGGAAATTTCAACTGACAATTTGTACAGGCGCGGAAACACCTCTTAATATTCTGCTGTATTAATTAAAGTAATTAGACGCCGAGTGTACTGCACTATGGGCTAGCTTTTTTAGCGTGTAAATTCCCCAGACGTTCTCGATTCCCTCAACTGACTGACTGACTGACTCACTACACTATCTGTGTGTAGAATGGGCACAACTTGCTTGTACTCTGCTCTGACATGCCTTTGTTCCGCCCCAGGATCTCTGGGCACCCAGGATTCCCTGCTCCCCGCTGCCCGCTCCCCGCTCATATGTTATTTTCTCTAATGCAGGCAAATAAATTAAATTGTCTGGCCATTCGCAAGAACCAAAAGTAAATAAATAAGGCCTTATTTATAATGCCGCAGAAGGTTTTCAACCGTTTCACATGCAATTTGCTACCGCACAAGATATGGTAATATTAATTTTGGGCCACATCCCAGCGTCAGTCTGTGTAATGTATGTTTTGAAAAGGGCTTAAATAATCCATTATCTTATCAGCAACACGTTCCGGTCTCGCTCGTTTTATTTGTTCTAATACCAACGAACCGACGAATTTTCTGGATTTTATGACGCTGTATCAAGATAGCTGCGTTCGCAGCAATTATCTGTTTTGGATACACTCATCAGTCTCTCGGATTCTTTCCACATTCTTTTTTTTACGTTTTTTAATGATACGTGACTTTTGGGTTGACCCTTTTGCCTAACAATCCAATCGTTTGTCCAGCTTTAATGACTGGAATGCTGGCAATGAGATTCATAATCAGCGCTGTTGGCCAAAAAGAGAAAAAGGGCCACATGTTTGGGAAGAAAGTGCGTTGTTGCATTGCGTTCCTTTTCCATTCAATGGCACCTCGATATTTTTCCTTGAGCAGAGAAAGCTGTGGGTAAAAGGCGACCCATTCTCAGATTTCGTTGCTTTGTATTGTTGTTAACCTACTCTTTTTTGGTGAATAAATCAGATTACTTCCCCCCTGACTTTTATCAGGGTTAAATCAGCGTAATTGTTTGGCCATCTTCTTATCGTTATCAGCCTAGATCTAATCAAAAGCCAAACAATTTGCTATATTTGTTGAGAAGGCAATGGGAACTTTGCTGGTTATAGAGCTCACATTTTAAGAGTATATCCATGGTGTGCTACCAGTTCCTTTTCATCATGGCCCGCAAATATTGTTGTTGTTGTTACCTATTTGCTATTCTTAACTTTATGCCACATTGCGTTGCGTGCCAATGCCTGGCTGTGTGGCAAGTTTGCATGTGTGTGCTTTTGGCCCTTGGGCGCCATAAACATTCAACGAATCCGGGTGGAGCCTTTTGTTTTCGGTCATCGAGGTGGCGTTCTTGACTCCGCTGTACTACACTTAACTCCACTCTACTTCATTTCACTCCACTCCACTCCACTCCACTCCACTGGACTTCAGTGGACTATGGCAAGCTTAAATCTTGGCTTTATGGAAGGCCTCTAATTGCAGAGAGTGGCCAACGTCAACGTTACTTTCCGGCCAATTATACGGCACCCGCTACTTGTGTTGCCCCATTGAGAAGGAACTGCCACGACCAGGTAGCCGTCGTCCAAAAACACCTCTCACTTCCACTACTCTTACTGCTGCTGCTGCTCCACTACTCCTCACTCATTACCAATAAAAGTCGCATGGTTGTGGTGGTGGTGGTGGTGGAGGAGGAGGTTGGGAAAACGGGTTTTCTTTTTTTGGTCGAATGTTATTCGTAATCGTATTCGTTTTCGCATTCGTGGTGTGCCACTACTGGATTGCCGCTGGTGGTGACCGTTGATTCTCAAGGTGTTGCATTAAAAATGCTTTGACCTTATGGGGTCTAAGTTTCGGACTGCAGGCCGACGAAACTCAACCGGCAATCATATAAATTAATCCAGCAGCCAGCAGAGTCAGCCGGTTATATCCATATATCCACACACTATACGGTTTGTTTGCCAACAAAACGCATTGATAAATGACTTAAAAGCATAGTTTGCGTCTGGCGGCGAGATTTGTTATTCGAATTCCGAGTTGCGGTATTGTTTATTTAATTAGTTTCGTCGGAAAGTGCGAGAATATGCCGCCGCCGCAATTGGGTTATACAGAAACCGGCTAAAGAATGAAATGAAATATCAAGTGAGATGTGTGTATAAAGCCCACTTGACGATGTATATGGAACTTTGTCACGTTACAAAGCGGATTTATGATCTTGCAGTTAAATTGCTTTCCTGATTTGCTTTTAATTGACGCGCCCGAGCAGCAGTAAGCACAAAAGCAAAAGAAGTTCTCGATTGCGAAAACGAGCTGGAATGATGATGATTTTAGTAACCACTTCCGGGATATGGCACATATGTGTATTTTGCCCGCCAATTGAATGGCGAAATAAAACGAGACTTTCGTTTTTCGTCTTTCAGTTTATAGTTGTATTGTTTATAGTTTTTATTTGTATTTCTTTACTTCTGTGCTTTGCATGAAAGCAAACTTTCTTTGGCCTGGCACGCCTCAAAGTTCACTCTCGTTCGTTAGCCGCCGCATTCGCTGTGCGTTTGTTATTTATTTGCATTTTCATTTTATTTTCATTTTGCCCGCAAAAAGGCCTCAATCATCAATGGAGTCGTTCCGGCGATTTAGCTTGGCGACCAGTCGTATTAATTGCCGGACAAATCTCTCATTAGGCCGCCAGGCAATTACCTCGACTTTACGACACCCATATGCGCTATATAGCAAACATATCACATGTGGCATATGTGTGCAATGGAACTGGTTGGTATATGTTATATTATATGCCTATGTAGATATTGTAAAAGTGCAATCAATCAAAGAGAGTGCGGATTGTATTATACACACGTAATTATCGGATAGCACTATTTACTTATCGGTTAGCCTTATGCACGCTTTTATCCAGCAAATTCAAGTGTGTGATTATCGCATGATGATCGGAGGCAGGCATATTATTTCCATTTAAGCCCCATATACTACGAGTACCTTACGATTGTCATTAATGATGATTACACACGCGTGTTATCCGACTGCGCATAACGCGACCGTACTTATTTATGTGCGTGTGACTGTAGTAAGGCCCCGAAAATCAGGATTTTGAAAACTGAAAACTGAAATCTGAGAAGAGAGAAGAAGAGGTGTGAATGCCTGCCACAAGACACGATCCTCTCGGCCATCTTGAAGATGAATGCGATGGCGATGAGTGGCCAAAAACACAGAGAAATATACTCGAACATTTAAATTGCATTACACGCGGGGCCTGTAAACATTTTCATTTGGCCGCCGGGAAAGTTTCTCCTTGCATTAAAAAACAGAATCTCTTTCGTTGGTATACCTGTTTCTTTTTGTTTTACTTCCAGCTATCTTACTTGACCAAAAAAAAAAAAAAGAAAGCAGTGTGTCAAGGGAGCACTTTTCGTATCTCGCCATGTGGTTCAAGTTTAAAGTTGTGGGGCACGAGATTAGCTACCTTATCTGCACTTCTAAACACTTGACAACCATAGAAACGTGATTACAATAAATGTATAGCGAAAAAAGGAAATACATAGATGGATGGATAGTTAGACACAAGCCAGTTTCGAGGGTGTTTGTTTATATCACTTTATGAGTGTTATCTATGTCGGTTTAGCGCACTCGGCGATTGCAGCTCCAGTTTTTCAACTCGGATTTGGCAACATTGTAGTTGCGCATATTTTGCCACCTTTTTTCTAATTACGCCAATAGTGGGCCTCGTAAAATGTCGATTAAATTATACAATAAACTAGCAGGCCATTAAAGTAAATAGAGACAAGCTAAGCTAATGATCGGCGATCGTTCGAGTGGATGATATCGAAACGAAAGCAATCAAAACAATCTTCCATTGCGTCAGTTTCATGTGGCTGACCTCTTCTGAGGAACTTCGAATGAAA
Source organism: Drosophila sechellia (assembly GCF_004382195.2). Classification (NCBI taxonomy): domain Eukaryota; kingdom Metazoa; phylum Arthropoda; class Insecta; order Diptera; family Drosophilidae; genus Drosophila; species Drosophila sechellia. Next base: position 23,135,106 of record NC_045952.1, read on the forward strand.
TGATAGACAGATAGAAAGATAGAGAGATAGATAGATAGATAGATAGAGAGATAGATAGATATATACAGAGAGAGATAGATAGATAGATCCTCTATCTAGCGAGCTAGTCTCAATTAAAGCGACGAGTTGGGGGGCACAACAGTAATCGCTCTCTAGGCTAATTCGTTTTAAAAATTCCACTTCAAAGGTCTTTTCAATTTTCCCCAGTTTTCCAAGTTTTCATTTTCTGTGTGTATTAGTATTGGGATAATTAGTTTGCGTTGAAATAAATGCACATCAATAGTAATCATGATCATACTTTTATTAGGGTAATTTGCTTTGCCTGCCCGCTACAAAGGCATATCAATAGCACTTAAATTTCAAGTATCCGTTTCCAAGATTTGTTATTTTCGTTTCCATGCGAAAGGTTAGCCTATTGCAACGACGTCTGGTTGCATTTGTTCACCCTGAACGTACCTGCCTATTACGTTTTCAATTTATATAGCTAAATTACTAATCACCGATCGGTTAGTACACACAAACGTACAACAATTTCAAAGCGATCACGGTCGACCTATTCGATTGTTGCCCCGATTGTGGGCTTATCACATCGGTAGTGTTTTTTTGGGCAATCCAAACAAATCGCTTATCACTGCCGACCTGGCACCCGATGAGCACCAATGTGGAATGATGTGTTTAGCTTAGTCAATGGAGCTATTGTATTTCGGGTGATGCTTTAATTAACCAAAACGAATCACAATGGAAATCACATCCTGGGAAACTACCGTACATAGGTGCGTGTGCTTCTGTTTGTGGACAATGGAACTCGAGCAGGGGATTTGCTTATTATCACCCACCGTCCAGGGGTTGTTTTGATCAGTACTTATGGAGCAATTTGAAAGGTTCAATTAGGTGGCAGAAGTGCAAACAGAGGGCGTACTCACAAATCGCACACAATGTAATTCACAATGCCACGGATCCGCATCCGCATACGCATCCAGCAGATCCGCATCCCAAGTGCTGCTGGTCGTACATCTTTCATAAAAATCACTGATTCCCCTTTACGGCGGTGGAGTTTTCATTTTATTTATGGATGTTCAGTGTGGGTGAGCGATGGCCTAGGTACGTGGTTGGTTGGCTGACTGGCTAGCCGGTCTTCTTGTGGCCTCCAAAGAATTCCGACCACCACACATACTCACACACACCCCATCTCATACCAATCCATGCCATTCCCTGCTGCATGATGGGTTCCCGTATCGGTTTTACGGGCCTGTCAAAGCCACAAGACCTAAATGAAACGAGACGGAATGGAGCGTGTGTACCTTATGCAGACGTGCATATTTTTATTTATTTATTCTTGCTATTTAACACCCTCGCTCTGACCCATACCCCCTCCTCCCCCCTTTAGTTTCGATCGGAATTCGATTTGCCGGGGATTTTCTTTTGTTTTTTTTTTATTCACACACACACACTTTTCATTTCATTTTATGTCGTCACCAGCTCACCTTTGATTGCAACGCCTGGTGTTGAAAGCCTATGACCAGGTTTTAAATTCTAAATAAACAGAGGGAGCAGAGGTCCACCCGTAACACCCGTAATCCCCACCCTGTTTATTTCGTTTTTGTTTATTGCTTTTACAATTTTTCGCATGGTATTATTTAGCGACTGTGGCCCGTGTCGCTTGGCTCTTGCCAAGTTGCAGCAGAACTTGGCGAAACTCGAGCGCGTAGAGTCCATAAAATATTATTTTATTAACCCATTTTCCACGCTATTATTATTGCCAGTCCAATACCCCCCACCACCACCTACACCCCCCACAATCGACCCCTGCCACCCACAAAAACCCCCCATTTTTGTCATTGCAGGGTCTTATTGTTGGATTTTTCTTTTCTCTCAGCGTCTTGGCGTAATTGTTGCCAAGTCATAAAATGCAACGGGTTTTAGGCGATTTGTATTTCTTTGTTTCATACACTCGAACAATTATTTCGTCACGACACTTTAATCGCTTCCATAGTCAAATCGAAGGGCATAAGCAGCTGTTCTAATGAACTCGCGCCCCATTTCCACCCTCTGGCGAATTTAATTTATTCGAAAATCTTTTTACAAACTAATTAAAATTGCCATGACGTTTTAAATGCTCGAACTTACTCTGTTGATCCCATTTTGATTAAAAATAGCACATCTCAAATAAACATACCTTCCGGATTATTACATTCGCCCCATTATGATTCGTTACTATTGTGAAATTCTTAATCCTAGAAACGCTTCCCCGCCCCTCGCAGCTGCGAAACTTTGTCGCAGTGTAGATTGTTCAGTTTTGTACCGCTCCGCTGAATGAATTAGTTTCCCACGTGGTGGCCGCCGCGACTGCCGTGTCCGTTCACCAACTCGGATTTGCTGGCATTTCCAGTTCAGTTGGGTCGGTCTCCAATACGCTGCTGCTGCTGCTCCGCTGGATTGCCGGTTTCTTGGTTTGGATTGCCGGTTTGGTTTGCTAGTTTATGTAGTTTTGCTTGGCTTTCTGCACTGAATTGCCGGCGCTGCTGCTGTTATTTTGTATTTTGTATTATGTATTTTTTTTTGTTTTTGCTGGCCCATTGGCCATTTGGGATTGAGTTCGTCGAATGCGACGACGGATCGCAGCGGGTTTCTTCGGCTTGAACTGGCCAAGTAACCCGCTAAGCTATAGATTCTACATGCATATACATACCATATATGGCCGGCGGCCATTTCCTTGCATTTTTTGTGCCGGTTCCTTTAGGAAATTGGGTTGTAATTGAATTTCCCATTGATTTTTGGGCTTACTTCTCGAGAGGTCATTGTTTCTCAAGTGGCGGAAATGCGCTCGGGGATCAATCAACTGGAAAATGCATAACCAACAACTTGGCTGGCTGACGACTGGCTGGGTTGGCTTGGGTATGGGTATGCGTCAAGGGATCGCGGATCCGTTTAAGGGAGTTCCTTGTTTTTTCTCAGATTTCTATTTGCACACGCAGCATGTAAATGACTGAATGGCCTTTTGATAACTTGGAACATTGCAGGAAGTATGTACTGCTACCCTTGAGATAATAAACCAGCACAGAAGTTCCACTCGGCTGATTATCCGACTCACTTAATAACCAACTCGAGTGTTGAAGGTTAATTTGAGCATTTGAAGATTTGCGCACATCATTAACACAATTGGATCGCTTTGATCAGTTTCCATTCGAATCAATACAATTTTAGAGTGTGTGTTTATATGGAACTTATGGCTCAATCAATCGGTTGCCAGGGCATTTCGCGTTCGACACACCTTGTCGTATCTGTATCTTCGATTTCCGATACCCTCATAATAGGGCCTTCTTTGCGTATCTTGTCTTGTCTTTCTATCTTTCTTTTTTTGCCTTATTTCGAGCGTATTTGTTGTGGCTGGTTTTTAGCCGGTTTTTACAAGCTCAGTGTGTACGTAACTTTGAAATTTTCACTGCTCGTTGTCGAAGTCTGGCGGCTCTTTGCATTTGCTGCGCTCTATTTGACTTTTACTTTTCATTTGCCTGCCTGCCACCGCGAAGAGCTGAATTTTGTAGCTTTTTGTTTGTTTCTCAAACACCTTCCGTCCATAATATAACCACTCACATTTCCGCCTGTATGTCTGCATTTGCGATTTGCCACATACATGCTGCAATTGTATTCGAATATTATTATTCAGTATTCAAGTATTCAAGTATTCAAGTATTCGAGTTGTTCGAGTATCTGCGTATTCGAGTGGAAAAACATCGGAGAAAGAAGTGAACTATTATCAGGGCGTATTGTTACTTTTTATCCTATTATTACTCGAGTTCGTGAAAAAAAAGAAAAGATTTTACTTCTATGCCAGAGCGATTGTTAGGATTGCAATTACTCTCGATTAATGTAAACCCCGCTGATCTCAACAATCTCTGCAAAAGAGAAATTGGGCCAACTTTATTGTGAATCTAGCCAGCCAACCGAGCAGCACAATCTGCGTTGTATTACATCTCAGCCAAGCGTTAACCAAAATCCTAATTAATTTGTTATGGCCTGGCGTATAAAAATCAGGCGTAAATATATATATATATATATATACTCCCTCGACTTGAACGACCTCAAGTGAAACAGCGGGATATACCTACATACATACATATAGAAGCCAAAATCGGCGGTGCAAGATAAAGCGGGCTAATTACATAACGTTAGCACCGCGTACTGGTTAAGTGTAGAAACCACTGCTTTTCGGCCATTTCTACTGCTATTAACTTGGCCAATTACGTGTGTGTGTGCTCCCATTATTTTTTTTTGGTTTTGCGGCTTAGCCTTTAATTTTGATTTCCCGAAAAATTAGTTTTAATTAAATTTGGCCATTTCTCTGAGATACATTTCACAATCACCATCAAGTTTATGTGTTAATATGGTTTATTGTATAACAAATGGAGCTATTTGCTCATATTTATTTATCACACTTAAAGTTGCAAAAATATATATGCTGCAGTTTTGAGATAACTTTTTTGTCGCCTATTTCTGCATTTGACACAACGCAACTGTAACAGTTTTGTGTATAAGATAACAATTAAATGTTGTAGTTCCGTAAAAAAAACTGCTGCATAGCCATATTTATTTGTGACTTTTAATTACTGCAAAATGTAGCGGCTTTCATTTCATTTTTCGGTGGGGTGGTGGTGGGCGGTGGGCAGGGCGGAAGAGAGCAATTCGTGGCGCTATCATTAAACAAATAATAAATGCTTACTTTGGCATAATATTTATTTTGCGCGCCTCGTTGTCTGCGCCGTCAGAAATTGTAAGCCGTTTTTTGAGTGATAACAATGGGGCAAAAAGCAAATGGCAAATTGAATTCGTTTTTGCAGTGGCCACCACTACCATCACTATTATTGTATGGTAATCTGATTTAAGTTTCGTGCCAGAAAATGTAAGCCGCATTGTAGACAGTGTTTGTGTCTCTGCATTTATTCCAACCGCCCCCTTCTCCCCCGCCTCGTTTTCACGGCCCTCAGAGAAGTGCAATTGTACGTTTTGGGGCTTCAGTGAAGAGGAAGCGTTGTGTGTTCAACTGCGGTTACTCCGCATCCACAGCCACATCCACATCCACACCCGAATCCTCGCCCGAAATCCACATCCACATCCGAATGCGAATCTGAATGTGAATGTGAATCCGCATCCGCATTTTATGCGCTCGCACACACAATCCACCCACTCAACCACCCACCTATCCACCCAGTCACCCACCTCGATTGCCAGATCCCTCGGATCAGATCCGGCGGCATAAGTGTTATAGAGAGGGATTTATTCACTCAAGTGCTTCTCATGGTTCAACAATTTCCACTTCACATTCATTTTAGAGTTCGCGTTTCTTTTGCGTTCGGTAATCTCAGTTTTATGGAAACATGTCAATTGCTAATCAGCATGTGATTAACAAGTGGAAAATCAATGCTGCCTGCTGCCTGGCAGCTCCAAATACAAAGTGGCAGAATAAATGTTTAACAATGTGAGGTGGCTGCTATTAATTTGGTGGTAGTATTAGTAGTAGCAGCAGCCTTCCTTCTCACCATTAATTTCGTTAACTAAACCCATTGAAAGTCATTGAATATCATTAGTTAACATAGCTGGCCTGGGGGCAATTAGTTGCGCTTCATTTGGCCCCAGGGGTTGACTGACATTAATTGGCCAAATCAATACAATCTAATTTTTTAAGTTAATCCACCGGCAAACGTGACTGAGACATTTATTTGTGCACAGAATGCGGAGTGGACATATGCGCACAAGTTCTAATTGAAAGCTAAATTTGATTGTGTCCATTCCCATTTACTCACTTGGTGCCCAAAACATTCGAATCTTTGTATCTTTGAATCTTAAAATCAGAAGCACACTTCAGTTCCTTGTTTCCCCCACAAAATTCATTTACACAGTGCTGCGGACTATGACGAATTAAACGAGAGATAAGACAATTGCAAAGTATCGCAATTATCGTGACTAAAAACTGCAGTGAAAGGAAGAAATTTTTTTTGCAACCAGGCCAGGCCAGGCTTGGCTGACTTTTTGTGATTTAATAAACAAAGAAAGAGACATAGTTCCGCTTTGGTGGTAGGCCAAACCAAACTAAACCAAAACCAAAGCCAACTAAACCGTAAGTGCCGCGTTAAAAGTCATTTGGTGTGGCGCAGCTCCGCTTTATAACTTTATTAGCCACCACCGGCGATCTCTGAAACTTCCTGCTCGCTGTGTGCTAGCCATAAAAAAAAAAAAAAAAAAAAAATGCCGAGCGACGAGCGTCTAGCAGCTGTTTGTTTCAATTGGCAGCCTCTTTTGGCCACTTAAAAGTGCTTTTTGGGCGGGCCAAAACCGATGGATTGCTATCTCTTCGCTCGCCTATGCGTTTTGTATGCGTGTTTTTATGACTTTCGCGCGGCACAAACTTCACAGTAAAACGACCACAGCGAGTTATTGTTTTGTATAATGCTCGTAGATTAGTGGGGAAAAGTAAAACAAAAAGGGTCGAAGGTTTCGTGGAGAAAGTACTGTCTGCTCTTGCTTGATAATTAAGAAGTGAACTCCTCACCCCTTCCCTGGCACATCTGCCGCCAAAAATATAGCTTTTGACCAAATAAGAGCGTGGTTTATTAAACTCGCAACTGCTCAGAGAGACGACAGCATGAAAGTCAAGTAGCCAGCACGCGCAGTTAACCTGGCTGACCACTTTGCTAACGGTCGAGCAGACGACAACCTGGTGATTCAGTGAAGACGGCGCTGAAGAAACCAAACCGAACTCACTTGGTAATGTTCCAGGGACAGGCACAGCACTGAAATCGGAATCGGAATCAGAATCAAGCCGAGCAGTATTTATAAACATTTCCATAATGCTAATGACGTTACCCCCCGTGCTACCTCCTCGTGCTCGAATCCACACCGTCATCGTTTCGCTTAATTCCATTCCATGCCATACAACAATGTGGTTGTTTGTGGTGACCAAATCCACACTCCTTCTTTCTTGGCTGTCGTCTTCGAAACCAGAACTCGTGCTAAGGTCATTGCCGATTCACTCGTAATACTCCAAGTCGGGTTTGCCGGGTATTTAGAGACACTGTCTACATGTATACCATACCGAACCATACCAGAAAAAAAAAAAAAAGAAGAAGTGGCATCAAAATGTGCTTAAGCACCAGCGAACGAGGAGCCGAAGGAGCCCTTTTCTGGCTAAAAAGGAGAGGACCCAAAACAACGAAGATCGGTATCTGAGTTGATGTCTTTATTTTCCCGATTCTCTGTTCTTCCTGCTGTTTGCCTTTCAATCCCAAAGGCTATATTATGTATCGCCTTGGTTTATTTATACACCAATCACAATCTCAGTCACCCGGACACTTTCGCTCCGCTCCTCACCACGACCAACCGGGAATTTTTATCTTTTCCTCATTTATTTGTTTATTGTTTTCGGTTTTTTCTCTTCGTGTTGTGTCCAAATCATCAGCAACAGCACGCTAATTCCAAATCACACCGAATTTAATGTTGTGTATGCAACTCGAAAGATTTCACTTGCTGCAAGAAGGCAGCCGTTTCAACTAGATGAACAATTGTGGATTGGATTATCAACTCGACGTCATGCTCTTTAAATATGCACATACGCTTGGTCATTGGTGGTCATTGGTCATTTGTGTGGGCGCGCCCCTTGAATAAATGTTTATTTGGGATTCTACCGCTTTCTTGGCCTTCCTTCAGCTTCTATAGAATAGATGGATATTGCTGCTTGGGTTTCTGTGAAATTTTCAAAATACCTATGGTTATAAATAATTGTTTGGCTGCGAGCAGAAAGAATTGGGGGAAATCTTCTCTTGCCTTGAATGTGGGTCGCCATGTGGGCAAAAATCGTTTTATCATCGTTTTTAGACATTTTTTTTCTTCTTTTTTTTTTAGCAAATTTTTAGCACATTGGTTTCTAAGACAAATGGTGTATAGGTGTAAAATGGTCTTTGTCACCTTTGGTATATGTCAATATGTTGGCCTTTAGCACGTTTCGAGCGATTTTCACACTTGTCTAATTGGGAGTAGGTGAAAATTCACTGAAGTGCAAACACAAATTAGCCAAAACAATCGCTTCGAATGGGTTTTTTTTAATGTACTTAACAAGTAATTTGCTGCCTCTCCACTGTGCGAAATGTGGCATGAGTGAGTGAGTGTTTTGCCAACGATATTGGGTAAATACGGTGCAAATGTGATATTTCTAGCGGATCCCCGATAATTTGATGAGTCACCATAGCTCAGTTTATTACATTCAATCGGATTAAAGTTATCAAAGCGCATTCGCATACCGCATACCGCATACCCATTCAATTCTATACAATTTGCCCTGCGGGTGAAAGTCAAAGAGTTAACTTTTTGTATACAACTCTCGGTTTGGCAGCAGGCAGGCAGCACACACATGGTAAAATTTGAATATGCCTTTTGAAATTAGTAATAGTATAAAGGGAGCCAAGCAAATAAGCTTAGCTTAACTTACAGTGACAAACTCTGCTCTTCATTCGCATTTAAATATTTTGCATAGCATTATCGCATTTCTGCCTGGAATGGTCGAAACAAAAAGTTTGCCGCAATCAAATTTAATGGTTTTTGCCTGGCCGCTGCTAAGGAATTTTTGAAAACAAATTAGGGACTTCCCGTTTCGTTGGTTGCTTCGTTGGTTGGTTGGTTGGCTGGTTGGTTGGTCGGGTTGGCGTTATCCATTACTCGCATTATAACATCTTTGCCCGGCCAAACACTCACTCTTACGCTCGAATTAACTTAATATTCTTCAGCTTGGGTGGGGTGTCCACCCAACCCACACCACCCCACCCACTTGTCGTCCTGGGGCCAGAGCTTTGCTTTTAGTAGCCTAGCCACACATACAAACATACACACTCACAATGCCAAATCCCGCTGTCATATGGGCTGTGTCCCTTGCGAGGATACTAAGCCCCCAGAAAGCGACACAAATTGCAGGTGACAGACCGCAAGAGTGGGCGTATTGGATGGGAATGGGAGGGCATATAATGTGTGCATCCTCGTTTTATCCTGCCATTTTGCAATTTCTGTTTATGGCTTTCGAGAAAATCCAACCTAATGAGTAACGCAGCGCGTTGTGCGTTCGTGTGCACTTTTCCGCGCCGTCTGCCGCCGCGTTCGCCGCTCTCTATTTGTTTAACTCATTTGGGCACCCGGCCAATTTCACATTAAATTTCGCCAAACAGCTGCAGATACTTTCCAGCGAGCAGAGCGCGCCAAACATCAACGCTTTCATAAATCAACAATCAAAAGTGTGTGGAATGAACGCGTTGCCGCGAGGCTTATAATTAAAAAGTGATTGATATGAGCGGCAAGGTGAGCAGAATTTCAGCCAAATGCCAAAAACAAATATATGCCAATATCCAAACACTTCACTTTCGAGACAAAAGATCGTGTGAGCCATCTTCTTCTTCTGTGTGTGTCAGAAGATATATGTTTGCTATATATTTTCGTCTAGTTTGACATTAGATAAATATAAGAAAACAATCGGTGTGAGCTGCCTGCCTCGTATATTTCGCTTAAACTGTCACGGATATTTTGTAGATTTGCATACGCTGCTATTATCGGTTTTAATCAGGTTTTTGCACTTTGTCGAAGGTTCTTTCTGTTTTTTATTTTAAGTTTTGGAAGCGCATGCTGGATATTTATTTCCCTGCTGCTCACTCGATTGTGCAGATATTTTAGTTTATGGCATACTTTTCAGTAGCGATGTTTTACCCTTATTAAATATTCTGACAAAAAGTTGTTTGTACCTGGAGCTGGAATTCCTGCCCTCAACTACGCTTACCTGCCATGTTATGGACAATTTTTTTATTTTGGATGGAATTTGAATGCCTTTGGTCATCCCACTCGCATGCAAATATCTTTTTACACATAAAAGAGCAGGAGCTCTTGTAAAGAATGCAAGCAATTTGGGCAATCTAGTAGCTGCTGGACTGGACCACTCAAGTGTATTATAAAAGCTTATAAAATGCGCTCCATGCCCCGGAAAAAAGCGAAAAAAAAAAATAGAATAAAAAGAGAGGGTACATATAGTACTTAAGTGGCAGTGCGAGTGTGTTTGGCGACACATAAACACACATTAAACCGCTATGATGTGTGACAAGGCCTTAATGCATGGTTTATTTGCTTGGTTCCCTGTCCGCTGGCCGGGTTAATCAACTACGCAAATACGGCCAGAAGTACCCAGCCAGCTGGTCCGCAATAACACACCAGCACCCAACATCAACATCCACATCATTCCTATCCATCCTCATCCGCATCGAAGTAATCAGACCTGGGTGGATGTGCGAGAGGGGGGAAGGGAAGTAATCGAGCAACCCTCGAGCAAAAGTCAGCAACACTTAACGCCTTTTGATTGTTTAATTTCTCAAATTGTTTTATGGATTTATTCCCCCTGGCCGGACCGTACGACCCACGACTGTGCCGTCTGTCCCGGGCACACGCCAATGAAAAATTAATACCGAGGGTGGCCTGGCCGCCAAAAGGGATTCGACTTGCTGCACCGGCGGTCAGAAGGAGGATAGCAACAACAATTACAACTGGAACATCAAAAGGCGGTGGGCTTCATTTTTCACCGCTTTTGACATTTTGCAGCCACCGACGGCAGCCAGCCAACCAAAGAGCAGCAACTCAAACCGACAGCCATCTGAACAAAGGGGATTCTGGTGATTCTGGGGGATCCGCGGGGATGCCTAATCCCCCACTGACATACCACCGGTTGCCGGCGCACCAACGGACCAGCAGCAGAAGCTGGTGCCGGAGCCGGATTCAGCAGCACCAACAGATGACGCCCTCCTGTGCGCATATTCCAATCAAATTAGATAGAAAGGTTTGCCAGGACGAGGACGGCCCAAAAACCAGAGCTTCCTCGTTTCGAGTCAGTATCTGTTTATGTTCCGGTCAAAGCGAATCAACGCGGATACACGAACGCGATTTTGAAAGCTGAAAAAAAAACCGCAGAGTTTTCGAAACAAATATTGTTGATTCGACGGGGAGAAGTTTATAAATAAAACACCAGGCAGCACAGGTCGCTGTAACTAGAATGTGTCGCCAAATGGGAAAAATAGTGAAAATAGATAGTCTGCAATTCAAAGGGGGAAAATGCAACAAATTCAGCACGGCAACGAAATATCCTTCAATGAATTAGACTAGACTTTGCCAGGGAACAAGTAAAAAACAAGAAAGCCGAAATCTACACATCTGATTAATCTATTTATATGTCAAAACAGCCTTTGATTGCACCGCCAAAAAGTTAATTAAACAATATGTTTCGCTTAATGCGAGTTGAATGAAATGTGCAGGCAGCAACGAAAACTTATGATAGCTGAGAAAATGTTGTTTTGTGATAAAACCAAGTCTGCCGCCAAAATCCGGAAAGCGAGTCAAGTTCAAGCAAATCCATAAAATATGCAAAACAAGAGTCGTCGGCAAAAAAATAAAAGTGAAAAAAAAAGAATAAATAAAAAAGAACCGAGCTGGCACATGAACGACAGTAAAAAAGAGCAGCATTTTAACAAGTAAACAATCAAAGAAATCGTATTCAAGTGCCACAAAGTTGAAGTGGCGTATAAAATAAACAAATAATGCGAATATAAATAAAGATATGCTACTTGAAAAGAAAGTATAAATTCCCAGGCATTGTGATTAAACATAAAAGTATGTCAGTATCGTATGGATCGCAGCTTCCGTTTCGTTTTCTGACAGATACGAGATACAAGATACAAGCGAAGTATCTGAAGGAATTAAATAGATACTATTAGGGCTGGGCTGACTCATATGAATTGTAGATCTCTGGAGGAAGTGTCGCAATTCAGACCCTGCAAGAATTGGATAAACCCCACATAGAGGGATTTAGAAAAGGAAAACATCTGAGAAACCCGCTGATAGCAATCTACAAGTTCGAGTAGACCTAGGGTCTTTTCTTATGCCCCTCGCAAAATGAGATTCGCTTTTGTGTGCCTGTCCCCCTATACAATTTAGACTAAATTCGCCCGCATTATGAGATACTTTAGCACTCGAATCTTTTGTTTATACAATGGAACTTTATGCATTGTTGGGCTGATGTTTTGCGAGAATCTGTTCCCCTGTTGTTTGCGGCATCAGAAGAGCGACTGCCTGGCTTTTCCGTTTTCCTCGAGTTTTGTATTTTTTTTTTTTTGTGGATCTAGCTTAGGTGGGGGTAATTAAGATGTGTGCGGCATTATTTGGTTTTGTTCGCTAAACGCATTTGGACTACATAATAAATCTGTTCTCATTTGGTTCAGGGTCGTGTAAGTATGTACATATGTATCTACATACATATATGTGCATGATTGATGTGAGTAAACTATTCGATGGAATTGAATTGAATGAAAGCGGCGCAGGAGCTGTGCATATACATATATGTACATATATTTCTTGATTTCCCCTTTTGAAAATAGATCACTTGGGTGTCTCTCTGCTGTTTCGATTTTTCAGTTTTTTTTTCGGTTTTTAGTTATTTCTTTATTTCGGGGTCTAGTCGCCTAATCGATATGCCGGTCATTCTTTGCGTCTGTTTCCAGTGTTTTCCTACGTACAGACCGGTTGCTGACCATTACCATCGCCTTCACCATTACCATCACCTACCGTTGCCCGCCGATGAGCCGGAATCCCGTTGGTGGCCTGGTTTGTATCGGGTTTCCCAGCCGGCCTGGCAGTCAACTACCTCCTCTCATCCACCCACTTTTGTGGCTTTTGTTGCTCCGCCTATTAGCACATGTGTATTGTATTGTATGTGCACTCATACTGAATGGCAGATTTATACGCAGAGTGTTCTATGTAACAGCAGAGAGCATTTTGCACTAGGCATCCTTTTTTCTGCTTGTTTTGTTTCTATTTTTTTGTGGCTTGTTTTGCTGTTTAATTTTTCTGTGTACATTGTCCGCTGCAATTAAGCCAAATGGTGAAATGGCAACTCGAGTGCTGCTGGAGTTCTACAAGTGGGTTGATTTAAGTGCAAAGTGGCAGCGCGCCACTTCGCAGCGCAGTCCATCCTGCCACCCATGCCACATCCTCTTCAGAATCACTGGGTATTCCCCGGACCGGGCAAAATGCTAACCATTTACCGCCCAAAACGCCGCCCCCTGGTTACAACCCCACTCCAAGCATCCCCCACTTCCATGGTGGGCTGCTGTGTTGTGGGCTTGTCTAATTCTGTTGTTTCCGCCGCCATGGGGCGTATGATTTATTAAGTATCCGTCCTGGCTGACTTGTGGTCTCTTTCGCACACTTCACACGCAGAAAAAATCTCATTTTTTTGCAGCCTTCAAAGTGGGAAAAAACTCATTTTTTACCAGCACATAGAAACTTAAAGCGTTCTATTTTGTTTTATTTTTACTTTTTCTTCATTTGTTTCACACATGAAAGTGCAACATATAAATAATTTAAATTGCTATGTCAAAAGGGCAGCAAGAGTGAACAACCCCAATTGCGAATGGTTTGGGGGCGGCTTTCTTTAAGTAGCCCAATGTGTAATTGAAAAGCAAACAGAATTACTTGGGATGGCTTACTCAATTTGTCGAGCCGTTAAACTGCCATGTGGCATATAGTACCACCATGCCACTCAGCTAACTTCATTCAAAGTTAACGATATATACCCAACTAAATGTTGCGAATTGGGGCTTAGATGGGAAAATAAATGGAACCCAAAACCTCGTTAGCCGGATCCCCAATGTTTGATTATTACAGACCATTTACTATCCGCCGGCTATCAATTACAGAATGATTGGTCCTCGATTGACAATCAACTTCCTGATTTTTAATGCACTTGCCCACATGCCATTATGGGTTATTTCCTTTATTTGATTTAAAGGTGGCCAGCATGGCAATTACATATCTTTAAATTCGATATGAATACGACTCGTACATGTTTTCTTTTGAGTGCACATCTTTGATGACAATCGCTGGCTGTCTGCTTGTCAGCTGGCTGCGGCTTTTTATGGCTACATTAGAGTCGGAAGCTGTTTGGGATGAACCGCTCCGAAGTGGCGGCGGCATCACCATCACCCAGCATCATCACCCCACATCCTGCCCAGCGCCCCAAGTCCTTTGCAGCCCAGCCCGGTCCTCCTCCTGCCGTCTCCTTCCATGTTCAACATGGGCTTACATCGCACACCCCGGACCGGGGCTCATCTCTTAATTAGTTAAACATTGAGTGTCTGGCTGGCTTCTTGGGAGGGAAATTCGCCTTGTTGACTCTTGGATTTGGATTTTAATTTGCAGCAATTTTCAGCGGCTGGTGGATGGATGGGTGGTGGGTGGTGTTAGTGTTTCATTGCCCGCCCGGCAGCAGCGCACTGGAATTATCATCATCAAAAATGTAAATTTATGTTTGCATCGCAGCGATTTATTATCTCGCTCGCACTCAATTTACCCACCTCCAAGTGGACGACGACTATATTTATGAGTCCGACTTTCTTGCAACAGTTTACGCTTATTAAATTTCTCGTCTCTGTGCTCCGCGATGAGGTGGCCATCGGCCACTGGCGCAACCATATTGGGTTGCCTGGCCGGCAAATTGGCGTTTTGATTATCGCAACTTTTTTACAATATCTGTTGAAATTGAATCTCTCTAAAATGCCGTCTTAATGGATCGCCAAGTATCAATTGTTTGTTTGTTGTGCTTGCAAATATCATAACAATCATATTTTATCTACAGATCAACAAATAAGCGTGGCTGAGTGAGTCAGATAAACTCGGTGTCTCGATATGAAAATATATCAATATTCTTTACGCCGACAGGCGATAAAAAAACAAAAATGAACTTTGCATTTTAAAGATGCTCCCCGTGAGTTGAAAACCAGTTGCGAATATTGAAAGGTAACATGCTAATGCGGAACCTTTTTTCCACATAATATTTGGCGTACAAAGTGATCGGTAATGGAATTTTCGAATAAGTGGCTTGCATTTATAGTTTTTCTAATTTAAAAACCCATTTTCCAAACAGCTCGTTGTTTCAACAAATTGTATTTTAAGTGAGCCACCACAAATGTCACGTTGTCCAAATTATATTTCGCAAATGAAAATTAATTGGGCAAATTGCAACAATTTATGTTGGCTTCCTTGTCTCGAGGAAGTAAACTCAACTGAACTGAAGTCCAGTGCATTTGGGCTTCGATCTTTGGAGTGCTGACCATTTGGACCGCTTGTTGCTTCAGTTTCCATTTCCACTTCCACTTCTATTTCTCTTGGTATTTGGCTTTTTGGCATTTTTCTTGGCCGTAATCGGTTGCACATTGAGTGCAAATTAACTCGATTTCCATGGCGTGTTTGATGGTTTCTTTTGTCTAATTCCCTGGAACCAACGCCCTTTCTCCGGCTCATGCTGGTGAAACTAGGAAGAGAAAGGGCAAAGATACAAAAAAAAAAAAAAAAAAAATAGTAAAAAAAAAGGGTTAACAAAAAGGAAAAATGAATAAATTCAAGTGAGAGGGCAACGAATAAAGCGTACGACAATCCGACGTCAGAGGCCACGACAAATCGAAGCTCGAGGGCATCGGATTGCGATGGTTTCGAATCGGAATCGGAATCATTATTGCTCTCTGGCTGGGAACGACGTTTATCTTGAACTAATCTTTCAATTGTGTGGCTTTTCTGGGTTATTTGTTCACTTTGGATTACTGCAGTTTCGCCAAAGACAAATAAGAACTTTGCCAGTGCGCGATTGTGGCTAAGATGGTAGATGGCAAATGTTTGCATTTATGTCACCCTTTGATACTTATTCGAAACTAATAAATTACAAAGTCGTCAGAGCACTCAAAATCTTGTGTGTTGACTTGTGTTCGACTAAACAAAGCAATTTGAGCGCGCCGCCTTTAAAAAAAAAAAGAAGAAAAGTAAAAACGATTATGGAATACAATAATTAACTGTCAATCAATGCTGACAATGCATATAAAGAGGCCTTTTATACCTTACACATAAGACATATGTACTTATGTATGTTACTGCCATGTGTCTTTTAAAAACATTTAACTTTTACAATTTCGACATACTTTGCCGTGTGCATTTGGCCACTATTTGCGCTCTATCCGCCAACCATCGGCCACATTATAAATCACTGAAAAAATATCTCATACGCCCCGATGCTACCTTTGATTGCTATTTATTGAGCAGAGAGCTCCACCCAGGAAATTTACATTTCGCACAACGTGTTGCTTTCCCATTCTGCTGAATTTGAACCACGCGGAGATGTCCGAACATTTAAATAACCATATTATATTTTTATTATTTGTGTCATGCCCACTTTACTATATAGCGAATAAACAGTCAACTGCGAGAAAGAAAAAAAAAACAAACGGTCAGCGACATATTGTACATTTTTTTCTTGGGCTGCGCACAAAATTTGTCAGCTTCTTTTTATTATTATTATTTTTTTTATTTTATTTTTTTTTTTTTCTACATATATGTACTGAGCATCATGTGTGTGAAACGTTAACGCTAATTAAAATGTTTTACGGATATATTCATCGGAGTACTATTCAAATTCTTGGGCATTCATATCCGAGATCTCGATGACTTGCTTATTGGGGCTTTTTTTATTTTTCGAATAATATTTATTTTGCGACGACCATTTTGGATTTTTATTGATCTCTTTTGTGGCGTGATAAATTCGAAATTTATGTGCCTTATTGTAATGTTTGTGGACGCATCTGATTTGCCAGACTGTTCATGTGCTTCGATTTATTCGTCATGATTTATTTATTGCCTTCAAACGGTTAGCACTTCAAATTTTATTATTCCCCCGTTTTTTATTTTTTTATGAGATGCAAACACCGCAGGACGCATTTTGTCGCAGTGTAGCCAACGCATTTGCGTCGATTTTATGCATCGGTCCACTTGGTCACACATGCACATCTATCTATATATATGTACGAGTATATCCGCCCGATCCAGCCGGACGGCATTTACTCGGATTGTCATTTACACTTGACGGCGGTCCGTTGCGTCTGTCGTCAGTTTGGTGCTTTTTGCAGTTCGCTTTTTTTCTTTTTTTGACCAGATAGCCCAGACTGCTGCTCATTTCTGCTGGTTTTTGTCCCGCTCCTTTATTGTTTGTGGCAGATTTTGGGTTTGCCCTCCTTTTTTCTCACTTTTTTTTTCATTTTTTTTTTTTTTTTTTTTTTTTTTTTTTTTTTGACCAGTTCCAGTACTCCCCAACTCCAACTCCAACTCCAGCTCCAGCTCTCCGACTGGAACTTCTCCGGCACACACATCGGTTATGCATTGTTGGCGGCATCTGCATTCGAAATCGTTCAAATTTCCCGACCCTGGGACTCTTTTTCGCCGAGCTCTGCATAAATTGTGGCCGGTCTCTTGTACGGTTTTATGTCATTTTGGGAACTGTATTGGCATTACCATAACCTAAGCACATATCTCGAAACAAATCACGTTGTCAGTGGTTTTTTTGCTTTTGCCTCTTTGGTTACCCAGTCGTTACCCAGCTAGCTAGCTCTTTGTCGCTCCTCGCAAGCGGTAACGTATGCTCGGAATTGTATCAGCATTCTTCGACGGCATCCCCTTTCCTCTATCCCCCGCCCCTTCACATTGAGTAACTGGATTTTTTGTTGTTACCTAGCCCATTCACAAGATCTTGAACTTGTTAATTACGTTTTTTTTTTTTGTTGAGTTTGCCACTCCTGGAACGCTTTAATTCATTTTCGGCACAACGGCCAATGGTACCATCGAATTGATTGCAGTCGCGTGTGCGCACAGAGTGTTTCGTCACTATTTCGATTGTTAAGGCCGGCGTAAACAAATGCAAAATGTATGCACAAAGATTAGGAAATCCTAATTAAAGCGCTCTTTTTTTCTGTATCGAATTTGGGCACTATGATTTGTTGAATCTCCCCCGCCTGCAGTTAATGAAACCACTCGATTGGAAAACAAAAGCAAATTATTTGCTCCAAATCGCCGAAGAAAACGAAGGTGCTTTTTGTGGCGCTCGGAATTTTTGCCACTCGAATGCTCCACTCCACTCCACTCCAATCCGTGCCGTACCGATACCGATCCGCCTTCGCCACCTGTGTGCAGATTGGGGATTTCGATCCACCAGCCCTGCCCATAAATCATTAATAAACATCGCTGTGGCTTGTGGACTGGACTGGCGTTCGAAGCGAAAGATTTTCGACTTCGCCTTTTCAACGTTCAATGTTCAATGTCAGTTAATTAATTCATAATTTGGTCGGTCAGTTTTGGTCGCAAAGTGAATGGATTGGAATCGAATCGAATGAAAAGGAAAGGTATGACGCCAGGAAGTGGGCTGGATTACAATTTTATTATCTAATCAGTCAGCGAGTAAGTCAATGTTTAGGCAAATTTTAAGTAGTAGATTTGCATGCAACTCTCGCTGGACAATCTACATGATAATATGCTGTACAAGTAAGGAAAACTTAATGGCACATGCAGGGGCTATAAAAGGAATGGTTGCTAAAAATAGATTATAGTATTTCAAAAGCATCATTTTAATGGGTTATTAATGGCTTTAAATGCCTTGATCTCCATACAACTAAAATAGTTATACGATTTATTTTCTACTCCACATTATGTTGGCTAGAGAAAGTTTTGGGTCCAAACTTTAAAATCAGTGTGTAGAGAGTAGACTTTCAATAATTTAGTAAATGCAATAAATTCACTATTGCATATATGTATAAGCCCACAGATTTTTCCATTCTGAAAACTAAGGGCCGCAAATCACATTCAGCAGCCAAAATGACAATTTAAATGCCAACAATGATTTATTCCACGAATCGAATATTTATTTTCGCACCCTCTCTTTTGCACTTCCAGATAAATCGCGACGATGGACTGCCGCAAGAAATCTGCCGGCAGTGCATGGCCCAGTTTTTGATGGTGGCCAAGTTCCGGCGGAAATGTGTACGGATGCAGCAGCGCCTGCAGGACTTTGCCCAGGAGATATCCGACCGCCAGACGGCCAGACAAGCGAAGCGTCAGCAAAAAGTCCAAAAGAAGACACACGATAGCTGGCTGCAGTTGGAGCCAACCAGCCACGAGGAGCAGCAGCCCATACGTAAGCGCCGCATGGTATCCGAATCGGACGGAGATTCGACAGCAGCAGCAACAGCAACAACTCCAGCCAAACAGGTGCGAACGGAGTTCGAGAATTTGCCACCGCCCAAAACAAGTCCTCAGCAGCACCGAGTGCGCAAGTATCGAACCCTCTCCATTGGCTGTGAAATGGAGCGTCCCGCCGCGTCCATCAATGCCAGCAGCATGCCCTGGAAGACGAAGGCTGCTCGCAAGCAACTTTCGGAGAGTCGGGCGTCCAGTTGCTCGACGGCGGTCATGTCGCCCAATCGCCAACGCAGCAGCACCAGCAGCAGTGAACACATGAGCGACTTGTCCGTCGGTCCATGCTGTGGCTTCGAAAGCGACAGCAGTCCGTCCTCTACCTCCAACTCGGCGCGGAGATCGGTGATACTCGTTAAGCAGCAGTCGCCGGAGAAGACATCGCCCATGTATGATTTAATGCCGCGCAGGGGACGGCGGCCCAGGAAAGCCCCGATATACATGTCGGCCAAAAGACAGAGGCGATCGCTGGTTAGGAAGGAGCCGCTGAACCGAAAGGCGGCCGCGCAGCCAGTCAACGAAGAGAACAAAAAGTCTGATCAAAAGGATATATATCCGAAGGAACCAAGGAAGGAAGGCCTTGCACCGTCCTGTGATGAGGCCATCGACAGCACTTCCGATGCGCCAATGGAAGTAGCCTCAAATGTGGTCAAAAAGAAATGCGATGAAATCAGTTTAAATGATTTGATGCTGTGTAAAATGCAAAAGGACATCACATCAAATGGTTTGATAGACAGTCGCGACCAGTTAGGCGCCATGGAAATGGAGCCGGTTAACGAAATTATAGCGTCCAATGGTGTAGTGAAGGAACTACCCCAAGCTGAGATGCACGTCCTCAGCGCTCAAAATTATGAGGAAACATCATCCGGAAAGCAAACATTAGAAGCCACCAGCGTTATAAAAGAATCGATTCAATCAGAACCAACTGCTGTTAGAACGGAAATCGAGTCAATTGGGAATGACATAAGGGCTGGTTCTGATCTAGTGCAGTCCGAGGAACTGACCTCATCCACAGAAACCAGCGAGTCGCAAAGGAAAGCTGTTAAGCAGTTGAAAACTATGGGACAGCAGGAATCTTGTGCGTTACTACAAACCATGAAGGATGGGGCATCCGTCCAGCAAACGGAAACTGCGGACGAATCAGACTCTGCTGACCAGAGGGAGATCATAGTGAGCATACCGCTGGAAGTTCTGGATGAGAATCTGCAGCGTCGCCTTTGCGTGGATCCGGAAACTGAGGCGGCCAATCGCCAGTCCGCTGATCCCAAGGAGTTCCCCCTGCGCCCCGATGACGTGAACAACAACGAAAACGATGAAAATTTTTGCCAGGGTGCTACAGCAGATAGCTTCAATTCTGCTGTGGCACTCCGAACCAATAAAATTGAAGCAACACCGCCTGGGGGAACGGAATCAGATGACACGGACACGGAAGAGGTGCCGATAGTGCGATCTGGGCCAACGCCCATGGATTTCATGGCCGAGTTCGCCAAGCACTGTGCTAACGGAATTGAACAGCTCAAGGTCACTACACCGGCGCCATCACCGACTCCCTCGGATTTGGTGCCCCTCAACGATCTGGAGGCCAAGCAGAAGCTGGAGGTAGAGATGAACGACGTGGAGACCACACTCAATGGCATCCTCAACGAGATGCAGGACCAGCACATGTACACACCAAACTGTGCCCACATTGATGAGTTCCTCACTCCAGCCGATTATGCCACACTGACTGAGCAGGAGTCGCCCGTTTCGTCGCCACCGAATCCTTTCGAGCAGAGTTCTGTTGCCGAACCGAAGGACGAGAAGCCCAATGCCACTGAGGATCCCTTTGATAATAGCAACTTTACCAATGAACTGATTGGTTTCCAAAACGATATTCCCTGCTTCGAGAACATTGAGACACCGGAGCAGGGACAAAACTTGCATTTAGAACTGACCCAGTTCTTAAGGGATCTGCAGCCGGCACAATCCGATCCGCCGGCAGAGGAGCAGGTAGAAAAAGTCGAAATGCAGACACAGCCAAACACCGTCCAAATGGATGACCAATCAAACCTACCATTGCAAGCTGATACACAGCCTCAAAATGAGTCCGCAAATCATTCACCATTTGAATCTCCCATATCATCACCTCAAGTTCAGTCTCAGATCGAAATACAAATGGAACCTCAAATCGAGACTCAGATGCAACCTCAAATCGAGACTCGAATGCAACACGATGTGCTAAGCGTGCAATCTCCACAAAACCATCAGCCTCAAGTACAATCTCATGACCAATCTCAGATGCAACACCAAATCCCACCGCAAATTGAGCCTCAAATTCAAGTCCAAAACCAGGAGCAACATACTTTACAGCTCGTGCCGCAAGCACAGCAACAAGTGGTTCCACAAGTACAACTGCAGTCCCAGTTGGTGCCTCATGTCCAGTCACAGGGCACGACGACGACAGTCACCTACGAACAGATTTACCAGCAGCACATTGTCCAGCAGACGGTGCAGCAATCCTCCAACAAGATGCAGGTCATCTCGCTGCCCTCGGCTGGCTCGGAAACAACACGACAGTGGCAGACGCAGCAGTCGCAGCAACAGCAGCAAGTCCAGTGGTCATCGGTGGGCGGACTTGAGGCCATCAAGAGTGCACCCGTCGAGAGTGTTGCACCCACGACCACAACGTACTACATCAGTGCGAGCGATCTTTATCCGCAGCAGACTGAAACATATACGATGCTTCAACCAGCCTCCAATGAAAGCTACGTGATCGAGCAGGTGAATCACCAACAGCAACATTGCCAGCAACAGATTCAAATGTCGCAACAGCAACAGCAACAGCAACGCCAGCATCAGCAACAGCAAGCGCAGCAGGCGCAACAGCAGCAGCAACCGATTATGATACTGATCCAGCAGCCGGAGCAGCCAGTGGCCTCGGCCAGCAATCCGCAGCAGGCACCGCTGCACATCTATAATGCTGCCACCAGCAACGATGTCCGTCAAATGCAGCACACACAACGCCAACAGATACGGCAGCAGTATCACCACCAGCAGTATCAGCGGCTGCAACAGCCGCAACAAACTCGCGTCGTACAAAGCCATCCAGTATTGGGAATGCCGGGAGCCACTTCCATATCAACGAAAGTGACCCCCATTCCCGTCACAGCGGCCAGGGGTCGGGCGCTCACGCTGAAGTGCCGCTTCTGCCATAACGGGCCGCGATTCTCCAGCAGCCTGGAGTACAGCCGTCATATCATAGATCTGCATCCGGCGGTGGCGCCCTTCAATTGTCCGCACTGTCCGCAGGCCTTTGCCGGCAGAACGAAGCGATCGCAGCACATCCTCAGCCACCATGTGGTGCAGCAGTACCAGTGCGGTCAGTGCTCACAGGTGTTTCCCGCCCAAAAGGCACTGGACGTTCACATCCAGCGCATTCACATGACCCTGAAAACGGATCCATCGGGTACTGTGAAGGTGGAGGACGTTCAGCTGCAGATCACCAGCGAACGCAGGCCACGGGGTAGGCCGTATAAGCCAAGGCTACAGCTTCAACAGCATCAACTGCAGCCGCAGCAGAAGTTGCAAGTGCAGCAGCAGCAAAAGGCACTTCAGCAACTACCCCAAGCACAACACCACCAACAGCAACAGCAACCTCAACTGCAACAAGAAGTGCTACAGCAGGTGCAGCAACTGCAAGTGCAACCGCAGCAACAAGTGCCGCAGCAACACCAGCAACAGCAGCAACATGTATTGCAAGTGCAGCAACCACAGCAACAACCGTTAATGCAGCCACAGTCGCCGCATCCATCAAGTTAGTATTATACATTTATACTTTCACCAAAACAATCTCTTATTAAACCATAAATTCCACAACAGCAGTGGAAATGCAAGCAAGCCCAACAACGCCACGAAAGATTCTTTGCTGTCCCGATTGCGAAGACTGTGAGTAAATTGGAATAATGGCATTATCACTAAGCTGCATTTAACACATTACTAAAAAAAAGATCACCCCATGCATTTTGTACGATCTAAATTGGTTCCGATCTAAAACTTTTCTTCATCCCGTTACAGGCACTTCCGGTCACAGCCATGCCAACGAACAGTTCGAGGAGCTGCAGACACTGCAGGCTCCGCCAACGGTGTTGACTCCGCCATCGACCATAGTCTCGGTACCATCGCCACAGCCCATGGTGTACTCGCAGCACATAACAATGCCGTCGCCGGAACAATCCGAGCCAGATTCCACGACCACGTTGCGACAGTATCGCAAGCGAGGCGTGATCGTTGGGCCACAGGGTCCGCTGCATTTGGCCACACCGGTGGCCTCGCCATCGCCCTCGTCGTCACCCTCCTCATCGACGGTGGATCACATACCGCCGGCATCTCCGGCTCCGCCCGCATCACCAGCTCTGCCTCCGTCGCCCGCCGTCGCGTCCACGGTGCAGGTGAGCGAGCTGCGGACGAGCCACCATTGTCTGTACTGCGAGGAGCGATTCACCAACGAAATTTCCCTGAAGAAGCACCATCAGTTGGCGCACGGAGCGCTGACAACAATGCCATTTGTGTGCACAATCTGCAAGCGAGGGTATCGCATGCGTACGGCGCTGCATCGGCACATGGAGTCGCACGATGTGGAGGGACGGCCGTACGAGTGCAACATTTGTCGCGTCCGGTTCCCGCGACCATCGCAACTGACGCTGCACAAGATCACGGTGCACCTGCTCTCCAAGCCGCACACCTGCGACGAGTGTGGCAAACAGTTTGGCACGGAGAGCGCCCTCAAGACGCACATTAAGTTCCACGGAGGTAAGTTTCGAGCACCACCAAAAAGGGTTTAGTTCGTTGATTTTCTTCTTTTTTTTTTGGTTGCCTAGCAGTTATCCTACCATGTACTAATCCCCATTCATTTAGTCTTAGTGCTGCTCTGTAGTAGCTTGAGTTATAAGCCTCTTACTAATCCTCCATCAATTGTTATCGTTGTATTGTTGCTGTCGCTGTTGTTGTTGTTGGCGGCAGTTCATACAAGCGTGGTAATATGTATGTGCTCCAAAGGTATGACAACCGTGAACGAATCGCTTTCGTCTCGAGAATACCAATATCGATTTATGGCATGGGCATATTCCTAATGCTTGGCATGAAAAACACACAGCTTATGTATTATGCTTTTAGCCTTAAGCCATCATAAACCGTTTATGAACTTGCGCATGCAGTTTTATACCAATATAACAATAATAGTAAACAAGCCAGTTGTTAGTTTGAATGCCCGGTCGAACGGCTTGCAAAAATTGTATAAACGCTAATTACCCGTTGATATGAACTCTGACAATTAAACGCTGATATCTGACGGCTCTAGCTCTGTAGTTTTAGCTCGGCTTGCCTAATTATTGACAATTAGCTGCCCTTTGTTATTAATCCGATGACCTGGACACTGGATCACTGATCACTGAACACACCGAACACTTATTTGTATTCAATTGGTAGATGTGGAGTGCGTTTCGTAACACGTGGGAATTTCTAAGAAAATGGTTGTTGAATATTCCATTGAATATACATTTATTAGCTGTACATATACCTATACCTATGTATATATAGATTGCTTAACTTCTGCTTTAACCCTTTATACTTCAATGGAATTTCCTCTGGCTGAAACTCTGGGTTTCGCCACGCACTTTCAACCCAAAATAATTAAAAAATCTCTAACAATCAATGTTACATGTTGGTTGTTTCTTGGCGGTACAGTGAAATCTTTGGTTTACCATTAAATAAAAATAAAATTCGCTTGACATGAGTGTATTTATTGCTATCTATGTTGGCTCCCTTCAAGATCACACTGTGTGAATCCTAATTGCTCAACCAACAACCGAACCGAATATGTAGATACCGATACGATACAGATAAAGATACAAAGGCCAACGAAATTGTCTTTTCCAGAGCTCGGTTACCAGTGCGACGGGTGCGATCGGAGGTTCGAGTATCTGAAAGAATTGCGCAAACATCGACGCACCCACAGCGAGATGTTTTACAAATGCAAATTCTGTCCAAGCTCCTTTATGCGTTTCACGAATTTTCGGGGTAAAGTCTCGCCGTTCATAAATGGTGTTGCCAACATTGTTAATTCGAAATTTATAAATACATTCATTACCAGAAGAGCTTTGTTTTCCTTCCTTATCGAATTTTGATATCATCATGAATTTAAATCATCATCATTATCATTTAAAGGTGTCAATGCAGCTTAAGCTTAAGAACTATTGATAGTTTTCGAAAAGCCTCAACCAAGTTATTATTTCAAATTCTATAATTGACTACTTCTAGCTGTCTGAATGTTGTAATGTCCAATGTTCTTATCTACTTATGTAATTTAGATGTGTCTACATAGTTGGCAGCACTATTCCAAATGTATTTAAGTAATAGGTTCTTTTCTAGTTTGTCGTGAGAAACGAGAGTAAGGATAGGTAAATTACAAATGCCGGCTTTTTGCATGGCCTACGTTAAGATGCAACTTGATTTGAAGTTTTTGAAGCTAGTTAAAAATGTAACAACTAATTTGTTTTTTAAATTTACATTAGCTCACATGAAAACCCATTTGCCGCTGGGCGTATTCCGCAACGAGGATGCCGCATCGAAGTCACCCAGCAACAATAATAGCCACGCCAGCAGTGACAAGCTGGAGAATCCAGCCACGCCCATCGAGGAGACACCTTTGACGCCGATGAGCAGCGGCGGACACGTGTACCACAGCCCAGATGAATACCCCAATTCGGTGGAGAGCTGTGCTGGCAACAGCGTGGCTCTGGAATCCTATGCCACAACGCCATAACCCAAGGGGCCGGATTATTATTTAGTGTACAACGCTATAGTTATAAGTAATCACAAGCAACCTAGCCAAATAATATCGGCGCCTTCCTACACTATTACCACACTCTGTGGGGAATAGCTTCCATTCATCCCATTGGAGAGCCAACAAATAAGTAACTCTTAACTCTAATTCTAAACAAAATGAAAAGAAAACAAAAGAACCAGCAGACTGCATTGAATGCAATCCCATATTGCACTAAAAACGTAAAAACACTTAGCGACTAAGCCAAGGATACACTCCCTCAGACACAAATCTTAAGGCTACAAAATATTAGACCTAAGTTAGTTAGAATCTAGACATTCATGCAATGAAAACAACTGAAAGAAATACGCAAAGGTTAACTCTAGGCCTTAGACATATATATATACTTATAGATACTTATTACTGATTTCCGTTCCCAGTTAGATATATATATATTTTTTTGAAGAGCGTTTAATGAAAATAATAGAAATAAGGACCTAGATATAAACAATGTACCAAGCAACACTAAAACACTTAGTTATTCACATTTTGGTGTAGAATTTAAATAAACTACTGAGACATTTGTGAGCAAGGCGCTCAAATCGATTTTAGTTCCATATTGTTGTACGAGGTTTCATTGAAATGAAACAAGGCAGTTGAATAGCCTAAACAAATATTTTCCTTTTATTTATAAATTATGTAATAAACAAAATATGCTTTTAGTGCGATCAAACGATAACAAAACATTTTTGCATTTACCATTCCTTAAATGGGGTGGGTTACACATAAATTTGGGGACTACACTTAATCGTAGTACCAGTCCAGGAAGAGCAGGGAGAACGACATGACCAGCAGGAAGAACAGCGACCACACGCGTAGTCCTGCATTTCGTTGGGTGGCCTGGCGGATTTGCTCGTTGGCGTCCTTGACGTTTTCCGTGGTGCCCACGACGGCACTAACTATCCTGTCGATATTGTGCTGTTGCATGGCGACCTACAAAAGGGAAATTTAAGAGGATTAAAGGCGATTAGGACGTGGATCTAGCTGGATCTGGTTGATAATTAATTGCATGCTAATAAGAGCCTGGCTTATACATCGTAATCGCGAAGGATGTGGAATTTAGCGAAGCCAATTAATATTTTAAATTGAAGGATTAAGTCGACGAACATATGGGCAGCCACTCAAAGCCACTAAGTCTTCTTGGCAATATGGAGCAATATGTTCTCATCAAAAATAAACTAAAGGAATTGTTGGCTGCATAGAAAAGAACAAGGATTCTTTAGGACTTGTGTTATCATGCCATCTTACCTTTTCGGTGAAAATGTCCTGCAGTTGGGCAATGTCTACCACGTTCTTTTCGATCTGCTCCACCTCCTCGGAAACGCCCTGCAGAAAGTTGTAGATGTGTACGTTCTCCGCCTCAAAGAGCTGCACATCCTCGGCGCTTAAGGGATCGTCATCGTCGGCCTCCTGCTGCTGCTGGAGCTCCTCATCCAGAGCCATCTTGGAGGATGAGTTGTTCAGATCCGATCTGTTGGCTTTGCTTCGTTTGCGCGTACGCGGTTTGTGTTGATTAGCCTGATTGGCTTCCTTGCCCTCCTCGCCATCGTGATCGTCCACCTCATCGCCTTCCTCGTCCTCATCCCAGTCGCCCCAGCCGTCGTTATTCCAGTCGTTGTCGGCGGACTTATCATGGCTGCCATTTGCTTTTGGAGATGACTTTGTGGCTTCGCTGTCATCGTTGCTGACCTGGCGCCTGCCCAGCTTGCCACTGTTGCTTCCTGCCGGACGCACTGGTATCTTCTTCTTGTCCGCCGCCAGCTTGAGCAGCCTATAGGTTTCCAGTTCGTGCTGCACACGGTACTTCTTTTGGTCCAGATAGATCTGTTCCACGCTGTGCAAATAGCTGACCAGCAGGTCCAGCACAGCGTCGATGTGCTGACGCTCCTGCGGCTTCCGCTTGGCGCTCTTCCAATCGCTGCGCATCTTGGCCAGGTGCTGCGTGTAGAAGGTGACAAACTTCTCCGACTCGCGATCAATCAGGTCCCGCTGCGCGTCGGTCATGTGCGCGGCGGACTTGAGGTGCTGGCCAATGCGCATGTAGGCGGTGCGGTTCTCGATCAGGACATTGCGCAGCGAAGTGATCTTGTTGCACACCTCCTTGGCCTGCTTGGCGAAGTCATCCTTTGGGCCAGTTGGTCCAGTTTTTGTCGGCGCTGTGACGGGCTTGGCCTTGCCGGCCAGCTCGGCCTTGCGCTGCAGGCGCACCGTCATAACGCTGGCCTTGAAGCTCTGGGTAATGTCCATAGCTATTTGCTATAACTAAAATTGAAATATTTAACTTTTAAATCCACATCATCGGTCCAACGCAGTGTGGCCGTTCGTTTCACCGTTTGCAGTGTGACCTTATGATGACCGTTAATATATACCAGCTAGCTGATACCATAAATAGCTAAATGTTATCGATAGGCAGTTGTTCAGTGTTGGCTAATGAATTTTCACCAACACATTAATGGGGGATTTTGCGCCCAGCTGCGTACGGTCACACCATTGGCAGAGCACAAGCAAAATACGTACTTTTCTGCTAGTAAAGTGTCGAAAAATCGCAGCGCAGTGGAGTCCAGTGTCCGATATAAATGGTTAAGTAAAGTGAGTAACAAAGGCCGACACAGAAGCCGCATTATTTGCGCAGTTAGCCGACCACTTGGTAGTGTGCGTGAGTGGCTCCGTCGCAGTGTGTTGGTGTGCGTGTGTGAGCAACCAGTTTCCTTGGATTCCTCATAATCTCCATGTGTGTATATGTAACAAAAACAATAACAATTTAACCAGGCGAATGCAAAACACTCGCAAAGTTGGCCAATTCCGGATGAACCTCATCATCATCATCTTCCACATATTCATAAGCATGGTCGGCAGCCGAAGCCCCTGAATTCCGATAGCTGCCATTCAGCTTGATTTATTAATAATAATTGCCCATTTGCGCGGAATGTATACACATTTCAGTGACTTCAATTGTTCGTCGTCATTTCACCTTGAATTGCGGGCAAGGTAAGCGTCCAAAAGTCGCTATGGATATCGTTGCGCTTCATTTACCGTATTTACAATATACTCTATAAGAAAGTCGCTCTAAATTCCTGGTGAGCCATGTGCTTTGGGTTTTTCTGGTGGATCCAATAGTTACACGTCGACAAGAGAAACGATGGCTTATCTTTATTGGGAAGGATCCCTAGATAAGATTGTACACAGTGAGAAATTTCGAGTACTGATAATGAAATTTGAACATTTCATTTGAACATTTGAAAAAGAGCATATCGTTTATATCCATTATAAAACTAATAGAATTTACATATTGTGCCCTACTATTTCGTATGACTAATAATGCATGTAACCGCATCTAGGCTGCTGCCAACAAATTCCCTAATTAATTCTTAAACAACATAACAAACAATAGATGCAATGCAAGACCTTTAAACTGATTAATCGTCAATTTTGATCCACTCACACTCGAGCAACGCCGCCGTTTATTTTCTATTATTAATTGCTGCTCGCCAGCGATCAAAGTTTCGCATTTGCGGCTCTCTCCCTTGGTTTTTTTTTTGCTTTTAGTTTTCGCTTTTGTCTGGTTTGTGCAACATCAGCGATCGGCGGGGGAATCACAATCGCTGGTCTGTTGGTAGATCCATTCACCATGGATCCCTCAATTTATTACACAATTTTGGGGGCCAGACTGTCAGTAGTCTTTTATCTATCGCGCGTTCGATTGAACTTCGTTTCGCGTGGGGGAAAGTCGGTTCATTTCTTTCGGGTTGTAGATAAGCAATTAACTACCTTATAGATCTGATAAGCTCTGGCATAGAACACTGTTTTATTTGTATATATTTAAGGTAGGAAGTGTGTGCGTATCAACAATAAACAATAGATGTTGTTTAAATAGAATCAAAACATGAAATTGTGTTTTATAAATGCTCACTTCTAATATTATATGGTGGATAATAACAATTTATGAGCTTTATTAAATCAATGTGTAAATTCTAAAACAAATTATTTTCTCTCCAGAACACTGAAAGTGAACTCATCTAAAATCGAAATGAAGTGATGTTTTCACTTAGCAGCAGTGACTCAGAACCGAAATCTACTCTATGCGAATGTGGTCTCTTGGTGACTAAAGCTAATTATTCTATTCGGCTGCACTCAGCCCATCGTCGCAACGGCTTCCAGTTGCGGCAGGTACGGAGGCAGGGTGTCTAGTCCGCCGGCCACTCGATCAAAACTGAGGGCATGACGCGGTGAGGTCATCAGCTGACGTACTCCGAAGGCCACGTCCTCAAAGCTGCTCCGCTCGCTCGGCTCCAGCTGCCAGCAGTTGAGCAGCAGCTGGTAGAGATCCCCGTAGACGTAGGCTGGCTGCGCCGGACGGACTGCAGCCCGAATGGCCTCTAGAAGCTGTTGGGTACTTGTCACTGCATTGGCATAGGGAGTGCCGCCAAGGGCACAGCATTCCCACGCCACGCAGGCCAGCGACCAGACATCGGAACGGGTGGAATGGTGATGCTGATGGCGCAGCACCTCCGGAGCCAGCCACCGGCTGTGGTCTGGCTGCTGGCGAGCGATGTTCATGTACGGCAGCGGTCCAAAGACGCTCAGTTTCAGCTTGAACTCGCTGGTCACGAAGACGCTGTGCGAGCAGAGCTGTCGATGCACCACCTGGCAGCTGGATAGATAATTCATGGCACTGGCCAGCTCGTAGATCCACTGTAGCACTAGCTGCTCGGACAAGGAAGTCAAGCGTGGCGACGGTGCCATCAGGCGACTCTCCACCAGTTTTCTCTTTAGACTCATGCGCTGCTGCTCGAAGATTAGGTAGAACCAATCGGGACTCGCTGATACGCCATAGAAATCCAGCAAATGCTCCTGGCGCTTCAATTGAGACAACTGACGTAGCTCTCTCAGCAACTGTGCCTGTGCAGTACCATTCAGGTCATCCAGGCAGAGCACGTGCAAGGTGCAATCTCTAGCAAAATCGTTTGTGGAAACCTTTCCGGTTATAATCTCGCCAAAGCGTCCGTCTACGATCACATCGTTCACATTTAGACGTAGTGCATTCCTTGGTATCCGTTCGAATCCCTCCACCAACTGTTGCAGCTGCTGCTTGAAGTTTTCCGGCGAGTGTGGCAGTGGATCGTCCTCGACAATGTATCCGTTGTTTTCCCGCTCGATTATGGGCGTTTGCAGCGTCATCTCGTGCGTATTGCCGCCAGTCAATCGTCGCCCGCGACAGGTCTTGTAGCGCAGATAGAAGTAGGCAATCAGACTGAGCAGGAGGCAAGTGCCGAATATCACACAGGTGACGGCCAGGGCCACCACCGAGGATTGACCCTTCTCAAAGGTGGCGTAACTAAAGTCGTCTAGGGATGTCACATGCTGGTCGTGGGTTCCACGACTGTACATCGTCTTGGTAACGCCCTCCAGTGTGCTCACCTAGAATATAAATAGTTACAGAGATATTCATTCGATTTTAATGCATTACTCACCAATCCGAGACTGATGTGGACATGTGCATCTGGTTGATCCAACGGCTTATTGGCAAATCGTCCGTATCGCTTGCCATCCCCCACCACAAAGCGCCGGGTGCGATTGTCCTCCGGTCGATCGTAGTCCAATTCGGCGGCTATGTAGTAGGGCACTCCATCTTGTTGAGCCTGCTGCCAGCTGCCCAGGAGCTGGGCATCGAATGGCTGACTTAGGGCATTGTCCACGTATTCCACGATTACGAGCAGTTTGCTCAGCGGTCCATTGTCATTCCGAATGGGCGACAGCTCTATAGTGACAGTACGTTCAGTCCTGCTGAGGATTTTGGGCTGTGCTGGCACGGGACTTGGAAGGCCCACCTGAAATTTGGAGTAGTAAAGATTTTGGTTAGGATTCTCGTTGGTATTCGAGCAGTACCAACCTCTGTGGTGGCTTCTATTGAGGCCTGCCCGCATTCAGATTGCCCTGCTGGGGCATCCTTGCACATGGCTCTCACGGATACGTTGTACAGCGTGGCGGGATGCAAGTCCGTGAGTTCAAACTGCGTTTCCGTGCTCTGCACCATAAACTCAGGCTGCGGGAAGGCGGGCAGCGAGGAGTAGGTCTTCAGAACCTGAGCTTTGATCAGGAAGTTGTCCAGTAGCTGGTTGGGAAGCACTGCCTCCGCGCCGCCTGCCAGGAGCAGTTTCCTCGCCTCGTACGCATCCCAGTTGAGGGTCAGACTGTTCTCCGTTTTGTTCGAGATCCTTAGATGATGCGGTCCCGGTTGTTTGGTCAGTATGGTGGAGTAGTACGAGTGCACACCGACTCCGCCACAATACTGCGCCTTGTTGGCCAGGCAGCGGGTGTTGCAGAGCTGTTCATCCTGTTGCTCCTGCGGCTCCAGGACATTTGCACAGAAGCACTTCTCGGAGGCCAGCACGGCATAGTGGTGGCCCTGATGCTCGCAGATCTCGATGCAGGTCTGCGGTGTCTTGGCGTACACCGATTCATGGAGAAGATCCGTTCGTGCCGTGTAGCAACCGACGTAGTAGTAGGCAGGTGCTTCCTGGGGGACAGCTGCTCCTCGCGGAAGGCTCAAGCACATGGCCACGAGGCAGCTGGAAAGCCAAATCGGAATTGGGCGGTGTCCGCTGTGTGAACCGCATTCCATGGCTTGCAAATCTCGAATGAGCAGCTCAGCTCCTGCACGCCGGATGGCTGATATCCGCCTGGGCTTTTTGTTGCTTCTTTGGGGGGCTAGGACTGCCAATTAAACACTTTTCACGGGCAGCCAATTTAGGCAAATTAAAAACTTTTTTATTCTTTTTCCCCGCTCAACATTTTCCAAGCGCTTCTGCTGCTTCTTCTTCTTCCACTGCCGTAGTTGCTCTCGGCAACCGTGTTTCCATTTCCAGTTGACTAATCGCTCTGCCGACGTCGACGCAGGCCGCACAACTGTTGCTGTTACTCTCCAACACCTTTGTTTACATCGCCCTCTAGTTGCTAAAGCTGCAAGTGTAAGTGGGACAACTGGTGTTATGCGAAGATCGCCCGTATCTGGCGGCACCGCTCACACACCTGCTGGACAAGCCTGGCTCCAAACGGCATTGCCAGATGTGATTGTTATTTTAAATTTTAAATTCCCATTCAGCCCGCCAAAGTCTCGGACAAGTGTTGGTCTTAATTAAGTGGCAATGTGTTAATTGGACAGACGCGATTTTGCTAACGTTGCAGCTGCCGCCGGACCAATTGCATTACCCACCTCCCTTTCACCACGGTGTCTATTCTTATTTTGCCATGTGGCGAGGGCAAATGAGAGTTGATCGAAAAAGAGAGAGTACCGCTTCGCTCTCTCTTTTCACGATTCCATTAAGGTAGCCGATTTATTGGTGACTTGCGTGTTGTTGCTGCAGTTTGATTTGGTTGACGGTCGCGCTGGTCGTGTATTTATATTCATATTCCCATTCCGCATCCGAATCGGACCCAATTAGGCGCAAGCATAACTTTTATTTGGCCTGTATAATCGCGAGTGTGGCATAATTCCCCACCGATCTCTTCTCTTAATGTGGTATGTTCTCCAATTGTTTTGGCTGCGCTTCCAATTAGAATTCAAGTGGTCAAACTGCGTAGCGCGACAAAAGTTGTCGACGTCATCACAGCGCAGCTAAGGAAATTAATTTTAATGTGCTCCCTACGGCTTACATACGAACACTCAACTGTGCTGAATTCGTTTAACCCGATTTGGAAACCCTTTGAGTACATATTCCCCATTTGGTGTGGTAAAACCCAAAAGGAACAGATGAACAAGTGATCGTGTTGCAAAAAAACAAAACATCAATCAAGAACTTTAATAAGGTTAATAAAATCACTGAAAGAACGGTTTCCGATGAATTTCTTTCCAAGTTATTTTGAGTACCTGAAAAGATGGAATTTGTTTCATGTGGGCTGTAAACTACTTTAATACATCGTAAAATCTGTATGAATGTTGAAAGTTTAGTCATTAGTTCAACAAACCGGTTTTCTTATCATTCAGTAGCCTTAATTTCTAAAGTGACTATCAAAACCATATGCTTTTAAGTTATATACTTGTGTCTTCAGCCGGATCTGTTTAGTTTGTTCTTAAAAACAGTTGATTTTATAGTTTGGAACCCAGATTGCCATAACCAGATTGCTAACTGAATGATAAGATTGCATCTAAATATTGATTACTGATTGATTACACATCTACCAAAGTACCTTTCCTCCGATGGATAGGTACGTACATATATCCCACGCATCTGAACAATCCGCTTACATAGTGCCCCTTCGGTTGACGCTGACATCTTCTGCGATCGCGGAGCAGCGCATGTTTGGGTTTATTTTTGGCCACCTCTCATAATTGCAGGCCTTTCTGTCCGTCGCTCGTGTCTCGTGGCTGTGCCAAATTTAAATGAACTCACGGCGCAAAGGCTTGCGCAATTAAATGTTGGCCTAGACTCGCAAATTTTCCCTTTGCCGGAAATGGAAAAATCGCTGAAAACCCGAGCAGACATTTTCTCCATACTTATCTAGCTGTCTGTTTATGTTTGCAGTTGACAGGTCGAAATCCAAAAGATTAATAAGAAAGAATTCCCCAACGGAGGCAAGAACAGCCGGAAACACAGAGACAGCAAACGGGATAGCAGGCAAGGATTCCAAGCACCATAATGGGCGGATCGGCAGTGCAGGTGATCAACGCCTCCGAGGAGCACACATTTGTGCTCAACGAGGATGCGTTGAGTGAGGTCCTCATGCGGGATGAGGTCAAGGATCGGTTCGTCTGCGTTGTCTCCGTGGCGGGAGCCTTCCGAAAGGGCAAGAGCTTCCTGCTGGACTTCTTTCTGCGCTATATGTATTCAAAGGTGAGTCTTGAAATTGCTGCCTCTACAAGCATCTTCCTTTTACCAAACTCTTTACAACATTCTAGTATGTGCATCACGATGCGACAGACTGGCTGGGAGGCGAATCAGATCCGCTGGAGGGTTTCTCCTGGCGCGGCGGCTCTGAGCGCGACACCACCGGCATTCTCATGTGGTCCGACATATTCCTGCACGACTATCCCAACGGCGACAAGATAGCCATCATTCTGCTGGACACACAGGGCGCCTTCGACAGCCAGAGCACGGTGCGCGATTGTGCCACCGTTTTTGCGTTGAGCACAATGCTGTCCTCGGTGCAGATATACAACCTGTCACAGAACATCCAGGAGGACGACCTGCAGCACCTGCAGCTCTTCACCGAGTATGGTCGCCTCGCGCTGGCCGACACCGGCAAAAAGCCGTTCCAGCGGCTGCAGTTCCTCGTCCGGGATTGGAGCTTTCCCTACGAGGCGGAATACGGTGCACTGGGCGGGGATAAGATTCTGAAACGACGTCTGGAGGTGTCCGACAAACAGCACCCAGAACTTCAGTCCCTGCGTCGCCACATTTCGTCCTGTTTCACGGAGGTGGCCTGCTTCCTGATGCCCCATCCAGGCCTCAATGTGGCCACCAATCCAAAATTCGACGGTCGGCTGCAGGACATCACGCCCGAGTTCAAGAGCAGCCTGCGCTCCCTGGTGCCCATGCTGCTGGCACCGGACAACCTGGTCTACAAGGAGATCAGCGGACAGCGGGTGCGGGCCCGCGATCTCATCCAGTACTTCCAATCGTACATGAACATCTACAAGGGCAACGAGCTGCCCGAGCCGAAGAGCATGCTGGTGGCCACCGCCGAGGCCAACCATTTGACTGCCGTGGCCGCCGCCAAGGAGCTGTACGGACAGCTCATGGAGGAGGTGTGCGGTGGAACGCGGCCGTACTTAAGCACCGCCCATCTGCAGACGGAGCACCTGCGGGTGAAGGACAAGGCACTGTTTCAGTTTGCCGCCAAGCGCAAGATGGGCGGCGAGGAGTTCACCGAGAAATTCCGCAAGCAACTGGAAGATGATCTTGAGGAGGTCTTCACCAACTACCAAGCGCACAACGAGAGCAAGAACATCTTTAAGGCGGCACGGACACCGGCGGTGTACTTCGCCTGCGCCGTCATCATGTACATCCTCAGCGGCATATTTGGATTGGTGGGTCTTTACACGTTCGCCAACTTCTGCAACTTGATCATGGGTGTGGCGCTTCTAACGCTGGCTCTGTGGGCCTACATTAGGTAGGTTGATGCAGCTTGAGCTTTTGATGATAATCTTGCCAACGATCACTTTTCCATTCCAGATATAGCGGAGAGCTCAGCGACTTTGGCGGCAAGTTGGATGACTTTGCAACGCTAATGTGGGAGAAAGTAAGTAGCTGGGAGTCTAGCGAAGATGTTCGTGTACTAACCTACCCTATGCTTGCAGTTCATGCGACCCATCTATCACGGCTGCATGGAGAAGGGCATCCACCATGTGGCCACCCATGCGACCGAAATGGCTGTCGGCGGAGGCGCAGCCTCCTACCGCACCCAGACCTCGGTGAATGCGTCCAATGGCAAGGTGAAGCGGTCATGAGAATACGCCCAAGGAGCGCAGCACAAGACGCAGCAGCCGGTGCCGTCGCAGCCGCCGTCGGCAAGAACCAATAACAACAACAATAATAATAACAACAACAACAATGTGGCATGCAAATCAAACAGGAGCAACAACATTAACGAGGCCGACGGTTTCATCCACAACATCTGGCGCAAGTTCGGCGGCAGCAACGAAGAGAAGGCCCAAGTCAGCACCCAAAGTCCAGCGGCCCCGTCCTCCTCCTCCCAGGCGCCAAATAGTCGCAAGAAGCGCAAAGCGAAGCGCAATTAGGTGTCCATGGACCAAGTAGAATGGTTCGATTTTCGAAAGGACGACTCCCCCTAATTTGTATAAATCTAAACCCTTCTGTAGTGCGTGAGAACCGGAAACACAAACGTCTAGCTATTAATTGCCCTTAAAGGAAGTTGTTTTTATATTGCATTAATTGAAGTGTAGATGGTCTATATTACGTATATTTAAGAGTAAGTGCATCATTAGTAAGTGGCTCGTCTGTTGAAAAGTGAAATTTTAAATTGTTTTTTTTACAAACGATATGCGTCTGAAACGGATAAATGAAATTTAACGCTGTAATATAAAGAAATCGCTAACGAATTTAATTTGTTTAATTTCCATCCAAGGCGTACTCCCTCCCCCACTACCCGCCTCCTTTTCCATCTTATCTCATCTTTGGTATAGAATTCCATAAGCAATCTATGTATAAACAGAGTGCACATTGTTGTTGTTTGCTAAGCGCCTAATTTTGCCACCTTTTGTTATTTAAACTTATAAAACAAAAAGATCACAAAAAAAAAAACACGAAGGAACTAAAGTAGAAATCATTGCCACCCATTAAAGTTCAACGCAGAGGAGCAATGCTGGTATAGGTCATTAGTTTATCTTGTGCAGTAAATTTATAGAACTCTTGGTTTTGTTTCGATTAAACAATAAATGTATTTAATGATAACAGCTCACTAGCAGTTATGGCCATCGAAAAATAAATGGAAAAACGTATTTTGCTTTTCCACTACTGACATTAATGGGGATGGGCTTCTACTTCTTTGCGCCACAGCAACTTGACTTGGCATCGCCGCCCGCCGTGTCGCCGCCATCCTTCTTGCAACATCCGCCCGAGGAGCTGGCATTCGACGGATTGCATCCACACTGTCCGGGTTTTTGGCACTTGCAGTTCTCGCAGCACTTCTCCGGCGTGCACTTGCAATCTGGATTATACTGATTTGCTGGAGAAGATTTCTTCTGATCGAGATGCAACTCACCTTTTCCACAACCAACGCACGGCATTTTGAGCAATTTTTAGATAAAATATAACGTTTTCCTAATTTAAATCCAAATGGTACACTGAATTTTCACAGACTGATTACTGATTCATCATGGGGTGGCTATTTTCCGGTATTTGACATTTACGGCAGCGCATGCGTGTTGTGGTGCATCATCATCCGGAATGGAACACACGACCCGAAAGGCAACAGGTTGCAAGAAAATCAAGTGCCCGCCCAAGTGAATGCCAGTTGTTTCAATTACATATCATTTAAACTTATTATTCTGTTTCTGTGTTTCTGTGTTTTTTTTGTTCGTTTTCCCAACATTACATTGTGTGAATTACGATCCCGTTACGTTCTCGGGATTGCTTAAAACTATCAATATATGCGGCCCCATTTTGCGGGGCTGGCCAGTTAGTTTCCTTTATGTTAATCTTATAATTTTTGTCCTTTTGTGTTTCACGTGGGACAACGAATCTCTCTACACTCCTTACGTGCTAAACATTACAATTTATCATTATCGGATGTGAACTAAAAACTTTTCGTTCGATTGGTTGCGTTATGCGATTTACATTGAAAATGATTATGACATACTCTTGCTCTAACACACATCATCCAATATTTAAAATGTTTTGTTAGGTTCTATAATTATAATATCTGTTCATTTCTAACGTATCCATTATGGTGCGTAGGGGCGTGGGAAAAGGCGAGGAAAGTTGGTTAGCAAATGTTCGTGGCATCGTTTTTAAAAATGATACTTAATGGATACAACATATATAGATATTAGCGTCTCGTAAGCCGTTTCATTGATCTTCTTCAACCGCTCTCGTTCAAACTTTTAATTTGTAGTCCTAATGCTGCTGCCTCTGATTCAACTGCTTAACTTTCTTTTTTTTTATTTTTTTTTTGGCATAACAAATTGAGAACTTTACTTTAGCCATCCATTTGAAAGGGGATCTCTTACGGGTTTCGCTTATCTGTGTGGGAGACATTGCGTGCTGGTTAATCTTAAGCTAGTTACATTTATATCTATATATTGAATATATGTGAGGGCTGTTCGCGTGTCGGGACTGAATGTTACATAGCTATTTGTTGATAAGATACATACTTAGTTAATCTATTAACCCCAAAACCAGTTTCCGATTTCCGTGGCAGGCCGAACTCCCAGCACTTTCCACTTCCTCGAAAACGAACATCGGAATGGGAGCTATATAGCTTGTGGCGCTCTGATTTGCCATTAGACTGATTCTTATTTTTTGTGTTTGGGTGCATGGGTACGCACCCAAACCCAACCATTAGCACCAACCTTGGGTTGCTTACGTGTTACCTAACAATGACCTTTGGCCACAAAATTCTTACAGGTTAGGAGCTCAGCCGTGGTCAGCTGCCGGCGCCCATTATCAGTCCAGTGGCTTGCCGAAAAACAAAATGCTGAGCAAATCGTTGAATGACAACTAAATCTGTGTTGGACTTGCCGCCTGGGACGTGGACGCAACGGCGGCCGCGGGAGCTGGTGAAGGATTCGCGGGTGCAGTGTCTGCACTGGTCGCCGCTGGCGGGGATTCGTTCTGTTGGCTACCATTCGTCTGGCTCGTCTTCGGAGATTGCTCATCCGCCTCCGCCTCTGTCTCAGTATCTACGTTGCAACGCGTATCGTTTGCATCGGACATCGGCTCCGGCGGAGTACAGGCTCCTTTGGGGCGAGATAACTTTACAGCGGCAGCCGCCGAAGTGGATGCCTCGCCACACGGTTCCTCACTGGGCTCCTTAGTTGCTCCCGAACTGGGAACACTGGCATCTCTCTTAAGGATGACAAAAATGCTCTGGATATACGATTCCATGGTGATCAGCGTGATAAGTCGCTTCTCGCGCTCCTCGTTGAGACGATCCTGGGCGGTCTTCTTATTCGAAGCCTTCTTGTTGCGCTTGGGCGTCGGCTGCAGCTCGTCCTCCAGCTCTGTCTCGTCATCGGACGAGGGAACTGAAGTTTTGTCCATCTGCTCATCGTCGCTGCCTGCAGGAGTTGGTGGTTTTGTGCTGTCCGTTACTTGCTCCGCGTTACCGCTAGATTCCATGGAAACATCTGACGGTTTGTCGTTCTCCGTTGAGGTGTCTTTCTCGCTCTCCGTCTGAGGGTGTTCCTTTTCCTTGATCTTTAGCGAGTCACGTTTCTGCTTCTTGTTCGGAAATGGATCTGGCAAATAGGGAGATGATGAAAGCTCTA
This sequence comes from Drosophila sechellia, assembly GCF_004382195.2. NCBI lineage: Eukaryota > Metazoa > Arthropoda > Insecta > Diptera > Drosophilidae > Drosophila > Drosophila sechellia. The sequence goes on from NC_045952.1 coordinate 23,175,041, forward strand.
TCAATTTCAACATAATCAAGTAGTTCCATTATTCTTAGAATTATCATGGTAATGGTAACGCGAAACTTACCCCTCTCCGATTCCTTCCTAAACCGTTCGCTCTTGTTCTGAAGCGCCCTCAGCGATCCTCGCAACTCCTTGCGCACTGAGGCCGGTACTCCAGTGGCCTGGGCAATGATCCGGATGGCGAACAGATCGCCACACAGCTCGTCAATGTCGTCCTTGGAGTGCATGCCATAGTTGATTGTGTAGATCATACGTGCCACTGGCAGCTGGGCGGCAACCTTGTGATAATAGAGCTCCAGAAATTCGCGAACGCAGGCATCCTTCAACATGCTCCGCTCGTCCCTCAGGACATTGTGAAGGTACTCCACCAACAGTTGATTCTTCACCAGCAGCTCAACGTATCTTTAAAGAAAATGTGGAGAGTATAGTTTCAATTTTTCTTATATTTAGAAAGATCTTATACTCACTTGTGCGTCAGAGCATTGTTGTGTATGCCCACCCAGAATTTGGGGAAATAGGTGAAGTGCAGCGGCGTGGACTCGATGGCCACCAAGCATTGCAACTTTACTAGCGTGTCGTTCAGAGTGCCCGTGTTGACGCACATGCGCATCATGACATCGATAAAGTCATGGTATGGTCGGTAAAAGGACTCCACCTGGACGTCGTAATCGGCATCGAGACCGCGTGGTGTCAGCTCAGCCAGAGCGATGCACATCTGTACCATGGGCCGCGGTGGACGGGGTGAGTTCTTGGCTCCCAATGGCCAAGGCGTATGCTTCGCACCGCGACGCGGGAAATACGGTCCCAGAGGACCGATCGCATTGGGAGCATTTGCCACAGACAGATGACAGTTGATAAGAATGGGCGCCAGAATGCCAATGGTTTCCAGGCTGGGATTGCGCACCAGCTCCTTGAGCACCTCCAAGGCCATGCGACTGATCTCTGGCGAATTGAAGGTGTTGAGTAGCGTGGCCAGTCGCTTCACTGCATCCGGCAGTGCCTTTGCCAGCGCCGAGTGTTGATGTTGCTGGCGCAGGAAGTGCTGTTGCTGGAACTGCATTTGCTGCAATTGTTGCAGCTGCAGGTGCTGCTGCATTTGTTGCTGCAGCTGCTTTTCCTTTTGCTGCGGCGTCTGCGGTGTTTGCGTTTGGCTCTGCGACTGCTGTTGCTGTTTCTGCAGCATCTGTTGCTGCTGCAACTGCAACTGTTGCTCCAGCTGCTGCTGTTGTTGCTGCTGCTTCTTTTGCGCAGGACTGTCTGTGCGGGTTCGCAGTGTGGCTAGGAGGAGTAGCATCTCTCCCAAGAGATCGAATAAGTCTCCGGCCACGTGGCAGGCGGTGGCCTCGTGATGCATGGAATGTAGCGTGTGCAGCGCCTCGAAACACATCTCAATGCCGCCGTTGAAGATCACCATCGTACGGTCCTCCTCATTGTCCACTATAGACGAAATGGAATGCATCAGAGTTGGTAATTTTTCTAGAACTTGAGTAAACTACTTACCCAGTATCTTAAGAGCACTAATCAGCGTGGACCAGGAGACTCGTGCATCCAGACTACTGGTGTAGGACACAATCACAGCCCTCCTAAACTGGGTCACATCGAGCTTTTCCTGTTCACTGGCATCTGGATGACGGGTGGCGAACAGAGCCATCAACTTGAAAAGCTCGTCCACGGCGGTCGCGTACTGCGTGGGATGCGGTGTGATGTTTTTAAATGCCCACTGAAGGTTCTGGTGCTGGGACAATTGGCGTGTGAGTGCACGGCTCTGCTCGCAGCACAGACGAAGTAGTCCATAATAGGCGGGCAGCATGGAACGGTTGTAGGTGACTATCTCCGCGTCATCATGATCGGCCCTAGCAGTTAATAGGCATGTTAATAAAGTTAAGTACCAGTCCTAAGTATTGATATTCTTACAGTATATAATTAAATGCAATGTTGCGCGTAATCTCCGGGCAGTTGGCCACCTGGGCAGCATTCTCCGGACAGTCCACCAGTGAGTGGTGCCAGAATGTTAATAGTGCGTGCTTATTGTGATGGGCCGGAACACTGGGCTCCGAGAGACGTGGATGGAACAGCTCCCACAGGGAGCGCATGTACGAACCTATCTGTAAGTGGCAACAAAGTGGACCAATTTAGTGCTGAACATATCGGGAAGAAAGAGGAAGTGCTGCTGCCAAACTTGCCATTAGTTTTTCAGTCTTTGAAACCATACAATAGCTGAGCAGATTGAAGTACGCGGTCAGCTTGGTCGTGCCATGGGCTCCGATATCCGCATAGACGCGCGCTGGACGCAGCAATCGCAGGAGCAGCGTGATCACCTGATGCAATACGGCCTGGGCATCGCTATTTATGTCGCTGCGGGAGCATAAGCAAGGTAGTTAATATATCGCATAAGAGATCATTCAATATTTCAAATAGTTTACCGATAACTGTGAGGATTGAGGGCCAGCAGCTTGTGTTGCGAGTGGGCGCGGAAGTTGGCCCTGAAAGGCTGGGAGGGTACCAGTGCCACCAGCAGAAAGGCGGCAGCTGCAATAAAACCCGACCATTTAACAGGATCTCCCAAGAGGTTAGCGCCGATATCATACCGTTCCGAACACGAGTGTTATCGTGGGCCAGCAGGAATTGCTCGAGCCACTTCTCGGCCGATTGAAGTATCCAGGCGTGGGCGATCTTGTTCTTGGTGGCCTGCAGCGAGAGCCAGTCGAGCACGGACTGTGGACAGTACTCGGCCGCGTCCCACATTCGTGGCAGGATCAACTGGGTGAAACAAGGCAGGCCAACTGGACCGCCCTGCGTCTCGGTGAGCAGAGTGAGCAGCTTGAAGAATGGCGCGCACAGCTCCGTGTGCTTGGTTACCGAGGCGAAGAGCATGCCAATGATCTGCGTGGCCAGGCGCTCATCCCAGCGACAAAGCGCGTGTATTAAATGCTTTGTCTGGTGCGGATTAATGCCGTCCTTTATTTGTTGGTACAAAAATGGAAAACCCTATGAAATATAAGCAAAAATTGACAAAAATGCAGGAAACTTTGAACACACGTAAAACAATTAAAAATGGAATTCGAAGGTAATTTTTTTATCTTGCTTTTTTTTTTGGAAATTTTGTTCGGGATTAATACTGATGGATTGGTTAGGTGATTGGTATTAGATATGGCATGCTTGAATGGTTGCTTGATAGATTGATTAAAAGCTTTCCAGCTTTTTGAGTATAACCTTGCCACCGGCGATTGCAGAGAAGTCTTTGGGCGAGAGTCGCAGCCGGAAGTCGGCTCCTCTTGATCTTTCCACTAGGCTGGCGCACAGAGCAATCATCTTGTCCAGCGATGCCGGACGCATCTTCTCCACGGACAGCGCCTCTTCAGAGGAGTTGTCTTCATTGTCAGAGCTTATGTCTATCTGCTCAATGGAAAAATGAAACATCAAAACAAGAATGCTATGCGAAAATTGGTTTAATCAACTTACGCTGTCTGTTTGCTTGTGTCCCAGATAGAAGTCGACCAGGCTCTTGAGCACACCGATGCGCAGCAAGTACATGGCCTCCTCATCTCCCATCCGTGAGAACTCGCAAAGCAGTCCAAAGTACTCGGACAAGTGCCTCAGGTTCGCTCGGGCACCGTGCTCCAGGAGCGAGATGAGCGAACCAATAAAACGGGTGACGCAAGAGGATTGACCTATTAACTCCTTGTCATCCTCGTCTGTCTTCACATCCAGATACATATCAGCATGTGAGGCACTGGAAATTTAATTATTGTTTAATAAACATAATTAATGTTATTGTTATTTATTGTATTTACCGTAGTTGCTGGATGACATGGATTACCAAACGCTGGAACATTTGACGCACCATTTGGTTGGGACACTGGATTAGCACCTGGACCGGCCAGTAGGGCTCCTGCGACATGTGCGACAGAAACCACTCGCAGGCCTCCTGGCTGGCATTGAACTGCTTGGTCAGCAACTCCACCCAGGGCACCATAGTGGGCTACATTGATGTATGATTAAAATCCACACTTACAGCTTTGCTGAGGGGATTAACTCACCTTTTCCTTAGCATGAATAAAAGTCTCAATGAAAAAGGACACAGACAACTTGGCTGCCATGCAGGTGACGTCCGTCTCTGATATTAATGATTGGGGTATGTGCCCACATATCTGCCACATAAAGCTGTGAAAAAAACAAGATTTGTGGTAAAATTAAATGCATAACTAAATGTATAACGAATCTCACTTGAAATATGTGTGCTCGAAAATGTTGCGATCCTGCAGGAACTGTCGATTGTCCTGCCAAATCCAATCCTCGAGCTCCTTGTTCAACAATGGACGAAATAGTTGTAGCTTCTGGGCAGCCTTCGACGTGGATGGTTGATGATCGTTGCTGGCTTTGCTGTGGCTATTGTTGCTTGTCTGCTGATTATCACAATTGGCTGTTGGCTGCTTTTCCTCCTCAGTGCTCACGGTCGTTATCTCCGTGGGCTTTTCGTCCGTCTCCGATTTCTTTTCGCACTCTCTGGATTGCTTTTCAATTTCCTTTTCCTCAGGCTCATCCTGCTTCGATTTGTCATCCGCTATCTCCTCTTTTGCAGGCGTTTCCTTAGACTCTGTGTCAGTCTGTGCTGGCTTCTCCTTGTCCTTATCCTCATCTTCGACTTCCACATCCACATCTGCTTTGATTTCGCTAGAACTGGTCTCCATTTTAGTGGGCTCCTCCGCCTCGGACTTCTCTTCCACTGTGGGACTGGGCGTGGGTGTAACCAGCAGCTCAGAATGCCGGCGCTGCAGATGCTCTGGCAGTCGTCGCTCGTAGAACAGCATGTAGGCAGAGTTAGTCTTCTCGAAACTGAAGTCCAGATATTTCTCAGTCACCGAGTCGTAGGTTTTGCTCTGCAGACATCAAACATAAATGTTAGGTGCACGAAAACCAATGTAACAAACTACTTACCGTCATCTCACCGCCAAAGCACTCCGCCGCTATCTGTGAGGGATCGAAAGGCTTCACTTCGGCATCGTTGAAAAGAAACCAACGCTCGTGGGTATGGTAACTGGTCTTCGTCCGCTCCTTTATAAAGCTGTAGTAGTGGCCGCCATCCGCTGTGCCCGTATGAACAGTGACGCCCACCAGTTCATACCTGTTTACGTGGGCATTAGTGTTGTTAATTAAGATACCAAATAATATGAAATACTCACTCGTAGCATTCTTCAATATCGGCATCTAGCGTGGCCTCTGCCTTTTCGTTGTCGTTCCCATCGCCTCCACCATCTGCTCCTTCCTTCTCCCTTTGGCGCCTCTCTCGCTCCTCTTTGTACTGCTGCGGCATCAAGGTCTTCTCCACATAGTGACACATGTTCAGGCGCAGTGGAAAGGAAAAGTGCGTGTTGACCTTCTCCTTGAGCATGGTGACCATATTAAAGGTGTAGCGCATGGTGTTGAAGCACAAGATCTGGGGAAGCTTCTTGAAGCAAGCCCGCTTCTCGGCTCGTACTTTTTTGCCGCACTGCGAGCAGGTGTACATGTTGTCGCCCTCGAGGGTATCCTTAACGGTGACTTCGTCCAGGGATTCCTGCAGATTGCGCATGTCTGCAACCTGGCAGCGAACCGTATAAAAGTCCTCGGCCGTGCGGGAAACGTGACCACAATCCAGGGAGACGACATTGTTGCTCAGGGATCCGCAGAAGAGCCTTTTCACCAGGTGCTTCAAGTCAGGCGTCATGTCTTCCAGCTTGGACACCAAATCGATAAAGAACTCTGCCATATCCTTTTGCTCTCCCGTATTTAGCGGCTGGTGATCCATCTGGTACACCCGGCAGAAGCTTCGCGGGTTGTAAGACTTCCGTTCCGACTCCAATAGGTAGGCAAACATCCGTTGTAGTTCCAGAAGTGTGGGTCCATGCTTACGGGCGGCGGTGGGTGGAACTCGCAAAACAGCTGCTCGCGCCTGTGGCATCATGTACAAGTGCTGGACGCAAGAGGCCATATAGCAAGTGGCTCCCAAATTAGTTAGCCCCACATATCCGCACTCAGCTCTGCCTTCGTCGCGCGGCCAATAGTCCCAGGGATACGGCTGCTTGGGTCCGGATTTGTGTTGTGCCAACAGACGACCGTGCAGATATGCATAGTTCTTGGCGCAGCCACGGCATAGTTCAACCAGCAGATCATAGGCAGATGCTCGAGACGACGCCGACTTGCACTTGGGCTTCTGGCGATCTGCCGGCGAGGGCATGTCAAACAGGAAGCCAATCAGCTGCTCAATAAAGGATAACGCCTTGGGAGTGTACTTGAATGTGGTGTCGTACTTGATCAAATTGGACATGAGATTTAAGAGACCCACCAAGCCATCGTCCTGGTAACCATGGCGCAGTTCATAATACTCTCGGGTGAGAATGCTCTGCGAGATGCTTTCGCACAGCATTTCAATGTCGATGTGCTCCTCGGCCACCATTTCCGGGGAGAGAGTATCCACCAATCTGGCCAGCAGCCAAAAGTAGTCACGGCAGGCGGGTCCGTAGGGATCCTTGCCCTCTTCCGAGAGCAAAAACTGTGTGTGCTGGGTGCCAGAGCTCATCTGCTCAGCCAATGGCAACAGGGCGATGAGCTTGTGTAGCAGTGGTGCTAGTAAGAGGCGATAGCTATGTGCGTTTCCTAAGCAAATGCGATAAAGGCCAGCGCATATCTCACGCCGCACTGCCGGTTCAGGATCCTCCAGGATGAACTTCTGCAGCCATCGACAGTGTTCAGTACCAGTCGGGGCCCAGAGAAGCCTTCTTGCTTCCGCTGAGGCGTGCACAAAACTCACTAGGATGTTCATAGCGAACTGGATGAGCTGGGCCCTGCCCCAAAAGCCAGTGCGCAAGTGCTGGAACTGATAGGGGAACACCAGTGGATTGGCCGAAGAAGCCTGATGCTGCTGGTGAACTTCGTCGTTAAGGATCGATGAGAGTCGGGTCAGGCACTGTGGTACCTCCATCAACTGAAGCATAAACGGGTGCGGACGTGACATCAGAACATGGGCATCCGCCGACTGAAGTTCCTCGAATCCCAAAAGCCAGAGGATGCGCAGCAGGCTGGCCAGGCAATCGTGCCGCCATTCATTTAAAGCCAACTCCTTGGGATGTGCGCTTTGCTGTAGTTGGCCCTCACTGAAGATTTCGTACAGATGACGAAGGCCACCACATTTGACGAATGCCTCACTCCATTTATTGTCACCTCTTTCCATCACCGAAAGTGCTGGTGGCGGAGGAGTTGGAGACGGCGGCGTGGAGCAACCCACTGGGCGTTCCTTTTCCTGTTCAAAGGTATCGCCTTTCTTCTGACGCTTGCTGTGTTGTTTCGGTTGGTTTTCTTTGTCGCCACCGCTACTACTGCTGGCCTCCGTTTCCACATCCTGCAAGCCAGTCGAGGGTGTGGGCGTCAGTGGGGGCTCCAGCTCGCACAGTTGCTCCTTGCTCATTTTGACCTCTGGCGGCGGTGGTGGCGGCTGCTCGTTGCTATTTCTCCTTCTTCCCATCGAGGATTTCTTCACTCGTACCTGTTCCGGTGGATGTCCCATGGCCACATTGCCGTTGGATTCGCCGCGTCTGGAGCTGGTTAGGGCCAAACTCTCCACAATATGGAGGGAGTACATGAACTTTTGCAGGTTGTTCGGATCGAGAAGATCTCTGAACTTCTGCTTGATCTGCTTGCGTTTGGTGGCCAGTTGCTCCTCCTCTCCGCCAGCATCCAGCTGCTCGAGTTCGCTTAGGTTCGTAACCAGACTCTTAAAGGCGTCTAGAATGTGCGGATTGGTTGGCAGCATGGCGAGGATATCCCATACGCGTCGCGAGAGCAATTGCGCCTTTGTGTGATGCTGGGGATTTACAGTCGACGCTTGTGGTTGCATATCGCCCAGGGTCTGCATCAGGCAAAATAGCTTCTCGAAGTACTTTGGCTGCAGCAGGAGCACCGTGGGCAAACACTCCTTTGGTGGGGGCGGCAGCATAGACGGGTGCTCCAAATTGGATTCCTTTCGCCTGGCTCCACGTCCACCCAACGATACGTAGACGATCTGGTTATCCTTGAATCCAGCATCTCCTAAACTCCGTTCATCGTAATCCGAGGTCAACTCCTGTCCCTGTGTGATAATACGTAGCGGTCCATCGCTGAGCAGCAGACCGAGCACAGGAGCAGCTAGTCCAGTTTGGAGGCTCTCCCACCACTTTGACACCTCCGCCTTGAGGTCGGCGATTAAGTCACACGCGTGCATCTGCAAAAGGCTTTTTTCCGAAAGTCCTGCCTGTTGCAGCACTATTCGTAGTGGTGGACCCGCTCCTTCATTTTTAAGGTTGCTGTGCGATCCAATCCCTTTTCCTTCGATGGCCCAGCGGCGCAGATGAAACGCATAGCGACGCCGGAAGGTATCCAAATGGGTGTTTAGCAAGAGCAGGCCACGCTGGACACGCATCAACGCATTCTCATCATCGATGCTAAAGGAATACAGAAATAGAAAAATAGTGTAAAAGGAGAATTAGTTCAACTCACCTTTCCAAAGCAGTGGCCGCTTGAACTAGGTTTTCCATGCACTGGGAAACGAACTCCTTCTCCAGGCGCAATTGTTGACCCATGTAGTACATGTTGATGTACTGTATGGCCGCCAAAGAGACATCGTTGCTCTGGGCCCGCAACGCGATCTTCCAAAGATGGTACATGCCAACGGCACTGGCGCTCGCCGAGATCTGGTCGCTATGATTGTCGTACTCGGCCATGGCGATGCGGGCGAAGCTGCAGAGCTGTTGAAATAGTCCCAACGCAACCATAGAGAACTCCTCCGGTCGCAGCTCTGGGAGTTTCTTCAAATACAAATGCTGCAGTGCTTCAATGCCCAAAGCATGCTGATCACCGCCTTTGGCCTGTGCCTGCAGCCACGAAAAGTAGCAGTCGGCACACTCCGGATCGTGGGCCAGCCACTCCCATAGCGCGTCAAGCTGCTCCAGCGTTAGGCGGAAGCTTTTCGGGGATCCTACCGTCGAGAATATCGATGATAGGAACTGCAGTCTTACAGAAACTTGTGTCTTGTGTGAGTAGAGTTGTCCGCCCAGCTGCTGCTGCTGCTGCTCTCCGTTTTGGGTGATCAGTACCTCGGCATGGCGACGCGCATAGTGACGTATATTATTGAAAAAGCACTGCATCATCCGGTGATTTCGCTCTGCCCACAGCGTCATAGAGTGCGTGTCCGAGGGTCGAAACTGTTGGAACGAGGCGAACAGTTTGGGCAGCAGTCGCAGGCTGACAATAACGCTCCGGTTGTTGGCGACGTTATAGAGACAACCCTCGATGAATTTCGTTCGCAGTTGGCGGTCCATGCTGAAACACAGGAGAGTGGCCAGAGCTTTCTCTGCCTCTAGAGCCAGAGACTCCCCCAGTTGGCCCTGCAAGGTAAAATTGACATTACATGGGATTCAAGGACAACAAAAACCAACACAACTTACAATTTTATCGTCTTGAAGCAAATCCCAGAGTAGTGTGTTTCCAGGCTGGCAGACATCATTTAGCTTGAAGGAGGGCTGCACCGGTGTACTCCCGGACGTAGAGCTGCCCTGGCTTGCCTTTGGTGAATGGTGCTGCTTTCCGCCGGAAACCACCTCCATCAGATCGACATCTGAGTCTGACTTTGCCTTGGCCGCAGCAACCACGGCGGCAGCTGCAGCAACGCTGGCTTGCCGGTTCATCGCCACCAGCGTTTGCTGAGCAGTTCCGGTAGCTGCTGCAGCAGCGGCCACAGCAGCGGCAGCAGCAGCCACATTCGACTCACCAGACTTCTGAAGGGCCATCGCAGACTGGGCCACCATCATGGCGGCGGCCGCGGCTGCAAAGGCTGGTGGAACGTCCGAACAATTCGCGCGGGAGCTGACCAGCTGGGCCAGCTCCTCCTCGCAAGGCGACACGTCCTCGTCATCGAAGTCAGCCAGGTTCTTCTCGGATTTGTTACTCATCGGGGATGAGTAGCTGCCATCGTTCTCGGCACCACTAAGCAGCTCATTGATATTGGTCTCGATGGCCCTGATAAAAGGTCCCTCTCCCTGCAAATGCTTTAGCACGGCGTCGGGCACCAGCTGACTTGTAGCACCATCGCTGCACTCGTCACTGTCCGCTAGAAGTTCGCCCTCGCCATCACCATCGGCTTCGCCATCTGCCTCGTCACTGCTGGGCACATCTTCAACTCCGTCCCAAATCTCGACCAGCTCATGGGGCAGAATGATCTGCTTGTTGGTTTTTTGTCGCCGTCGCTTGTTGCTTGTCTTTTTGCGGCTGCGATGCAGGTGCAGCTCCAGTGCGGCCCGGGATTGCAGCTCCTCTTCGCTGCTTGTGTTGTCGATAATATTCACAATGCGTTTGTTCCTGGGTAAATTGGTAAAATAGGTGATACTTATTACGTCAATACATTTTAAATTTTTAGAAAAGCTTTTTTACTTACACCAAGTCCACTTTGCCCATATCCTCGGGACTTATCTGCTTTCCCTTCTCGGTGGTGGGGTCACAGATGTGACGCCTGTGCCGAGCCTGCTTGCATGGAGTAACTCCATCGATTGGACTCTTGTTACCGACACCTCCGCCGCCGCCACCGCTGGCAATGCTACTGTCGTCGGCGCCAACGTGGTCGTCCTCTGTGTTGCTTCCCTCAATGCTGCCGCTGTCAGAGCTGGAAGCGGTGACGTTTGACCCCAGCAGGTGGTCTTGCATCAGGTTCATCTGGCTGCGTGAGGTATCACGAGTCCACAGCTGTTTCGTTAGCGCTGAGGCTATGTATATGCTCTGCTCAGTGTGCTCCTTGGGATCCATGCGGCAAAGGAGGGAGTAAAGGTGCATTGCCGGGCGCGGGGTCAGGTTCTTCACCAGCGAAGGCAGGATGTCGAAGATCGTCTTTGAGCAGTGCTTCAACTGGGTGGCTTGCCAGATCAGCTTAATGTCCTCTTCAGAGATCTGGTTCTCTACCGCCAAAAAGTTGAGCAGCACGTGTGCCTGTTTAACGATTTCTACGTGCAGATTCGGGCCAAACAGGTGCTGCACAATATGATTTTCAGTCAACCAGTTCGCGATGCGCTGCCCGAACAGCTCCACTTCGTTGATCGTTTCGGTGGTGCAGATCTCGTTAAATAGATTAATGTGTGCGTTGATCTGGGCCATGCCTGGAAAATATTTAAAGTCATTTACTCTTATATAATATTTATTGATAAATAAATATAATATTTCAGCATTGTTCGAAATGTCTAAAATAAGTATGTCAACATCGTAGGACCTACCTGCCAGTCGCATGGTCAGCGTGGTCGATGTAAAGTACTTAAAGGCCAGGGCCAATCCTTCGGTGTCGAAGTTGACAGCAACATCCAGTGGGTCCCGCATAGAGGACCACACAAAATCGGCCATCGCGCGTGTAGCGGCAGATCGGAGGCTCTGATCCGACAGCTTGCACATGTACTGCAGTATCCGACTTCGCAGCGGCACGAAGAGCTGCGTATTACAGTGATAGTTTAGCCAAAGTTTCACATTTGAGACGGCAGCGGTCATCGAGTGAGCGGTGGACACTGGCAGATCGGGATGTTCGAAGCACAGCGACATGGCGCCAAAGCCACCCGAGTTGCAGAAGAGGCTCACATTCCGCAGCAGGTAGATGGGCAGGTCGTTGTCGTGAAGATCGCAGATGAGGGCCAGGTGGTGGGCCTCCTCAGCCTGCAGGTCGTCCAGCCGAGAGTGCATGCCATGTTTGTGCGCGATGTACAGTGGGAAGTTGAGCAGGAACACCTTTGAGACGAGCACCAACAGTTTCTCCACCTCTGGCAGGATCCAGGGCTCCTCTGTGTACTGCAGGTGGGATTTGTGCTGAGGATTGGACGTTTGCGGGGGAGGGGGAGTGCAGGGGCCAATTGGCGGCTTTTTGGCTGGCCCATCGCCGGAGCCCTGAGCCTCTTCACCGGCGGATCCAGATGGCTCCTCCTTTTTAGGTTCTTCCGCTGGCGCGGATGATTCCTTTGCTTCTGCCTGGGCTGACGCTTCGTCACGCTGCTGTTCTCGCTGCTGTTGGGCCTGGGCCACCACCTGGGCAGCACTGGCCGTTAGTCGCTTGTAGTTATCGATGAGGTGGTCGATGTGCTTCAGATGCTGCACCGTCAGACAGATGAGCGACTGCACTACCAGGTTGAAACGGTCATAGTTCTTGGTGTCCCGGTACAGGCACATGCACTGACGCTGCGGCCACGACTGGATGTAGTTAAAGGTGGTCTCGATCTCGCTCTTCAGCAGCAGCTGGAACTTAAGATCCGAGCTGGCCACGCGCACCTCATCTGCAAAAGGAATTCGGAATACCATGTGTAAGAAGGGGCAGGGGCTCCGGTGCTCGTCTTCATTCTATATTTTTTTTTTCGCGGTGCACTTTTCACTTACAGAGCTCCAGGAGATTCTGGAAGTCGGCGCACACCTCGCACATGGTGCTCCACTAGCTGCACACCGAATCGGGAGCTTCCAGGGGTTAGGGCCTCCTTGCCAGCGGCGACGACTCCTGGCCGTCTACGGAGAGGAGTCGGAGTCTGGGATACGCTGGCGGAGTCACGGTCTGAGTTGCGGGCACTTGCTCTTCTTGCTATTCGTTGGTCGCTCGGCTCGCTCCCGGCGGTCGTGTAATGCCATTTAGGATGGCGCCCTCGCCTCTCAACACGGAACACTGTTTTTCGGCAACAAAAAAGTGATAATTCTACACTTGGACATATATATATGGTAGGGATATATATATATACAATTACAATCGAAGCAAGAGCCAGAGTTGGAGCGAAGAGGCAGGGGCAGGGTTGTCAGGCTGTGTGCTCTAAATGTTGCGTCTATCGTTTATCGCTCTTTGGCGACGTTCTGGTATTTGCAAACGCACCATGTGTTTGCCCACCAACGGTCACTCTGGCCAGCCACAGAATTTCTTGCAGGCCGCAAATTTTTGTTTACATGCTAATTGTTGACTGAAAACCAATATCACTCCCATGGAGGACAGCCAAATGGACACCAGCTCGCCCACAGAGTCCAGCTCCGAGGTGAACTTCACTGCGGAGGAGGATAAATCGCAGGAAACGCGTTCCGCAGCCGGTGTTTGTTACTGGTGAGCTCTTTGTATGGGCTTTTTGCTTGGCCGGCTCCCTTCTATTGATAACATTGTTTTTTTTAGCGGCAAGGAGCGCAATCTCAATATTGTGGAATTGCTTTGTGCCACCTGTGCGCGCTGGGTGCACGAGACCTGCGTTTCTTACCAGCTTGGTAAGGGCAAACTTCTGCCCTTCATCACCAACTATGTGTTCGTATGCAAAAATTGCTCTGCCAGCGGTTTGGAGAGCTTTCGCAAGAGCCAGGCTAGTAAGTGCAAAGAAGCCTCGCGGATTGAACCCTCTTCAGTAATAACAATAACCATTTCCAGCCATATCCCAGATGTGCCACTGCGCCATTGCCAACATGCAGCAGGCGGCTTCCAGGGACGGACGTGGCCAGATTCAGTTTAGCAAGGACAAGGAGATCATACCGTACATCGAACAGTACTGGGAGGCTATGACCACCATGCCGCGCAGACTCACCCAATCCTGGTACAGCACCGTCCAGCGATCTTTGGTCAAGGATGTGCAGACCCTGTTCACCTACGAGGAGCACGCGGAACATGGCGCCATGTACGGACTGTTCCATCAGGATCTGCGAATCATCAAGCCCAACTACGAGAGCATGAGCAAGAGCGGCGCCCTGCGACTCACCGACGATGGATATACTCAAGGTGAGTGTAAATAAGATGGTAGGCATTCAAATCGATTTGAATTCTATAGTTTGAATGCTATAAACTTGACCGCATGTGTTATCGAACGCTCAGGGGTAGAAAGCTAAAGGAATTATCTTTTGGCGGCCAAATTGGCAACACTGGTCGACCAGCTGATTTTGGCACAGTGGTTTTCGTGTCGTCTATTTCGCTGCCTATTCGCTCCCCCTATTTATCGCCGCTCCCTTTCGCACGCTCTTTCGCAAGTGTTTGGCAGAGTAAAGCAACAACAACAACTGAAAATCGCAATGCGGATCGTAGTTTCTGATTTGCACACTCACAACCACACTCACAGAGAAAGAGAGAGAGAGAGAGCCCCACGTAGTCAGATTGTGGGCGGGGCGAAGTGGGGTGGGGTGGGGCTGGCAGAGGCGCTCAACTTGGCTCATTCATTACAAACAAATAGTTACGCTTGGAACACTTCGCCAGTGTCTCAGTGTGCGTGTGTGTGGTGCTCTTTCGGGGGAATTGATTGCGATTTGATTTTGAGCACTACGCAATTGCAAGGCCCCCGCTCCTTCAGTTCCATTGTGACCTGGTCCTGCTACTGCTCCTGCTCATTCCCCCGCCCGCCATGGCGTCATCGTTCACGGACGAGGAGTGTAAGCCCGGAAATAGCACCGCGCCGAACTTTGCCCATTCACCTACATATGTAGCTAGTCCCAGCAATCAATTTCCTTGGTGAAAGAATTTCCTTGGGGATAGCTCCTTCTAGAAGCATTGCAGATACGTCCCAAGAAATACTCACGCTTAGTTAGGCTGTTTTTTATTTACACAATACATGGCTATTGGATTTGTAACTAATGATTGGACCTCCTGCTTCCAGCTGCCCTCTCTAAAAACAATCGACAGAAAAGGAAATTTCCCGGCACGGATTCGGGTCCCACGGGCAAGAAGGGTCGGCCCAGTTCCGATATTACGGCCAATGTAAAGCTGCCACCGCATGGTTATCCATTGGAGCACCCCTTCAACAAGGATGGCTATCGTTACATACTCGCCGAACCGGATCCACATGCTCCGTTCCGTCAGGAGTTCGACGAGAGCTCCGATTGGGCAGGCAAGCCCATTCCTGGCTGGCTCTACCGCACCCTGGTGCCACATTCTGTGCTCCTGGCGCTGCACGATCGTGCCCCACAGCTGAAAATAAGCGAGGATCGGCTGGCGGTGACGGGCGAACGTGGTTACTGCATGGTCCGAGCCACACACTGTAACGTCATATACATATATATATACTTCCCTGAAGAAATCATAGTAATATTGATTATCTTTCCAGCTGTGAACCGGGGATGCTGGTACTTTGAAGTCACCATCGAAGAGATGCCCGACGGAGCTGCCACGCGACTTGGCTGGGGCAGGGAGTATGGAAACTTGCAGGCTCCGTTGGGGTACGACAAGTTCGGTTACTCCTGGAGATCTCGCAAGGGCACCAAGTTTACCGAGAGCCATGGCAAACACTACAGTGAAGCCTATGTGGAGGGCGATACATTGGGATTCCTCATAGAGCTGCCAGAGGAGGCGTCGCTCGACTATCTGCCCAACACATTCAAAGATCGGGTGGGTTTAGATCGTTAGTCGTCTTATAAAATTCTTGTTTTACTCTCTTCTGATCAAACCAGAACGATCCTTTGTATTGTAAAATTATATAGGTCATCTTGATAATTAGCCCATATTATGCCTTTAAACTGAATTTGCATATAATTGCATCTTTACAAATCGACCCTCCCTAATTAGCAATCTTGTTCAAAATCTATTCATTCTGCAACAGCCCCTGGTCAAGTTCAAGTCTCATCTGTACTACGAGGATAAGGACAAGATCACAGAAACCCTGAAGAATCTGCACATCCTGCAGGGCAGCCGCATCGAGTTCTTTAAGAACGGCCAATCGCAGGGTGTGGCATTCGAAGACATTTATGCCGGCAGCTATTTCCCGGCCATCTCGATCCACAAAAGTGCAACGGTCAGCGTAAACTTCGGACCCGCCTTCAAGTATCCCGATGTGCTCGTCGAGCACAAAGCCAAGGGGGTAATATATCTCGATTTGTTCCCAGGAAGCTTAACATCTATTATACAATCCTCTACAGATGCACGATCGCGTGGAGGAGCTGATTACAGAGCAATGTTTAGCCGACACCCTCTACCTCACAGAACACGATGGACGTCTGCGCCTGGATAATATGGGTCTTTAGTGGGATATGTCGTCATATAGAAAACTAGATTGTTATATTTGTATGCACTATTCTTTGACAAGCAGAAATTTGAAAAGTCTATCATCATAAAACATTTAGAATTTACCACTTTTAAAGCAGAAGAATTTTAAGAAAACACTCTTTTTGAGATCAGTTTTTATTGTTTGAGGTTACTTGAAGGCTTTGAATTTCGAGGCACTGTAGGGTATGTAGAAGGCGCTGCTGGGCGCAAATTCGGATCGCGGATGATGAACTGCCGCCGAGATAGAACGTCCCGTGGATGGTGTGTTGCTGGAAACGCTCGTCGCTCCAAATGGATGCAGTGTGGAGCGGTTGGAGGAACTGTTGCTTTGGCCATGGCTGTTGTGTCCGCCGCCGCCGCTGGAGTTGCTCTGGCTCAAAGTGGCCGTGGTGGTGGCCAGCAAATCCCTGCTGTGCCTGCCCAGATTAAGCGAGGGCAGGACTACCGCGTTCCTATTGTTAAAAAAGCGATTGGCGGCCATGGGCATGTGCCAGGCGGACGATCGATGACTTTGATGTGGCAACACGGCGGACTTGGCCTGGTTCTGATGCTGCAGCTGCTCCTTCTGCTGCACCTGGGTAAGCTGAACGAAGCTGCGATTGTTGAGCAATCCCCGAAAGCGCCGGTTGGTATCGAGCACATTGAGAATGGGTGGCATGCGCAGACGTGCCGAGGATTGGGTGGTGGCCGAGATGGGCAGCTGCGGCTGGTTCTGCTGGCTGCGCTGTCGCTTGAGGAGTCTAACCGAAACGGAGGTGACCTGCAGATCCCTGTCCAGTAGATCCACCAGTTTCTTCTGGCTGTGACGAAAATAGGAGCGGTGTTGAGGCTGTTCTGGTTCTTCTGCCTTGGGTGTGAGAAATCCATCCTCCGCCTCCTCGTCATCATCGTCGTCATCCAGGGAGTTCAGACTGAGATTTGAAATCGAGTCAATATCCTCCCGCGTCTGACTATCGAAGCTGTGGTGGCGCAGCGTTCGAGTCCGGCGGCCCAGCAGGCTGGGGAACTTTCGGTGCCAGTCGCCGATCTCGTTGCGCAACTCGGGCTCCTGAAGCTCCGTCAAGGGATCCTCGCCGCTCATCAGCCGCTCCACCCGCTCCCAGTCCAGCAGGTTCTTCTTGATGGCATCGTCCGCCCACGGAATGGAGCCCACCGAGCTGCGGTCAATGCTGCTCGAGGAGTAGGGCACATCCTGCAGGAACTCCGAGTCATCCGGATCGTCCTTATCCGCTTCCTGTTCGTTGTTGTTGTCGTTGTCCTTGCAGATGGCACCCTCATTGTCCTCCAAATCCGCTCCGAAATAGTAGCGTCTGTCTGAGGACATCAAAACTGCTCCAGAAAAACGAGCTGGACTCGTTCTGTGTTCGCTTTCCCTTCCCTGCTCCTTGATCCTTACACTCGCAAATCCCCGTGGGTGTCCTTTCGATTTATGTAGCTGTGCCTGTGCCTGTGGATGTGTTCCCCTTCAAAATCGATGCCGCAAAAGGCGGCGAGCGACAATTGTTGTGTTATGGCCCATTCCAGTTTGGCTTGTTATTTATTGTCCTTTTGTTGTTTCGACAAAAGGGCGCAGGCTCCACGGCGTTGCCAGTGTCGACCAGAAATAACGTTCGCTGGTTCAAAGTGGTTCAAAAAATCGAGCATAGAGGGTATTCTTTTTGAGCTTAGCTTTTAAAGTAACAATAACTCTCTTTAACTCTTATTTTAATCAAAACTATGTAAATTGCAAATCTTAAGGTTATGATTGGGATAAGGAAATACTCCAAAGCCATAATCGGCTTAGATACTAGTAATTTTTTTTTAAATATCCCGCCAAATTGCAGCCTGCCTGTCATCTATCAATGTTTCGATGTTTGGGTGTATATTGTATCGTTGTTACGTCGCTGCATCTACCACCACTAGGTCGAGTTTTAACTATACGGTCATACTGTATATCGTCGGTTTTAGCTGGTGTAGGGTCATAATTTTGCCGGGCGTGCTGATGTCCTTTTTCGGGTGAAGCCAAGTCATTTGCCAGCCGGCGATCGCAGGCAACACAAGTAAAGGATGTGGCACGAGGCGAGGAAACAAGAGCGCAAGATCCGTGGCCTGATCGTCGATTACCGCAAGAGGGCAGAGCGGCGGCAGTACTTCTACGACAAAATTCAGGCAGATCCCACCCAGTTCCTGCAGCTGCATGGCCGGCGTAGCAAGATCTACTTGGATCCCGCGGTGGCCGCCGCCGGCGATGGAGCCGCAATCATGCAAGTGATATTCATTTGGAGCATAAAACCCTCTACTTTTTAGTTGCGTGGCGATGTTTTTTTTTGCTAAGTAATTGATATTTTTTGCAGTGTGCCTTGGCAGGGTCAGCAGGACAACCTCATCGACCGCTTCGATGTGCGCGCCCATTTGGATCACATTCCTCCCGTGAACAAGACCAACGCCGAGGGGGCGGATGGTGACTCCGAACTGACCCTCGAGGAGCGTCAGCTAAACTACGAGCGCTATCGCATCCTGGCGCAAAATGACTTCCTCAACGTCAGCGAGGATAAGTTTCTGCACCAACTCTACCTGGAGGAACAGTTTGGGGCCAATGCCCAACTGGAGGCGGAACGAAATCTTGCCAAAAAGAAGCAGAAGACGGGAGGAGCCACAATTGGCTACTCCTACGAAGATACCGGCGATGGAGCGACCATTGGACCTCAGCCCTTTGGAGCCGCCAGTTCGACAGCCATTGGTGGAGCGGCAGTTGTTGCGAAGGGAGAGAAGGGGGACGGCAGTGAAGAATCGGATTCTGATATCGACATGGATGTGTCGATAGACATAGGCAAGCTGGACACCTCGCAAGCCCATGAGCTTAACGCCTGCGGGCGCAACTACGGCATGAAAAGCAACGACTTCTTCTCACACCTCACTAAGGATGCTGACGAGGCGGATGCCCTGCGCATTGCACGTGAGGAAGAGCAGGAGAAGATGCTGCTGAGCGGGCGCAAATCAAGACGCGAGCGTCGCGCGCAGAAGGAGAGAAGGATCGCCAATAGACCATTCAGTCCGCCAAGCTATGCTGCCAAGGAGGACAAGGACAAAAAAGGTGGTGGCAAGGGCGGTGAGAAAGAAAAGGAGGAGGACAGCGAATCGCGTTCGCCTTCACCCGCAGAAGCAGGTCCCGAGAAGATAACCTACATTACCTCGTTTGGCGGCGAGGACGAAATGCAGCCGCACTCCAAGATCACAATCAGCCTGACAAAGCCAGGTCTGACCCTGGGTGAATCGTGCATCAATGCCAGTAGCGGAGCGGCAATTGCCGCCGCCGCAGCATCTTCGGTTTCCTATGCTCAAAAGGTAAAAGATAATCTGGACAAGTTAAAAGTGATGAATGAGTCGTCCAAGCGGAACAGACGTCGATCCCGCTCGCACTCCCGCTCTCGTTCCAGGAGTGGCTCAAGGAGTCGCAGTGGTAGTCGTCGGAGTGGCAGTCGTCGGAGAAGTCGCCGCAGTAGAAGCTATCACAGAAGGAGCAGGACGCGTTCTCGTCGCCGACGAAGGTACTACTCCAGATCAAGATCCAGGTCGAGATCAAGATCCCGCTCGCTGTCAAGATCCAGATCCAGGTCTCGCAGTCGATCGCGATCCGGTTCCTGGAATCGCTACAAGGCGCGCAGTCCAAGCTACAAACGCTCTAGGAAGCGCTACTCCTATTCCTCTCGCAGCTCCAGTGGCAGCTCATACAGGCGAAGAAGTCGCTCCCGATCCCCCTCCAGCCGTAGGAGTCGAGTCAAGAAGAAGACCACACCTCCGCCAGTGGCGACCGTGGGTGGTTATTGCGTGAACACCACCACGACTACAACTACATCCACTGTAACGGCGGTAAAGATGATCCAGCAGCAGCAGCCGCCGGCCAAAGCCACGCCACCCATGATCAGCTATCCCATATCTGCGCGAATGCTCAATGTAAGCCAAGCACTCACAGCTACCGCACCCGTAGCTGTGCAACCACAAGTGGTAGAGCCACCACCACCGCCTTTGAAACGCTACTATGGCAGAAAAAGAGCCAACGATACCTCGTCCTCATCTTCGTCGGGAGCGGAAAACAGCGAAGGCAGCGACAACGAGGAGCAGCAACAGCCACAGTTGGGAAAGCGAGTTGAGGACTCCGATGATATGGAATTGGACACTGCGTAAGTTTGTATGCTGGAGAGAGTGGTAAAGTAGAACAGCCAAGGATTAGGGCCTGTATCCTTGTATTTGTAACCCCCATCTAATTATGGTATCTCTCTTTCAGGTCGGAGCGTTCCCACGCCCTCCAGCCGACCATGTCGTCATCGAGCAGCACGGGTAATCAAACAGGCAAATATAGTTCCGCTACCGAAACCAAAGTCAGTAAGCAAAGCCAAGTGTTTCATGCCCCACCCAACTGGAGTACACCACAAAATTCACGTCTCAGACTCCCGCTATCCGACATCCAATCCAATGAGCAACATTCGGACCCAAGCAGGCAGCACCGTGTTCTCGTTCCAAACCTGACTAGCAACCATCCCTGCATGTCCATTTGTTGATACATTGTTTTGAGTCCCCCTCTTAATGCCAATGCAGCACATCGTTGCATTGAAATGCAATGTTGATTGCGATGCAATCAAGGATGCATTCGCCACCCCATTGTATTTATAAAACCAGTGCAACTTCCGTCCGGTTTGTCTGCTTTTTCTTCAATCTGTTGCTATGCATTGAGTTTCGTGATTCTTTCCCATGAATTCTCGTCAAAGAAAAATGGCACGGATGCTATAGTTGTTATATACAGATAGTTGATTCTAATCCAGTTTTAAATACCTATTTAGCTTGAAAGGATGATGCAACTGATAAGCCTGCATTGGTATTTTTAAGCTTCGGCTTTCGGAGCTTGCTTTTTCCTAATGTTAGTGAGTAGATGCCCTAAACTGACAGCCCTTCATGGACGCACTGACCAATCCCCACTGCCTACCACACTTTCGACGGCCACCCACTGCTCCCTTAAAACCACAACAACATCCTGAGACTTGCTAAATAAGTATGTGCTTTTACAGGGCTCCGGACATCCGAGTTCTGGTGGTGGCGGACGGCCCAATCTGCGCGAGCGGCTTAAGAGAAAGATGCAGAACCTTTTGAACCGGCAATGTAAGCCAACTGGAGTGTAGTGTGATGTTCACCAAGCGCCTTCTGAAATCCCTTGAATAAGGTAACTAAAACCGAAATATCTTGCAGATAAAGCCGATAAGCGTGCAGAAATCGAAAAGACCGAGCGGGAACGACTGCAGCAGCAGGAGCGCGAGGATGAGATGCGAGAACTGGCACTGAAGCTGCGCAGAAGGTGGGTATCTGGATGTGGTTGGCTCTGGCGGTCCTCTCACATTTACATATTCACAGGCGCCGTGAGCTGCGTCACAAATATGGAACGCCCTCGAGTGGAAAGCTCTCGGACAGCGATGCCGAATCTGTGGCATCGGAAAGCCAGCTGGCAAAGTTCTCGTCGCGTCGTAGTCGCAGCAGATCGGAAAGTCGTAGGCGGTCGCCACCGCCGGAAACACAGCACAGCAGACGGAGCAGCAGCCGAACGGAAAGGAGGAGACGCACAAGGACGCCCAGTCCAAAGTACAATCGTAGGCAACGTTCGCGCTCCCGAAGCGGAAGTCGCGTGGAGCGGAAGCGACGTTCCCACAGTCGACGGCGCAGTGGCAGCCGTGATCGGCGCCGTTCCCGTAGCCGGAGGAGTCAGTCCAGGCGGCGGAGGCAGCGGGACCGCAGCATTGAGCGGAACCGCGAACGGGAACAGTACAGGCAACAGCATCAGCAGCAGATCGAACGGATGCGTGGTCGTGATCGCGACCGAGAGGCGGATTACGGTCATGGTGGCAGTGGTTCTTCGAATCGAGGACGCGTCGTCATCTCTGCCCCGCCAAAGCTCAAGAAACTGGTTGACTATTGATCCCGAAATCGTTGTGAAGGAGACGTTTTTCTATTCACTTGATTATACATTTGATATTCGCTCGATTGTTTATACATAGATGTACGATTTATTTCTGGAGCGTGTTTTGCGCTCCCTGTTGATCTGGCCCCAATAAAATATTTATAGCGCATAGTATTAAAGTTTCAACTTTTAAAGAAGAACGCATCATTTTTGTACATTTAATTTATATTTATTTAACATTTTTTTATTCCCTACTTGATAAGATTTTAAACAGATATGTTTTTCCTTTTTTGTGCTTAACTGCAGAAAATTAAACTAATTTTGATTTTAACCGTTAAAAACATTTTGAAAAGTAGTTATCGTTGGCGTTATCGATAAGTTGATATTCATCCCGCACTTGGCAACCCTGTCTACCAGTTGTTTATGTAATTGTAAACAGCTGTGCGAGAAGCATACGGGAATCATGTTAAATTTCACTCTTCGCCGACTCACTGGAGTTTCCATCCGAAACCTGAATCAACTGACACCCACAATCAGCAGCCTAGGACAGATCCTCCCCAGAGCCACTATGTCGCAGGAGGCGGGACAGTATCCGCCCATCGAGTCTGCCATGCGAAAAGCACTTAACACGGAGCTGAAGCCGGTATACCTGGAGGTCATTAACGAATCGCCCCAGCACAATGTTCCCAAGCGTTCGGAGTCTCACTTTCGTGTGTTCGTCGTCTCGGAGAAGTTCAACGATCTGACGCTCATCAAGGTATGTTTAATCCGTGGATTTCCGCTCTAGTAATTAAGAGATTTATTTTCCATTAGCGCCACCGATTGGTTAATGACACGGTAAAGAATGCCCTAAAGGCAGCAGGCTTCGAGTTCATGCACGCCCTGTCCATTGAGGCCAAGACGCCCAAGCAGTGGGAACCGGAGCAGGAGCCGGAGAAGAGTCCACCGTGCCTGGGAGGCCACGGCAAGTAAAGACACAGAAGGAACAGAACTCAAATTCTATGTACAAAGGACCTACTTTACTATTCACAAAACCAGCTTACACAAATACAACAGAATCATCAATGGAAAAGAAGGGTGCTAGAAGGGAATGGTTGATTTAGGACAAGGGTATGGCCTCCACTTGTCGCCGGGCGGACAGGATAACATCGTTGATGCCCACGCCATCGTAAGCTGCTCCGCAGACAGACAGTGGAAGTTTGTAAGTCTTGATGTAGTTCCGAATGGCCTCAACGCGCCGCTTGTGGCCCACAGTGTACTGCGGGATGCACTTGTGCAGTGTGTGCACTCGACTGAATTTGGGTTCCTCGCGGATCTGCAGCATTTTCTGCACATGGCTGGTGGCCAAGTCTAGAATCTGTTTGGGGCTGGGACGATCGCCGAACCACTGGTCGAACCAATGACCACCCATCATCACGGTAAGCACAGTGTTCTCGCCCATGTCGAAGCAGCAGCTGTCGAAGATGACG
This sequence comes from Drosophila sechellia, assembly GCF_004382195.2. Classification (NCBI taxonomy): domain Eukaryota; kingdom Metazoa; phylum Arthropoda; class Insecta; order Diptera; family Drosophilidae; genus Drosophila; species Drosophila sechellia. The sequence continues at coordinate 23,198,451 of NC_045952.1, forward strand.
CCCAGCAGAGGCAACTTTTCTACTGGCGGTACTAGCAATCCAAATCCGTCCTGCTTGAGTAGCTTGCCGGGGAACTGCATGTTCACTACCAGCACATCCACGTACGGGATGCTCAAAAGTTGGGCGCTCAGCGAGGGATGCTGCTGCTTTACCAGGGGCGCCAGCTTGTAGGCGGGCAGGGAGCTGACCACATGCTCCACCGGAACTTCGGCATCCTTGATGTTCATTCGAACCCCAGAGCTGCTGAAGGTCAGGTTCCGGCATTCGTTGCTTAGCTGCACGTTCACATCCCGCTCGCCTAGATACTTTCGCATAGTTTTAGGTAGGTTCTCCAGACCGCCTTGCAGCCCGTACATGGCCCACTTCTCCTTCAACGCCTGCGCATACAGCTTTGGCTGTCCCTCGGCAAACAGTCCATCCTTGGTGTCCTTGGTCTTGTTCTTCTCAAAGCGAGAAATGAGTGTGCCCTTAAGCACTCCTCCGTACTTCTGCTCTTTTTCAAAGAGTCCCTCCATCAGGAAGCGCACGCTTATTTCTCGCGCGTCACCGGCGCAAATACCACAGATCATGGGACTGATGGCGTAGTCGGCTATCTCCTTACCAAACCGCCGCTCAGCGAAACTGTAGATGCTCTCATCCTCCAGCTTGGCCTTCTTGCTTGCCGTGAACAGATCGCGGAGCACCGCTTTGTATAGCGGCTTCGTGAAGGGAGGTAGGACGCCGAAGAGACCCTTAGGACTGTTGGGCAGCATGCACAGCTGTCCCTTGGCATACAGCATTCGGTTGCGTGCTGCCACATGACTGCGTCGAAGGGGAGTCACCTCCAGCTTCAGCTCCTCCACCAGTTCCAGCGTATTGGCACCTGGCTCGCCAACTGGGCGTATGGTTCGCGGTCCGCTCTCGAAGATGAAGTTGCGATCCTTTCGATTCTCCGACCGCACCCATCCGCCCACACGGGGCGAGGCCTCGTAGATGGTCAGCGGCTTCCCGAATCGCCGCAACAGGTAGTATCCGGCGGACAGTCCACTCAGTCCGCCTCCCAGCACGGCCGTCGACATGTTCCTTCTGCTGATTCTTGTTGCTCCCGAATCCCTCAGAGGATTCAGACTAGTTTTGGTTTGCAGACGGAGAATTCTATGCCGGCTTCGATCGTTCAGAGCAAAATAAACTCAGGTGACATAACTATCGTTGAAGCTATCGATAAGCTTAAATCCAAAATCGCTGAGCTTACAATCGATGTTATTGGCGCTGGAAAAGTTTTGAATTTCATGATGATTCTGCAGAAAATAAAAGCAAATAAAGGAAGAGATAAATATATTATAAAATAAAAAGCACTTATTGTTATTCTTATTTCGGTAACAACATCTTACATAATGTAATATAATCGAAACAATGATTTTAGAATATTTATTGTTAAATAGTTTAAAGTTAAATAAAATATAGTACAATTAGTTATACGTAATTTAAGCATTCAGACAGGAATACAAATATGTAGTAGTTCTATTTGTCATTATTTCATCTCATTTAAAAGTATGCAATGAATTTCTTCCGACATTCCTCATACGCCACGTGTGCATCGCACGGAAGTTCACTTGCACCTGCATCGGCACCATTACCATCATCATCACCATCACCGCGGCACTGGGTCATTCATAGTGAGTGGGTTTTGGCGCCAGTTTTAATGAATCGAACGAAGCGTCCAGCCCGCACCAACCGCAGGACTCCGAAAAGCTCCCAAAGACGAGCTTGGGCCGTGCGGAAGTACATTGGGCCACCGATTTCCATGTCGTCGGAGTCGACATCGCGCAGAATTGTATACGCTGCTGACGAGAAAGGTTGGTCCTCGCGTTTGAGCGCGTCGCGTCCGATTTTCTGGGTGTGTGAGTGAGTGGACTGTGTGGAAAAGTGCCTATCGCATATATGTATATTCACGGGACCCATACACGCACACAGACGCACCACTTGGAAATGTGAAAAATTTTCAAACTGCGTTTGCCAATTACGGGGAAAATTGAGCAAAAAACGGCTTAAAATCCGGGCAATTATCGTGGCCATTTGCGGAACGGCAATTGTGCAAAATTCGGTATCCGTTGAAAACGGGCTCAGTGAACGTGAAAATGTGCGACACACACACTTACAACGCAGGAAATTCAATTAATTAGTGACCGAGTGTGTGGTTGTGTGTGTGTTCGCCCCTAAAACGGCGATTGTGATTGCGAAAAAAGTGCTGCATACATAAAGGAGCTCGATAGTGGACCAACGAGGAAAACTCTTTAGAAATACAGTTTTTCGCTTTTTTTTTGGCACTGCTGCAGGTTTTTATTTAAAAGATACATTTGTTGAAGTCAACACACACAGACACACACACATGCGCATACGGCACAGTTTTTCGTTCGTTTTTAAAACGAGCACACCACAAGTTCTCCAAAACGAAAGGACGAAGGGACCCGACCCGATGATAAAGTCGATGTTCCAGGCCGGAGATACACTTGTGTCGTTCGCCTGCCTTTGCCGCTGCTGTCATCGTCAATGTTATTTTTGTTGCTTCCTACTCGTCGTCCTTCGTGTGTCGCAGGATACCTTGGTATATGTGTGTCAGTCAGTCACTGGCCGAGCGTGCGTGTGTGTGTGCGTGCGCCAGGATACGCAGATACCCAGATACCTACAAATGAAGCCACCAAATCCAGGCGAGTTCAATGCGCGGCCAGGACGAAGGACTAAGCTCTGTTTACATTGGCTCACGAATGCCCATTTCCAAGCCCCCTGTATTTTCCGCCCGTTGGCGTGCCGTGGGAAATTGTGTCGCCTGCTTATTTATTATGAAAATGCAACTTTCATTTGACTCGGCATTTGTCCCGTTTCCATTGTTTGCAGGCGCATTAGGCAGCTCGTTAAGCGCATGAAAGTGTGTGTCCTGCGGGTAGGCGAGTGTGTGTGTGTGTGGCACGAAGGGGAACTAAAAACTAGGGCAGTGTGTTTCCGTTTTAACGACATGCCACAGTCGAAAGGACGAGTCCGTCCGCAGGACAGCAAAGCCCCGCTAATCGGGCAGGAAATGAATAACTTAACAAGATACCAGAGACAAGTTTGACACATTAAATGTATCATATTCAAATAACATGCATACGAAAGTCATAAATGTAAAGCATGTGGTATATTGCCAAAAATCCTAGTTTTTGGTACCACATTGCGTATGCTTAACCAAAATGTGCGACTTTCGCAGGCAAGGAAAAAGCTTTCTGTCCGACCATTTTCGGATTCACTGCATCGCGCAGCCGCCAATACGCCAGCAGCAAATGTGAGAAATTGAGAGAAATTCTCAGAGAATTCTCCGAGAACTGAGAATTTAAAAACGGCGAGAGTGCTGCTGATTTTGCTTTCAAGTCTGCTTCGCATCTTTATTTATTTATTTACTTGACACGCTTGCTTTTCCGGCTGCGGAAAATGGTGATACAATGTCTAAAATAATATTAATTTAATATAATGCTTAACAGCAGGCAAATAAACCTAATTGAACTAGATTAAAATACAAATATATACGTAATATCATTGACAAATGTCCGCGGTCGTAAAAAAATTAAAAACGCAAATAACGCTGACAGCCCAACTAAAAAATATAATTAATTACCGCGTTCGTCGCGCTGCCTTGGCAAATTAAAAAGTATTTAAATTATCGCTGAACTCCATAAATCTCTTGCAGCTTAACACACAAGGAAAAATTTCGTGGGCAAACAAAGCTAAATAAGTTGTGAAAGGAAACATGAGCAGTGTGACTAAGCGCAGTTTTTAATTTAACCAAATTCCAATTCAAATTCAAAAGTACGAACTATCGATCAAGACGGCAAAGGAACAAGCAAACAAACCAAACGCACAATGAAACTGATAAGCCTAACGCAGCTGATAACACAATGAAACTCATCCACGGATCCGAAATGCAATTATGAAATAATCAGCAAGCCGCTATCCATCAGCCAGTGAGGAAAATCCAGCCAGCCAGCCCAAGAATTTCCACGAGCAACATTGGCGAGCCGCAGCGACCACACATCGTCCAAACACATTGATGTGCGATTTGAGCGTGTGAATGTTGGCAGCCCTGGAGCCCTGCCTCGGTGGTTTAGCCAGTACTAGGTGAGTACGCCCAGTCCTCCATCCATCCGCCCAACAACACTGTTCCAAATCCCAATTCGATTGCACCACCACCACCACAACATCCATACACTGTGCCGCATAGAAACCCGAATATGAGAACGGATAGCGAGGGGAAAGCCGTCGCAGCCGCAAGATCCACGTCGAAATCCAGAAAGACCATCAACACCACATCAGCGAACGGTCCGCCCGGAACGAGCCCGGAACGAACATGGCCAGCTGGTGCCCCAATTGCCACGAACTGCCACCGTTCTATCCGCCCATCACGCCAAAGGTAAAGCCCTTGATGTCGTACGTGATAAGTCCACAGATACATATTCGTACGCCTCGCTTGTGAAAGACCATCTGAAATTTTAGAAGTCACGTTAGCGGCTCCGTAATAATCTGTATACGGACTACTGGGATTAATCTATCTGGCCAGCTCGTCAATCAATCATTTTTCCATCGATAGTTTGCAGTGCTATACGCTGCTACTCTTATCACATTTTGCTCTACTTCAAACATATATGGCAGTGATCTTTAATCCTATAGCTTATCACTTTGTTTTGCATTCAAAACAACGAGCTCATTATATTATATATATCATTCAAATGTAAACCTAATTTCTGTAAATTAAGTGTCATCTAAAGATATTGTAAAATGTATTGTAAATTATTGTATATAATCTTATCAGTGCTTAGTAAGTTAAATTGTTCAGTTTATTTACTAGGTACAAATGATTTTTCCATTTCTTCAAGAATAGTTTGAGCTAAGCTCATTTTAATTTAAGAAACCCAATCTAATCTTAATTATGCGATTGTATATTTCGCTTCCTACTTCGAATTCGTTTCGCTCCACTTAATAAATGGCATTCCCATCACTTTGGCCACCCATTCGCAGTGGGTCGCGTGACCTTTGGGAATGTGGCACACAGAGAACCCAGTGCAAACACACACACACACCGACCAAGTGCAGCCTAAGCCCTTTGGCCTTGGCCAATGTCCAATGTCCGATGGGAAAGCGAAAAGATGGGGGAACTTGGGGGAGACCAGTGGCCGGCAATCAACGGACCCAATCAGCGGGCCAAGTGCTGGCCATAAATTGCTCAGAAAGTCGAAGGGTATTTGTCAGCTTCGTCAGTTGTCGCCGTCTTTGTGCCTTTCGAGCGTTTCGCTTTGACGGACATGCGTCAAGATATATAGAGCTAGCTGGTCAGGGGCTCGCCCACGCCCCCCAAAATCGATAGTTCGCAATGTAAATTATTATCTAGCCACCGGTAGCCGTGTGACTTCATCCGTTTCTGGCCGCTAAATGACAGGGAAATCGGCCTGGTGGCATAATTTATATCGTTCACTATCTCTTCCACCCGCACTCATAAGGCGCCACCAATTCCAGCGACTTGGCGCAGTATCTCTGAGCCAGTTAAGTCGTTTCGACCGAAAAAATAGCATTCTCCATTTGGGCCAAAAAATATAGAGCGACCAGTGCTTCTTATGTTATAAACAATTTATTCAACGCCGGCCACTGCAGTTTTGCTTGGATCGATGAACGTGCTCGGAAGTTAATCCAAACACTAGAAAAAGGCAAGCAACTGAAAAAAAAGTTTGAATGTGCTTATTTAAAAGAAACTTGATACCACTTTTAAATTCAATCCAATTTTGTGAGTGTGTTTACTTTGCGAATTACAAATTAACACACAGTTGTGGGCATTTAATTGAGTTAAAAAGAATAATATTTACAAGGCCTCAAGTTTAACAAAAAGATCAAAGTGTAACCCATTCCGGTTAAAAAAAACATTGTATTTTAACTTTATAATTAATAAATTATTATAAAACTCATAACAACATTAATGAAATTTAAAAACCTTTTATCCTTAGCTCAAATGTTGAGTTTCGTAAATATTACGTATACGCAATGCTTAAATTCAAGGTGAATGCTGCTTAAAAATAGTCCTCAAATATTTAATTGAATAACAATTTTGCTCTTCTTCGCTATTTATAATTGCGTAAATGCAATGAAGCGAAGAACCCAACCGCCCAAGCATCGCAAAAAAATAGAGAGCAGCGAAAAAAAACGATACTGAAATAAAAACTATAAATAAAATGCACGCCACTGGCTTATTTTTTTTTTTTTTTTTTTTTTTGGATATATTAATTTAAAACTGTCCTTCGCGGACAATCATTAAATTTGATGACTAAACTTAACGGTAGAGAATTAATTGATTACATAAATTGTTGCGAAACTATACAATAACTGTCGATATTGTATGTATGAAGTATATAATAATGTATGTGTATAATTTAATTTAATTTGCGTGTCTAATCCCAGAGAGGTCCAAAGGGTGTGATCGGTGCAGCCTCCTGCCGATGGGTAGGGATAGCAATGCAGGGATGCGAGGGCTAAGGGATGATGAGCAATTATGGCCAGTGGGGCAGCTGTGGAAAGTAGTGGAAAGTGGCGGCAGTGGCATGTGCAAACAAACTGGGCCAACTTGTTACCACGGCTGCCCCCGCAGGAAATAGCAAACAAAGCGCGTAAATTATGAAACGACAGCTAACTGGCGGCATGGCGTGACTCGCCCGAGTTAAAGCAATTTTAGTAACGTTAACGTTCACGTTAACCTGCTACACCCATCCACTGGATCCACCACCCACTTTTTGGGGACGAGTGCTGCCCGGGGGGACCATGGGGTCACCGAAGAAGGAATGCAAAAAGTGTGTGTATAGGCGCAGTGCACAAAACAAGAGACAAAACCAAAATACAAAAGCGAATAGAAGCGAACTCATAATTTATTTATTTATATTCGGCCTGCCCTTGTCTCTTCTTCTTTGTAACAATAATTCATTGTGGCCAACACATACGCACACACACACACACGCATATGCTGGCTGCCCTTGCCAAGGGTTCCACCAATATTCGCATTAGCCGAACTTTTTTCTTTAAACATTCCAACTGGAAATTGTACAAAACATATTATAAATATCGTTAGATTTTAAGCAGAACTAGAAATTATTATATATTCCACTTGATAAATCAATTTACTGGACTAACTAAAGATTAAAGGACGAGCAAATACTATATTACATATATGAGAATCAATATATTTATACAACATATTTTAATAGATTTGTCCAAAAGTTACTCTTAATTCACAGTTTGATTCCTTATCACCATTTATTCACTAATCCTTCAAATCCCATTGTCCGAGTGTCAAAAACTACAAAGGTCCTTCGAATTCGTTGTAACCCAACAGTTAGGGTATATCCTCTTTATTCCAATACCCAATTGAATTCGCCTCGTCTTGGCGCTCTGCCTTTTAATTAAATTCAAGTTTGTCGCCCGTCCTGACACTTTTCGCGGTCAGCCATATAGCCAAATGCCCGTATAGCCGTATACAGCCGTACAGTCCGCCGGAGAGCGAGAGAGATGGCCGGAGAGTGGGTGAGCCAGAAAGAGAGAGGGATGGAGAGCTGTAGCCCCCAAAGGGGATATAGACAGATAGGAGCGGGCTCTTTGTAATCGTTGGAACCGTCCCGATGGCACTGGGGCAATTGGAAAACGGCTCGTTCAGTTGGTGGACGCCAGTTGTGCGGTTCGCTCGGTGCCTCCTTTTCACTTAGCTCGATTCTAGACTCTAGACTAGAATCGCGTGCGTGCCGCGTCGTGTGTGTGACATCCGCCATATATATATGTAATAATATATACGCCAGATACTATACGTATATCTGTGGAACCGTTCCCACCCCCAAAATCCGTACAAATTGCAAATTCACATGCGTATGTGCAGTGATTCACCGAATGAGTGCGTTGGCCTCTGGCCGCAAGTTGTGAATACCCAGTGAATCCCCAGTGAATGCAGGCCATAACCACAATCCTAACCAGATTGTAGTATATGAATATATGTAGTTATGGTCTTTGGCTGTATGGATCGTAAGATCGGTGCTGTGTAGTCGGCCTTTGCCCAGTGTTATGAGCACTTTTGTCGCCGTGCGAGTGTCGGCGGAGGAAAAGATCACTTTAAAAATAACAGATTTGTTTGATGCTATTTATAATAGACGGGCCAAGTTTTCGTTCCGTTTCGCATTGTGAGGCTGAGGCCTTTGGTGTTCCGAGATCTCGTTGGATCATTCGTATCTTTCGGATTTCCCAGCGTCTTCTATTCTCTGGCACTCTAGTAGCCGGGCACTCGCCTGCACTTGAACGCCATTCGAATACGAATATCGTGGCATTATTAATTTGACAGCGTTTGTGTGTTCGAGTGTCGCAATGTAAACAGCCAAAATGGCAAGCGGTTTGATCGACACCAATTTCAGCAGCACATTGGCAAATGTAAGGATTGCACATAGAACACACTATATACCCCATGCACAGAGAGAACTTTCCCATTACAAGTTGTTAAATAAATGTGTAAATCAATCATGTAATTATAATAAGCAAAAGTTATAAAACACATTAAATTTAAGTAATCCACTTACCAACATATATAAAAAATATTTGTTGTCACATAAGTTAGATTTGTAGAATAACCAACCACCTGGAACTGCATATTTCATTAAAATGTAAAATGACATTATTTTTCGCCTTCTTTTTGTTGTGTGCACAAATGAATACTGTTTTCGGCTAAGCAAACTAGAGACATTTATTCATGAACTCATTTCATTTATGCGCACCCTTGGCCAGGCACAAATTTTGTTTACATTCGCCAGCGTCGCTAAGTTGAGAAAAGTATAGTATATATAGTATATATATGCACGATTGCGACCGAGTGTCTTCATATAGAAGGCATTTCGCCGATTCCAAATGTCAAGTGTATGACGTAAACAATGTTTCCGCCAGTTATCGTATTGATTTATGCTAATTATAGTTAGCTAATTGCCAGACCGAACTAATTGCTACCGCTTTTCGTATTCGAATATTGTGATTGCAGGGGATGTCGGGGTGTGATCAAAGCACTGTCGAATCATTGGCCGACGATCCAACAGATTCACCATTCGACGCCGATGATTGTCTCAAGGTGCGCAAGTACTGGTGCTTTCTGCTGTCCAGCATCTTTACATTCCTTGCTGGCCTGCTCGTGGTGCTGCTATGGCGAGCCTTCGCCTTCGTCTGCTGCCGCAAGGAGCCGGACCTGGGGCCCAACGACCCCAAGCAGAAGGAGCAGAAGGCATCCCGCAACAAACAGGAGTTCGAGGGCACCTTTATGACAGAAGCGAAAGACTGGGCTGGAGAGCTTATCTCGGGTCAAACAACAACTGGTCGAATTTTGGTGAGTACCCTCCCCATTGGACGTCGTCCATTTATCATTTATGAGTCCCCCTTCTTTGTTTGGTTCGGAAAGTTGCCCGAGCATATGGTCACATTGCTACACTGCGGGAAATAGTAGTGAGCTCGTATAATGGAAAAAAGGAACAAATTTTAACTTGTAGAGTGCCTTTCGTTACTAGTCTGTTACTACATTGAATGTTAGTTAAAGATGCCTTTTTATGGAAAGACCTTATCATATATATAGACAATGATTTCTGTCATGAGGGATGAACTTAAGATCATATCTACGTTTAAAGTATTATTTAGTATTGTTTTGGTTAAATCAAAAGTGGGGTTATTGGGTCTGCATCAAGTAGAATCTTCACGACAGTAAATTTAATGTAAGCGATGCATTTCTAGTTAAGTAAACAAATTCCGAGCACATGCCATAAATTTCTGCAAGTGCCATCTCTTTGAATGCCAAAACCCGCTGAATTATTCAGGGATCGAGTGGGTATACGGTTGCCCGTAGCAAGGAAAACACTGAGGTGTCCTTGTCCATCGTTGCAGCTGGCGAAAGTGCCATCGCCTTGCATTTGGAGCAGTTTCCAGGCACAATCGCCTCCATGCCACCAATGGCTGCCACTTGCGTGTGTAATTTGTTTGCAATTGCTGGAACTGCTGAACTGCTGAATCGGTGGATTCGGGGGAACCATTTCGTGTCAACAGCGGAAGCAGCAAAGTAAATGCGCCATTTCCACGTACAATAAATACATGAGCACAAATTGAGCGGGAGGTGGGTGCAATTCGTGGGTTCATTTCAATTACAATCTGCCTGCGTAGGAATTAACTTCGATGGTTTTGTGGCACTTGCTCCACTTCCCTCACAACAGAGCGTTGGAAAACGTTTGCTTGTCCAAATATTACGCATACGTCATGGCGTACCGCCCCATCCATTAACTGGCCTTAGTTAATTACTCACACTGGCTCAGCGGCGGTTTAGTGGGTCTTATTAGGCATTGTGGTTTAATGCGCTCGATAAGTATTTCCGGATTTGATGTTGCCGACACATTGAGTGCGAGCTTATCAGCTGAATATTTGCATTTGTCTGGGCGTCTTTAGGTGCGAGGAATATCGCTGTCATGTGTGTATAAATCCTCCATACTCCATGATAAAAAATGTAAGCTTTTATGTAGTTTTGAGTGAATTAGAATTTATCTATAGGAAATTGTAATATCATTTCTTCTGAACATATTATTTCCCTGTACTATAAGCTTCGTTACAAGTAAACTTTGATTGCCTATTTGTAAGTTCTCGAGTGAACAGGATTCTTTGGCAAAAGTGACAGGCTCTGGCCGATTGTAAGGGGTCAAGGGTGGGACATCCATAACCTTGCACCACGCATCCGCCCATCCTCCCAATCCTCGCCAGGCAATTCGACGCTGCCTCCTTGTCAACTGGTGTACAATGGCACAGCGGTGGGGAACGAGCATTGCCATGTAGCATGTGCTCACATGTGGCATCGAACGCACCCCCCGCTTTTCCGATTTCCCATTTTCCGACCGCCCGTCGCGTGGTTCGTTGTGTCTGGCACATTTATCGATAGTTTCGACTTCGTCCTGCGGCACTATGCTACTTTTTTATTAATTTCTTAACTCTTTTTAATATTTAATTTAAAATTTATTCAGATTGAAAATGCCTCTCGCTCTTCTAGTCAATTTGAACTTTTGGCTTTCCTCGGGCTGCGAGGAAATTATGTATGCATATGCTTTTGGTTGGGATTCAGTGGAGGAGTGGGTGGGAACCACAGCAAATAACAGTAAATAATATGGCAAGTGCCAGGATAGAAGCCGTTTGAAAGGAAAATGCTAGCAGTAGGAAAATCGATGAAACAGCGCGCACATTTCCACTTTCACCCGCTGCGGAGTGGGTTGAAAGTGGGCGGGGAGAGTGGGCGGAAAGTGGGTGGCAGATTGTGAATGTTTATTACCAGGCCTAGTCACCATTCGCCTGTAGTTGTGTGCCGGGCTTTGGCAGCCAATTGGCTTTGCTGTTTGGCAGACAGCGTCGAATTTCCTTTGCTTTCCCTTTCTTACCATATATGTGTGTATGTATGTGTGTATGTATGTATGTATGTGTACGGCGGTGCAGCTGTTTTCGGAAAAGTCCTTTCGCCCATTCGTGTGGCGCCCTTTTTTGTGTGTTGTTTATCCTTGTTGTTGGGCGTTGTTATTGTGGCTGGCAAAATGAATGGCTTGCCATTTGGATATTACACAATTCGTGCCTGCTGTTTCACCTTTTTTTTTTGCCAGTTTTCTCCACTTTCCCCAAATTGCTTTGGTTTATTTCAAGATAGCGAAAACCTGGCATTTTTTGTCCGCTTTTTATTGAACTATCCGTGCAACTCTAAGCGGATTGAAGCCCTGCTGCAGGTGCTAATTGGCTTTGGTATGCAACTTCGATGCGGAAGTCGGCTGCAAGAGCTTAAATCCCAGCATTTACCACCATCCCACACCCACATCCGATTGCACTTGGTCACGCGACATATGTGAGTGTTGGAAAAGCTAAAAAAAAAAGTAATAATAAACAGAGAATCCATAACATTTTAAAGTGCTGCACGCAAACAGAAATAGTGAAATTTATGCGAAGCAGATGTGCCACAGATTCATTTCATTTTGAAAAGCACAATGAAAAACTGTTGGATTTAAGTTTGATTGACCTAACCAGCTATAAATTCTACCTACATGTATTGCTGTTTAATGACTTAATTAGTGGAGTTTACGTTGCCGTGCATTTAGTTGAGGCTATTAAATTGGTTGGCTCTCAAACGGATTGCTGTATTTGCGGCATTTTGGATAGAAAAAATAGCATTCGAGCTTTTTGCAGGGGGTGGGCCAACAAATCGAATTGAAATTGTTATGAGTGGGACACGTGTTTTCTCGCCTCGTGACCCAGATTTCCAGAATCGCGCTGATGCAATTTGATGGCAGCCAGGACTTAAGTGCTTTTCTCTCTGTGAACTCAGCTGCTCCGAGTGATTGACCCAGTTTTCATGCTTCCATTGGCCATTGGGCATACCAAGTTGGCTGAAAGTGGGTGGCTTGGTTTGGGTGAAAGTGAAGACGTCAGAGAAGAAGTTGTCGCCATATTGAAACCTGCATTTATTACCTTCTGTCCGTGACGTCAGATAAACGTGTAACGGCGTGGGGCTTTCATTAGGTTTCCGTTTCCGACATCTTTAGGGATCAAGGCGGCGGCTAATGAAAGTGTCAGTTGCCCGGCACCACATGACGTATACGCAATGTGTGCAAAACTCTTTGCAATTTACTTGAAAATTCTAGTCTGTCTACCGAGATTAGCAAAGTTTTTCGGGCTGCCAAAAACTTTATTGCGCAACTAACAAGTTTCTAAGGAGATTTTGTGCTTGTGTAATTTGCATGCCAAGAAAAAGCCGCAGAGCAAGAATAATGAGCAGTCCGACCGGGCCAAGACATTTCAATTTATGGCCCTAAGTAAATAGCTTGCGTGCCGGTTTCGTGCCAAATTTAGTTTTTCCTTCTTTCCTCTTCTCTGTGGCACTTCGCTTTCGATTATCCACGTAATTACGAAACGATAGTACTGACAATTACAATTACATTGGCATTATGTATGGGAATATACCCTGTAGCATATACTAAGTAAAGTGCAGCCGGCTGAAGTTGAACTACCTCGATTGGCCCCTACGAAAGTGTTGTTTTTAGTTGGCACACAGCCCTGACATTTAACTAGCCACCTCAGCACGCACGGATTTTCATCCTTCTCGGAAATTACCTTGTAAAACTTTCATGACTGCCGCAGATTTATCAACGGGTTCGGTCCGACTAATTGCCCCAGCAGCCGCGCATTTTCTGGCCGGACGTTGTCCTTTCGTCCGTTCGTCCTTTCGCCATGAATCAAATGATCCGTGAGAACCGGAGTCCGTGGCCAGTGCCAAAGTGTGCAATTAAAAATGCACATTACTGCGGTTTTTCCTCTCCGAGGGTAGGGACAACCATTTCCGATTATCCTTTTCCCTTCAGGCCGCCCTTGTCCTCTTCTTTCCTTGCCATTCCTTGCCTTTTGCTTTTCCAATTTCCTCATTTTTTTTTGGTGGTTGGGTGGAGTGGGCTGCTGTTGAGTTCAATGAAGCGTTCGAATGCGGTTGTCATCTGACAAGGCCGTGATTTATGGAACAGAAATGTAGCAGCTGCTCATATTTGTAAGGCAGTTGTGTGTGTGGGTTTATTTTGTAACAGCCAATGAATTTATGAGTTATTAAATGAGCTTGGTGTTCTCTTAAGCAGAATAACTCATGTCATGTGGGGTACTTTAATTTACAAAATTCGAAAAGGAAAATATGTTTATAGCTCGTACTTATAAGCTGTTACTGAAGAATAATTTAATGTTAAATTCTAATTCATTTTCTATTTTCTTTCGCAGGTCGTACTCGTATTTATACTCAGCATTGCATCCCTCATTATATACTTTGTTGATGCATCTAGCGAAGAAGTCGAAAGATGCCAAAAGTGGAGTAACAACATTACTCAACAGATCGATCTCGCATTCAATATATTTTTTATGGTTTACTTTTTTATACGAGTAAGTTGCCGATGGCCAATTGGACAGACAGACACACACACACACTGACCACACCAGCGCACACACTGAGTTGATTTAAGAATAATTTGAATCAATTGGTATGGAGCGATGATGATTTGATATTTTGGTTTATGCGATAAATTCTTAAAAACTCTTTCGTTTTTTTTTTAATCTGACAATCTTCTTACAGTTCATAGCGGCGTCCGATAAGCTTTGGTTTATGTTAGAAATGTACAGTTTTGTAGATTATTTTACAATACCCCCGTCCTTCGTATCAATATATTTAGATCGAACATGGATCGGTAAGCGAAACAATCCCTCTTAAATTAACCTATCACAATGAAATTCCAAAAATGTTATATGCATACAAATCGGTGTTGCTCAATCAATTGGAAATCAATCAGATTCCCAAATGTATATAGATATCCTTTACACACACACACTGTCACTATGAAACACATAACAGCCACACATGAAGACCCGAATAAAACAGTGTCCTGATCGATTTGTATGCATGCAATGTGCCTTACTCGACATGAAACATACGCCTGTATGCAATTGTGTATATACCTTGTGTGTTATCGTGAACAGGTCTTCGATTTCTTCGAGCGCTACGTCTCATGACTGTTCCAGATATTTTACAATATTTAAACGTACTAAAAACATCGAGCTCCATACGCTTGGCTCAACTAGTATCAATTTTTATATCCGTGTGGTTAACAGCAGCGGGCATTATACATCTGGTATGTAGAAACACACACACATACACAAGCACTCGACACACATACACTCACGCGCGATCGGTTGTGCCTGTGTGTGGGTGACTCTGTGATGGGTTTGCAGTGTGTGCGAGAAGCCAGTCCCGAATATTACGCATACGCCGCGTTGCAGCCTGCTACAGAGCCCCAAAGCCAGGCACCTTCGAGACGCCACAAGATTTACGAACATATATGTATCTGTTTCGATGTGTTTATGGAGTGTCCAACCGATAAGGACTTTCGATGACCTGATCCGCTGATGCGGCTGATAATTGCATTTGCATTTACTTAAAATTTAGCTGGAGAACTCTGGCGATCCGCTGGATTTTAATAATGCTCATCGTTTATCGTATTGGACCTGTGTCTATTTCCTAATTGTGACCATGTCAACGGTAGGATATGGTGACGTTTACTGTGAGACTGTCCTGGGAAGAACATTTCTCGTGTTCTTTCTGCTCGTCGGCTTGGTAAGTTCGCAACGCAAATGCACAAGTGCAAAAAAATCAAAAACAAAGAAAAAAAAGAATATATAGAAAAGTAAAACCACAACCCGTCTGAACACAAACAGCAGACATACCGATAAGTCTAAGTCTTCTTTTAGTTCTAACCGAGTACGTATATAATATATATACCACATATATTATCCAGATGTAGCCAGTGTTTCTCTCTCCTATCTCTGTCCGCCCATTGATGTCGATGCCCATTGAGTTTAGGCCCGGCCGATGCGGGATTGGAAGTGCTGAAGTGTGTGAATGATTTAAGTCTTGGTTGCCGCCTAATCTACTACTTACCACTAGTACAGTTGTGCTCAGAAACCATAGTTGAGTAGCCAAAGCCAGAGCAGTATCAGTATCCGTATCCGTATCAGTACTAGCCAGAGTGTAGCACTCTTGATACTCTATACTCCATACTCAATAATCGATACTGAGTTCGAACTCTTTTAGACGTAACCATAGAGTAACCATGCGTTGACCCTGTTGCCCTTTGACCTCTCTCTCTTACTCTTACGTAACTTTAGACTTAATACTCAATACATTTGTTAATTGCATTTCTACTATGTACATGCCACGTTATGTAAATACATAGAACGACTTAATACGCTGCACAAGTTATGAATTATGGAACTTTATTTGAGGCCCTTCGGCTGAGTTTCGTATTTGCGTTTATCCAACCAAAGTTTCGTTAGCTTAACTCATCACCCAAGCTTAACGCGTTTTCTTTTTTCCGTCCCCTAACACGAACAAACACACGCTCACACACGCCCGGATATATCTGCTACATGTATCCATTCGATATCCACAAGATATTATATCTTATATACAGATGGGGGCACTCGACTCATACGCTCACGCAGCCCCATTCAATACTTTCTCCCATAATCGATACTTATGCATGCAGTTACCTTATCACTTTTGAGTTGAAACTTTCGATATGCCTTGGTTTTTGTAATGGAAGATTCGTAGACACCAAACACCAGAAATACCCAACACACACAGCCCAGAGTGAGGACAATATGTTTCAGGGATCTTTTGGTTAGGAAGGAGCTTTTCCAATGCATTATCCAGTATATTATCCAAAAGTTAATGTTCTTGCATGCTTTAATGCTGGCTGCCGCATATTTGTGTAACCAATGGACCGATCCAGAACGCTTTTAGGCATCCTTAGAAATCCTTTGGGTGTGAATGTCCTGGCCTAACTTCGTACCCACCAGAAAACCGCCTTCTGCGTTTCCGATTTTTTTTTGTTGGTCCTTACAGGCCAAGTGAACGTAATCAAAGCATAGTGATAACAACTAGACTAAGCCTAAGACACAATCACTATATTTAAATCCTAACCAGTACATATATTTTTGCTGAATTGATTTTTGTTAATTTCGTGTACGATGGAATATATTTTAGGCAATGTTTGCCAGCAGTATACCGGAGATAATTGAACTCGTCGGTAGTGGCAATAAGTATGGCGGTGAACTGAAAAGAGAACACGGAAAGAGGTAGTCTATAAAAACTATAATTAAATCCAATAAAAAAAACATAATAATCGCATTCGATGTGAAAAACACAAAGCCACATTCTAAAGATAATCCACAAAAAGTTATAAATCGCAATAAATCTAAAAGTATAACATAAAAAGATATAAATAAAATTTACCAAGATAGCAAAATGCTTATAGTGAGGAACTACCATCTGATGAGGACTATTATCTTAAGATTTTCCAAACAAAATTCAAAGAGTTAGGATCGGTTGAAGTACAAAAGAAAACTTTTGTAAAAAACACACATTCTTAGTATTTTGAGCCCATCTAGGGTGAAGTAAAACTCCAATTAGATAAATCACTAAGTCTTAATATTGATCAAAGTCGATAAATTAAATAGTCTGTTACCCTTTCACTTTGTTTCCCTAATTTCATTGTATCTCTAAGATCGCATATACAGTTGACTTACCCGCATCAAAAAAGTAGTTCAGCCGACTCTTAAGTCGTCCGTTTTAAACTATTTTGTTCCTTGATAAATATGTATTTCGAAAACCGAAACAGATATGACATTTGATAAATCATCAAACAAGTAATAAAAGTAAAGTACAATTTTATCATTCGATTCTTACTTTGGTTCGTCCTTATTTATTATAATTTTTAAACATTTTTGTTGCCTCGCAGTCAGAGACATTTAAGCAGATTCGAAAACACATCGTTCTATTTGTACAAGCCATTAAACATTTTAATGTTCCATTTACTTAGGTTTGGTTTTCCAATTTTATTTGTTTATTTTCCTTGGTACTTGCGTTCCTCCTAATTTGTTTCGTTTCGTTAAACATTTTTATTGAACTCTTTGGCAATGTCTATCATATAAATCACTTTGTAGGCAAGCGTGAGTTCATTTTGGCCATTTTACTTTGGATTTTGTCTAAAGAGTAAACATGTTTTATTCAAGATATTATCGTTTGACACTTATACTTTGCCTTGCTTTAAACGTTTCGTATTAACACCAGAGTTATGATACAAGATATGCGTTTATCAATTTGCAATAGTTCAAGATTCATATATATATTTATTTCGATATCCTAAAGCATTTGTGCAATCTACTTAGGCGCATTGTTGTACCACATCCCACACAGATTTATAGAGCCCCCACTTATGAACATTTAATCTACAACACCAGTCCCCATAAAAAAGCATCGGTCACGCATTGAATAAAGTAACTAAACTATCCAAAGTCATGACACGTAATTCAAATCGTATTTTCTTGAAGAGAGCAAACTCCAGCCACTTACTTTGCAAGATATGTATTATTCAATTCATATTTACCCTTTATTCCTAATAAATATGTTACTTCATTTGCCAGTCTCGCTGGTCCATTCACTTAAAGTAAATTCGGTGAACCGAAGAATTGCTTACTCATCATCCTACTACTTATTCAATCCGAAGATTCGGAAGCGTACCTACCCCTTAATACTCATAGTAAAATGTAATTAGGATTGTACAAAGTACGGTATTTGAATAGCGTAACGACTAGCGCGCACTACCAATAATATTTTCAGATGACTTGTAGGCGGGATCCTGCTCCCCACGAACATCTCGACTCCAAAATTTGTCTCTGTCTAGGCCCCAGCACTGTCGTGTATTGTAAACTACAAATGTAAATTATTAGTTGTAACCAAGTAAGAGTACAGTAAATAGATGCGAACGAATTGCGAACTCGTGGCGAGAAATCGTGTAAAGTAATGTACAATTAGCCTTAAAGTATCTGTATCTGTATCTGATGGAGTGCGTGCCGAGTATGTGCATCGGTGTAAATAAGCGAGTGAGTGCGATGTGAGTGAATAGAGTGAGTGTGAGTACTGCGTATGTGAGTATGAATCGGAGCTTAATTGCGGGTTGAGCGGTTCCCATTCTGCACTGTTCTTCGTCGTCAGCGTCAACGTCGTCTAAAAATAATAATTTTGTCCATTTCTTTTAAAGCCACACGAACACTAACACTGCATAGATCAAATTTGTTAGCCCAGAACAGAACAAAAACCAACCAGTTAAAAACAAAAAAAAAATAACGAAAAAAATAACAAACTGAACTGAACTGAATCTCCTTTTTTGGCACCTCTCAATCAATCTAAATGTGTATGTGTGTTGTTGAATTTAGGCCGTTTTCGCTAGTTGGATACCAGAAATCACTGAACTGGCTGCCCAAAGAAGCAAATATGGTGGAACATATAGCAAGGATCCTAGAAAAAGGTACACGAACACGTTGCTGGCTGTACCGCTAAGAGAAATTACCAAAACTATACAACACGAAAATATCAAGATAAACAAGAAATGATTATAAATGCAAACAAATACCAAAAAAAAAAAAACACCGCAGCAATCGAAGAGTCTTGAATTCTATTTGTATTACAACATTTTCTTTACCTAACTTCAGTCAATGAACCAACCAGCTTACTTATTATTTCATTTGATTTCTTATTTTTCACCTTGTTGTTGAACATTTTTATCGACGTTACCTGGAATTGCATAAAAATGACAAACTCTGATGGCAACAAACGAGTAACGAAAGTTGTTGACAGGGCTTGCGACCAAATTAAAAACAAAATATTTACCTTGTTTTGTTATTTTCATAAAGCTAAACCAAAGAAAAAGAAAGAATTAAGAAAAATCAATTAGGACTTGAAAGGCATTGGTTTCTTGGAGGCATGTGTCTGTATTTAGTTATGAAAAAGGAAACACATTCAAAGATTCATGGCAAAAATTACACCGAAATCCAGGGAATAATCGATTCCGTAAAAGAGATATAATTTATGTAATTTACTTGTCAAATCCTTCTGTAATTCTCGTTGTCGTTTACACACATTATACTTATTGTTTGAAACTATTGCTTCATTTTTGCGTGCGTTTCATTATTAGGCTTATTGTTAGCTAGACAGATAAATTGTAAAAGTTCATAAATTGCTTAAACCATCAAAGAACTATCGTTAAACAAAAATGTTTCTCTTGTTTGGCGCCTGTGGGTATGCAACACTTTTTGTCGTCCAAATTTCGAAACCTCTGGGTCGTCTTACCCCTAATCTTTACTGTACATTAATTGCAGACCTTTTGCTAATTAACCAAAGTTTTATCGATGGGCTCCCGCATTTGTTGTGTTCGATACTTAAAGCATGCACATTTCAAACTTTTGCTAGACAACAAAAACCATATTCAATTAACACACAACACAATACATTTTCCAGCAAATAGTTTACAGAAGTATTTGAAAAGGGCTCCCCAGGCGAAATGGACTTTTGTTCCAATGAATATTAAAAAAGGGCTAGACTCGCTGCATTTGAAAAGTGTAATTTTTGAGTTCGCCTTTGGTTTCTGTTTAGTTTTGACTTTGGATTTTGATTACAACCGTACATACTATATAGAGCAGAGCCACTATTGCGTGTTTTTATGCAACTTCAGCTGCGTCATTGATTTTGAGTTCGAAGTGTTAAGATCCAAAACTAGCGCTGAATCAATATACATATGTAAGAATATATATACATATATGTTCTCTTAACTGGCTTCTTATTTAGTTACCGAAATGCATTTTTATTGACTCGTTTGTTTGTGCGTTGGTTTCATTATATTTCGATTTTCTAAGTTCGGTTGAAACACACTTACACCCAGTTGCTGCTTTAGTTCCCGCATAGAGTTTTGAGTTTCCAATGTGAATATGATTTCCATACGTTCTCCACTTGTTCCTATATGCGATACATACATAAATAAAGTTGCAGTAGTTACGATTTTTGCAATTTCAACTTATCCAACGTACTATATCGATTACTTGTAATTTATTTACCATAACAATACGAAACTAATTCCACACCTTACCTAATCGAACAATTTAATCATCTATATTTCAAAGTCGTTTATTTGCTTGCACCCACTTTGTATGCCGCAGCCACGCATAAAAATATAAAACTAAAAATTAAAAAAAAAAAAAAAACGAAACGAAACCAGTACGAAACCGGCGCCTTTTTGGCGTTGAAATATGTTTTTATGACTATCATCATTTAGATAAAAATCAATTATATTTGTATATCAGTAAAGAGTTGCAGTATCCGTATCCTTTGATCGTATTCAGTATCAGCATCATGACCTCACATTATCTGTAACTCTTTCCCGTTCCGAACCGATTCCCACCCGATACGATACCCAACACTCACACACATACGTGCGGTTTAGTCTGTTAGAGTGTTAGCATCACCCGATTTGAGTAGTCCTAGTCTAGAGTTTAGGCACTGAAACCCACCACAAAGATGAAGTCGAAAGTCAAATGGCCGTCGATGTGTGTGCGTGTGTACTTGGCACCGAGTTACTAGGCGTTACTCCTTCACCTAGACTTTGAATATGTTTACTATATATACTATATGTACGTATGTTCCGTAATCTAACCACACAACACGTAACCCCAAGAAACCATTAGAGCCATAAGAAACTAGCTGCAAGCCGCTGAAGTGGCCCATCGATTTATGAAGATAATAAGACCGATTTGTTACATACCTTTTGTTTCGTTGATATCATTTTGATTTTCCTTGTTTACGATCGAAGACATAACAATAACTTCTAGTCTGGTTCAACGAAGCCGCAACAACCAGAGCCAAAACAACAAGAAACACCAAGAGGAGCTCCGTATGAGAAATATCCGAAATGATCCACTCGACTGCGTTTATCTTGTCCTTATATAGGAGTCCTTCTTCGAGTCTGCCGAACCCATTACCCCATCATACACTCTGTTTCTCTAACTCTCTGCTGATCCTTCGGGCCACTTTCTCTGTCTCTTGTGTCCTGTGTCAAACGAAATTTGTGTAATGCTTTTTTATTTATGTTAAACAACAATCAAAAAAAAAAAAAAACATAAAACCGAATAGATCAAAAATACTTCACTGTCATCATTATCTTTCATACTGTAAACAGGCGATTTTTGCAAGTTGTATACCTGAGATTATAGACTTGATTGGAACAAGAGCCAAATATGGGGGCACATTAAAAAATGAAAAAGGGCGAAGGTGAGACAAACCAAATTTTCTTACAATCAAATCGTAAACAATTAATCAACAAACTGATTAAACCAAAAATTATATAAAAAAACTACTACTACAACAACAACTACAATAAGACTACTACCACAAAAATAAAATACCAATCATAATTTTTAAGCCAACAACCAATTTTCAAAACTAACCAACAACGAGCATTTATGTTTCCAAAAGTAAACACCAAATCAAAATGAAATTTCTGCCAAAAGCAGTCAAATGAACAGTGAAACGATACCAATTGAAGGAATTTACTTTTAGTTTGCGCTTCATTCATGCCAAACGATTTGCGAGTATGGAAAAGTAGCTGAAATTTGATTTTGATTCTACCAATAGATACACAACAGCCTAACACCAGCCATCCACACTAAAAGCCACCACAAACATGGCCAATCCAATCCAATTCAACCAACCAGCCAACCCAGAACCCACCAATACCAAAACCAATCCAATCACTGTAATCATCATCAGAAACTCAAGCGACACATACAATATATTACTCATACGCCCGGTGGGACCGCTTGGAAAGCTCAGGACGGCACATAAACAACACAGTGACAACACACAGCATTTGTACATTCCAACTATCCAGGCCATCAATCAAATTCAGCCAATCAATCAACCACCCAGCCCAAATTCAAAACATTTAATCGATCAAACACTCACCACCACCGCAACAACACCACGAACAACAACAAACAGCCACGGAATATAAAACACCCACACAGCAATTGAAAAAAAAAGCCGAAATCAACAAGAAAATTTTAACTAAAATACTCATATTGCTTATATGAAAAAAGAACAAGTGTATGTTTTAGTTCTCGAACAACTCATTTTGTGTTGGTTGTACTTCAGTTGATTTCCTTTTAGTTTTGCGAACTAGACGTCTCTACATACGTAGTTTAAAAAAAAAAAATATATATATATAAAAGGTAACTTAGGACGTAACCCCTTGGAAATGGGGGGCTGTGCCGGGTTATGCATTAGTTTCATTACTTTTACCTGAGTTTCGCCCATCGATTTGCGTTTTCATTTGCCAGTTTTGATTTTTGTGTTCTTTGAATTGGCATTTTGCAGATTTGATCGTATTTGAGAATCGTACCACATACAATCAATTGTTTCGTACTTAAAATACTGTTCTGAGTGTATCTACTATATCATGTGCGTACTCTTAACTACCAAAAGCTATCTTGTTGTGAGTTTCCATACTACATCCTCAATTTGAACGCAAAATTATCAACTTACTCTTCTGCTACTTTCTACTCTCTATATCGTACCGTACATCCTGATCTTGAACCTAAATTCTTTAGCTCCTAACTTTTCGTTTGATTTGCACGTTCGTCTTCAGTTCCGAATAAACGCGGCCTAATCGTGTTCGATTTACAATTTTGGGTATATTGTTTAAATATTATTCTTTGGTTGATCTAGAAACGAATTGGATAATTGGATAATTTGCAGGTCGACCAAGCGAGTGTGAAGTCAGAGCTGATGATTGGCATTAATCGAAATTCAATATGCGTATACTCTTAAGTTTTTCTATTTTTCTGTATGCCATATCATCCTAGCCTCGTTTTGCATTTGTATTAGCCCTTGAAGTGAATCAGTGATTGGTGTTTATTATTGTGTTACATTATCGTAATTGTCTATATAGTCCTTGCTATCGAAGTCGTAACTCGTATATATATATCTATATACATAAATAAATATACATGCGTATATGTATATCCACCTAAACGATTTAACATTGAACGATAATAATGCATACTAAATACAATAATAATAATAATAATAATATTGATTCGATTGTATACGTAAATGTTAGAATCCATATAATTCAAAATGTACACACACACATGCATAGAGTCGAACTCTCTATAGACTTTCTCTCCCCAAGTACAGACAGCAATTTGTAAATACCAAGCAATTTCCACGGAAGACTTCAATTTGCTCAATATTTTTGGCTAGAAAATGTACAATATTAGAACACACAGCTTGCGAACTGGCTTTGACATCTTGACCAAAATCAGCAGGCAGCTGCCATCTGAGAAACGGATTAAACATCGATGTGTGTGTAAAGCGAATCAATGAAACCTATCAATCAATAAAACCCATATATCTTTCCCGCATACTATACTCTTACTCTCTGCCTCTCTATATATTCATATCTTTCTCTCTTCAAACCTTCAATCAGTTATCAGATACTATCAGTGTTGTAGTTCTTGGAAAACTTGTATACACATACCCCATGCTATCAACATCCACACGCATCTACTCTATACTCTTATGGTTTTGATACTTTCCTCTTCTGTTCACAAACTTTCGTTTTATCGAACATTCGAATACAACGGTATGATGAAGTAATAAAGAGATAAACAACCATAACCTAGAGCACACACACACACACAGATTATACAATGCGAATCGGATGAAACTGTAACTCCACTCCAACCCACTTTTGTCGTAAACTCAGTGTTGTGTATGGATGCGCTCGGCGATTTCATTTGATTTCCTTTGCCCACCTTGTTCGGATCAGGATTAAGATCGAAAGCAAAGTACCAATCAAAATCAGGATCAGGATGAGGATCAGGTAGGAGGTCCAGGACGATTAGATATGCGGTTATGATGCGCGGCCCCTGTTCTCTAGCTAAGGAACCCAACTCCTCCGATGAGGACAGTTCAAATTCTTATTCTGAGTGTACCATCCGTATCCGTAATCGCAACCGAACCCGACTCCACCACTGCATCCGTATCCGTAAACCGTAACCGTATCCGTATCCGTATCCGAGCCCCTCCAAATCTCTACATACACACATCTCCTGTCTCTCTCTCTTCAACGCTGTCTCTCTTTCAAGATCTCTCCTATCCACAGTTTTTGATTTCCTCAAAAGATCCACTCACAATCATTGCACATTTGTGAGCGATAGATTTGGCGCATTGAAATGGACTTTTGTTTTTTCTTATTCTGAGCAGCAATTCTGTATATGAAAATAAAACAATGAAAATGCGTGGCCAGGCATCAAATATGTTAAACCTTCTCACTCTATATTATATCATTTCAAGAAAAAAAAACAAAACATTTAATTCCAAACGTCACCATTCGTTTCTTTAGCTGCAGCAATGAAAAGAAATACAAACAACACCAGAACTAATCGAATGTAGTGCCTTTACCTTGTTCCTTTGTTCATTAAATGCAAATTGAAGTTCTTCTTTCGTTTTAGCGAACTAGTCGAGCACCGTTTTTTATTGCCACCGTAGAGGTAAAAAGTTGCCTTGCATCCGGATTTGATCTGCAAAAATGGATTGAACATATAACAGATCACAATCATGACATCGATCATTCAATTGTTGACCACCTTTAGATTTTTCTGTACTGACTTTTTGTTAAATATTTCTACGAACGAAGACTTATGTCGTTTTCCCGAAGGACTATTATCCTTTGACTTTCATCGACATTGTAGCTACAACCGTAGGTGTATAGTAATCGTGAACTATGCGCTATAGTTCGCTGATTCTCAACGCACATCCACAAACTCACAATATCACAAACATCCAACACTCGAAAAATAATGTAGAAGTATGCATGTGAAGTGGCACTGACACTCACTTTTTACTTGGTATGGGAAGAATGCCTGCCCGGTTTGCCTGACTGCCTGATTGCATGACTGTGACTACAGTAAATACCCAAAATCAAATAATCTATTGTATAATTAGCACCCGTAGAAGTAATTTATATACCTGGAATGAGCGTAGTGTTATAAAATGTGTATATAGAAAACAAATGCGTTGGCCAGTTGCTGACTACTTTTGATGCTTTACTTGATGCATGTAAGTTGATTGCAACCGAAAATGGTGTGCGTAGCTAAGCCTTTATAGTACCTAGAACAATATTGATTTCCGATAATCGTTTATATATACTTATCATTTCGATTGGCGAACTGCAGTGGCAAAGTGCCGAAAATGCGGCGACAAGATCCTCATTTTGTGACTTTTGATTTATTGCCATTGATTGATTTGTGTACAAGCCCCTGGGGTAGCAGACTAAATTCATGCATTTTGCATTTATCATTTAAGTTTTTAGTTTCAATTATGAGTTCGTGTATTTTGTATAATTTTGATAAATGTTCGTTTCCTAAGAAAATGCAAAGTAATTATACTTTACCACCAAATAATACACACAAGCCATAAAGATAATCATAACCAGGCAACGATAAGCAGTTGATAAATAATACAAACAGATCAAAGCATAATCAATATAAAGAAATATACAGAAATACGAACAATGAATATACTCGAATCTATAACCTCACCGAAGAACATGCACTCATTCGAACACATTCAAAGCACTCAAACACACGCACACGACACACTGACAACACACACACGCAAATATGTACTATATTATGGACATGGCTTCATGGCAGCTCAATGGAATGTGATTAAATCTGAGATAATAATCTAATAATTCGGCTAAGAAAGTGAATTTAATTTCATGACTTGAACAAAATTCATTTTTCTTTTTTCCGCTAAAATCGCACACTAACACTGAAACACCGCAACGCACACACACACACATGCTCATTTGAAACACACACATACGTCACACATGTACAGAGCTTAAGTGCATTCCACACTAGATTTAAGTCAAATTGTTGCATTAATCGATTGAATCGCTGCCAATTCAAGGAACTAATCTATTTTTCTATCTACCCCACCCTCAACAACACAAGACATATTGTGGTATGCGGTCATATAACATACGAATCCGTGTCGCATTTCCTGAAGGACTTCCTCCACGAAGATCGGGAGGATGTCGATGTCGAAGTGGTCTTTCTCCATCGGTAAGTCCATCCAGAATCCAATTAGCCTTTAAGCAGAAGAATAACCTGTTTACAGTCGTATTGCTAATTTGTTGTGTCGTTGTTTTATTTCCATTATTATTTGATAAATGTATTTTCAATTCAGTTTTAAAACAGCAGCAAGAGAATAATTAGCGCAGTACCTAAGCAGTTAAAAATAATGTGGATTAGAGGTCAGCAGTGGCGCGTAAAAGTAGGCAATAGTTTTTTGCACTGAAAAGAGATCAAACCATTTACATAGTAATATTATTTATAATTGATTTAGATCTATGCAGCTGCTGGCCGCTTAATCGATAGTTGGGATGCCAGTTCCCCAGTCAGTTAAGTTAGTTCAAGGCACTATTCTAAGTATTTGCATTAATCTAGCGACTAGAGAACACACAGTCAGTGAAAGTTATGTAATCTTTTGATTTGGAAATACCTCTTACGTTCACTATGTAACTAATCAATGCCTAAACTCAACTATATATATGCCATATCATGTACCGTAATGTAAACCAAATAGCAAAGAGCCTGATCTGGAGCTAGAGGGACTGCTGAAGCGTCACTATACCACAGTGGCCTTTTTTCAGGGCACTATGATGAACGCAGTCGACCTGGAGCGAGTCAAGGTACACAAACACACACCGTTACACAGACACCAAGCCACGCCCACACCCACACCCACAAGCACACGCACACCAACAGACACAAACACGAACACCTACAGACACAGAGACACACATATGAGAACCAGTGAAGACACGCAGAAACTTAACGATTTAAACGATTTACTCGAGCCCCCGATTGTCAGGTGTCCAGCAAAATAACAAAATCAAACTCCAATTAAAATCAACAACATGAACAACAACAGCGAATCTTACGTGCAACTCTCATACTTAGATCCTGTGAATGTTTTTGTGCCCGCAACTTAGTTCTTCAACAGCTAGGATGTAATTTCACTCTACTTGCCCTCCGATTCGAATAATTATAAAGAATTTGAATTCCTTTCGCTGCTGACTATTCACAGCAAAAAAAAAAAAACAAAACAAAAATGAAACAAGACACGCCCCCTTCCTCGTTCTATTTTTTATGCCATAAATCTATGCTCGCTCTCACTTTGAACTTGAACAATTCAATTATGTTTATTTTTATTGCAATTTTATAGCTTTATTACGGCATTATTATTAATGGTTTCCGGTTGCTGCTGATGAGGCTTTCGAGAAGAGCATTTTGCCTAACAATTCCTCTCAGAGCTTCGTGATAAATGATGTTTCTAATATTTTAGATAGACCTTAGTTAAGAATCCCGTTCACAATATACCAATTTTTTGTTTCATCGTTTTTTTTTATCTTGGCTTAAAGTATTTTTACCCCGCTTAATGGAATGACTTTCTTAGCTGAATTTTGTCATATATCCTTTTAACCCAAATTTAAGCTCAAGCTTACAAATACCTCACATTTTATTATATTTAATTTTATCAATTCGTAGTAAGCAAAAGTTGAATTCCAATATTCCTCTTGTATCATATCCGTACAGTTTTTATACTCCCATAGAATTTACTTAGTCTTGAGAGCCTAGTTAAGTAATGTTAATTAGATATTTAAGAAGAGTTTTTTGTCTCGAGCATAGACCTAATTTAAGTAAGGAGGTTACAATATTTCGACTTTAGTTCAGTTTAGTTTTAATGAATCACAGTTTTTGTTGCACCTTCGGCTTGGAGATTTTCTTTACAACAATTCTGTCTGCATTGTTTGTTTTTCTTCTTTTTCATTTGCATATTTGCGGACTACGAAAATCGCACCATAATCATAAATATCTGTATATTGTTTGTTGTGTTTCGAACACCAACCCACACACAATGCAATGATATGATATTCTTCTGTTCCTTTGAATACAATCCAATCTTCGTGTACATTGGAATCATTGAAAACTCTAAAAACTTTGTATTATTTTCCCACAACAACCACAAAAAAAAAAACCAAAAAACAATCGATTTCAAATGAAAAATTATAAAGTAAACCACCCGATTTGGAACTTGAGGGTTTGTTCAAACGTCATTTTACCACCGTGGAGTTCTTCCAAGGAACCATTATGAATCCGATCGATCTTCAGAGGGTTAAGGTAAAACAAAAATGTATTTTCATTTTATCCGTTCTATATGTTTGTTCGTTTGCTTTCGTTACGTTGTTCATTTAACCTATTCCTTTCCGTGTCTATTTTCGTCTCGACCTGTGAGCTTTGATTTCATTATGTATTAACTATTAACCGAAGTCCCAGAATAAGCGTACTTCTACTTCTTACGTACTTATTTATGTAACGAACGCTCAAATGTAATTACAACCCGCCTATTAATATACTAATCTATGTATTTACGTGTGTGTATGTGTAATGTCTGTTTAACTGTACAAGCGATATTCGTGTAATACATGCGTGGTGTATGCGACCATACTGCATTTTCTGGACCTAGTTTAGTTTACAACACCATGCCACATCCATCGGTACACGTATCCTTCGGATTCCAGCACTCAACTAACATCTGAACATGAATCAAACGAATCGAACGCCAATTCACGAAACAAACACTCGCTGTACACAGAAACACCGTAAATTGATGTTGAAATTGTTGTGTAAAATGATAACGATATCATCTTTATTTATCTTTATTTTAAGCTGCATTACTTGCAACGATTAACGTATACGTAATATCCTATTTATGTATGTGCTAAGTATTCTACTGTACATGTTAAGTTAAGTGTTAATTGTATAATATGGATATATAGGATTTGAGGGCTTTTAGTGTTAATTCTTTAATATGGATTATATTGGATTTTAGGCGTTTTAGAGCTTTTTGAAGAAATTGAGAATATACACATTAAATTGGTACGTAAAATTCTTCATATTTTTTGCAAATATTTCTAAAAATTCAAAATCATAAGTTTAGGTATTCAAAAATTTGTAAAATATAATTTTTTATTAGAACAGGTTTATTATATACATTCCACGTAAAGAAATATATGTATAAGTAATAATTTTTGTGAGTCTGCCTAATTCATTTCTTTTAATTTTGAGGGAAATGTATATTTAACCATAGTAAGCCATTATTAAGTACTTGCCCTATGAGCTTAATCGATATCCTTTGAATGGACACTCATGAGCAGCCTTGGCTTTGTATAATGCCATATTGCGATGCAGATAGTTACTTTCCACAGTATCTGAGCTTACCTTTTGCATGCGAGCATACTGCATGACTATAATCGGATACAGATGCTTGTAGCTAGTGCCAATCTATTGTCTAAACGCCCACTTGAGTTGCTCTTGAGTTTTGTGGGGCTTTGGTATTTGGTATTTGATTAAGTTTAAGTTCCCCCACGCCAAAGCCAATCACCCCGACACCTCTGTGTACTTGTTCTTTGTGAAAACACCCCACCCGTGCACCGAGCGTTGGCCTTATTATTTCTTAATGTGTCCTTAGTTTGGAGTTGAAACCGAAAGACTGTGTTATCCAGCAACCCAACCAACCAAACACCCACCCACCCAGCCACTGTACAACCGCTTACTATATCCCCAACCGACCCCCTGTGGGCAATGCTAATGAATACTACTCGTACCCCCCTAAAAAAAAAAAAATCTACTCAGTACATACGCAATGCATATGCAAGATATCTATATATATTGATATGATATGGACTCGATTGCAGCCAGATCGATCGAGCCAACCAAAACACTCACCTGTGGCCTTTTAAGTACTCATACTCGTACCATAGTTGTCCAGTCGATGTGCGTGTAAACCAAAACAAAAATCGCTTACTAATTGTTTATATTGTGGACAATGCTATAAACGTGACACCACCTCTGCAATATCTATTCACAATAACAGTAACAATAACAATCACTGAACCATAACAAACTACTTTGAACAGTTCAACATAACAAAACTAACTC
Organism: Drosophila sechellia; assembly: GCF_004382195.2. Classification (NCBI taxonomy): domain Eukaryota; kingdom Metazoa; phylum Arthropoda; class Insecta; order Diptera; family Drosophilidae; genus Drosophila; species Drosophila sechellia. Next base: position 23,229,015 of record NC_045952.1, read on the forward strand.
ACATGAGACAAACATCAAATGCCCATAGACATAGTCTGACCATAAACAGCTATACTAGATAGCCATTAAAACTAAACTATGCTAATCTGTAACCCTCTATCTCCATCCTTCTATCCACTTGGATATCCCGAATGCCATAGGTTCATGAAGCCGACGCCTGCCTCGTGCTAGCTAACAAATATTGCCAAGATCCCGACGCAGAAGATGCTGCCAACATCATGAGAGTCATCTCGATCAAGAACTACAGCGACGACATTAGAGTCATCATCCAGCTGATGCAGTACCACAATAAGGTGGGTTTTTCTATTATATATATACTGCGTAAGATGATATTATATACCATGACACCATTACCATTGTAAATCATGATCCTATGATAACTCCTAGGCGTACTTGCTGAACATACCATCGTGGGATTGGAAACAGGGCGACGATGTCATCTGCCTGGCCGAACTGAAGCTGGGCTTCATTGCCCAGAGCTGTTTGGCGCCCGGTTTCTCGACCATGATGGCCAACCTGTTCGCCATGAGATCGTTCAAGACGGTAAGTGTGGGGTTGCAGTCCCAGTCCAGAGATCAGGCCACTCACCTACGAAATACCAGACACACTCACACTACTGGCGCCCAGTGAAAGCAGGCCGAAGAAGTTAGATATTTTCCAGATCTACCCATTACAGATTCGCGGACAATGTAACGCCCGGCGGGGGGGTGAAAGTAATTTACTATATGTGGGGTGTACTGTACCGTATATACGTATGAAATCAAATATGCAAATGTCTCTAAATTACGTCTCTAACCCATAGTCGCCAGACATGCAGTCTTGGACAAATGATTACCTGCGCGGCACTGGCATGGAAATGTACACTGAAACATTGAGTCCCACATTTATTGGAATACCATTTGCTCAGGCCACTGAGTAAGTCACGCAGCTGGCAGTTTTCCAATTTTCCAACCATAAGCTATATCGTAATATTCGTACCAGAAACAAAAAACCAATTTAATACTATATCGTATCTACTACTACCTACTCTATTCTACTCGTTAATCGTGCAGCGTTGAACGAAAAAAAAAATATATCGTACACCATGAACAACATAAGATATATTCGGTCTACAAACTGAAGCTTAATTGTGATTTAAGGATGTGTATTTTTTTGCACTAAAAAATCACAATTTAGCCAATTTGTAGGTCGATGAAAAACCACACAACTCTCACACACACCACAAGCAAACACATTGTTATTCGTTTCACTCAGTTCTGATCGTCGTTGTAAATCTATCTTTTGTTGGTTGTATTTTAAGTTGATTTTGATCGAAGATCCGGCACGTTTACACCGATCTAAGTGTTGCAACGTGTAAATGTGCCTGCCAGTGAACTTAGATTATGATTTTCCAAACAAGTACACACAAATACACCAGCCAAGACATTACACTGTGACAAATTAGTCGTTGTTTCAAGCAAATTCTTTGTGTAATTGAGTGTTCTAAGTGTTCAAAATGCCTTCAGTGTTTGCAAATACAAAATATGGTTTCTTTTATCCTTCATTTTCAAAAGCAAACTTCAAACGGCCAGTTTGACTGACTCTATTTATTTAAGGACAAACAAACACCATACACACACACCCACACACATACACACACACCGATACACAGACACACAGCCAATCGCTAATGGATGGTATCTGTGTGAGCGGATCTATCCGAATCTCTCTCTCTGAATCTTTCTCTAAATCAATCTATCTATTTGTATCTCAGTAACAGTTCTAAGCTCTAAGTTTGCAGCGTGCATTTTTCAGTTGAGTTGGTTCTTTTCCGTTCCCGATGGTTTTCAGTTCGACATTTTGATTTTTGCTCATTTGACACACGTTCGGTTCGGTTGAGTCTTGATGCCAATGATCCCAATGCTCGTGCCTTCTTCAATGCTGTAAAGTTCGCCAAATCGCCAGAAAGTGTACAGACCGAATGCCACCAAAGATATCCCCGAGATCAAAGCAGTATTTCTATGCCAAAAGCCAAAGCCAAAGCCAATGCCGAAAATGCCAAAAATGCCACAGCCAAAGAGTATGCAATGCCTGACCCAGAAACAAACGCACCATCCACACCAACCAGCACCGATACTCGCCAGCTGTTGAAATGTGTGCCGTAGACCCAGATGACCCAGAAAGCGTAGGACCTGTCCCCCAAAAACTATAAAATCCACCTGCCACAGCCACACAAAACCAAAATCAAAACCGAAACAGACAAACAAATAAATTAGTGCCACAACCGATAATGCGCCAAGTAGTTACTTTAGCGAACTTACTAAATGCCAACCACAACAAAACCATTTTCTAACTTTCAGTCACCAGACACACAGGCCTGGCAAAATGATTATCTTCAAGGTACAGGGTGTGAGATGTACACCGAAACCCTATCACCTTCATTTACCGGCATGACATTCCCACAAGCCAGCGAGTAAGACTCAAAAATGAGAAAATAGAGAAAAAAAAAACAAAAACTAAACCAAAAAAAAAAAAATTATATGCAAACTGTATAAAAAATACTACTACTTCTACTACTACTACTACAACTTTTTGCATTGTACAAAATAAGTTTGTTTAACAATTCTTTTTCCTATCATTTACCAACTTGATTCGATTCCGTTTGATTTACTCTCCTTCTCCTTATATTAACAACAACCAACAACTAAACAACTGTTTGTCGCCTCTCCCCACTCTCCCACCTCTGGCCATGTATCTCGATATATATCAAAAACCCATACTCTAGAACCATAGCAACTGAAAGATCCAATTTAGCCATAGCCACCTGTACTCGAGAACCCGAGATCGAATCTTTCGGGGGCGAACGCATTGAACAACCTGTATATTAAACCCACACTCATTTCGATTGGCTCAAACTGCATATAGCGTATCCGTATACCTGATAGTATCCGTATCCGCACTCGTATTCGCAACTGCAATCGTAATCCGCATCCGATCGCCACAATCGCTTGCTAACTGTGAACTCCGCTCGCTGCGATTCGTAGAGCGTCAGACACGTACACTGCAAATAATTCTAGTGACCCCACCCACAGAACAGCTCCACTTGTGACTCCACTTCCGAAGTCCCGAACTCATTGCATGTGCAGAATGTTTTTTTAGAGTGTACCCTAGTTGGCAATGCATGATGATGATTCACTGTCGGTAGTTTTGATTTTTTTCAAACATTAATTTTTTTCTAGTATTTTTTCAACTAAGCATTTTGCCACGCATGCCTTTTTTTGACTCGTCAAGCGTCTTGATTGTTTATTGATTTTTAACGGTGTACGCTTTCAGAGCGACACATACACACAAACTCACAAACACCCAACTCACTCACACACACACAATATGCATGCCCTGTTTTTGAGAGAGTTCGACTACACCTTTGTAGCATACTAAAACTAGGTTCAATTACTTGTAAAGCAACAAACTAGGCTAAGTTGAAAGGCTATCGGGTGATCGGGAACTGATCAACTTTCCTCTTCCCCGCGTCTAGACTGTGTTTCTCCAAGCTGAAGCTCCTGCTGCTGGCCATCGAGATCAAGGGCGCCGAGGAGGGGGCGGACAGCAAGATTTCCATCAACCCTCGGGGGGCCAAAATCCAGGCCAATACCCAGGGTTTTTTCATAGCACAAAGTGCCGACGAGGTGAAGCGGTAAGAGGTCACCCCAAAAATTATCTGGGTTTCACTTTTATCTACCACATGTGTTTTTCATGTAGTGACGAAACGCACCTTAAGGGGTCTTTGGTACTATAAGAGTATAATCAATATAAAACATAGTTAATATAAAAGTGCAAGCCAGAAGCAACCATAAACATATCCAACATATTGACTATCATTTATAACTTTAATTTCCTTAGTGCCTGGTTCTACTGCAAGGCGTGTCATGAGGACATTAAGGACGAGACGCTGATCAAGAAATGCAAATGCAAAAACTGTAAGCAAACCCTTGTACCAAGTAGTAGCCACTGCTATCTTTTTAGAGTCTTTACGTATCTATGAATTTAATTTAACTTATCCGTTTTGATTTTATAATGTATTTGATTTGTTGTTTCGTTTGTGAATCGAATCGAACGTTTCGAAGACAGCCAGAATCGAAAAAGCCAAGAGAAACTATAGGAAATAACAACTCGATTTTAGTTTGTAAGAAGGAACTAGCGAGTGTTGAGGCAGTTTCTAGGTATAAGGCGCTATCTTTCTAATCTTTATGAATATCTAAATATTTTACCTCTCCACCATGAAACTATTCGTATATTCTTACATATTTTTATACATAAATATCCATGTTTTTATTATATATTTATTATGTATGTGTGTTGGCGCGTGTGGCCTCGCTCTCAATGAAATCAATACCAAAAAACTGCAACAACCAATCACAACAACTAACTATAACTATAACTATGTATAATCGAACCGAATCAACAATACCAAAAACCCATTGGCATGGCTGCAACTGTTCGAACACACCTCGCACATATCCGTGTGTGTGCGACTGTGTGTGCCGCACTTGCAACGTGACATAACCAAATACAACCAAATTAACCGAAATCGAATCGAATTTAATACCAAATAATACAATCCAATGCCATAACTTTGTCCCACAGTGACTGTTCAGCCCAGGAGCAAATTCGATGACTTAGGTAAATCAAGCTACAAGCCGAATAATCCAAAGAACAACAAGAAAACACACTCTAATCTTGCCCACATAAAAAACCAGAACACTTGAAACCACACAAACACTTCTCAGTTTTCAAGTTTTACCCGATACCAATACCAATACCAACCGTTACCGATTCCAACTTTTGTATAAAGTACATTTTGCATACCCCCGTTACCTTTTGTTTGTACATTGAATAAAGCAAAGCGAAGGTCCCGATTCCCAAAAACGATCCCCAGTTGATTTTCCTATCAGCACCTCACCTCAACCTCAAGAGCACAACCAAATCAAGAATTTTCCTTTGATTTTGATTGTTTGTCTTTAGTTTTTGAAACGATTTTGCAAGGCGAACCATTGAAGCCATTTCGTCCTGCCCGATTACCTTGCCCATGTGCAGTTCCATTTTGGTCACTGTTTGTTTTGACATGCGCCTCTTTGTAACCCACGAAGTATGAGTTAAATACACCCACACCTTTAACGTTTAACTATTTATGCCCATACAAAATTATCCAATGAGGATAAAGCCCCGAAGCAAACAAAACATTACGTAACATCGACCTTGTAAATATGTTTGTGCGATATGCAACCCCAGTTCTTTAATTACCTATAATACAGCCACAGTCAACCAGCAAGAAATGTTAACCAAACCTCTTCGCTTTTCCTTTAACCATCACCAAAAAAGAAATCCATTAGAGTACCACCATGATAGTTGAAACCCACAATTTTGAGTTCAAAAGTGAATTTTGCGTTTTACGGGGCGTATGGGTAATATGCCAGCCTGCAGAAGTGAAATACAAAGGCGGAACTGCCATATTCGAGCAGAGAACAGGCGCCACGCAAATTATTCAAATTTATTCAAATATTTTACTATTTTTAAAACTCAAGCGTACTTTGCAACTCGATTACAGCTTTGTATTTCATTAAAAGGCATGAGAACCTCTTTACCATCTGTATTTCTTTATGAACTTATAACTCACACCCCATTGATAGCCCTCTTTTTATGATCGATTTTTGTTCCGATTCTGAAACTGCACATTTTTTTAAAAGTCTGTCTCGCTAATCCTCGCTCTTGCTATCTCTGTCTCTGTAATCCCCTCTTAATCTTTGTACTTTATACTTATGTGTTGAGAATAAGCCGAGATCAAAATAAGTGCATGGAAATGAGCACAACAATCAATTAACATCCTATCACACCATCACCATACGAAAAACCTTTAATATAAACGATTATACTCTATTTTCGATCAATTTTGACTCACTTTTGCAGCATCCAGCTCTAATTTAAATACTCTTCCTAATACTTATGACCAAATTATCTTTAATACTTACCGGTAGACCTAAGTTCTTGAAATGCTGCGCCGTCCTCACGAATCCCCTAACACTTTCCGTTGATTTGTGTTCTTGGCGTGGCACTCACCTCACTCACCGATCTCTATTTACATTTTAAAGTTTAAAAATATATATATATATCTAACGCGATTGTATATAACCGCGATCGTAGCTGCAAAGCCAAAGTGTAAATAACATTAGATCAGGTTACAGCAGAAGTTAACATGGCGTTTTCAGAGAATAACCGAAGTTTATGTATTTGCTTCTATGTAGCATAATACCAGAACAATCTTAACCTATACTCTGTAAACACCCAACTTAGCTGCAAATGTTCTTAAGTAGTTAGTACGTTTGCCGAGTTTGCGTTGCCTGCGTTTTGGCTTTGAAACCAGCGAAAAATCAAATTCGGGATCCAATGTGTTGCAGCTGAATATTTGAAACGCAGTTCGTAGTGCTTAAGTTTCTGAACCAATCCCAGATACCGATCCCAGATATATTACACCTAACTGAACTATATACATATATATGTGCATTTGTTTGTGTGTATGAGCGAGTGTCTATCTGAGTATCTACCAAATACCAACCAAAAACGTAACCATCTTGCAGATGTGGGCATGATTATGATGCAGACGGGCATGGTCAACCAAGGCATCACGTCGGTGATGAATACAATGGAGGGTACGCTTTCAAATCCATTTCCACAAACGAATCCAAAAACCAATTATTTGCGATTTGCGGCGCTCTATCCAATATTAATATCCGTTTATATATATGTATACTACCAAGCCAAAAGAATTATTTGTTGCTGCTAATCCCGAACCTAATCCAACCGATCTAAAAGATAAAAGGAGCGACAACCAAAGTAATACAGAAAAATTTTAGTAAGAATAAGTACTTTTATAAGTATAAAAGTAAAAAATTTCAGAAAAAGTCCGCTAATCCGATAAACTTTGATATCTACTTTAAGAAATTCTTTAGTTGCATCTTCTTACGAAATTTTAAAGACTTTGGTTAGCGCTCCTGAGATTTGGCTTGCCAAATTCGTTTAGAAAGGACTATCCTTTGAAAACTAATTGAACTTGGAAACTAAATCAACATTACTAAATTGATATACAACTGTCAGTGTTTGTGTGCCTTAGTTAATGCTAAAAACCGTGAAAAGCTCTTAGCTGCTAAATGCCAAGAATCCCCGCCAAGAACCGAAACCCGCATTATTTGGCTGGAAAACTGGCAAACTTCTAAATCAGATTGTGAGGAAATGGGTATATGGAATCAATAATAGCAACCAGGGGACTCCGAGTAAATAAGTTTTAGACTAAGAGTTGAGTTCAGTTCGTACTTCTGCTCCTTCTATCGCTCTATCGTTCTCTCTATCGTACTCAGTATAAATATAACATACACCTATTCTAGAACTAATTTAGTTTTGATACGATTTCTGGTTTGGTTCGCCCAAGAGTCGCGTATGGTGTCATAATAAATCGAAAGCATATCTAGTATATATTCCTTATATACATTGCATACATATATCTACTTATGATCATAAACTGCATACCACATATGAATATATCTACATAAATATAATATATATTATTTACGAAAGTTCAAGTACAACGTGTGCCGTGTGATTTACCTATGATTTTCGTATAGCGTATTTAATTTCCTATGATTTATTCATCATTTTCGTTGAATGATGTTCCAATGATAAGCAGGCGCAGTATTGCGAGCAGATGAAAATGAAGAAGAACTAAATTATATTGAAAGCAACAATCATTACCTTGCCATCATTTACCTATTCACACGATCCTATAAAATTCTGTTTTCATGAAACAAAAACAGTGGCCACCTTCCGGAAAGGCGTCCGAGCCGTACAAATGGTTGGGCGTGCAAGTACGTATAACTTACTCTACCTCTCTCTCTCTCTGTCTCTCTCTATCTATCTCCTGTCTCTGTCTCCATATACTCTACTGTTACCAATAAGCATACGAAACATACATCTCATAACCAGAAACCACGAAACCCAACATGATTTCCAATTGGCAAACCGAAATTTACCATCACATTCGCCCTATAAACTCTCCTGCTAACCAAGTTAAAACGCTCAATTACATGTTTATAGCGCCAAACTAACTGCCAACTAACTACAAACTAACTAACCAACTCTAATTGCTATTGTTCAGCTCTATATGCCATTTGCCATTCAGCAAACCAATCGAAAACTAAGCCAATCAATCAGGCAGCCAAACAATCGAAAATCAATCAATCTTTGTCGGAACTCAGAATTCAGAACTCAAAACATAGAACACAAACACCAACACAAGCACACAAAGTCCCTGGACCCGCCCCCCAAATAACCAAACGACCCCTTTCCAACACTAATGCACTACACAACACACACACACATATCTACATGTTACGTTTCTACTCGTTCGTTCTTCTAGTAATTGTGTACTGTTTCGTATTCAACTTTAACCCTAGTGTGCGTGTGTGTGTGTAGTAAAGTCAAGAGAATACCAAACCGAACTTCGCTTTGAGTTAATATTGGAAATCAACTGTTTGGATACTACATATTCAGTAACCATAATCGATTCAAGCGTTGTGTTTTCGTATGAACTCCATACTATCCATACTATTCGTTTTTGTTATCAAGTCGAGTCATATTCTTCATAATAATCGTACCCCTACTGTATCGTAAAGTATCTTGTATAAACGTTAACTACATATTGTACTGTATCTATCGTATCGCATCATATCATGTCGTATAGTAATTCGTTACTTCGTGATTCAAATTCTAACCGTTCACGTATCTTTGAACAACTATGTCATATCCAAACAAATACTTCAAGTTTCCTCTTTATATGATATACTAAGTGGTTACACCAACACTCCAATGAACACAACACTTCGGGTTCCAAGGACCTGCAATCCTGAAACACAATACCACACTCTACACTCATTTTCTGTAATATATATACAAATTCGATCTTCTACGCCCGGACCTATGTTCCTTTCTATATAATATTTCAAATATGTAAACCTATCATCTTTCTATTGTACCTCCCTACCCACACATTCGTGTTCCGTATCAACTACTACAACTACAATAAATACTCCTATTTATATGTCTCTGTGTGTGTGTGTAGAAGACGATGAATACTCGTTGTCAAGTAAGTCAAACTAACTCAAACTGTTGTATATCAGTCTTCGACTAGCTCTTGTCGAACGCGGTTGTAAAAATTGAACGCTGCGATCGTTATCTTCTGTTCTCTCTGAGAACATTGTGGTGTACATTAGATATTTTCTGTTTTCTTCTTTAATTGTGATATTCGCAAAGGACTACAATCAAACGTTCAAGTGATGCAATTGGTGATGCTGAAGCATCTGCCGTTGAAAAAATGCGTACTAAAAGGAATAAACCACTAGTGGAGCGCCAGAACGAACGGGGCTCCAAGCAATTTACAAATTATTTTCGTCCACTACAAACTTTAGACGATGATAATGATGATAAACCTATTGAAACGGACACACTTGATGAAATAATAATCAAACCACCTCCTATAACATTAATTAAACAAAATACAAAATTTGTACACGAGCTAATGGCTAAAATTAAAACTGATGATTACTTTATTAAAACCATCTCAATTGGAATTAAAATATTTTTACCAAATATGGACTGTTTCAATGCAGCTTGTAACCAACTCAAGGAACATAACTGTGAGTTCTACACGTACGATACTAGATCAAACAAGCCATACAAAGCCATTTTATCCGGGCTGGATAAACTACCAATTGAAACTGTCAAATCCATGCTACAAAACCTAGGATTACAATGCACCGAAGTCAAAATTGTGGAAAAGAAAACTAAGTCTGATCATGAATTATTACTGTACATTGTTTATTTCGTTAACAAAAGTATCACAGTAAAGGAACTGCGCAAAAACTTTATGTATGTCAACCACACTAAAGTACGCTGGGAGTATAAAGTGAAATTGCAGAATAAAATTACTCAATGCTACAATTGCCAACTATTTGGACATGGATCAAATAATTGTTCAGTTAAAACATCATGTGCCCATTGTGCTGGATCACACCAGACTGCCGTATGTATGGACGTAAACAACAAAAAATGCGCTAACTGTAAAGGCGACCATCCATCGACAGAACTGACATGCCCATGCCGAATTTCTTATCTCAATTTACTTTCCAAACGCTCATCACAACGCATTGGAAGAAATAACTTGGAAGCTCATGGAATGAGGAATTCTAAGCAACACATCGCTCCATCTGCTCTCTTTGGAAATCAACCCCAGATCTCATTGCCTACTCAAACTAAGAGAGTGCAACAACTCAACTTTGGTAGCTATAGTAATGCACTCACCAATATTCATACTTTGCCTAATCCCAAAGCAAATATCACAAATGAAACTAATCTCTTTTCATGTGAAGAGATAAATTCTCTTTTGTCTGAATTAATAACAAGACTTAATGAATGCTCCAATAAGGGAGAGCAATTTCAAGTAATTTCTCAGTTAGCGATTAAGTATGTTTACACAAACAAATAATTTTATTGATAATTTGAATATTATGGCATGGAATGCTCGTGCCGTTAGAAACAAACGTATAGAACTGATCAAGTTCTTAGAAAATAATCACATTCACATAGCACTTATAAATGAAACGTGGCTGACTCATAGTGACCGTTTTAATATACCCGAATACACTATATACAGAAATGACAGGAAGGAAAGTAGGGGAGGCGGCGTTGCCATTGCAGTTAGTAACACATTGATACATGAACAAATACCCTGCATTAAAAGTCATGTTATTGAAAATGTAGGTATACAAATCAACACTGACTCTAATTCCAGTCTAAAAATTTACTCTATTTACTTTGCTGGAAATACTTCAAAATGTATTCCTAGTTCATGTGATTTATCTTGGGACCATAATCATTTAAAAAGTTTGTATAGATCTGATCTCCTTAAGATCTCACAAATAAATGGAAATTTTCTAATTTGCGGGGACTTCAACTCGCGCCACAGAGCATGGAAGTGTACCCGAGCCAATGGTTGGGGCAAAATTCTCAATGAACTTTCAGACCTGGGAAAATTCAGTATTTTGTACCCTACGCAACCCACATATATTCCGCATAACCATAAAGCAAAAGCATCAACATTGGACCTATGCCTCACTAATATCCCTAACCAGCTGGCTAATCCAGCAGTAATGCAAGAGCTTTCCTCTGATCACCTACCAGTGGTTATTAAATACTCTACAAATTTTATGCGCAATGTAAAAACATATCCGATTTTGGGAAGGGCAAATTGGGCGCTTTTTAAGAGAATTATAAATGAAAGGCTGATGGTTGAAGAGGTGGTTGTCAACTGCTCACAGATATCGACTTTGGATATTGATAATTTAATCGGCTCTTTCACTAGAGTAATCAATTATGCCTTTCTTAAAGCAGTCCCTCATAAACCTATACATCACTCCAAGCTTACACTCCCTGTACATATAACTGAATTATTTAAAACAAGAAATATTATCCAAAGACAATGGTTTAGGTCACGTCATCCATTACTAAAATCAAGATGTGATCATTTAAATTACATCATACGAAAAGAGCTTTTCATTTATAATAATGCAAAATGGAACAATAAACTTCAAAAGCTGGATAAATGCAGCAAACCCTTTTGGAATATAACCAAAGCAATTAAAAAAAGAAAACAAATTGTTCCGTGTCTAAGTAAAGCTGATGAAATATACGCTTCTGGAAAAGAAAAAGCGAATATTCTTGCTGATGTCTTTCAACTGAAGCATAATCTGACACATTCATATTCAAACCAAAATACAATTGACCAAGTCAAAATATCTTTACAATCTATAGCTGAAACCCCAAACAACATCGCAGAAATTTGTAGAGTCACTTATCCAGAGGTTTTTTCAATTGTAAAAGCTCTCCATACTAGAAAATCTCCTGGAATTGATGGAATACCTAATATATCCTTGAAAAACCTTCCTACAAGCGCCATTAATCATATTGTTAACATTGCCAATCACTGTCTTCAGGCAGGCTATTTCCCACGGGATTGGAAGATAGCAAAAATAGTTCCAATTCTCAAACCAGGAAAACCTCCTGATAACCCTGAAAGCTACCGACCAATAAGCCTATTAAGCGGATTGTCCAAGATTCTGGAAAAATTAATTAAATTGAGATTGGTGAAATTTTTGGACATACACAACACACTACCAACGGTACAGTATGGTTTTAGAAATGGTCTAAATACCATACTGCCGACCTTAAAACTAAGAAATTATATTAAAGAAAGTATCCAATCCAAACAATCTGTAGGGCTGGTTACACTTGATATTGAGGCTGCATTTGATACTGTATGGCATGACGGACTGTTGCACAAACTAAAGATGATTGGAACTCCCATATACCTCATTAAAATAGTTCAAAATTTTTTGACACATCGATACTTTAGCGTTAATTTGGACAGTAGTCAATCTGCTAGACGAATTTTAAATGCAGGTGTGCCACAGGGTTCTGTCTTAGGACCTACATTGTTTAATATTTTTACACACGATATTCCACAAGCTACAAACTGTGTACTTTCACTGTTTGCTGACGACGCCGCTGTCTACAGTGCTGGTTTCTCGTACAGCGAGATAAATCAATCCATGCAGAGTTACTTAAATGAATTAGACATATATTACAAAAAATGGAAAATTAAAATTAACCCTAATAAAACGAATGCTATATTTTTTACAAAAAGAAGGAAACCTCGTTATCTTCCTGATAGACAGTTGCGAATACTAGACTCTCCAATACAATGGGTTGACAACATTCGATATTTGGGTATAATTTTTGATAAAAAACTAACATTTAAATACCACATCAACAACACAATTATGAAAGTTAATAAAATTATTTGCACACTGTACCCTCTAATAAATCGTAAATCTAAATTATCAATATCCAATAAGATCATAATTTTTAAAACAATTTTTAATCCAATATTAATGTATGGGTCACCTGTTTGGGGTAGATGTGCTCAAACTCATATCAAAAAACTTCAAATATGCCAAAACAAGCTGTTAAAATTAATAATGAACTTACCTTATTACACAAACACTAAGTACCTACATATAAAAGTAGGTGTACAAAAAGTTCAACAAAAAATACAATATTAACAATCTTTTGTTTCAAGTCTTAGTTTTTTAAGTTAGTTGTAAGTCAATTAAGGTTTTTCTTCTCCCTTGTTTTCCTTAATAAATAATAAATATTGTTATACAAAAAACTAAAAACAGGTCAACTAGACATAATTAATAAATATTTCAGATGAAAGCCTTAGCTAAACACTGTAAATACCAAATTATACCATTAGCTTTAATGAAATGTACATATATATATAAGGGATAAAGCACAAATAAATTAATTAATTAACTGTTGTATATCCATACCAGAAATTAAGAACATCCATTTCAATATCGCATTTGTACTTGTCGAAAACGTTTCGTGATCATTTGAATTAATAGAGTCCTTGATAAATTTTCCTTCAAAATATCGTGATTTGTATTGTACATTGGTTTTGTTTCGGTTATAACTCGTTTTCGTTTTGAAGAGAGAACCCCATTATATTAGAGACATCGTCAGTTTTAGTTTTAAACCATACATAAATCAACATGAATAAATAAAATGCAAATGACTTGAGAAAGCAAAGCAACTGAGCCAATGATTAGACCCAATATTCGATCACAACCACCCAAAGCAGTAAAATGAACATAAAAAGCAAGCATCTCCTCCTCATCCCCCCGAGCACTGCACCAATCACAATCCTCCGGGGAACAGGAGATTCCAATTAGAGAGCGATTAAATTCAAAATTCCGTGCAGTTAAATTGCTGACCATCAATGAGCGTTTCAATCAGCCCCCAATATCAGAAGCTGGGGATAAACTAGATAGTGCAACTCGTAGTTGGAGAGATCGTTTTTGAAGTTCTTCTTTAAGTGGGTGTTAGCAGTTTTAGCAGCCTAAGTGTTAAGTGCTTGACAATCGGATACTGAAATCCAGGGAGCCAAAAAACCAGCTATTGATGACTATATAGAATATTGCATATCTCGCTACTCAGCTTGTAGTCCGCACTTAGTCAGCGTGTTGCTTAAATAATGCTTCAAGCTTTAACCGATTTGGTTTGTATCCCTATGTAGCAGAATACCAATATACTATATACCACTGCTTGCTTAGCTCTATTTGTACCTATACTCTTTTTATCTATCTATCTCTTTATATGTATTATGTAACCGTTTGTATAAATGTAAGATGACACCGTCACCAGTTCTGTTCCAATTCATATTTATTTGCATGTTTTGTTCGATATTCTATAAAGCAAATACCCTAAAATGAATCCCCAAAAACCATCCCCCGACCATCTTGAACACTTTTCGTTCAGTTTCGGCCGACGGCCATTTTTCGTTTGATTTGAGTTCGTCAGGTTTTCCTGGGTTTTCCCAAGAGTCAGACTAATTTCTCTATGATTTCCTCTCGAATTTCGTGTTTATTTTGAACACAAACCAATACTCTTACCGCTTCAGTTCTTACAAAAACCAAACACAATCCCCCCTAAAAAAATCAAAAAAAAAAAAAAAAGAAAACAGAAAAAGAATTTGATGTATATTCAAAAGCAGTTTTGAGCTTCACATAAAAAAGCTTGACCATATAAATAACACAAAAAAAAAATGAAATTGCATACACACCGAATCTGATTTGCCGAGCTGTGTGATAACGAACCACCGTATTTTACAGATGAACACCATCCTGCACCCACATTTACTCCTCCAGAGCTACCCAAGCGGGTGCATGTGCGTGGATCTGTATCGGGTAAAGTCTCGTCTCCCAGTCGAACGAAAGAACGAACACTCAATTTGGTATCAGTCAGAGATCAGATCCACAGAAAGGTTATTTTGAATCGGAGGTGTTCAAGTGGATAGCCCAGTAATCCAGCAAAACAGCTACCCACCCACCCAGTCTCACATAACACACACACACATCCATGCCCAAGGTCAAGATCACATTCAGTTATCAGTTTGCCCTACGATTTCGTTTGCCTTGGTTCGCTTTTTCCTCAGTTGAAAACGTAAGAGATGAAAATGTATCCAATCCAATCGATAACCCATTGATAATTGTTTAGATATTCGTTTGCATAACTCTGTTTTTGCGTTGATTCTTGAACAGAACTCGTTCCTCTGCTAATGTAACTCGTTGATATACTCTCTAATCTAAAGAACCGATATACTATATATCTTCCGTATTACCATACCCACATATCGATGTCTATTTACCTTAACTTACTTATTTGTACACATCACTCGGTGTGCATAAACAATCTGCTTGTTACCAATTTTGTTTATTACTGTCGCAACCACACACAACATCACATAATGACAAGAACTAAGAACTAAGAACCAGTAACCTAAACCTAAACCAAGTGCAACACGCAACACGCGGCTCAAAAATACCTTTCTCGATTAACTAATGACTAATACTTAAAGCCAATGAGTATCTCTTCACACTCTCTGATCAGCGTGACGGAGCTATTGCCAAGATTACTAATCGATTGATCTGCTCTCTATCTCTGATCTCGTCAAAAAAAAAAAAAAAAAAACAACAACGCTTCTGCCTGCCAATGCCAAATGATACAAATCAAAAACTGCCTATCTGCCACAGGTGATATCACTCGTGACAGAGAAGATACGAATCGTAAGTTTCGATGGGATTGACTACATATCATTCTCATGTGCGCAACCATCTCTTGTGATTACAGTACTCAATCGCAATGTGCGCCGGCCGAATGGCACTGGCAACGGCACGGGTGGCATGCACCACATGAACAACACGGCAGCGGCGGCTGCGGCAGCTGCGGCGGCGGGAAAGCAGGTGAACAAGGTGAAGCCGACGGTGAATGTGAGCCGACAGGTGGAGGGCCAAGTGATATCGCCATCGCAGTACAACAGGTAAGCCAATCGCACTTATCCTGCGGGGACTGTACATATATATAAATAATATATATTTAACATGGGGTGGAACAGCAGGCCATCTACTTAACTATAGAGTTTGATCACATTAAACAGCACTCTGTTATCAAATCAAATATATATAGCAAAGCAAAGTCGGTAATCGAGCAAGAGCAAGCAGCAAGATAACCCAATGAATACACCCACTAGGAAAACTCTGTTTGCAGCTGCATCAAGTTTGATTTTCCACTTTTCCGTTGCGTTACAATCGAACAAAAAAAAAAGAACGAGAGATTATGTTACACTCAATTATGGCTATTGTGTTTGCCACACACGTTTTATTTGACACAACAAAATGGTCAGGATAAGGATAAGGATGAATAGGTATCTCGTACATATGTAAATGCTCTTTAACCAACTAATCGAAACACCTCAACTAACTGTCTCTCACTCACCTGCTCAACCACTCAACCACTCGCGCACTCTCGAAAAACGAATAAAACCCAAACAAACAACAAACAAACCAATCAACCAATTATTAACTTTTAACCAGTCTAAATGTATAAAAACGAACAACATCTTGTTTCAGGCCACCAGAGAATGATGCTAACCCTTATGCGGGCTATCAACTTGCTTACGAAGTTAAAAAGCTCATGTATGCGTCCATAATTTCCTAGATTTTTAACTTACAAACTCTATCGAAACTAAAAAAGCCAAAAGCCTTTTTTTAAACTATACCTTAGTATTCGTTAATACTTATCTAACTACATCTTATGCGCATTTTGTTTGACACACATTGATATTGATATTGATTGATCGAAAGCTATGCCATATTCCATCAAAATCGCGTACTAAACATAATAAGAATTTTAACAAATTTGTGCATTTTTTTTTGTCATGTCGCTGTCTTCTGTGTCTGTGTGCGTATGTGTTTGTGCGTTTGTAAATGTTGGTGTGTATGTGTGAGCGCCCCATGATTATTTTGCCATCTAAACTATCCCCAGCATAACTAACCGCATTCCATTCTGAAGCATTCTGTCTACTAATATCTATCTGCCCCTCAAAGTAAACTAACAAGTAACAACTTTACTTTGGGTTCAATGTTTAAGTCATAAGGGTTCTAATTTTATATATTCGTTGAAGCAGCTTTTTTTAAGAACTTCTTTAACTCTACTTTTGCTGATTTATTTGCCGCGCTAATGTCTTGTGTATATTTTAACTGTACGCAAATATTTATATAAGAGAAGTGTTTTACCATATGAATTTCCCTTAGGGAAACTTTAGATCTTTCCACCCATCTTGAGAAAAGAATCAGTCAAATATTGTAGCAATCTTTTGGCGCAGACTACGAAACTTCTAACAAATATTTCAATTTCTTCTTCGAAACTCATAAAACTAAGTTGGTTCTAGACCACAAAAGCATACATTAAGCTCAATAATCGCCCATTTTTTTCCTGCATTCTATATCTATTTCTCTGAATCATTTGAACTTGAATTGCAATTTAAGTGTTGTGTGTGTTTTTCTGTGTTCATCTTTGTATCAAGACTTGCACCTGTGTACCATATATTTTATATTTTTACGTTTTTTTTTTTCAATTAAGAAGACACAATATTAAGTATTGTAGATGAAAATGCCAAGTTCGGCGGATCGGAAGGGTTATGGATTAACAAAGGCCGCTCCCTCGCGCATGCCGAGCACCCGAATCACAATGAAACACCTGGAGGGAGTTAGCCGACCACCTAATACACTATATAGTATATAAAGTTTTTGATCCAAACATCCCAACCGCCGCCGGATGGAGCAGTTGAGCATTTTGCGTAGTGACACATTGATTTATTCTCAAATACTTGTTCGCATTCATTTGAAGACTTTTGTTATTAGCACATGATCTTCTCTAACTCTCTATCTTTCTTACTATCCGTGTATTTATCTTTGTAAACGTAAAACTCTTCTTAACTATCTTTAACTATCGTATATTGAGATCACATTTTAATTCAATATGCCCCAAGTACTCGTACTCATATTGAAGTATTCACATCATTTATTGAACGAAACACGTACTCGTAGCGTTTCCGATGAACACTTTGCATTTGGATGTAGCGTTTGTTTTTGAATTGAATTGGTTGATAATCTGCATATGCAAGTCAAAAGTTGAATCGAAGTAAAACCCATTATGATCGAATCGAATCGAATCCAGCTACAGCACAGACCGCCCGATGGCTAACTCCTATCTCTGTCCTATCGATCTACTTGTGTCTAGGCCGACGAGTCGCAGTTCCGGCACGGGCACACAGAATCAAAATGGAGGCGTATCCTTGCCCGCCGGCATTGCGGACGACCAGTCGAAGGACTTTGATTTCGAGAAGACCGAAATGAAGTACGACTCGACGGGCATGTTCCACTGGAGTCCGGCAAAGAGCTTAGAAGACTGCATACTGGTAAGTCTAGTGCAATCAGTGCTCATTGAAAGTTAACCTGCACAACTTCTCTACAGGATCGCAACCAGGCGGCCATGACCGTGCTAAACGGTCACGTGGTCGTGTGCCTGTTTGCCGATCCCGATTCGCCGCTGATCGGGCTGCGGAATCTGGTGATGCCGCTGCGGGCGTCCAACTTCCACTACCACGAGCTGAAGCACGTGGTCATCGTGGGCTCGGTGGACTACATACGGCGCGAGTGGAAGATGCTGCAGAACCTGCCCAAGATCTCGGTGCTCAACGGATCGCCGCTGAGCCGTGCCGACCTGCGGGCCGTGAACGTCAATCTGTGTGATATGTGCTGCATCCTGTCGGCGAAAGTTCCTAGCAACGACGATCCCACGCTGGCCGACAAGGAGGCGATCCTCGCCTCGCTGAACATCAAGGCCATGACCTTCGACGACACGATCGGTGTGCTCAGCCAGCGCGGCCCGGAGTTCGACAACCTGAGCGCCACCGCCGGCAGTCCCATTGTGCTGCAGCGGAGGGGCTCGGTCTATGGCGCCAATGTGCCCATGATAACAGGTAAACTGCATCGCACTAAGTTGGCCGAGTTTGCGAACGACCGAACGATTGTGAGGCTGGCCAGGATTTGGACGTGGGTGATGGCATGGGGGTGGGGGACTGTAGGGGGCTGCTGGGTTGGAGGGTACATCCTATGTCCTGGCCAGGCTCACCCGCTTTCTGCTCCGAATGCGGTTTAAGTGTGTGCTCTACTAATGCTTCACATGTTGGTTGTCGTTTAAAGAACTGGTCAATGATAGTAACGTGCAGTTTCTCGATCAAGACGACGACGATGATCCAGATACAGAACTATATCTGACGCAGCCTTTCGCCTGCGGCACAGCCTTCGCTGTGAGTGTGTTAGACTCGCTGATGTCCACGGTAATGTCCTTGTTTTAGTCATTGAAAGGGTCAAGCCCCCTTTTGGCACCTTTTTTGTTTGGTTATATGTATATACTTTCGATTGATACCCAACTGTATAGACCTACTTCAATCAAAACGCCTTAACGCTGATCCGCTCACTGATAACGGGCGGCGCCACGCCTGAGCTGGAACTGATCCTGGCCGAGGGAGCTGGCCTCCGGGGAGGCTACAGCACTGTGGAGAGTCTGAGCAATCGAGACAGGTAGGTGGCGGAATCAGTTAGTTTTAACACCTTTAATGAGCTTTCTGGGATGCAATTGCCTAATTTTAATTCCACCATAGATGTCGAGTGGGTCAAATCTCACTGTACGACGGTCCGTTGGCTCAATTTGGGGAGTGCGGCAAGTATGGGGACCTGTTTGTGGCAGCCCTCAAGTCGTACGGAATGCTATGCATCGGACTATACCGATTCAGGGACACCAGCTCCAGTTGTGATGCGAGCAGCAAACGTTATGTAATAACCAACCCACCCGATGACTTTTCACTACTGCCAACAGATCAGGTGAGTTTCTTTACAAGTATACACTAACATTCCAATATAAAATGTGCATTATATAGGTATTCGTTTTAATGCAATTCGATCCGGGCCTGGAGTACAAGCCGCCAGCGGTACGAGCACCTGCAGGCGGACGTGGCACCAACACACAGGGTTCCGGGGTCGGTGGGGGCGGCTCCAACAAGGATGATAACTCTTGATTGTTACTGTGTAGCGCCTTAACTGATGGTCCTTATTCGTACATTTGAACGATGGAGAAGCTAATCGAAGGCAGAGCAGCGCATTTGTGGCAACGCATCCACAACTACCTATTGGCATAAGATATTTGATACTCGCGACAAGGCGACAACAAATCGGCAGCGAAAAAAGACATATTTGTATGTAAATCGATTGTACCGTGTACAAAAGTGAAATCAAAAGCGTTAATAAGTTAGAGATTACGACCATAACTTGCGTGCCATTAAATGCGCTGCTCTGCTCTTTTATGTGTGTGGGGGCATGCGGCTCGGTGTATTTTGTCCATCCCAACTAACAATCAAGAGACAACCGGAAACGGAACCACTCGCCACCAGATCAACGTCGACGGCAATGCCGCCTGCCTCCGCACACATAAAAAGCTAATCCGGATCGGGGGACCAAGAACTTTAGCCCTGATATCCATCGTTCAACTGCCAACTGATTGCTTCCCACATCATTCCGTATGCCTTTTTAGAACCTTGAAATTATCATATTCTGTATATCTATAATTTTAGTCTTGCAACTACATTGGTTGATTTTGTATCCTTGTTTATCCCTATTATTTTGTTATCAACATTGTGTGCCCCAATAAAATATTCTTATTATTATTTAACTTTTAAGTTGGTTTTGTCACTTGGTTCAACCCCAATTTCGGTTTCCAAGCAACAATCATTAGTTATACTTATGGGTATGTATTTACGTATGAGTGCTGTCGACTATCATTTACATTTACATTTGCATTTAAATTTAAGAATCATTTACCACTAATTTTCGTTTACATTTTGAGTTAACTTCATGGCGCTATCATTGCATAAGAAACAATTGAAAATTGAATTCTAAACGAAAATCCATCTCAATGGTGTGACGTAAGCAATTGGGAACCATTAGTGAGGTAAGCTACACATTAAACAAGGAAACAAGGAACACTGAGCGAAAAACAAGAAACTACCAAAAACTACAAACTAAGTCTACTCGATCTGTGTACTCTCATGTCTCAAAATCTATCTCTAAGTCGCTGAATGCGGCCACAACGCAACAATTTATATCGAACACACCAATTAAACAACACTGCAAACAATGCATTGCGGATTGCTTTTGGCTGAGATACAGATACTGATAGCGAGATACAGATACAAGGCAATGAGGCTAAAATTCAAAAACTGCATTTAGAAGTTTCTGAGCATGCGCAAAACGATTTATATAGAGCGAAGCATATTGTAATCATTAAACTTTTAATGTAAACCTAAACACAAATATCGATTAATGACACCTAACACCTTAAAGCCAACAATCTGCTAGCTAATTCGTATGCCTAAAACAAATACACATACCATATGGCTCGACCTGAACTTTTATGAAAGCCAGAGAAAACATGGTTGTTTCTACCAAAGAATCGCCGAATCCAGGCAAGTTTGGAGGCAAATACTAAACCATATGCAAAGTACTACACTTAACTAGATGAGTCTCAGCTTTTTCACTCGACACAAGTCAAATTTGCTAATTGCTAATTCTAAATTGAACAACTTCTAACATTCACATCTCTACACACAAAAAAACCAAAAAAATCGCAGGGCAGAAAGCCCTGAGAAAATATTGTAAGTAGCGCATTCGAATCATTATTGAATACCACTTAATATAGAGGACACCTAGGCCGGAATATATAGAGTGCGACGAAAGCTGATGAAACGTAGTTAGTAATATTTTTTAGTGTATGTGAATGTGTGCGCTTTTTACCAGCGATTTACGAGCAGCAACTGTGGTGTTCTAAACAAATTTTGATAGATACAATCGGTAACCAAATGGCGAAAACGTTAAGTTCCAACTCCGACTTCTGGCTATAACCATCTGTACTAACTTCTCTACCAACTTCACGCACTTGCGCTCGAAACTTTCGAAAGGAACGCTCTGATTTTTGTACATAGCCTGTAAATATGATAAGTAACTAAAGTATCTCGACTACGATATCGTTTAACCCGTTTATCCTGTGCTGTTTCGTTTTGCCGTTCACAAAGCAAGAGTTTTCGGATCATAATTGTAATTTGTTCAAATGATAAACACTGCCAAAGCGTATAGAAATCACATTAAATGTAGAGATCACAACAAGAAATAAAAAATAAAAATCAGCAAACAGCATTTCATCAATAGTGGGAAAACCAAAGAAGCGTAACAAGAAAATGGCACAGAATAGCTACAACCACTGGATTTGTTTAGTTTGATTGTTTTCACACACGATTAGCGAATAACAAATTTAAGTAAAACGAATTCGAGCTTTTAAATTTAATACGAAGAGTAAAACACAACCGTTTATAAGCGATAATAGAGAAGAGCCAATTACCAATTCGTTTCATGATTGATTTGTAGTGGAATTTTGTGCAGCCTAGACTTACCCAGAACGTAAATTAAAAACAAAATATGTGAATATTATGCGCCTTCGAAATTGATGTAAACGTGTATGTAGCGGTGCGATGTGAGAAACATTTAAACTCCATTAAAGTACATTTAATTTAATGGTAATGGTAAAGGTAATGATTAACGTAATAGTCAAGTGTAAATGTTAACGAATCGAGAGCATAGCATAGCTTAGCATAAACTATGACGACTAGTTATCGCGACAAGCAGTTCATATATTGTTAATGATAAACTTATTATTAAATCGACAACAAAACGCATTTGCAATCCTAAAATAAAATTAATAATAAAAGGAAATAACAAAAATCGATGAATAGGCGATGGCGTAGCGAAAACCCAAAAGTTAAACATAATTTTTAAATGAATAAACTAGTTATTAAATTTATAGAAACCTCACTTATACACCAACACCACACCGATACTCACACACACACACACACTCAACAGCGATGAACCCAACAACAAGAACAAAAATGAACTCTCGATGTTGTGAAACTTGATAAAATCATGTTTACGCTATAGCAGATCTACATAAATGAAATAAAAATAAAAACGAATGCAGATATAGTACATACTCAACCAAGGCAAACCAGAAACTATCCGAAAGAAAGCTTCTCTGAATAGAATAGAAATGAAAAACACGCTGACAAAGCTGCCTTTCCCAATCGCATTTCCCAATTCTTAAATGATTATTAATGATTGATAATAACTTCTTGTATTTTTCCACTTCCCTCAATTCAACACTTCCGAGCAGCTTTGTTTTCAACAAATAATATATATTTACATGCATATATATTAATAATGTCGCATACAACTACTCAATGCCGTATAAACTAGCGTAAGTGCAAAGGTTTTTGTAGAAAACTCGTCAATAAAAATGAAAACAAAAAAAAAAAAACGTATAAAATATATTATCATACTCGTAAATGTGAAGCTATGCAGCATTTTACTGTAGTTAGATTTTTTGTATAGAATCAACGTTTGCAGCTAAAAACCAAAACGAAAACCGAAACTAATATGATAATTTTACAGGTTTAAGGCGGAAATGTTCATTTTTAAGGAATAACGATATTAAGATATCATAATTAACATAACAAATAGCAACTAAAAACAAAGCAAAAAAAGAAAAACGAAAAAATATTTTTTATAATTTCGCAGCACTTTCACATGATACCCGCACACGCACACATACACATCCGGCAATGTGTGCTAAATAAATTGTATAAATAATGCAAACCCCCCAAAAAAAAAAAAACAATGCAAATCATATTAATGTAGTTACATTTTTTTAGTTTTTACTCGCTATTTATATGAGGTATATTTACACAACGGAAAACGTAAACGTAGACATAACTAAAACGTAAAAAGCGATTAAAAAAATCATTAATTTACATTGAAATTAAAGTAAACTAAACCGAAATCAGAGCAGAAAGCATAAAATGACAAATTAGTTTAGTTTAAAACGGTCCCGCAAAGGCAAAAACAACAAAAAATAAACAAAATTTTAAATAACAAATTAAAGAGCTAAAAATGCATATTTTAAACATTTGTCTAAAACGCAACCGAAAGAAAAAAGCAAAAGAAATGATAAATGTATGAAATAAAAGGTATAATAATAATATTATGTTGTTAATGTTTAAAAAACCTTGTTAAAAATAATATTTCAAAATAAAAAATAAATACAGAAAAAAATAGCAAAGAAATTACCACCAAACTGACAGCTTTATGAAAGTGAAATTTTGATTTATGGCCCAAAACTTAGGGGCCGCCAAATACTGACCCAAAAAAAGGCTGGTCGGGCGTTATAAAATTCCAATGACCAATTGCGTTTAGAAATTGAATGTCGCGCCTTGCATAAAATGCGACCAATTATTGTGCAGCGTTTCATAAGCATGTCTCATTATCATCGAAGGGCCTTTGGTGTCTGAAAACGATTGGTGTACATCCGAAATGTGAAGCCCACCCTACGGAGTCCATTGGATATGGAAAATGCATCCATTCGTTTTTGGGACACATCTGAATTAAGTCACATTACCATTAAATATCGCTTAAAATACAGCTCAAGCTTTTCTACGAAACCCTTCCCAATTGAGCTGACTTCTGTACAAAAACTAATTCGAAAAAGCTTTCACGCTTAGCTTAGCTTAGCCTTCCATGCTTGTTACTTTGCAGCTAAATATGAGTTTAAAAATATATGAAATATATTGGCAACAAAGCTCCCCCTTATCATCTTAAAAAGTATGAATTTTAAAAATAATAACTTTTTCTTCCCAAAATATTGTTTGGTTCCGCTTTCAAATGACTGCTATTTTCCCCACTGTGCCTGCCGCATTTCGTAATGTCAATCGGTGGCTCTGCTCCTGTTTGCTGCCTCAGCAAAAAAAAAAAGAGTTAAAAAGTGGGGCCAACAGGTGACAGACGGCGGCATTGAGAGGCCATCTCTTGATCATGAGCGCCTGGTCCGCATTGCTTTTTAAGGTAAAGAGCGAGTGCT
Organism: Drosophila sechellia; assembly: GCF_004382195.2. Taxonomy (NCBI): domain Eukaryota; kingdom Metazoa; phylum Arthropoda; class Insecta; order Diptera; family Drosophilidae; genus Drosophila; species Drosophila sechellia. Next base: position 23,254,077 of record NC_045952.1, read on the forward strand.
GACTTGAGACGACAACAAGTTCGCTGCCTAAGTCTTTTGTTTGGCGCCGTCTCTTTCACTCCTTTCTTTCGCCGGCCAAGAACAGTCAATGGGAAAACACTTTCGTTGCGATTAATCGGACACTTGCTGGCAATTCATGTAGCTGCTGGTCGCGTGCTGCGCTTTATCCACTGCAAACTAGTTTTATTTGTTGGCTTTTTATTTGTATTTTTTTTTCGTATTTCATTCGGCGCCAGAGTCAAGAAAATCCGACCACTTTCTTCAGTGCGCACTTCCAATGCGAGTCGTCACTCCATTCCAGTGGAACTCCAGCGGATGGGCACATGGTTTTTGTCCGCCACCAGCGACCAACTAACACTCAGTTGTCTTCGCGACTTGAACAGGTGCGGACGTCGCTGCTCCTCGAATTCATATTCGAAACTCTTTTCAAATCTTTTGTGCGTGCAGTTTAAGATCGAAGAAAGCGCCGCGGCGCTCGCTGACATGAAGTTAATTGACGTGATTATATACCTAATTGCCATTTTGATCTTCATCTATTTGCTGCTGGAGTAGCAGAAGAAGCCAAAAGTCGCTCGACATTCGCCCCAGAGCTTTCTACACTCTACCAGATCCATCAGCCAGCCAGCCAGCCAGCTACCCGACAATAAAACAGCGAAAATCTCTAGCAAATCCAAAAGAAGATGAGGGTAAGTGTTTCACGCGGGGACTATGAGTTTGTTGGCCACAATTAGCGGTTATTAAAAAGTCTCTCACTGCGCACAGCATAAGACAATAAGGGATTGGCTTTAATTTACATTGCAAATGCAATGGTATTTCTTCTGCTCATCGGCGATCAACGACTTCAGACTGAGATTGGCATTCAAATTTGGTATCACCTTCACCTTCGCCAGCAAAGCCAATTACAATCGCTGCACAATGAAGCTGTAGCTTCTTCAATTGAATTGAAGTCGTCGGAATATTTGTCAAATTGCAAGGTGGCCGGCAAAGCGAGCACTTTCATTTGCAATGGGAGCACTTGATGCGCCAAGTTTCGCCAAGATCCAGACAATGGATGGCTTTACGTGCACCAATTGCATCGCAAACTGTGAGTTGCAAGCTGCAAACTGTGAGGCACAGGCGGCTGCCTCAATGTGCAGCGGGCTTGAAAATAAAATGCTTGCCGCTAAAATAAAAGTTGCATTTCGAGTTGCAATTTGGGTTAACCACACCGTTGTTTATGGTCGTCGCTGTGGCGACAGCCCGCTGATCAATAGTTCCGCCTAGGCCGTTGGCAAAAATCCTTTGTCAGGTTCAATGGCACTGCCGGCCAAGCCCGAAAGGAAACCCGAAATTATGCGAATTCCATTTGGACTTTCGTTGAACGAGTTAGCCGCCGTCGCCGTGGGCCATTCCCTGCCAGACTTTTCAGTCTTTGGCATCGGGCATCCGTCTCCTGGCAGCAGTTCATTCACCAGCAGGCCCCTGGTATTTGCATATGATTATGCATGTTGCAATGGCGACAAACTGACTAACTTACTAACTAACCACTCTATAAACAATAAGCCACCAATTTGGTGGCAATTACCCCGATCCCCGGCGCTGCAGTCAGTTTCAGTTGCAATCGGCAATCCGTTTAAGCAAACGCAGCACGTAATCAATAACTATACGTATTGGACTCGCCTAGGCATTTCACCTCTTGATTGACGTCTGGCTAACGGCACACCGCATTGCCATTGTCATTGCCGCCGCTTGTCATTGCGGTGGCTCCAGTGGTTCCAGTGGCTCTGCTGTTGCGCTGCCCAGGTGAAATTGCCATGTCCAGTGGCCGCCTCAAATTACCCACTTCCCCTTCCATCGACCAGACTAAAGAGACCCAACCAGCCACGCTGGAGAGGCACATACTCATTCTTTTCGAGGAATAACATGCATTCCATTTTAATGGTTCCTAAATATGTTTCTATAAAAATGAAAATGCATGATATTTTCCTTTCAGCTATATAAAATGCATAAAAAATCCAAAATATTGTATATAACATATAAGGTAGGCTGTAAGTTTCTAAAGCCCACCAAAAGCCTATCAATGAAGGTGTCACCAAATGAGTCAGTGAAGCATTATACCCGCCGAAATGTAAACAATGCGACAGTAAAAATTACAGAACGAAGACATTTCGATGCCGGTCTTTTCACTTTCATTCTACGGTATTGTGGACAGAAAGTTTAATCAGCCATCGAAGCGGGGAAAATGGGCAAAGTATTATGGCATACCCGTATAAATATATATATGTATTTATAAATGCGAAGCTACTTTGTTTGGCTCGTTTGCTTAAGCAGCTTTGGTTAAGTAGCCAATGGCAGGCGACGTGATAAAATTTTAGAAAACCGCCAATTTGTTCAAATTAAGGCCATTACAGTTTTGTTGCTGTCCAGCGATTACAAGACCCTCCTCCTTCCTCACCGCCCCTTTATTTTCTTCGCCTTTGCCGGGCTTAGAAAGTTTTTATTTCTTTCGGCGTTTTGTTCGATGTCTGTATGTACGCGTAATTAAGTTTTTGATTTAATGGTTTTTGACATTTTTCAATCCCATCCTCGCCAGCCATTCCTGCTGTTCGCACTGCTCCTGGCGCTGGCTAACTGCGAGCAGCGTCCGCTGGTCTTCACCAACTGGCCACCGAAGAGCTCCAAGCAGCTGAGTCGTCCCGTCATCGGAGCTGGAGGTCCTGGATCCGCTGGAGCGCCTGGGAAGCAGCGCACGCTGGTCGTCCAAATACACAGCGATCAACCGGTGCCCTTGGTACTGAAGGGTCGTCCTGGACATGGAGCGCACAGCCATGCCGCCCATCTGGCCCATCCGCACTCCGTGCATCCTGCCCATGTTCTGTCGCACGCTCATTCACATGCCCATCTTCACTCGCATCCGCTGATCCATGTGCCACATCAGTATCAGCATCAGCACCTGCGCGGACCACCGCGTCCCATGAAGCTGAGTGGTCCGTCGCCCGTGTACCTGAAGCCAGCTGGATCTCTACGGAAACCACTGAAGATCAAACTGAACAATGTGAAGCCCAAGACGAAACCCACATTCGGATACGACAAACCCTTTAAGTACGAGAAGCCCACTGCTGTGAGCTACAGCGAACTGCAGAATCTGCCGGTAAGTTGAGTCCATTGAAAATTTCCTGCTCCTAAGATATCCTTATACTGCACATGCCCCCAACTCCTCTGAACATATAACATAACTCCATTCATGCTGATCCCCCACAGCTGGACACGCACAACAACTTCAACACCGAGCACTTTGCACCCATTTACACGGTACCCGCACCGAACCTGGCCGACAATCACCTGGACGTGGAGGAGGGTCATCTTGACACCTCCTACCTGTACAAGCCTCCTTCCCAGACCCAGATCCAAACACCATCCTCCTCAGCCCGACCCCAGACATATTTGCCACCGAAGTACAGTGTGCATGAGGACGAGACCAATGACCAAACCATTCGCGATCCCATTTCGGGTTCGCAGAAACTCTTTGCCCCAGATCCAGATCCCTCGCTGCCTACCACCAAGATTCGCCCCGCCACCGAATCCTTCAATACGCCCAGCAACAACAAACCGCTGCCCGCCGACGTCCAGAGCAACCATCTGCCCGCCCAGCCATTGGTTCAGATTGTGGGAGCCCAGACGGCAGCCCAAACGGCGCCAGAAATCTATCCCATTCAGTATGCCCAGCCGGCGGTGCAGTCCCAGTCCTTTATCGCCGCCATTCCGGCTGCCCACATTCCCATCTACAATCCCACCTACCTGGTGACGCAGTCCAACCAACTGTACTCGGCCCACAAGCAGCAACTCTTTAAGCCCAGCTCGGAACCGGTGGTGGAAACGGGTTACGTGAACGCCGATCTCACCCAGGAGGTGGCTAGCAATGGACAGATATTGCAGGCAGCCAAGGATCCACATCACAACATCCATCCTGTGCTTGATTCGGCGCCACAATATGCTGCTCTTATTGCCGCTCCGGCACTGGGTGATCCCAATGAGGGTGCCTACGAGACGGCCTCCTTCCACCTGCCCAATGTGGCGTCAGCGGTCACTGCCTCGGTTCCGGAAGGCGGCTTCGTGGTGTCCAACTTCTATGGCCATGCCCACGACTCGTCCCAATTGCTGCAGGCCTACGCAGAGGAGGAGGCACGTCGCCAGCAACTGGAAACAGAGCAAGCCGCCATTGAGCTGCAAAAGCAGCAGCAGTTGCATCTGGAGGAGCTTAAGGCACAGGCCCAGGAGCAGCAGCAGCAACATCAGTTGCATCTGGAGGAGCTGAGGGCTCAGGCTCAGTACCAGCAGCAGCAACAGCAGCAGTTCGAGGTACTGCAGGCCCAGGCACAGGAGCAACACTTGCAGCAGCAACACCAGCAGCACCAGTTGCAGCTCTTGCAACTGCAGCAGCAGCAACAGCAGTTGCAGCAACCAGTGCAGCACCATCCGCCGCAGCAGCTGCAACAACAGCAGCAGCAGCAGCAGGTGGCTCAGGATCCAGCAGCAAGTGCATTCGAGGAGCACCAGCGATTGGTGCAGCAGCAACTTGGCGCCAACACGCCACTTCGCATCTTTGTGCCCGACGAGGAGGCCGCCGAATCGGTACGTGAAATTAGACATGAAATCCTTCCGTATAAATAACATTTGGGACTTTCCATGTATAGCGACTACAAAAGAGGTCGGATGATGTGAAAAAGGGCACGGTGGAGGATGTGTCTAGTACGGGTCAGAACGACGGCGACAGCGAGGAGTCAGCCAAAGATTTGTTCGAGGTATCCACCTCCGTCGAAGTGGCCGGCGAGCATCTCACGGCCAGCAGTAATTAGTTAAGGCACTTTTAGTCTTCGACGCTGTTCAAAAATATTTATTTACACACTCATTTGTAAAAACGCATTCATATAGCGAGCAGTCGGTAGTTAATAAAAATAACCATTAATTTATTCAAATATTCGTTGGCGTTCCTTTGAATGGCGATAAGTTTTTCTGTTATCGATACATTGTAATGCTGGTGAGATAAAATTACTACTGCACTCTGGTCACACCAAACCAAGTAAAAACACATTTTACCAAAAACATTGTTGTGATTGCACATTTTTATTGATTTGCCTAAGAATTATAGCCTGATATACAAAATGATTATTCCAATCCGTTGTTTCACCTGCGGCAAGGTCATTGGCAACAAGTGGGAGTCGTATTTGGGTCTCCTGCAAGCGGAATACACCGAAGGGTAAGTCACGCGGGAAAGTCTTTCCACGCCGCATTTCATCATAGAAAATATATGTATTATATCTTACAATCCAATCCCAGAGATGCTCTAGATGCTTTGGGTCTAAAGAGGTACTGCTGCCGTCGCATGCTCCTGGGCCACGTGGATCTCATCGAGAAACTGCTCAACTATGCTCCTCTGGAGAAGTGAACGGAGTAATGGAAACCATCCAGACTGGACTTGGGAATAGAAACTCTAGATTTTATTGTAAAATTACAAATTAAAGCTTGATCGATAGCCCTAGAAGTTATGTATTAGCCCAAGTTGGTCGCCCTTCACATCTTGTCCATGAACCACGGCTGTCCGTTGTTCTCGCGACGCTTGGTGAGAATCTCGCATCCGGTTTCGTTGACCAGCAGTGTCTGCTCAAACTGGGCGGAGTATAGGCCATCGGCGGTAACAGCAGTCCAGTCATCTGGCCAGGTTTCAGCCTTCTGGACGCCAACGGAGATCATGGGCTCGATGGTGAAGCAGTGGCCAGGGGCCATTACTCCTACGGCAGAGTTTTCTGCAAAGTAAGGACATTAATAATATTCAAAGTACTTTTAGTCAGCTCGAAAACTTACTGGCATAGTGAGGCACATTGGGAGCTGTGTGGAAAACACGGTGAATGCCGTGACCGCAATAGCTGCGCACCACGCTGAATCCATGTGGTGCCACATACTTTTGGATTACGTTGCCAATATCGCGATACTTCTCCCCAGGACGCACGAACTCAATGGCCTTGCTGAGCGCCTCGTGGGTGACCTGCACCAGCTTCTTGTGCTTCTCCGAGACATTGCCCACGAAGAAGGTCTCGTTGAGATCGCCATGGAAGCCGCGATGATAGACGGTCACATCGATGTTACAGAGATCTCCATCCTGTAGAGGACGCTGATCAGGGATGCCGTGGCAAATCACCTCGTTGACCGATGTGCAACAGGACTTGGGGAAGTTGTAGTAGTTCAGGGGCGACGGATAGCACTCCCGCTCGATGGCGGCCTCGTGGACCAAACGATCCAGTTCGTCGGTGGTGATGCCCACCTCCACGGCTTTGGCGCCCTCATCCAAGCATTCCCGACCCAATCTGCCGGCCACTCGCATGCCCTCGATCTCCTCGTCGTCCAGCACCTTAATCTTGGTGCCCCGGAGGGCTTCCTCCGAGAGTGAACGTCCAGCTGGATGATCGGCGTAATCCGGACGTTGTATGGCGTTCGGAACTGTTCGCTTGGGAGTCTGTGGGAACGGGCGCAGCTTGCCGGTGAAGCGGAACTGTGGCCATGGATTGTAGGCTCCATCCTGTTCGGCAGAGTTCGAGGCACCGGCTGAGTGAAAAACATAACATGGTTTCATTGCAATCCAACTTATTAGGAAAAAGAATTTCTCAAACTGACCTGCAAGAGCATGAATCGCCTTGTGCTCCTTCCAGAATCCTTTGAAGCACGGCTGCGAGCAGAAAAAGGAGCCCTTGATGCCCAACTTCAGGCAGGTGGGGCACTGCAGGGTCGCATCCTTGCCGCAGTGGGTGGTCTCGCACTTTTGAGTCATTATATTTTAACAATTACTGCGAGAAAAAATTCCGTGCCTGCCAAAAATAGTTTAACACAGCGTGACCGCACCGATGCCGATAGAAAATACCTGTCAGATTTAAAATAAATACTTTTCATACCATTATATGACTATAAGCAATATGGCTACTTGGCAAATTAGCCTTACGCTTCAGACAAAATCATAATTCTATTGGTTTGATATTATATACTGTTTTCTGATTAAACATTATTAAAAAAGTCGATATAAAATAAATACCAAATCAATGTTCAAGAATTGCGGTACATTGGCGATGTTATTCAAGCATCGATAGCGTGGGACCAGTTCTTATCGATATGTTGGTGCCAGAGTTGTTAGCTGCCGGCTGTAACGGGTTTTCGTTTAAAATTGGAAATATCTTGATAACCATTTTATGTGTATTTAACTATTTTAAATGTTACTCTTGTGGTAAGTGACTAGTTAATAGTATTTATATGACAACTAACTTAAATAAAGTTCAGAAAATATGTTATAAAATCGTTTGAAATTTGAAAGTAAACAAATTAAATCTGTAAGTTCTTCGCGGAGATCTTTGATCTGGCTAAAGGACACTGGCCCCGTGAATTCGTGGCCTTTGTTTTCGCCCATCGGGGCGGCAGTTCAAACGCAGCCGCCTGTTGGGCACTTTTCCGCAGTTGTTCTCGGCGCATGCTCTTGGTGGGAACAGTTTGGACTTGGACTCGGTTTATCTGTCTGCTCTGTTTATGTTCTCAAATCGCGAGCAGCTTCGGTCGTGAACGGACGTGCTTTCGCTGTGAACTCGGAATCGGTGTCGCGAAACAAAAGAATATTGGCAACAAACTTGTTTGAATCAAATGGCCAAACGCAAATATCCGCAAAGGGCAGCAGGATAAATTTATTGGCCAGTGAAGTGAGTGAGTGTCTTGTTTCGAATTGGGTTGGCCAAAAGAAAAAAAGGGGACCCCTTTAATGTTTCTACTTGCAAGGGATGCTAAGGTTTCGGCAGAGTTTCGCATCATTTGCGAGCAACTTAATTAACGCAACAAGTGAATTCAAGGGTTTTCGCTCCTCCAATCACTGATTTTGTGCTCGTGATCTTCGTACTCGATTGAAATTCGATTACGATCGTTTTGTGTGTGCATTCAAATCAGCGTTATCAGTGTCTGCCCTGATCTTTGGTTTTGCGTTGAACATGATTATTATTATTCATTTCTCTGGTTTCCCGCGGCCAACGACAATAAGTTAAGTAAACACGCTGTTATTGTTGAGGATGCTGCTGCTGCTGCTGTTGTCGTTTGATGTTGCTGCTGCATGTGGTACTGCTGTTTCCATAGCTGCTGCTGCTGCTGTCACATGTGTTGCTACTGTCTCTTCTGCTGCTGCTGTTTCCAAAGCGGCTGTTGATGTCAATGTTGCTGCTGCTTCTGTCGCGTATGTTGCTGCAACTTTTATAGTTACCGCTGTTGCTGCCATCTCATATGTTGCTGCTGTTTCTAAAGCTGAGGGTGCTGCTTCTACCGTTGTTGCTGCTTCATTTGTTGCTGCTGATAGGAGCGCAGCGTTCGAATGGCTATAAATAAAAACGGCACGCGGTGTGTGCAGCAGTGAGAATCCCCCGTCCCGTCTCCTCCGGATTTTCAGCACCACCAGCAGCATCGCTTGATTATTATTGGTGGGTGTTCTGCGTTTTACGCGACCCCACACACAAGCACACAACCACACACACACTGTTATCTTCGCCGTGCGGTTTCCACTTTTCCGCTTTTCATGCCGTCGTTAAGTCGCAGCGCATATCTCGTCAATTGGCAATCTAAAGGCCGCCGGCATAATTAAAATAGAATCTTTTCTGATTTCGCTTTGTGTCGCACAGACATGTGTGTCTTATTTTGTTTGTTTTTCGTTTTTTTGCAATACGGAACAATTGCGAAAGTCAAGGTGGCCGCGAAAAGCCGCGAAATAGTAGGGAATTCCTATGCGATGTCAACGAACTCGATCTCTGCGTACCCAACTCATCTTGTCTGGCCTTTTATAGATTTATTTTTTTGTCCCCGCCAGTCAGTCTACTCTTTTTTTATGTTTCCCTTTGTTTTGACCAACGATCCTCGATCTTCGACGGCAATTAAAGGTAAGCCAAAGGGGTCCAGGAAGGTAGGCATTAGCCTTAATTGGCTTTGGTTGCATTGGCGGCTCGTCTTCGAAACTTTTTCATATGCTGCGCACTTTGTCTGTCTGCCCGTCCGTCCGAATGGAAGCTGATGGAAATTTATGCGTAGAGAAAGGTGGAAGAAAATGAAATGGAAAATATGGAATTTTTGAATTGAGTTTGGTGGATGAGGAGGGGGTGCTACACCTAGCACTTCCGGTTGCCAGAATATCAACTTCCGGTGGCGTAGAATTGTCAGCGGGGAAATGGTTTGGCACAAAAGACGCATATTGATATTGTTGCCCAGGCTGCTTACGCTCCAATAAGCACACCCACACACACACATAGACAGACATACAGACGGGAAGGTCCTTCGTCCTTGGGAGCCAGAAAACGCATTTCATTTTTGCTCCAGTGAGTTGGCCCTTGTCTGGCAAACGTTTTGTGGCAACTTGGCCATTAAGCATTTCGTGTTTAAGCAGCAGGATCTTTACCTCGCCCTTCCCTCGCAGGACGAAGGACCAACAGGACAGTACAGCAAGGAATAAAAATTGGCCGCGTATGCATTTCTTAACAACATTTCTGCACAACCCTCCCCCCACCCCCTTCGCTCCCCAGCGACAACATTTCATTTCATATTTTATGGCAGCAGCGCTTTGAATAGAATTCATTTGGATTCCCTTTCCCAGGACGCCTCGTCCACTTCCTTTTGCCTTTGTCAGCCCCTCGGTTTCCGCATCCCACACCCCAGAACCAGATCCCACATCCCTCATCCTCCCGGAGCACGCACTTCAGACTGATAGCGCGTGCTTAACAAATTTCTGCTGTATTTTTCGGTTCTTGTTCTCCACTTTATTATTTTCCGTCTTCCTCTTCTTTTTTTTGCCATGGCAATGGGGATTTTTTCCGCATTTTTAGCTGTCGCAGCAGGGTAAAAATTAAAAGCGAATTAAGTTCGAGGAGCGGTGGAGGTATCTAAAAGGCATCTAAAAGGTGGACAGCCGAAGATAACTGCACTTGACGCCGGATAGACCACAGGCATTATTAAACCCCAAATTTACCTGCCAACCAGGCGGGGTGGCAAATCTGCAAAAGAGATTTGAGTTATTTTATGGATATTACAAAGTATTCTGTATCTGCTACAGCAGCCATGAATTGGGGGCTTTTTGGAAAGGGTCTTTATTACACAAAACAAAAAAATTTTAAAAATATAGGTCTCTATATTCCACAAATGGCCCAATCATAGTTATTTACTCTTAACTTGCGAATTATCTTTTAAAAATACCCTAAAGTTGCTGTTCTTTTATATATCATGCAGGTTATTAATTCGATCGCTGAATTTTCTCAGTGTAAGACCCCAGGAAATACAAATATTTTTCCGTATGTAGGCACAACAGCTGACACCATCCTGCTAACAAGCAGCCGTCGCATCCACGTCCTCCTCCAAAGTCCTCGAGAGCAGGAGCACCCTGCCATGGAAAGTGTCACCCCAAGCTACTTCTTCTGTATTTTTACTTCATCTTTTGCCACGCCACTTTTTCTGCCCCCCTTCCCGCCGAATCACTTGGTTTCTTCCCAATTTCGGTTGCTATAAAGCAAAGTTAATGATATGTCGCAAGTGCTTGTTTGTCTGGCTGACTGGGGATGAGTGTGGGTGAGTGGCTCCACTTCCAGTTGGCTGAACGCTGTCGTAGCTGCGGCCCCATTCCATGTGTAATTAATTAAAGACTAAGCAGATTTTATATTTCACTTACTTGCTTGAGACTAATTTATGAGTATTTCCACTTTTTGTCATATTTCAATGTCCGCACGATAGACTAATTGGGTAGTTCGGTAGTGGTAGTGAAACGGGAAATCTTGAGGCATTCTTAAGGGTCAAGGATATCTTATGGATTTGCCTCGATGTAAAGCTTTTCATTGAGCTCTCAATGGCTTCGATTGCCTTGGTAGTGGTTTCGCCACTTTGTAGTTGGCCAAAGCCCAACTTGGCCCACAAACTTTTCACTTGCCGTCAGTTTTCTCGGATCGTTTTCACTTGCACGCATTTACAAGCAAGAAGTTAAGTCGCCAGTTTGCTCAACGGGGGGCATTTTCCGGCTGGAATTTGTTGGCCCATTCGCCCTTTTTTATTTGCCAAATTAAAAGGATTTCACTCGCTTTTCATATTTGCATTGGGAGAGCTGCTTTGCGTTTTTATTCTTTTCATATTTTATCGCCAGGCCTTGTAGCCCATTGCCAACAATTTTCCCACGCAATCACCATAAGAAGAAATCTTTGCCGCCATATTTCTGCAGGATTCCTGCTCCTCTGTCGGCTTCTCTCTGGCAATTGTTATTCATGACCCGAAACAACAGCAGGGTGTCTGCAGGGATGATGATGAAATGAGATGGGATGGGATGCGCTGGGCTGGGATGCCAAGGTGCGGCGCATCCCTGGTCTCCAATGGGCCGTGTTGGGTACTGATTCCCTTGGCCACACAACGCTCGTCATTCGTCGTTGTTAGTATTAATTATTTCTTAACTTTAGTGCCGGTTCCTGCTAGCCAGGTTTATAAATAAAGCGCAGGCCCTCCATGGCATCTAGTATCCATCGCTGGGCCTGAGTTCCTCCTGCTGCTCCGGCGACCACTGGTTATTTGCATCGTCCTTCGTCCGGCTTCTGTTGCAGATTATGACCCCAAAAGTGGGAGGGTGGCTAGCTGGCTGGCTGCCTATCTGTCTGCGGGGTATTTTATGGCTGAACTTTATTTACATTCACATGCCGAGCTGTTAAATAATCAGGACTCGACCCGACCACCCACTCATTTCGTTTGTGCTCTGCATCCAGGAGCCACTGGTCAGGATATACGGATGTACCGCCTGAAGCAAGAAGGGTCTGGGCAGTGGGAAGTGGTTGTGTGGGTTTTTGGCCATGGCCTGAACCGGCGTACAAGGGCCACAGGTGCCGGGCAGCCAAGTTTAATTATTTGCCGTTGGCTTTGGATTCGTTCTGGTTCTGGTCCTGCCCTTTGGGGTCCTCATCCTCTCGGTGTCCTGGCCTCTGGCTGACTATATCCCCCCTCCCCATGCCATCCGATGCCATCATCCCATCTGGTTGTCTGTTTGTTTGCCTGTTTGTTGTTAGTTCAGTCGCCTCGCTGCATTTTGCGCTTGTGAAGCATTTTAAATCGCATAAAAGTCGGCCGCAGCAGGAGCAAAAGGATCCTCAGAGCTCCTCTTGCTGACCCCCGATTCATTATACCATTTCGGCTGGCCCAGCCTTTGCGTCAGTAATTGAAATTAAGTTGTTGCCAAATTGAGGCTCGTAGTCCTGCTGCTCCGCCCACTTGTTACCCAAGTCGTGGCCTGCATTTCGATGTCCTTGAGTGCTGCCGAAAATGGTCCAGAAATGCGAAAAGTCGCAAAGTGCTTGGCACTGAGCTAAACAACAATTTTGTTTGCCCACAGTCATGCTGAATCCTTCTTTAAAATTCATTTGATAGCCATTTCAATTCATATCTTTTGCCGTTTAGCTAGCAACTGCAAATGTCAACTGTCAAACGGAGAAAATCAAAATTAGGCAAACAAAGAGCTATCGCAGCGAGTCCTGTCAGGATTTGCTCTTGTAAAACACTAAAAACGCCAGAGACTTCGAGGGTGGGCGTAAGTTGGCTGCTGGTGCTGATTCCCCGTCTAGTGCTACTCCAAATCAGAGACGGAGAATCGGAACCGCCCCGGCTGGAAAACAAGGATTCCCCAGCCACTTGACGCTTGTCATTGTCAGCTCTTGTAGTTGGAAAGTTGCGAGCACTTGACAAGCCTGATTGATGGCCTCGTTGCGAGGAGGAGCAAGTATGCCAGGATGCCAGGATGCCAGAATGCCAGGATGTTGGGCTGCCAGGATATCTGGATATCTGCTGCCTGACACTCTTATCGCATCCAATTAAACTAAAAGTAAATGGTGCGTGCCATTTGAAAATGACATCTTTAAGCGTTTAAGTGCGAATATCGAGGGGACTCAAAGAGCACTTTCACGAGTAGCAAGAACACTTATTAGTTTTTGTCAGCTATTACGTAGTAAAATTTACATTTGTTTACGCTGACGAATTGACCTAGAACTCTGATAAGAATTCACCTACCAAAATCCATGTGGGTGCGATAAGAGCGGAGGAGGAAGTTCATGAGAATGGGGATGGGAATGGGAATGATCAGGTCCGCACAAATTCCATAATGAGCAAAGTGGCGGGAAAATGGCAAAGTGGAAGGCGCTTTCACTTTAGCCAATTAACATACTTTTCAACGATTTTCAATTTGCTGCCAGAGACGTGGCAACAAAAGAAAAAAATCGCAAGACGTACATTTCAAGTTAACTTTTCTCTCCCCCCCTCAAGCCCACCACCAATGCTTATTTAGTTTGGAATTTATCAATTGAATTTTTAATTTCGCTTAAATGAGATGGCGGCAGCGAGAACGGCGCCGTCATCATCATTCTCGTCCCTGCCGTTGGTCCCATGCGGCGTATCCGTAATTATGCGAACGTGGATTATGGAAATGGCTGCTCGGGGGTTTCCCTCTCCATTCACCATTCTCCATTTCCCTGCAGAAATAGCTCCTGCTGCTCGTTCTTGGTTGGGTGAAATTAAACGAAATGAAATTAAGAAAATATGTTGCACTCCTTTTGCCTCGCTTCGCTTCGCAACTGTTTTGCTTGGCTGCAAAAACTTTCTGTCCAAGGTTTCGTCCGTGGAATTGTCTGTGTGGTGTTTGCCTTTATTTGCTAGTTGCCACCACCGCCATCACCACCACCATCATAACCACCACCAGCACCACGACCATCACCACACAAAAGGCAACTTAATTTGCCATAAAAAGCCAGGCGAGTCCTTGATTTGTTTTGTTTGAGCGGGGGCCGGAAATGAAATGATTTAATGAAATTGCCACAATTGCTGGGGAAAATCAGTAGCAGCAGCAGCAACAGCAGCAGCAGGAAAACAGTCTGATGACAATGGTTTTGGCCAAACATTCAAGTTAATTGAAAAGGTTTTGTGAATTGCTCGGGGTTTTCGGGGTTAAGCGATTTTTAATTACCTGTTATTGTGCATCGCAGCAAAGGTGCCTGCCTTTCAGAGTTTCGCCTGCAAATTAATTGAGTGCTAAGTTGAGGAGCGGCAGGAGCAAGTTCTGCTCCTACCTGTCCTGGTTTTACGGGCTTACTGCCTGACCATTATCGTCTAAGTCGACTTCCTTCACTCCCCCACGTTTTCCGCCCATCTGTTGGGTTTTACACCTCCTTTGTCCGTAGTTCAGATACGCGAGTTTTATGATCGCCCAAGGCGCAGATGTTGGTTGCATATACACTTAAAAGTGTATATGCCATGAGATACATATGTAAATAAGACACCGGGTGTGCACAGATTGAGATTATATGCCGGATACATATTTTGTCTAACATAAACCCATATTGATGAGGGCAAAACTCTTTGTGCTTGCCCCTGTGCCTCGCATCGATTGCATTGGATGCCTCATTTCGGAATTAGCAACTGCATCCGTGAGGCTGACATTTCCCAGCCAGAGTTCGCATTCAAATTGCAAATGAAAGCCGGGACAGCCGGCAAGATAACCCCGATTGGGAATGCATAAGTAAATTGCTTTCCCCCAGCCGAATGGTAATGTTACTACTGCCGATTTCGATCTGCATTTTCGCAGTTTAATCCCCAGCACATTTCAGCTTTGTATTTACCCATCAATGTGTGTGAAAGTGCGCCGTTTATTTCCGCCAAACAAAAAAATAAAAAATACAATTATTTCAGGGCCATGAATAAACGAAATCCAGCGAGCTTATCGCCCGAAAGTGTGTGTCAGTTCGAATGGGACAAAGGGCTATCTTCTATCTTCACCGGGGGCTTGGGAACACAGACCTATAGACTATATAGCAGCTAAAAACAAGGGAGTAAAACATACGTTTTACTTGGGAATTTGATAAAAATGTGTATTAGTCATACCTATTTTTAAAGGTTTATAAAAAATAATATTAACCAATAACTTTAATATGACAAGACCATACATTCACAACAATTTCATTGCAATTGATTTGATTTGATAAAAATAGCTTTAGAACGGTAAGGTAAGGTAAAAGCCTTACTTTTATCTAATAAATCATTTTTAAACTATTTTAGGATCGGAAAAACTGATATTCTATTGAAAAAAGCCTAAAATAGCAAACTAATACTTGAAACAAAGGGTTATCAGTGGGTTTAACGTACGTAAACAACATAATAATTGTGCACACACAGAGTCAGGGCGAATAGTTCCAGTGAGTCTGGTGCTAACCTGAATGAATCCGCATCCAACTCATTCCACAATCTAATCAATGCGTTTCCCGTTCTTGTTTGACTATTTCCATTGCAGGCCCGGCACGTGCTAATCGAAAATGCAGAAATTATACTAAGAGCAGATAGGTAGGCACATCTCATTCCAAACGTGGTCAGTGGTCACGAAACGAGGAAAGAGCAAAAAACCCTAAAATCACAAACCGAAGACATCAAAGTACACAAGAAGCCACTGCAATGCGTAGGAGGCGTGGTACGCCCCTGGGCGTCAGCTGGACGAACTGCGTCCTGCTCCTGGCCACCGGTCTGCTGGTGGTGCTCATTTCGGTGCACGCCAAGAACCCCAGGCCACATCGAGGTCTACCCGCACCAGCTCCCGCACCTGTTCCTGAATCCGTGGATCAGGTGGCAACTGAAAATGGCCATAGGCGGGAACCCACCGTCGATGGCAGTGTACTTCAACGGCTATCGGGTTCAGATAGGGCTGTTGACGAGGACGAGGATGTCGATGAGGATGGGGACGAGGGGCTGAAGCACCAGCACCTCGAGCATCGGCAACAATTCGACGCATATCTGGGCACAATCCGCCGGCTGCGTCGTCCCTACCGCAGCAAATACACCATCGAGCAGCTGATGCGGCTGCATGTGACACCAAAGGTATCCGAAGACATTGACATGGATCCCTGCAAGGCCGGTGAGTACGGGTTAGGGTGCACATATCCCAGATCCCTCCTGATTCCACATTCCATATTAAGCTTGCCACGGGTCACGGAAATGGCTTCGCATTTGCCTTGCCTCGGCGTTGATTCAACTTCGCCGTGAGCCAATCTCTAAGCCCCGAATCTATATATTTACACAGCGAGAAATATATATATACTTTTTATAAAGAAAAATCCTAAATTATACACTTAATATATAGGTATATAGTTTCGAAGTTAATAATAATAAAGCTGTAGTCAGTTTTTCTTTTAAGCTATCTGCCTGCAAGTATTTCTCTCAGTGCATATCTATATGAGATTTCACCGATACCCCAGTCAAGTCGTGGCAAGACAAAAGCTTTGAAAATTGTGTTATCCAGCGAGTTTGAGTAAAAGCGAAAAGTCTTGTTAACTCGAGACGCAGACAGCTACACACACGTGGAAGTGTCTCAGCTCCACTCAGAGCCGCTCCTCCTCCTCCCATCCCAACCCACTCGACATTATTTATGGCCACCAGCGAGACCCACCCACCTACCACCACTTGGCATCCAGCCCCCCGGAAAAGCCCCTGTCAGCCGCTTGTTGCAGCGCTGGAAATTAAGCGCTATTGTGGCATGCTACGTCTACTTGTGCTCATCCTGCCCTCCGATCAGCTCGATTCAATTGAATTTACCTTAGTTTGCAAAAAAAAACACGCAGGAGGGAAATAATAAAAAAGCAAGGGAAGATGTAAGGAAATTGACTGCGAGAGCAATGCGAAAACGAATGCATCGCCGACGTATCAATGGCTCCTATACACCCGCCTCCGCTGGCCCGGACAAGGATCCCCGTATCCGCATCCGCATTCGCATCCGCATCCGCATCCGTATCCGCATCCTGGTCGGAGCTTAAGTCGGCGCTTGTGTCTGCCAAGGGCAGAAGCACCGGCTTCGATTGCAATTTGTCTGCCTCGAAGTGGTAGATGGCAAGTTTATCTGCGGGTCCATCTATAAGTATTTGCTCACATCAATTGTCAAAAAGTTGAGCTCCGCCCTGCGGGTGGCAGTCCGCCATTCATCGAATGCCAAAAACCCAGTCAAGGACAGGCATTCCTCGGGCGGAATCCTCTCCAAAGTATGCGTATATTGAACGGCAAACGACTTCCGCACTAACTATCATCATTGACAATGCGACGTCAAGTGTTTGAATATCCGCGTCTTTATTCCGCATTTTGGATTATATTAAAGGGCTTTAGTTTGCACATTTAAAAAATTAACTTATATGCTTATTTATAAGCAGCTTTGTCGATATAAATTTATGCCGATTAAAACAGCGGTGTAAACATTCAATTAGTAATTCAGAAAGTGATAATTGTGACCCTTTGGCTGATTACATCAATACCAAAAACATTTAACATTTCGTTATTTGTTTGCAAAATAATACAAATATGTTAACCGGTTATTCTTTAAATGTGCTTTAAAGTGCTTTTATATATCAGCTTTCGCAGAATGTATATGGTTTTAAAATGCAAATGATTTGTTGTTATGCCTGTACCATTATGCCATTTATGGGCTTTTACGAACTCATCATCTCCCTTTTATGAGCATTGCGTTGCCCCCATTTGGGTAAATTACTCTCGTTGGGCCCTTGAAGGTCTGTGTCAGGCGCTTCGATTGCCAGATAGGTCACACCGCCACATAGATCAACCATTTTCGTGTGGTTCCCCAAACTTTCCAGCACGATTTCACAATCAATCGTTCGCAGTCCACAATTATTGAATTGTTTGCATTGCCGTTTGCAAATAAAAAAATTGGGTCAAAGTTGATTTTTAGTGCACAGACTGAAGGCATGCATGGCTTCCTAATATATGCAAATGCACGCAGCTATCTATAGATGGATTCCATTGAGAGGGGGAAGGATGAGGGGGGATGGCTGAGGGGGGGAGAGAAAAATAAACAATTTTTACTTCGTTTCTGCACGCACAAAGCAGCCTAATTGAATTTCGGAGTGGGATCACGAAAGAGGGAAGCTCGTTGCTAATCAACTTTCAATTGAAGTTGAAGCAATTTGAAACTCGAAAATTTAATTTGCCAAAAATGTGCACTGTGCGTTGCAGAAACGAAAATCCCACGGAGTGCACACACGCACACACACACATTTAGTTAAACAACAAATTTGCCAGCGAGTACTCGAAAGTTAATTAAGCCCTTTGAGGCGGCAGCGCCCATAAGTAGGCAACACGAAAGCGTTTAGCATTGAAAATGCATAGTAGCGTGTCATAATGCATTCGTGTTGGCCAACACTTTAAGGAATTTGCAGCGACTGGGCGACAATGCGTTGCATTGCATTGCGTTGCATTGTTCGCTGCGCTTTGTGCAGATTCGCTAATTAATTTGCATAAGCCAAGTGCACAAAAGTTCCATCAATGCCGGAGGAGGAACAATGGCAAAATGGGCTTATGGGCATCAAACGAGGCGTGACTGTGGGCGAGGAACCAGAAATCAAACCGCAAATGGCACTGCAAATGGGCGGGCAAAGCCCGAGCATTCCCTAGGAGTGCAGCCAGAGCCAAGTTGACGACAGTAATGATGACAGCAGCATCACAATAACAACCGCAAAGCCAGGACGACCAAAATGTCAGTCGTCGGCGGCGGCGGTCGAGGAGGAGGCGCCATCGCGAGGATGGCTTCAAGTGGCCTGGCTGATGGAGGATGGAGTGGAGCGGTGTGGAGCGCACAAAACTCAAACAACCTGCCCAAGTGACTGCAAATAATTTCCCACCATGCCATGCCACAACGCACCACACACACACACATACAGCTCTTTCTTGCGGGGATTCCCCCTATCACGATTCACGATTCACACTCACATTGATGCAGCTCTGGCGAAATGGCAAAATGTCAGAATGGATCGGCTGAAAGGCAACAAACTAACGCCGCCGTTCGCGCTCTCAAATAAAAAGGCACTTCGAAGGCATTGCATGCATATAGCTGCAGGATGCGGGGGCCACCGAATGTAGATGGAAACGGTTCGTGTTTCAAGGGAAACTCGCCCACCCCCTTCCTTCCCTAAAACGAAGGAATAAATCTAGGGGAGAGGCAAGTGCAGCGCAGCTGGGAATTGCTCAATATGAACACTGGGAATATAAATATAGCCTAAGATAGATGATCGATGCAACTTACATCTTTAGGATATTCACATTTAAGGATAAGATTTATTTATAGATGGTAAAGTGGAATTTATACCATAAATTGATTCGAGTATTTTCCCACAGTGCTGACGGTACATATATCCTTGCGAAATCCTTCGAGTTGATTCCTTCGTACCTGCTTAGTGCCCTGCAGCTCTCTCTTAAAAAGTCC
This sequence comes from Drosophila sechellia, assembly GCF_004382195.2. Lineage (NCBI taxonomy): Eukaryota > Metazoa > Arthropoda > Insecta > Diptera > Drosophilidae > Drosophila > Drosophila sechellia. The sequence goes on from NC_045952.1 coordinate 23,273,368, forward strand.
ATCGCTGAGCTAAGCAAGAGACTGCTGCCAGAAACTATTTACAATTCGCACTTTTAGCATTGTGTGCAGACGGATTGAGTTAGTTTGTAGCGTTTTAAAGGGGTTTTTGGTGGGATGAGGAGGAGGCGCTCTTCGGTTGGGTGGTGAGGTGGCGGGGCTGGAGGCGCAGATTGTTGGGATGCTCACCGCAAAACAGCCAGCAGGATCAGCTTACAAAGCCGCAGGAGGAGGCAGAATGGCAGGGCAAACGTTTTCGGAAGGGGAACTTGGTATGCCCTTAATTAAAAACCACATCTATTTAATGCTTAACTTTGTTTCATCTACGCAAATAAACACATAAATTAATTCAATTTTCTGGCAGGCATGCCAAACTAATTGCCGTCCATCAGTGAGGCAAATTAATATATTTGCCCAGTCATTGACCTCATTTCGCCTGTCGAGTCTTTCCGCACTCAAGGTTGCACAATAGATTTATGTAAAGTGCATAAAACTGCTTATGTGCTGATGGCAGATTCGGCATGCATTTTGGCAGCGAAAGCTATC